>NC_087065.1:21794053-22396053 GCF_963678635.1 Symsagittifera roscoffensis | reverse complement strand
ACTGGAGAAAATACCGAAAACTCCATTACGAAAACAAGCTCCGTTTCAATACAGAGTTTCATCTGTACTTCTTCGCTTCTCAATTCCACAAACACAATTTTACATATTATTACATGTTAAAATTTGTAATAGAACTCTATAGAAAAAGTGCATAAAAATCCAAACCACTTCCAAAGTATCCAAACCAGGTGCCCTGAAGTAAATTTTTGGTTTTCTGCTCACCAAAAACTTAGTAATTTTTGACAAAAATGTATCTTTTTTAAATTTCATAGAAAGAAAGTCAGTTCATAAAAAAAGTAGGTCATTGATTAAGTAATTGTCCCAGGTTCACATCTGCTCCCATAGTGTTAATAGTTCGCATGAGTTTAATAAGTTGAGGAAAAAATTGCTATTAAAGAATTTTCAATAAATGCATAAAATGTTTTTTTTTTCACTCCCCTCACATTTCAAAGGTTTCATTCTTCCACCTTAATTTTAAAAGTTTTTATGGCTAAATGAGTATTACGACAGTGAAAGGTATAGAGCACCAGATAGCTAAGTTCTTATCCAGGCAACGATTCGTTATACAACTCTGAGTCCGTTTTCACAATTGAAAATCGAATGCCCATGAAATGAGTAGAGCAGAATTAAATTTTTTTGAATGAAAAACGCTTATTGTACTTTTTGATGCATGGCACGCATTTCGCTTGAATAAAAAGATTCTTTCAAAAAGCTACGGGAAAAATTTTAGGAAATTAATTTAATACGGTTCTTACATTCTTACATTAAATGAGAGCCTTTAAATCAAAAAGTATTTTAAAGTGTTTCGCGAAAAATAGAGTTTTCCTGAATCAAGAAGTATGTTAATCAATGCTTACAGGAAATCCAACATGCAGCACTCAAAATTTTTGATTTACAAAAATATGGGGTATCAAAAATTTGTTAAGACTTGTTTAATGCGAAAATTGCTCGTCATCATTATGGTTAGGAGGCTAAACTGTGAACTGTAGAGGCGCACAATTTATGGTATGTATGTCACTAGAAAACAGCGACAAGTAGTTTACCTTGTTTCAAATTGCAAAGGGATTTCCTTTTTAGAATTTCCGTTGTTTTGACGTTCAAATAAGCGTACCGTTAATCTTTTTGGCATATTAGTTTAGTCGCGGATTCCGCAACGTGCTAATATAGCAAGTTTTCGCGAGTTGTGTTGCGGATTCACCAAGTTCGCCTGCATTTGAGCAGTTTTGAGCAAAACAGTTTTTGGTAACTTGTACGTGGAATCCGAAACAGCAAAGAAAGCTAGCAATGTTGCTAAGTGCACGGCAGATCTGTTTTCGCCCTCTTGCGGAACTCGCTTCAAACCAATAAAATGCACTGTTTGGCCTCGGAAGGATATAATTCCATACTTTGCAAAAATGTTTATCATACCGTGTTCAAACTGTTTTTTTTTAATCGAAAGGCAAACGTTTTTTTTTGACATCATGAAAACTTACGACATTTTTTTAAAGTTAACTCGGGTAGCGTTGCTTTTCAAGAAGACGAACAACGGGGGCTTTACTAATCTGCCAATTGTTAAGCATTTGCCATCAGAAAAATCTGAATTGGGGGACTAATTGCGTATAGAAAGTTGCAAAAAGTTTGGACAGACAGAATTAATTAAAAAGAGCAATTGTCTAGACATCAACGGAAATTAAAACTGAAATAAAAATAACGTCGAAAGTTTATAATGCAGAAATACGGGATCTACTTAACAATCCCCCTTTCAAGAAGGGGAAGAGATCGTTAATAAGATTAGGCTAGCATAATCATCGGATAATCGACAATCCCGCATTTTGAATTTGGGCTGAAAAAAATTCAAAGGCTCTTTTTCCATCCCCCCGACCTCCTACGAGCTTCAATATATTAGTGTAACGAGTGGTTTTACGAGGTTGAGTATGAAGACCAAATAAGTTTGTCGTGATCTCATAAGTCTGTATGTGAATTTTCATAACATTCGGACAATGTGATCAACAAATTTGCTTGTAAAAATTTGCCGGCGGGGGGGAAAGGAAAAAGAGTCAATACAAGGATGCTCGGCTTCAGATTTTGCATGCAAAAAAGCATCGAAAAGCACCGATTGCTCAATTTTAATTAATTCTGTCTGTCCGAACTTTTTGCTACTAATTATAAAATGTGGCAAAAAATGGCGGCTTCTCAGCACTATTATGAAATATTCAGACTGAACTTCAAGTTTCTAACCAAAAGTGACAAATTAAGTTCAAGGACAACAATGCTCACCAACTTTATAATGTTTTTGTTTTGTTCAATAGCGTTTGTCAAAGTTGCCAACTCATTATTCGAGAAAGATAACTGCCCTTATGAGTTTGATCGGATTCAGGGGATAACAGAGAAATGCTTCTAATTTTCTAAGCATGGATATCGCAACATTTCAAGATCAAGAGAGTACTGTGAAAGCCAGTAAGAGTTATTGTTTCGTTTTGAATGAAAATTTTTTTTGGTAAAAGGGCTTTTTTCCACTTCCCCCCCCCCATTTCAAAATATACATTTTTATAGTTGTTGTACATGCACAATTTTACAAGTGTAGAGGCGCACAATTTATGGAATGTATGTCACTAGAAAACAGCGACAAATAGTTTACCTTGTTTCAAATTGCAAAGGGATTTCCTTTTTAGAATTTCCGTTGTTTTGACGTTCAAATGAGCGTACCGTTAATCTTTTTGGCATATTAGTTTAGTCGCGGATTCCGCAACGTGCTAATTTAGCAAGTTTTCGCAAGTTGTGTTGCGGATTCACCAAGTTCGCCTGCATTTGAGCAGTTTTGAGCAAAACAGTTTTTAGTAACTTGTACGTGGAATCCGAAACAGCAAAGAAAGCTAGCAATGTTGCTAAGTGCACGGCAGATCTGTTTTCGCCCTCTTGCGGAACTCGCTTCAAACCAATAAAATGCACTGTTTGGCCTCGGAAGGATATAATTCCATACTTTGCAAAAATGTTTATCATACCGTGTTCAAACTGTTTTTTTTTAATCGAAAGGCAAACGTTTTTTTTTTGACATCATGAAAACTTATGACATTTTTTTAAAGTTAACTCGGGTAGCGTTGCTTTTAAAGAAGACGAACAACGGGGGCTTTACTAATCTGCCAATTGTTAAGCATTTGCCATCAGAAAAATCTGAATTGGGGGACTAATTGCGTATAGAAAGTTGCAAAAAGTTTGGACAGACAGAATTAATTAAAAAGAGCAATTGTCTAGACATCAACGGAAATTAAAACTGAAATAAAAATAACGTCGAAAGTTTATAATGCAGAAATACGGGATCTACTTAACAATCCCCCTTTCAAGAAGGGGAAGAGATCGTTAATAATATTAGGCTAGCATAATCATCGGATAATCGACAATCCCGCATTTTGAATTTGGGCTGACAAAAATTCAAAGGCTCTTTTTCCATCCCCCCCACCTCCTACGAGCTTCAATATATTAGTGTAACGAGTGGTTTTACGAGGTTGAGTATGAAGACCAAATAAGTTTGTCGTGATCTCATTAGTCTGTATGTGAATTTTCATAACAATCGGACAATGTGATCAACAACTTTGCTTGTAAAAATTTGCCGGCGGGGGGAAAAGGAAAAAGAGTCAATACAAGGATGCTCGGCTTCAGATTTTGCATTTTGCATGCAAAAAAGCATCGAAAAGCACCGATTGCTCAATTTTAATTAATTCTGTCTGTCCGAACTTTTTGCTACTAATTATAAAATGTGGCAAAAAATGGCGGCTTCTCAGCACTATTATGAAATATTCAGACTGAACTTCAAGTTTCTAACCAAAAGTGACAAATTAAGTTCAAGGACAACAATGCTCACCAAGTTTATAATGTTTTTGTTTTGTTCAATAGCGTTTGTCAAAGTTGCCAACTCATTATTCGAGAAAGATAACTGCCCTTATGAGTTTGATCGGATTCAGGGGATAACAGAGAAATGCTTCCAGTTTTCTAAGCATGGATATCGCAACATTTCAAGATCAAGAGAGTACTGTGAAAGCCAGTAAGAGTTATTGTTTCGTTTTGACTGAAAATTTTTTTTGGTAAAAGGGCTTTTTTCCACCCCCCCCCCCCCCCATTTCAAAATATACATTTTTATAGTTGTTGTACATGCACAATTTTACAAGTGAAATTTTGTTCACATTATCCGAATGTTACTAATTGGGCGAACATATTTGGTCTTCATGTTTAACCTTGTAAAACCCCTCGTTACACCATAAAATTGATGCTTGTGGGGGAGGGGTTGTTGGGGGTGAAAAAGAGCCAAAATTTGTTCATCAGGCAAACTTTTATTACGTTAAGACAATGTTCAAATAGTTTTTCAAAGCTGAAATTCAAATGTGGAGGGAAGTGGAAAAGAGCCGGAAAATGTATTTCATTTTTTAATTCTTTGAGGCATTTTTTGAGGTTTAGCCAGTATGGTGCCGAGAAGGGGGCGGGGAGAGGGGTACGACCGCCTCCTTCCTCTCAATACTGGTTGCAAAGTTTTCAAAGGGTCGTCCCTTTGGTATAATTTTACGAGATCCCTTTTTGGCTCTTTTCCACTTTCTCCCCTACATTTAATTTTTTTCTTGTTCTTAGTTGTCTAACGTGATATTATGGCAGAATGCGTGATGTAACAAGGTAAGGTATGAGGAACAAATGAGTTCACAATAGTTAAGTTGTTCAGCATGCAACATTTCATGGCCTTATGACAACGTTAAAATAGTTTTTCAAAACTGAAATTCAAATAAGGGGCGGGGGAGGGGAGTAGAAAAAAGAATTCCATTTTGGCTAGCCAGCGTCAAAAAGTTTCTAAAGGCGCCTTTGACGCCAATATAGCAAAACTTGAGGGATGAGGGCGCCGAAAAACGCAACTTTTCAATTTTTCAAAAAAATATTTCGAAAAAATCTCAGGCACTTTCTCCAACCCCCCCCCCCCCACCAGCGATTTTCACTAGAAATTTTTTTGTATTCATTGTCCGATTGTAACAAAATTTAGCATGCGGACTAATTAGGCTATTGCAAACATATTTATTTTGCTTGTCTAACCTTGTAAAACTCCTCGTTACGCCAGAAAATTGATGCTTAATTGAGGTGGATGGGGGAGGAGGGAAAAAGAGCAGTCCTCAAAACGTCCTTCTAATCCTGTTTTTTTTTTAAATATTGTCTGCCGTGCAGAAAACTTTTTGACAAAATAGGCATCAGTAGCGGATTTTAGCATCAGTAGCGGATTTAGTGGGGAGGGCAGGGGTTCGGAAGCCCCCCTCAGTGATTCGACCCCCTGCCGACCCAAAGGGCCCCCTTTTGTACTATTTTGAGGTTTCCTTTTTACGGCTGACTGACATTAAAGTTTTTTTAAAGGCGCCTTTCGCACCAATCTATTCTAATTTTGAGGGGGGGGGGGCGTCGAAAAAACGCAATTGTTTGGTCGAAATTTTCTAAAAAGTGCCTTTAAACGCCTTTTTTGGTTTTTTTCAAAAATTTGCCTGCGGCGCACAAAATTTTAGCTTTTTTCCAGTTCCCCTCCTTTCAAATTCAATTTTGGGTTCTTTTCCAGTTTCCCCCCTTTCAAAATACCAAGCTTTATGTTTGTTTTACGTGTTATGACGGCTAAATGCGCGATGTTACGCTGTAAAGTAATAAGAACAAAATTGATCACAGTTGTCGATTTGTTCACCACGCCAAATTTCATTGCATTATGACAACGTTAAATAAGCTTTTCAAAATTAGGCTCTTTATCTCCCCCCCCCCCCACCTCACACGAGCGTCAATATATTAGTGTAACGAGCGGTCTTACGAGGTTGCGTTTGGAGACCAAATATGTTTGTCGTGGCCTTATTAGTCCGTATGTAAATTTTCATTATAATCGGACAATGTGGTCAACAAATTTACATGTAAAAATTTGCAGGTGGCGGGGGAAAGGAAAAAGAGCCCAAAATTGAATTTGAAAGGGGGGACTGGAAAAGAGCCCTCAAAATTTTCAAATTTTTTTTGAAAATGCCCCCTCGAGAAATTCCTAGATCCGCGCCTGTTTAGCATTATTTTCGTCTCAAGAAAAGAGTGAAAAATAAACAGGAAAAAAGCACCAGTGTTATTGAGTTTTCAGGCTCTAAGTGAGATAACAACAGTGGCGAGCTTGGGGGGCTCTTTTCCAGTCCCCCCCCTTTGATTTTCAATTTTGAAAAGTCTATTTAACGTTGTCATAATGCAATGAAATTTGGCGTGGTGAACAAATCGACAATTCTGAACAGATTTGTTCTTCATACTTTAGAGCGTAACATCACGCCTTTAGCCGTAATAACACGTAAAACAAACATAATACTCGGTATTTTGAAAGGGGGGGAACTGGAAAAGAGCCGCTTGGGGGGGGGGGGGGGGGGGTGGCGTTGAGGCGGACGCCCACCCGCCCTTTAGGGATTTGGCGCCCTGTCGACCTTTATACTATTCTGAGAAATCCATTTTTGGTTGACGGGCCTCAAATTTTTTCTAAAGGCGCGTTTGGCTCCGTTATTGGCTCTTTTCACCTTCCCCCACACCCTAAGTTTGAAATTGTCTTTTTTTTTCAGTTGTCTTGTGTGTTATTATGGCTGAATGCTTGATGTTACGAAGTAAAGTATGTAAAACAAATGTGTTCACAATAGTTAGTCTGGTAGTGTGTTCATCATGTAAAATTTCATTACACTATGACAACGCAAAATTTATTTTTTTAATCTGAAACTGAAATGTGGGGGGAAGGTGGAAAAGCAAGTCGTGGACGTTGAGGTCAAATGATAATGATTTTAGACAAAACTTCTGGGAAACAAGAGCAAATAAATTTTTGCCATAAAGAAAGACTATTTGGCAAGCGCAAACCTTGAACAAGATTGGAATCAAAAATGTATACTAATAAGTTTTTTGAGTTTTAAGATATCATTTAAAGTACTGCGACAAGGGTTGATGACATTTTTTAAATTTAACCCTGCAAAACCCTCGCTGAATTTATGCTTATGTGAGGTGGTAGAAAAGATACCTGCGACTGCTGCAATCGAAGATATTTTCACCGCGACCGGCGCAACTTTCACTTGTGATGCTTTTTTTGCTACCTATTTTGAATTTTATGCATAATTTGTGCAATTTATTTAAATTTCGCGCGGCATTTGACGTTTTTTTGCTATACAATTAAGCAATACGTGTTTCAATATAATAAAACTTTTTCAATTTTGCGTCTAAAAAATTAAATTTTTTTTACTGTAGGCTGGCTCTTTTCCAGTCCCCCCCCTTTGAATTTCAATTTTGAAAAGTCTATTTAACGTAGTCATAAAGCAATAAAATTTTGCGTGGTGAACAAATCGACAATTCTGAACAGATTTGTTCTTCATACTTTAAAGCGTAACATCACGCATTTAGCCGTAATAACACGTAAAACAAACATAAGACTCAGTATTTTGAAAGGGGGGAAACTGGAAAAGAGCCTGTAGGCTTTTCTGAAGTTTCAAGCCTATATTGATGTTAAGTTCTCATTAATTAGCGATCTTCACCTCCAAACATTGTTTCTCAGACTTTTGTTTGAGGTCATCCGCAGCTTCCAAGTCCGCGACTTACGTCAAGCCTTCTTCGACTTCTAGACTAACACGACTCCTTTTCTGTTCATCGCTTCTCGTTTTCGGGTTATCGCAATTAACTTCCAGAATAGACCGCGACTAATTTTTCGAGGCTCTTTTTCATTTCTTCCCCACCAGCGAAATTTTACAAGTAAAGTTTTGTTCACATTATCGAATTGTTACAAAAATGCGGACTAATTAGGCGGACTAATTAGGCTATGACAAACATATTTGGTCTTCATACTTAACCTTGTAAAAACCCTCGCTCAACATAAAATTGTGCGGTGGGGGTAAAAGGAAAAAGAGCTTTTTTTGACTATTTCATGACTACTTTTTAGATTATCCCGACTAATAGTGAGTCTACGGCTGCCAAAAATTGATAACTCTAGACTTTGATAAACAGTTATCGGGCATCAAACTTGAAAATTTTTATTATCACTAAAGAACAAATTAGCCGTTGAATGATAAAAATGACGTTTAGTTTATAGATCAAGCAATTTGGAGGCACTTGATCAAACCATTTCATTTTCCAGTTTTCGAGAAAAAAAACAGCGGGACATTTTTTGTCAGGAGGTTTTTTGGTACGGACAGTTTAAGAACTTAACAAGCCATTTTTGCGGGATTTTCTGAATATCAATTGAAAGTGACTGATTTTGAGCTCACATATTTACAAAGAGAGTTCACCTGCGACCGTTAATTGTAAAATTATGGGGTTCAAAAATTGCCATTTTTGCCAATTTTGGATATTAACTTATGGATTACCCGCATCCAGTTTCAAGCGTTAATATTCAATTATCGTATAATTTTAGTACCAGTCTGACAAAATTCAAAAAAAAATGATTTTAATTATTTAGTAATCGATTAAAATCTGTCTCTTTGAAATCAAATAAAATCAATTTTAATACATTATACTCGATTATAATCGATTATTTCTATCCGAATTTCTTATTCATTTATTTTCAGAAAAATTCAATCATAATCGATCATAACTGTTTATAATCCCTTTTGTTTGCCCATTATGTCTTCGACCTTGCACATAAATTGCTTATAATTCATGTTTTTTGTAGACGTAGTTGAAGTAACAAATGGAAAAATTGTTTTAACAATTTTGAAATCAATTCAAAATTTTAACGTGTTTTTGTTTCACTTCTTTTTGATTATAGTTGTTTGATGATGTACATTTTAGGTTTTTTTTGACCACCAAAATATCAGCACACTGCTTTAGTTTCATGGTTCGTATAGAAGATTTATATTTTACCTACCGCTGGATTTTGTCAACTAATATGAAGGGATCTCTATGTAACTTTTGTTTCGTGGTAAAATTTTGTGCTCAGATCAGCCAAACAGTGACAAAAATCTTAGTTTTAGAGATTTTTGACAGAAAAAAAAAGGATTCTAAGCTCTTATAATCTATTATAATAGAATATAAAAGATTAAAAGAGATTATAAGAGATAAAAACAGTTTTTGGGAAAACTTATAGTAAATTCAAATTGATTATAATTTATTTAATGTCACGAAAAATGTTATCATTATAATGGATAAAAAATTGTATGAACAACTAAAATTGGCGCTCATAATCAATTATTATTTTGATAAAATTACAATTATATTTGTTACACAATCGATTATTTTTTCTTTTTACTGAATGCGGGGTGCAGGTATGATGCCAAACTGTGCACTGTATAGGCGCACAATTTTGTGTCTGTATATTCCTGGATTCCAAAGCGAAGTCTTTAAACTTAATAAAATTTTGTCAGAACGATTGAAGAGAATGAAAGAACAAAAGAAGGACAAAAGGAGCGTCCTTGTTTCGGAGTCCGCTTACAGTTCACAAAATACACAGTTTGGCCTGGTAATGGTGCTATTTTAAAATGAATAAACGCAAGCAATATCCTTAAAAAGCTACCAGATTCAAAATCATCAGCTTGTATTTTTTGTGTTGGAGATAACATGAAAATATATATTTTTTTTTCGCTTGGTTTTTTTTTTACCAAAAACTTTTTATTAACTTTAAACAGCAGTAGAAAATTTAAACAGCAGTGCCAATACAATTAGCGTACAGATCAAAAATATTTTTGTTCATAGATTTGTAAAGCAAGGCAAGATCAATATCTTAGGTGTACACTTTACCATTATCTTTAAAATACTTGTAACGATAGTAAAATTTCTAGATTTTAAATTGTTTCCAGCTACTCTGGTAAACATTCATACGCAAACATTTCTAGTAGTGCAATTTCAACTAAATTATTTATTATAAACGCTAGTAACAAATTTCTCATAACATGGGAACGGTGTGTCTAAGTTTATTTGGGAATACCATAAGTTGTTAGGTTAATTTGAATTTTGTAAATTTAGAAATTTTCAAAACCGTTCTGATAATCAATTCTGTACACAAACTAATTTTTTCCAAGAAAACATTGCTGTCAACAAAATTTACTTTAATTTGTAAATAAATAACTTGACAGTTGCTCAAAAATTATTAAATCGTTATACTTAAATTTAAATTTTCGTTTGTTGAAAACAGCGTAAATCTATTTTTTTTGATTTGATTGGTCACTTCGGTTAGTTCAAAAAAAATGCATCCCTTTCATCTTGCGATTGCAGCAAAAAAAATTCAGTTTTAAATGTCAAAAACTGAGTAATTTTTCGAATTGAACAATCACTCACTTGATGAATTCTATCAACAAACAGTTTTTCAGTAAAGTTCAAGCCTCGTTCTTATATATAGGTTTTATAAGGGTTACAGTCCTTAGAAACAAACTCCAAAGTCGCAGAATCAAAACGCAGAAAAAAAAAGTTTTGCGTGATAAATAACAAACAAAAACTAAAACACACCCGAATACAGTGTTCATTCCCATTTTTCCAATGATCAGAACAAAAATACCAGCCATACAATTCTATAATACGAGAAAAAATACCTTACGAAAATTTTTGAAAATTGTATGTCCAGCACTTTTTGCTACCAGGGTACTGATAACAAACATCAAAATTCTTATGTGCAAATTTGTCTGGCAGAAAAATCCTTGAATTAATTCTGAATTTCAACACAAAATTTTTACAATGAAGTTTTGATCTTTTTAATTACCTAATTCAATAATTTATTTTTGAATTGGGTGACCAGAAAAGAAGTATATCAAAAAGAAAGATCGACATGTTAAATTGAAAAACTTCATTACGATTTACGTTTTTCCATGGCAAATTAACAGGGATAGCCGTTTACTGTGCAGGTAGCATTTTTAATGAGCGTCGTTTTTTTCTGCTGTGATAAAATTATGTGAAAAAAAACTAGAACTTGAACATATTCGACAATCAAAGTAAACAGCAAATTTGAAATAGTTTGTAGAAAAACTTTAAAAAAAAACAAAAAAAAGTCGTAAAATTTTTTTTTTAGTTTAAAAACTTTTCAATTTTGAGATTAATATGGCGCTTAAAACTCTAAAAACTGAATTTATTCGAGTGAAACTTAATTTGTACGGCTTAAATAAAGAGTAAATAAGCTAATGTACGCCTGATCACTCGCAAGAAATTAGACAAAAAAAAACTTCAAACCGGTTTTTCTCGACACCAAGGAAACTATTTTAAAATTTTTTGATGTCGTTCAAATCACGACTTTAAGGACTTTAATATGAAATATCACTCAAACAATAAGTTTTTTTCTAATTAGTGTCGTTTGTTTTCTGCTCTGATGAAGAGAGTTGAGCAAAAACTTAGAACTTAGGCATATTGGACAGTCAAAATAAATTAGGCCAATTTAAAAAATTTTTGATGAAAAAATAAAAAAATTAAAAATTTCGAAAGAATTGTTTTTTTTTATTTAAAAACTTAAAAAACAATTTTTTAAACTTTTTTCGAAGCTTTGAAGATTTCGATTCTTATTATGGCGCTTAAAAATAACTTTATTTTGGTAAATACTTGAGTAATGTACACCTGCTCACTCGCTCGAAATGAGACATAAATCAAAAGTTTCAAACCGGTTTTTCTCGACACCGGGAAAACTATTGCGAAAATTTTAGTGTCGTTCGAATCACAAATTAAAGGGCTTTAATATGATAAATCACTCAACCCAGTCCGATGATTATTTGTGGTAGCTGATTTTGCGTGGAATACAAAACAAAAAAATAAAAAACTATAACACACCCAAATACAATGTTCCTCCCCATTTCCGAAGTTTTGAAAATTTTGATTCCTCATATGAAGCTTAAAACTCCAAAAACTCTGTTAACTTGAGAAAATATTTGGGTAATGTACGCCCGCTCACTCGCTCGAGATTAGGCAAAAATCAGAAAATTTCAAACCGGTTTTTCTCAACACCGAGAAAATTTTTTTGAAATTTTTGACGTCGTTTGAATCATGGCTTTCATATGACATATCACTCAACCCAATCCGATGATAATTTGTGGTAGCTGATTTTGCGTGGAAAAGAAAAAAAAAGAAAAAAAACTAGAGCACACAGGAATATATTACAAAATGCTAGCATTTTTTGGATCAAAAAATGCTAGCCATACAATTCTATAACACGAGAAAAAAAATTCCCTCAGGAAAATTTTTAAAAATTGTATGTCCAGCACTTTTTGAAAAAATTTTTTTTCAAAAACATCGACTTTTTGACATTAAAGTAGAAAGAAAACGCCGATATTTGAATGTTCCAACTTTCCCAGAAAAAAATTTTTCGGCATTAATTTTTGAAAAAAAAAACAAAAAGAATTTTGTTTTGGATTTTTTTAATATCAAAAGATTGATGTTTTTACGTCTTAATTCAGTACGCTTGTTACTTGTGACCGGTGCTTTTGAAAACAATTAAGTTCTCAGCACACAATAAATTACCCACACCAGTTGTCTGGCGTGGGTAACAACTGTATTGCTTCATTTTACTTGTTGTAGATAACATACAAACAAAATGTAAATAAAATTTCGAATCTTTTATTATTTTTTTCTTTAAAATTTTTTTATTACTTTCGGTTTTGCAAGACTATGAGAATTTTTGACAAAAAGAGCGGACTAAGTTTTGTGTAATTGTTTTGTTTCAGAACAACTTCTTTTGCCTCATTTTAGCTTCAAATTATTTGAATGTCAATTTTGAAGATAGAATATTTTTAGAACAGCTGGATTAGTCAGAATGCCAACTTTTATAGCTATTGGGCGTTAATAAAAACTGAAGCTTTTTCCACGCTCGCTTCCACCATTCGAAATATTGATTTTTTTATAGTTTTTGTACGTGTAATTATTGCTAAACGCGTAATATTACAACGCAAAGTATGAAGAACAAATCTGTTCTTCATACTTTACATCACAATTGTGAGCTTGTTCACTTTGCCAAATTGATTAAAAAATGAGTGAAAAATAAACCGGAAAAAAGCACTAGTGTGTTGCCAGTGTTGAGTTTTCAGGCTCTAAGTGAGATAACAACAGTGGCGTGCTTGGGGGGGGGGGGGGCGGTGAGGCGGACGCCCGCCCGCCTTTTAGGGATTTGGCCCCCTGTCGACCTTTATACTATTCTGAGAAATTCATTATTCCAAAAAGTGCTTAAAAACGCTTTTTGCCTATTTTTTCAAAATTGCCTGAAAGTTTGGCCAAAACAGGGTCTTTATAGTGCTTTGGGAGAGCTTATAAGAATCAATTTGGCCGACTTTAGGAAAAGACCGACATTTTGAACATCTTATGAAAATTCGCCCCCATCCAAATTTTGATAAAATCCTAGATCCGCCCACGGATATTAACATTTGATCATCTGTGCAAAGTTTCGTTGTTTTTGTTCAGCCGTGGCCCTAAATTAGTCACACCAGAGTCTTAACTTAAAAAAAATCTAACTTAGTCAGACCGATTTGTTATAAACGGGCGACTTTCAAACTTCCGAGCAAGTCGTGGACGTTGAGGTCAACTGATAATGATTTTAGACAAAACTTCTGGGAAACAAGAGCAAATAAATTTTTGCCATAAAGAAAGACTATTTGGCAAGCGCAAACCTTGAACAAGATTGGGATCAAAAATGTATACTAATAAGTTTTTTGAGTTTTAAGATATCATTTAAAGTACTGCGACAAGGGTTGATGACATTTTTTAAATTTGACCCTGCAAAACCCCTCGTTGAACCGAGAAATTTATGCTTATGTGAGGTGGTAGAAAAGATACCTGCGACTGCTGCAACCAAAGGTTTTTTCACCGCGACCGGCGCAACTTTCACTTGTGATGCTTTTTTTGCTACCTATTTTGAAGTTTATGCATAATTTGAGCAATTTACTTGAATTTCACGCGGCATTTGAGGTTTTTTTTCTATACAATTAAGCAATACGTGTTTCAATATAATAAAGTTTTTTCAATTTTGCTTCTAAAAAAATTAAATTTTTATACTGTAGGCTTTTCTGAAGTTTCAAGCCTATATTGCTGTTAAGTTCTCATTAATTAGTGATCTTCACCTCCAAACATTGTTTCTCAGAATATGTTTGAGATCATCCGCAGCTTCCAAATCCGCGACTTACGTCAAGCCTTCTTCGACTTCTAGACAAACACGACTCCTTTTCTGTTCATCGCTTCTCGTTTTCGGGTTATCGCAATTAACTTCCAGAATAGACCGCGACTAATTTTTTGAGGCTCCTTTTCATTTCTTCCCCACCAGCGAAATTTTACAAGTTAAGTTTTGTTCACATTATCGGATTGTTACAAAAATTGGTATGCGGACTAATTAGGCTATGACAAACATATTTGGTCTTCATACTTAACCTTGTAAGAACCCTTGTTCAACATAAAACTGTGTGGTGAGGTTAAAAGGAAAAAGAGTCTTTTTCGACTATGTCATGACTACTTTTTAGATTATCCCGACTAATAGTGAGTCTACGGCTGCCAAAATGATAACTCTAGACTTTGATAAACAGTTATCGGGCATCAAACTTGAAAACTTTTATTATCACTAAAGAACAAATTAGCCGTTGAATGATAAAAATGACGTTTAGTTTATAGATCAAGCAATTTGGAGGCACTTGATAAAACCATTTCATTTTCCAGTTTTCGAAAAAAAAACAGCGGGACATTTTTTGTCAGGAGGTTTTTTGGTACGGACAGTTTAAGAACTTAACAAGCCATTTTTGCGGGATTTTCTGAATATCAATTGAAAGTGACTGATTTTGAGCTCACATAATTACAAAGAGAGTTCACCTGCGACCGTTAATTGTAAAATTATGGGGTTCAAAACTTGCCATTTTTGCCAATTTTGGATATTAACTTATGGATTACCCGCATCCAGTTTCAAGCGTTAATATTCAATTATCGTATAATTTTAGTACCAGTCTGACAAAATTCAAAAAAAAAATGATTTTAATTATTTAGTAATCGATTAAAATCTGTCTCTTTGAAATCAAATAAAATCAATTTTAATACATTATACTCGATTATAATCGATTATTTCTATCCGAATTTCTTATTCATTTATTTTCAGAAAAATTCAATCATAATCGATCATAACTGTTTATAATCCCTTTTGTTTGCCCATTATGTCTTCGACCTTGCACATAAATTGCTTATAATTCATGTTTTTGTAGACGTAGTTGAAGTAACAAATGGAAAAATTGTTTTAACAATTTTGAAATCAATTCAAAATTTTAACGCGTTTTTGTTTCACTTCTTTTTGATTATAGTTGTTTCATGATGTACATTTTAGGTTTTTTTTGACCACCAAAATATCAGCACACTGCTTTAGCTTCATGGTTCGTATAGAAGATTTATATTTTACCTACCGCTGGATTTTGTCAACTAATATGAAGGGATCTCTATGTAACTTTTGTTTCGTGGTAAAATTTTGTGCTCAGATCCGCCAAACAGTGACAAAAATCTTAGTTTTAGAGATTTTTGACAGAAAAAAAAGGATTCTAAGCTCTTATAATCTATTATAATAGAATATAAAAGATTAAAAGAGATTATAAGAGATAAAAACAGTTTTTGGGAAAACTTATAGTAAATTAAAATTGATTATAATTTATTTAATGTCACGAAAAATGTTATCATTATAATGGATAAAAAATCGTATGAACAACTAAAATTGGCGCTCATAATCAATTATTATTTTGATAAAATTACAATTATATTTGTTACACAATCGATTATTTTTTCTTTTTACTGAATGCGGGGTGCAGGTATGATGCCAAACTGTGCACTGTATAGGCGCACAATTTTGTGTCTGTATATTCCTGGATTCCAAAGCGAAGTCTTTAAACTTAATAAAATTTTGTCAGAACGATTGAAGAGAATGAAAGAACAAAAGAAGGACAAAAGGAGCGTCCTTGTTTCGGAGTCCGCTTACAGTTCACAAAATACACAGTTTGGCCTGGTAATGGTGCTATTTTAAAATGAATAAACGCAAGCAATATCCTTAAAAAGCTACCAGATTCAAAATCATCAGCTTGTATTTTTTGTGTTGGAGATAACATGAAAATATATATTTTTTTTTCGCTTTGTTTTTTTTTTTACCAAAAACTTTTTATTAACTTTAAACAGCAGTAGAAAATTTAAGATTTTTCCCCGATACGAGCTTGTTTTGGTTAGTTTACATATATACTTTGAAGTTGTTTTGATTGTGCCAATACAATTAGGGTACAGATCAAAAATATTTTTTGTTCATAGATTTGTAAAGCAAGGCAAGATCAATATCTTAGGTGTACACTTTACCATTATCTTTGAAATACTTGTAACGATAGTAAAATTTCTAGATTTTAAATTGTTTCCAGCTACTCTGGTAAACATTCATACGCAAACATTTCTAGTAGTGCAATTTCAACTAAATTATTTATTATAAACGCTAGTAACAAATTTCTCATAACATGGGAACGGTGTGTCTAAGTTTATTTGGGAATACCATAAGTTGTTAGGTTAATTTGAATTTTGTAAAATTAGAAATTTTCAAAACCGTTCTGATAATCAATTCTGTACACAAACTAATTTTTTCCAAGAAAACATTGCTGTCAACAAAATTTACTTTAATTTGTAAATAAATAACTTGACAGTTGCTCAAAAATTATAAAATCTCTATATTTAAATTTAAATTTTCGTTTGTTGAAAACAGCGTAAATCTATTTCTTTTGATTTGATTGGTCACTTCGGTTAGTTAAAAAAACGCGTCCCTTTCATCTTGCGATTGCAGCAAAAAAAATTCAGTTTTAAATGTAAAAAACTGAGTAATTTTTCGAATTGAACAATCACTCACTTGATGAATTCTATCAACAAACAGTTTTTCAGGAAAATTCAAGCCTCGTTCTTATATATAGGTTTTATAAGGGTTACAGTCCTTACAAACAAACTCAAAAGTCGCAGAATCAAAACGCAGAAAAAAAATTTTGCGTGAAAAATAACAAACAAAAAACACACCCGAATACAGTGTTCATTCCCATTTTTCCAATGATCAGAACAAAAATACCAGCCATACAGTTCTATAACACGAGAAAAAATACCTTACGAAAATTTTTGAAAATTGAATGTCCAGCACTTTTTGCTACCAGGGTACTGATAACAAACATCAAAATTCTTATGTGCAAGTTTGTCTGGCAGAAAAATCCTTGAATTAATTCTGAATTTGAACACAAAATTTTTTCAATGAAGTTTTGATCTTTTTAATTACCTAAATCAATAATTTATTTTTGAATTGGGTGACCAGAAAAGAAGTATATCAAAAAGAAAGATCGACATGTTAAATTGAAAAACTTCATTACGATTTACGTTTTTCCATGGCAAATTAACAGGGATAGCCGTTTACTGTGCAGGTAGCATTTTTAATGAGCGTCGTTTTTTTCTGCTGTGATAAAATTATGTGAAAAAAAACTAGAACTTGAACATATTCGACAATCAAAGTAAACAGCAAATTTGAAATAGTTTGTAGAAAAACTTTAAAAAAAAACAAAAAAAAAATTTTTTTTTTAGTTTAAAAACTTTTCAATTTTGAGATTAATATGGCGCTTAAAACTCTAAAAACTAAATTTATTCGGGCGAAACTTAATTTGTACGGCTTAAATAAAGAGTAAATAAGCTAATTTACGCCTGATCACTCGCACGAAATTAGACAAAATAAATAAAAAACTTCAAACCGGTTTTTCTCGACACCAAGGAAACTATTTTAAAATTTTTTGATATCGTTCAAATCACGACTTTAAGGACTTTAATATGAAATATCACTCAAACCATAAGTTTTTTTCTAATTAGTGTCGTTTGTTTTCTGCTCTGATGAAGAGAGTTGAACAAAAACTTAGAACTTAGGCATATTGGACAGTCAAAATAAATTAGGCCAATTTAAAAAATTTTTGATGAAAAAATAAAAAAATTAAAAATTTCGAAAGAATTGTTTTTTTTTATTAAAAAATTTGAAAAAAAAATTTTTTAAATTTTTTTCGAAGCTTTGAATATTTTGATTCCTATTATGGCGCTTAAAAATAACTCTATTTCGGTAAATACTTGAGTAATGTACACCTGCTCACTCGCTCGAAATGAGACATAAATCAAAAGTTTCAAACCGGTTTTTCTCGACACCGGGAAAACTATTGCGAAACTTTTAGTGTCGTTCGAATCACAAATTAAAGGTCTTTAATATGATAAATCACTCAACCCAGTCCGATGATTATTTGTGGTAGCTGATTTTGCGTGGAATACAAAACAAAAAATAAAAAACTATAACACACCCAAATACAATGTTCCTCCCCATTTCCGAAGTTTTGAAAATTTTGATTCCTCATATGACGCTTAAAACTCCAAAAACTCTGTTAACTTGAGTAAATATTTGAGTAATGTACGCCCGCTCACTCGCTCGAGATTAGGCAAAAATCAGAAAATTTCAAACCGGTTTTTCTCAACACCGAGAAAAATTTTTTGAATTTTTTGACGTCGTTTGAATCTTGGCATTCATATGATATATCACTCAACCCAATCCGATGATAATTTGTGGTAGCTGATTTTGCGTGGAAAAGAAAAAAAAACTAGAGCACACAGGACTATATTACAAAATGCTAGCATTTTTTGGATCAAAAAATGCTAGCCATACAATTCTATAACACGAGAAAAAAAATTCCCTCAGGAAAATTTTTAAAAATTGTATGTCCAGCACTTGTTCAAAACATCGACTTTTTGACATTAAAGTAGAAAAAAAACGCCGATATTTGAATGTTCCAACTTTCCCAGAAAAAATTTTTTCGGCATTAGTTATGTTTTCTATGCAAAATATTTGAAAAAAAAAAACAAAAAGAATTTTGTTTTGGATTTTTTTAATATCAAAAGATTGATGTTTTTACCTCTTAATTCAGTACGCTTGTTACTTGTGACCGGTGCTTTTGAAAACAATTAAGTTCTCAGCACACAATAAATTACCCACACCAGTTGTCTGGCGTGGGTAACTACTGTATTGCTTCATTTTACTTGGTGTAGATAACATACAAACAAAATGTATATAAAATTTCGAATCTTTTATTATTTTTTTTTTAGATTTTTTTATTACTTTCGGTTTTGCAAGACTATGAGAATTTTTGACAAAAGGAGCGGACTAAGTTTGGTTTAATTGTTTTGTTTCAGAACAACTTCTTTTGCCTCATTTTAGCTTCAAATTATTTGAATGTCAATTTTGAAGATAGAATATTTTTAGAACAGCTGAATTAGTCAGTATGCCAACTTTTATAGCTATTGGGCGTTAATAAAAACTGAAGCTTTTTCCACGCTCGCTTCCACCATTCGAAATATTGATTTTTTGTAGTTTTTGTACGTGTAATTATTGCTAAACGCGTAATATTACAATGCAAAGTATGAAGAACAAATCTGTTCTTCATACTTTGCATCACAATTGTGAGTTTGTTCACTTTGCCAAATTATAAGTTCTCAAAATTGAATTTTAAAAGGGGTGGGGGAGGGAAAAGAGCTAAAATTTGTTAAAGGAAAATCGAAAGTGGGGTAAAGGGAAAAGAGAGCCTCCATAAGTATTGATGCCTTCAAGATTTTATATAGAAAATTTCATCTGTGGTTAATTTTTTCAAGTAAAGTGTGTATGAGGAGTGCAATTTGGCTAATATGCATAACCATTTAACTAATTGCACGAAAAATCCAATCATGAATTAGCAGAATAAAAATGAAAAATTGCTATATATAGGTACAGTAGTAGCAACCGCTCGTACTCCTACTCCAACCCCCCCCCCCCAACTCTTGTAGCCAATTTTATCCAAAGGGTCCCCTTTGGTATAACTTAACGACATCCTTTTTGGCCGTTTTTTTTAAAGTTGCCTGCCGCGCAAAATTTTGACACAATTGGGTCCGTAAAGTATTTTCGGAGATTTCGGAAAACCAAGAACTCGACCTTAAAAAATGTCTGCAAAATCAGGTCCGCACTGGACAGGTACAAGCTTGCATCTGGTGAAGGCAGATATGTTTTTTAGCCTCTCATTTATTTTTCGCTAAAATACTATTACTTAAAGGCAATTTAAAATATATGTTTTTCCAGTAATGTAACTTTAATGATGAATAATCGGCTTTTATGCAGATTTAAAATTTTGACTCCGAGAACTAATTCCGTCTGTTTTTAGAAATGGAATCAATTTTGAGCCTCAGTCAAGATACGAACTGGACAAAGTCTACCAGTACTACAGAAATGTAATAGCTGAGCGAGACCAAGCTCAAAACTTCTGGACTGGGATTGCCAAGATCCAGTTGAAGATAGTTGACAGTGGGTTTCCAGTCAGTCCTCCTATTTGGTCATATTTTTCCAATTTCAAACCAATTCCTGAACATCTCTGGATGAATGGACAGCCGAGTGATGATTTGAAAGAGGAAAAATGCAGCGAAGTCAAAGAAGGGAAGGGGTTGAATGACATCAAATGTTCGGATGAGCAGCATAAAGTGCCCGTTGTTTGCGAGTACTCTGTAGGCGTCGCTAGAAAACGGCATCTCGCGAGTTATGTCTGAACGAAAAACCTAAAAGCAACTAACGAATTGAAATTTAGCTTGCATTGCATTACACTTAATAAATTGAAAAGCTTCATATCAAAATATTATTAATAGAAAAACTCAATCAAATCAATTTTGTGAGCAACATTACGAGGCCAAACTGAGCACCGGAAAGGCGCACCGTTTGGTGTATATTTCACTGGAGACAAATTTTTAAAGATGTTGACATTTTGTCGGCATAAGCAAAGGAAGCACGAAATCAAAGAAAAATAAAAAAAGTGGGCGTTTTTGCGGAATCCGCTAGCTTTTCACGAAATAAGTTAGGCGCGGACGAGTTTTTAATCAAACGTTTGCTGGATGTTATTTATTGTTCCGATCACTGAAAGTAGAGAAGATGTTTGTCGTCAGGTGTATTGGCCTTTTTTTCAACGCAAGGTCGAATGATATATCATATTAAATCCCTTTCAGTCGTGATTCGAAAAATGCTTCTAACTATGAACGTAACAAGTTTCTCGGAGAAAAACCGTGTCAAAAAAAATCGAGTGTCGAGAAAAACCGGAGTGTCGAGAAAAACCGGTTTCAAATGCGGGCTTGTAACAGGACGATAAGCTTTTATTTAGGCCGGGAAAACTTAAATCCATTTCAAACTTTGAACAAAAAACTGTAAGAACTGTGGAAAAAACTGGGGAAAAAATAACTTGATCCATTGTTGTTAAGCTAAGCTTAGCAAGACCCTAAGTCAAGGGTCTTCTGCTATTTGTTTAGATACTTTATTTCGTTTAAAAAGCCCTAGGATGAAGGTCCTTCAAAAAAATAAGGAACCACTTCCTAGGATTTTGCTTTACGTGAGGACCCCTCCCCCCTAGGAAGGACCCCTTTAGGATTCGGGACACGATACAATACTACTACCATACTTCATAGTTCTTTCCCGCTATTTTGAGAGTTGACAGAGCAAACGAGTTTTTGCGTCCTCAGCAAGACTCACCAAAAAAGAATTTTGACCGCATGCTATTGTTTGAAATTCATTGTTTAGAATCTGGTTGAAGTTTTAAAGAAACATTATTTCTGAATATACTTTTTGTTAATTTTCATTGGGGCATTATTTTGTTCATAGCAAGCGATTCATGACGTATAATTTTTTGTTCTCCCTCTTTCGAATGCATCCTGTGACCTCAAAATATTAAAATTGCATAGGAAGACTTTTGATTCCTTTTTTTAGTAAACGAAAAACACTTTAGAGTTAAAACACAGACGCGATCAATTGAATTGTAATAGCATCAAAGATATCCAAAATTCTCCGACCATAAAACACTACGAATAATAATTTGTTTCTTTTTTCTTCAAATTACTGTCTTTTTTGTGGTGGTGGTGTGCTGGGAGACTTATACGAAAGCGTAGAACATTAGTGAACTAAGCAAAATCGACAAGATTTGTCTTCGATGAATTAATAACAAACAAAAAATGCAAAATTGTCTTAAAATTTTTCTTAGTTTTTGGCACAAAATGTTGCAAAGTTTCAATACCAAAGAACCTGCACTCAGTAAAAACAGAAAATAATCGATGATATTACAATTATAATTGTACATTTATCAAAATTATAAAAAAAAATTAGCGCCAAATTTAATTGCTTAAACGATTCATACTTCATTATAATGATAACCTTTCTTGTGATATTATAACAGATTATAACTAATTATAATTGATATAATTTTTCCGAAAACTTTTTATGATCTGTCATAATCTATTATAATAGACTATCATCCTTGTTTCTGCCAAAATGTTCTTATACAAGAAAAATCAATTGTAAGGGGAACGACGAAACCCCTAATTTGAGATGTCTTGTCACACTTTGATTCATCTGAACACACAGTTTTACCACGAAACAAAAGCTTCGTAGAGCTCCCGTCATATTAGCAGAAAGGTTCACGCGGTAGAAGAAAAAAACTTCGAAGTGAATCATGAAACAAAAGCAAAGTGCTAGGGTTTTGGTGCTAAATTTTCGTCTTCAAACAACTTTAATCGAGAAGAAATGAAAAAAAAATCGTTATAAGTTTGAATTGATTCAGATGCAATACTGAATGAAAAATGGGCAAAACAAGGGATTATAATCAATCATAAAGGATTTTTTTTTGTGCAAACCATATGATTTAGAAATTGGGATAAAAATAATCGATTATAATCAAATATAATTGTATTGAAAAATAGATGGTTTAATAATCGATTGAAATATATTATAATTGATTAAAATTTGGTTTCAAAAAAAATTATAATCGATTTTCAACTGAATAAAATCAATTTTTTCTGTTTTATTAAAACCTGTGCTAAAGATATAGCATAATCGATAATTAGCGCTTGAGACTTGATGCGGAAAGCGCTTAATAAATCTCTTAAAACTCTGTTATACTAAAATCAAGTTTTCTTCGCCTAAATGACCCTATTATATATTACGAACGTTACTGGATTGCTTCACTGGCTCGAAATTCTATTGAAACTCAAAAATTTTAAATCGAATTTTCTCAAAACTTCAACAGTTTTTTGAAAATGCTTGTAGTATTTGTTACTTTAAAGTGGAAAAAATAAAAAAACCAAACCGAAGACAAAGCTATTCGCCACTTTCAGCAGTCGGAAGAAAAACAATTTGGTCATGATCAAAAGGAAATGCTGAAGTTCAAATGTTTTTTGTACCATACGGATTATCCAGTATTCAGCCTATTGTTTAATTGTTTGTCGAATATAAGCACAAATTGTGCGATTGACAAATGATTCAATAAAAGTAGGAAAATGTCATAATGATAAGAATATATAATTGAGGTTAGCAGGCTTTTCCGGGGCTTTGTTTTCGTAACTAACGATAACGGTTAATACAAACGTCAGTTCCTTGTACTGTTGCTCCTCGTTAAACAGTTCAAGCCCTCTTTTTTGATTGAATAAACTTATCTAAAATGCAAAACTATGTTGTTGCAATTGAAACAAAAATTGTTGGATTGATTAGTACCAGCCTGTTGAATAAGATTATTGATAGTTAAAACACTCAAAAGTCTTTATAACAAATGCCTCCGTGATCTTCAAACGAGGCATTTTAACGTTGAAAACTGCAAAATTTCATATAAGTTTGGCAAGCAATAAGTTTTCACACATAATAAATTTAATTTAACACAATTTGTTCTCAGTTCATTAGCTCAAACGAAAAATCTTCGGCAGTTTTAGAGTTGCGCCTTGTTCTTATCGATGTTTGTATGGCAACTGAGTCTCTCCATTTGGTGAATGAGACTATCAAAACAGATGCTACGATGAAGGATGCGCCCATGAAGGTGTACCAAGATGTCTGTTCGCCTCGCAATACCTGGAGAAAAACAAAATCAGGCTCTTTTTCCTCCCCCCCCCCCCCCTCACACGAGCTTCAATATATTAGTGTAACGAGTGGTTTTACGAGGTTGAGTATGAAGACCAAATATGTTTGTCGTGACCTTATTAGTCTTTATGTACATTTTCATAGCAATCGGACTGTGGTCAACAAATTTACATGTAAAAATTTGCAGGTGGGGCGGGAAAAGGAAAAAGAGCCCAAAATCATTGAAAACAAGTGTAGTACCAAAACGCCTGTTCGGCTCGCAATACCTGGAAAAAAATCATTGAAAAACTGGATCGCAAATGTGAAAAAAGGCGTCCCTTAAATACACCAATCATACCCACAAGAAATACCCCCATAAGCTTTTTTCCTGCGAACATAGACGCTCCCCTAAAAACTCGATCCTACGCCACTTTTGGGTATATTTTTTTGTCATCTTTTACCAAAGTATTTTTTATTTTCTAAATCTTTTGTTTTTATAAGATTTTCTAAGTCGGTCCTCGGATGGGCACCGCGGGACGCAGACAAAACCATTTTGGATGAGTTTTATCAAATATTGCTTGAAAACCAGCTTTTTATAACATGGAAAGTGTGTGCTCAAATGTTTAAGCGCTCTCCCTAAGCCTTAAATCGTCGCCTGTGTTCCGAAACACTCACTCAATATTTGATCCCATAGTAATATTTAAGTTCGACCACCGTTATTTGAGCTAACTTGTATGACGTATGAGGTGACTGTAGCTATGCACCTGACAGAAGTGACAATATAGCTGGGCTCTAATTTCAGACACAGGTTAAGCAGGGGCAGATTGACACAGTAGTTGATACAGAGCAGACTCATCGCAAACAGATTTCCTGAAATTAAATCGAGATTATTCAATAGGTCGTACACAAATAGTCTTGATTTTTGACAGCTTGGGGGGGGGGCAGAGCAAGTAGCATGCCGGGGAGGGGGGGGGGGTGATTTTTATACCGCCCTCAGAAAAATTCAGGCGTTGGCCACTGCAAAAGAGTTTCCCTCTTTTAAAAAAATTGTGGACCTTTTTTTAAGTTATCTAGATAAGGAAAACACAAAAACAGACCCCATTTTGCAACAGAAAAAATAATGTCAGTCAAATAACGCTTTATGACCTTTTTTTCAAATAGTTTGCACGGAAAAAAAAAGTTTTTTTTTTCGGAGCTCGTGCTCCCTCAAATATATATTATTTTTATACAACAAAGATGATCTTCGAAAAATGGTACCGAGGGAAGATCCATGAGTGGTGTCTATATGTCACGTCAATGAAAGGATGAAGTTCTAGCTGACAACTCGTCCCCACCCAGCGCCACCCCTGCCAAATTCTGCTCTTGTTTCGAACCGTTTCAAAGTAAACATTTAAAAACAAAAAAATTGATCGAATCACGTGCTGGTTCTCCAAAACTTGATATTTTAAATAAAACCAGAAGTTTTGAATGTCTTTTAATGCATTTCTTCAGAAAACTGTACCTTTGATACAAAACGTTTCCTTGTTGGACGCAAACGCTCCAAACACATTGTAGCCCAAAACAGGAACCAACGCCTGTAGAAAAGTGATAAAAGTGATGTTGAGATTTTCGATTCTCCTCAGAAACAGCATCCAGACACTGGTCGTAATTGCAGCTGCAACTGCGAGCACACAACCCAGAAAACGGGTGTCAACTAGGGTATCATTTTGAGACTCCGCTGACTCCGCTGAGTCTGACTGGAAGTGATTGAAGATAAAGGGAGGCTGGGATACTGTTATGATTCCAAGAAGAGTCAGAAAGATTGCAAGGATGTGAAGTCTGAAAAAAAAAGAAGCATTTTATCCCAAAATACGACTTTTAATTTGTAAAGCACTCTTTGGGACCACATTTGAGTAAGCATTAGTTTTGGATGCCGCTTTTTAGGAGCTTTTTTGATAAGTCTGCTCTTTGTCAAATGCTCGTCAAAAAAGGAATAGTCGATACAGGGATTCGGGTCGAGCACAAATTCGAAACATACCGAAATAATGGTCGAAATTGAAATTCGTCCTAACACAGTCAATACATACCCCGAGCACGGTGGAAACATACTTCGAGTATGGTCGAAACATGCCTCATGCACGGTTGAAGCATATCTCGATCAAGGTCGAAACGTATCTCAAGCACGGTCGAAACATACCGATCGTTCAGCGGTAAGACAAAGTCAAATAAGGAAATGTTTTTCAAATATCAACCTAATTTTTTTAAAAAATTTCCGACTCAAGTTTCCGACTCAAGATAAAAAAAATTAGTTCAAAAATGATAGAAACAATTTCTACCGTTCTAAATGGGTTAAGCTAGATTGGCCATACAGAAAAGTAAATACTCACTTCTGAGGATAAACTCTAAATGCGAAGCTCTCTAAGACTAAACTAAAAACTGCATTTGAATAATAGAGCGTAAATGCATCTGCAACAGGGGCAAATTTATATGCAGACAGCGATAAAACCATTGCGACTCCCAAACCCACTGAAGATACCAGAATATTTATTAAATTCTCAAGGTCAAATCCAAGTTTCTTCCTGGAGAAACATAACAATGGAATTGTTGATAGCATAAGCCACGCGCTCATGTAAAACACACATTTGAAACTAGATTCGGATCCGACAAAATTGAAGAGAAATCCTTCGAGTGCGACCGAATGTCCGACAACAATTGACAGAAAGATTCCGAGAAAGTGACGGATACAAGTTCGAATGTCGCTGACATTCATTTTCTGCCCTTTTCCGACCAGTAAATTTATATAACAGTGAATGAAGTACTGTTGAACACATGCAGTAGATATAGTGAACAAAGAACAAAAAAACTGTCAAATGGTATATTTAGATCGAAAACAATTCAATACTAGAATGAGAACGCTAGAAAAAGATAACAGTGAGAACAAAATGCCAAAATGTTTGAAGTGACCATATTGGCAATAAAAAACGGTCGCTGCAACTGCATGCAGAAGAACTGAATAGCATTAAACTCTCAAGTCTTGATACCAAATGCAGTTGAACTATTTTTGCATTTTGATCTCAAAATCAATACGCCGAACCCGAAATTTAAAAATAATAAACTGAAAGAAATCAGATTTTCAGGCCAGTTCCGCGAAACCCATTTTAAAGTTTGCATAGCTCGAGAATAATTTAGAAAAGTGGAACGCAAACAACGGCAACGCCACTAGATTAAGCCGCAACTAATATAATAGCACTTTAGCAGAGCTAGATTTGCGAGACAGCCTACTTTAAAGCTAACCCCCTGGGATCTGGAGGCCAGGGAAGATACTTAACCCGGCAAAATCAACTCAGAGCAAAACAATTCTGAGAACAACGAAGTTAGCATTTTTTTCATGCTATAATTGACACGTTTTGGGACACGTTTAGATATTTAAAAGATTAAAATAAAATAAGGTTTTTTTTCATATTTATTTTAAGCTAACGCAATCCTCCCAGTTTATTTGGGTATACTTTTTCTCAACATCAAATTTCGCTGGCCTGATAACTGTTAAAATGTTGTATATCTGCTCCTTTTCTTCTGTATAAAAGTTTTCAGGTGCAGCCATCTTGATAAACTTTCCAAGATCTTGAAGAATCGTGAAGAAGCATCAAAGATAGCAGAGAAGCTTTAATTTTTTTATGAGGCTTTTAAGTTTTAAGTTTTAAGTCTTAAGTTTTTAAGACTTTAAGTTTATAAGACTTTTAACAGTCGAAAAACCATGAACACATTCCCAGAAACCTGTATGATGGTTCTGCAGCCCACCAAGTGAATTTGAAATTTTCTTGAAATCTTGGAAAGATCTTCAGATTGTTCAAAACTTTTTGAAGATTTTTCAAGATCTTTATGGATTTCTATGAAAGTCAGTCAAAAGTTTTCTTGAACAATTTTGCAAAAAATTTTCTCAGCCAAAAAGAGGTAACAATATCAAGAATAGAAACAAGGTTTACAGAAATTTGTCAAGTAATCTACATTTTATTAATTTTTTTTCAATTTTTTATGGTCGAATTACTGTTTTTATGGTTAACATACGAAAAGTATTTGTATGATTATTCGAAATATATGTCTGGTTTCTATTTTTTGATCTGTATGATGAAAAATATTTTAAAAGGGGGAATTTTCCGACAAAAATTGAAAATGTCCATCTTCTTGTAATTTCTATCAGTTCCAAAGTAAATTAGGGCAATCAATCAAATCATAATCTAAAAAGCAAAAAGAAGTTTTTTTGAAAAAAAACAAGCAAATTGATCCACAATATGCTCTAACTGATTGCCCGAAAATGTTTTGCAAATGAGGATCATCAAAAAGTTTTGAAAAAAGCTCAACTTTTGCAAAAAACCATTTCGAGACTGTTCGTTATTTTTAACGTTTACATCAAAAATTTTACTTGATTCCTATAATGTTTTCGTTGACTGTCCTAATTTTCATTGAACTAGCAATCATCCTTATTTTTGTAAAATTTTTTCCCTTGCGAATTTTTTTGAAGTCTTTTATTGTGAAAATTTTAAAAAATAATGTTTTTAAACCACACATAGGCGCTTAGTTTGCTGAATTAAAATTCTTCATCTGTTTGTCTAAAATTGCTTTAAAACTAATATAGATCCAAAAATTTTCAAAATTTTTAGTCTGATTTTATTTCTTATGATTATTAGTTATGCGCACAATTTCATTGGTTTGCTTATAATTTCATTGCGCAATTTCATTTTAATATTTCATTTAACAATTCATTTTTAAATCCGAGTTCTGGAGAATTTTAAAATGTTTTTTTTTTGAAAAAAGAAAAAGTTTTCTCTTCAAAAAGAAGTACGAAGAGTTTTTTAAATCTTGAAGAATCTTGAAAGCAAAATCACCCATTTTCTTTGGAAATTGTCTATTTTTGCTATTTTTGTTTTTTCTTTAAGATGTTTTGAATTTTCTTGAAGATTCGTCGAGATTCTCTAAGATTCTTCAAGAGTTTTCAAAGATGTCACAGATTGACAGACTTGGGTTGTTTTTTCCATTCTCACGTTGAAGTTCAGTATGGTTGAACTACCTAAAAAAACAGCCAGAAGTAGAACGCCCCGATCACACTAAAAAATTCAAAAATTTGAAAAAAAAAAGACAAAAAAATACTCGTTTTTATATTTGGTTTGCAATCTTTCAAAAAAATTTCCGCTCTTTCAATTAAGAGAGTAGAGTGTATTTTAGTTACTAGTCATAGGAATTTTTAGCTCAACTTCTTTTGAATCACATTGGGAATGAGTTAGTTTTCACCCTCAAAGAATGTACACTCAGTGACCGAAGCAAAAAAAATTGAAACGTGTTGGTGTAATAAATCATGACTGTCTCTGGACTGCCACCCGCACCGAGCCGAGTGCCCATGGATTTTAATCGACTACAAAAGATTCCCGAGACAAAAATAATCCATTAAAATCTATTAAATATGTAAATTTCAGACCACGAAGTTGATTATATCGCCATTATAATCAATTTTTTTTCGAAAACAAATCCATTAGAATTGATTATAATACATTATGTTTGGCACTAAACTAGAGTCTTTTGCAGAGATTCTGCAAATTTTGCAGAAAATTTGCAAAATGTGTGCTTTCTTTTTTAGTAAATGCCAAGTCTCAACGTCACCCCTCAAGTTTTTTACCTCCCCCAACTAAAGAGAGATGACCATTAACCCCCTCCCCATTCTCAAAGTCTACCAATAAATAACACACCCCCCGTGTTCAACCAAAATTCGGGAGGCGAATGGCGGTTGAGGTAAGCTAGCAGGGAGGGGGGGGGTGTAAATGGGGGGGGGGTGTAAACGTGAGGGGGAGGGTAAACTTGGGGGGAATTGAAGCATGGGGGGGGGGGGTAAAGTAAACGGGGGGTGGAAAAGTAAACTGGGGGGATTAAAGTAAACAGGGGGGATTAAAATAAACAGGGGGATTCAATCAGCATATATATAAGACAAAAAAATTAATAAATTTCAATAAGAAATGTAACTTTTTATGAAACGTATTACGCAGCAACTGCACTAAACAGGAAATTAGATAACTTTGAAAAAAGTTGCAATTTTCATGAATGACCTCTCTTAACAATCCATTATAATCAAAATTAGTCGCTTATAATGAATTATTGAATTATTGGCATAAAAATGTAAGGATTATAATTCATTTGTATTGATAAAAATCGATTATAATGGAATATTTTGACATAAAAAATATTAGGATTATAATCCGTTTTTAATGGATTAAAATCGATTTTTTTTTGTAATTTTATAAATACTGACCATATTATGACAATATAATCGATTATGATCTATGGGCGCTCGGTTCGGGCAACAGTCCTTCTATGACTCTAGAAAAATCTAATCATGTTATAAAGTTGCTTGAATTATAGTGAAGTGAAAAACATAAACGGAATGCAAAACAAGAACTCAATAACGAAAACTATGAAGAACTACGCATATCATGAAAAAAAAAAAGAGGACTAAAAAATTGTAGTTACAAAGGTTTTAGTGCTGGGTTTTTAATCGGAATAGCTTCTTGAGCGTGCACTAGAGATCAAACTGCAATATTATGGTTTCAACTGAATTTGTTTGCTCGAAAAATTTTAATGATTTAGCTCGAAAAATTTTAATGAATTATATAAGATACAGGGATAACAGCTTTGAATATGAACCATGAAAATATTAAGAAAAATTTAGTCTGAGTGAAAATATGGGTTCCAAGTTAAGGCTTGTAATTGATCCGGCGTCGTCGTAATCAATAACTAATACCTAAAAAACAAATATTTAATCGATCAGCATAACTGATCCGACCAGTTTATAGACTGCTTGAAATAAAGCAATCTCAACTTGGCTTCATTATACTGCCCACTGATTCTGTTTTTGCTGGCTCAAATTTGAGCAATTTTGACTTTCAGTTCGACTGCGTAACCCTAATAAGTTGGCAAGGAAAGCTTTAGAGATCATTAAGAAAAAAGTTTTTGGTATAATTGCGATAGTTTATAGTTTAAGTTTATGATTGGTGTATTGTAACTGAACCGCAGATTAATTCCATCAACATGAGGCAAAAACTTTAATTAAAAAAACGAAGAGCATGTGGCAACCTGGTGGTGTGATTGAAGAAAACAGTTAGGAACCCACGTAACTGTTTTCCGCGACCTAAGTGATTATGCCCTGAATTACGAAATTAGCCCTTATTTCATAGTTATTTACCGACTAGGATGTAGTGGGTGTGCTTGAGAGTTGATGCATACAGGATGGATCAAAACTAGTTTCTTCATCAAAAACTTAAACCCACATACCTAATGAATTATTTACTTATTTAATAAAGATTGTGTACTTAAGGTATTTCGAGACCTTTATGAGGAGTTTTAACCCAATTTAAGCAAGAGTGAATGACATTTTTGTAGTTTCCTAGAAACTGTTACTTTGATATAGATTGCTGTCTCCGAAGCACTTTCAGGTTTGTTCCGATCGTAGGGAAGTCTAAAAGCAGGGTAGTTAGTTTTCCTGGCCTTGAGCCAATGGCTATAAGTTCTAATTTTCAATTCGCCGCGTGTGGCAGTTCAACGACCGTTACATGGAATTGAAGTTTCACCACTTCTCTAGATTTCGAAGCATCCACCTGACTTTTTTTTTGTTTCGGTCTTCCACCTCTTACTATGGTCTTGGAGAACTGTGATGAAGGTTTAGAGGAACGTGCTGAGGTTTGTTCATCGAGACATTCATTGTCTTACAAGGCGACTTGGCTGACAGTTCAGGCACATTCCTCATCATTCCACTGATAGTAGGCTGATTATTGAGGGCATCTCGAGACCTGGCCAGGGAGGAGTCGTCAGATTTGACTCTCCAAGAACAGCCTCGGGAAAATTCCTGTTCCTCGGAACAAAATTAGTTTTTTTTTTCTGATTCAAAAGTATTCTGCTTCAACTCGTAGACTTTGTAGACAGCGAAACTTAATAGACAATGCTTACTCAAATTCTCATCCAGTTTGACTCCATAACTTCGTTCGTTCATTCATACTGGTTTCCAAAGTCGTCACAGCCTGAGTGTTTTGTTTCAGCTATAGTTTCAACCGGTTATATTCATTGAAAACTTTTTAATTTCTGCCGAAAATTGGCTTTTATCTCCTCCGTGTCCCTGACAAAAAGATTCACTACCAAGCTTTACCCGTTTTTGTTCAAAAAAATTTGCTCAAATTTGAGTTGGACCGCAATTTTATCAATCCATTACTCGTGACCTGCTGAAGCTTATTGATTAATTTTTTTCTTTTTTGGAACTTTCCAATCAAAAACTGTCCAAAAATTTTCGTCCTGTTTCTTCTTCATGTTTCAAAAACTGCGCCCTGTTTCCTGTCGTTGTCATCCTCAGCATTTGTAATATAGTGCTGAAAGATGCACCAATCCTTTGGGCTTCCATAGACTGCATCAGTTTCTCAAAAGAAGATGGGTGACCCAGTGTCATTCCGACTTGCAGGAGAAGTAGATGCTGCCTTTCGGTTCTTCTTGAACTCGAGACTGAAAGTGAAGTCTGAGTTTGAAACTGTCGCGCCCATAGAAGTTAAGCCAGACCTGCTTGCTCCATTCATGCAACATCTCCTAACAAAAAAATTACCATGGTTTTCTCTTTGAGCTTCCCTCTGAAAGACTGATACTAGCCATCAGTGAGTTGCCTCTCTCTTTTCATGATGGTTATTTTTTGGGTCTTTCCTCTAGCACCCGTGTTTAAATTCATTTACCAGTTACAGTTAACACATTCTTTATACAAATAATCATATACAAAACCTTAGATGAAAAACTGAATTATGAGCTAACACCCTGGAGTATATCTCACCGCTTCTTTGTCGTGTTTTTGTTACTGTGGTTTCATTGGGTCGGGATTCAATTCAACTGAGTCGTCGCCAGCATGGGTCCTCGTCTGGACCAAAAATTTTATTTGTTCAATAGCCATCAAAAGGCGCAGGTTGAGTTCTTGCTACTGTTTTGCCTTCAACTTCGCCGCTCACACTTCATCCCAATCATTGGAAGACTTCTTTCAATTTTTGTTTGGTGTCATCCGAGAACGAATTTCTAGAGCCAGCTACCTTTGGTCTATAATACTTCCTGTGCCCGAAGTTTTAGCCGTTCCATGTTTTAGCCGTTCCTAAGCGTCTCAAAAAAACCGCACTAAAAAGTGTTACGACAATAATGCAAAAAGATAGTACAAAAAAATTGAACCAAAAATTCTAGTAAACAATTTTCAAGTCGGAACACGAGAGCTCTAATCAGAGAAAAAATTACTACTAACAATAGTTACCAAAAAACCTTTTTAAAGGTTTTCTGATTTAAAAAATTTTCAATGGAAAAAAATGTTTATCATGCAGTTTTCATTAATGGAAATCCTATGATAAGCAATTTTTCCATAGAACTCATGCATGGAATTCTATGATAAACATTTTTTTTTGTATGGAATTCTTTTCTAAGCATTTTTTATGGACGTCAACCCGGGTATATTAAGCTGCTGGGGCTTCTCAGCGAGCCAGAAAATACAATTCTTAGTTTTGTCTATTATGAATCTGAATACGAATATAGTAAATGCACTATTCACCTATTCACTCTAAAAGATGAGACAACAGAAACAAGCAACCCCTCGATGACAGCAGTTCCTCATTATCTTAACGCATTCCCAAGCAGGCAAACTCTAGGACAGTTACTATCTTATCCAGCGGCTGTCATATGTTTATTGCACTAAAACCTCACTAAAGTCGTCTTCTGTTGGCCGAGCTGTCCTGTTATTTCGCTCAAAGCAACCTCCTTTCGAGAAAAGTGGTCAAGGAAAAAAATTAAGCGAAAACTGTCCCTCTTTTGAATCAGTGCCAAAAGAATGGAAGTGGCGGACAGAAAAATGGACCTAATTTTGTTTAAAAACCCTAAATTATCGCAACCGGACATTCCAAACGAATACTATTATCAGTTGAATTCACAAGGCTGCTTTGAAGATTTGTTTAAATACCGGTATCGTTTTCATGTATCAAGATTCATGCTACCAGACTTAACTTTTTATGATTTTGTTGTAAATTAATTTGAATTAACACTTTTTCCCCTTTTTCTGGGATTTTTCTCGCGATACTCATTGTAGAAGACATTGAACTGCGCTGTAACTCATTGCGCAAATTTGTTTTCCGATTTGAGGAAACGTATTTATTCAAAATTTTGACATAAATGATTGAACAAATTAAATAGTTTCCGGCCAAAAGGGATTATTTGGTTCTTAAATGGGTAATAGAGAATACATTTTAAAAAATTGTCTCTTATATTTCAGTAGGCAGTCTTCTTAGAAATCAATATTTCATATCTTCAATTTAACCAAATCAAAGGTTTTATCCGAATTTGCAAACTGATGAAGGTGCAAGTTGCATGTTTTTTCAAAAAAAACCCAAACAGTAACAACTTTGTTTCAGCGATACCCAAAAAAAAAGTTGTAGTTAAGTTTGTTGTCCTCCAATTGGATCTTGAAATGTTCGATCTTTATCTCTGCACCAATCTGATCTCTGTATGAAGACGAAACCATCATTAGCCTGCTTAAGTGAGCAAACACCACAACTGTGAAGAGTTTCCAACAGACAATCGCATCAGTCTGTATCAACAACAATGAGAAAGTCAGACCATATATTGCCCGGAAACAAACTAAGTACTTTCGATTTAGATTTCTGCTCTTTATGTTTTTCTGCTGTTTTTTTGCTTTTTCTGGTTTGATTATAAGTTTTTTGTTTCCTATTAATTTTATACGTGTTTTATGTTGACATTTTTTTTAGTTTTACGCTTTATTTTGGGTTGTTTTTTTTTGTCATAGAATCACAGGAGATGCATGTTCGCCACTCTCCGCTTCACCTCTTAAACTTCCGGAATATTCAAACATAACTAGTTTTAAAAACTATATTGATCCAGCATGAGGGTCTGTTCCATCCAAGTAGCTCATTACTGGCTATCATCGCTCAAAAATAGATAATTTGTTTGGTGTGCAGACTACGTCGCTAAAGCGTTCGCTGATCAACACGGTGAAACACTTTGATTAGGCCCAGCTATAACCTCCGTAAAAACACCTACGTAACATTCGGGAGCAAACTAAAGAGCAACGGAGAGTTGAAAGTATCCCTGTCGACGTCTGACTGACGAAATACTGTAAATCTAAGCGTTTTCCACCGTCTTGACCTAACCAGTTAGCTTTAGTAAATTCGAGCGACAAGCGCGTTACAAGCTCGTTACTTTGTTTAGGCTATCGCTGAGACCGAGCGTACCAAAACAAGGCATCCTTAAATGACCGGGTCTCAGCATCACCATAACTGCTAATAATTAAAAGCTTTGCTAATTCTCTAAAAAATTATTTTGTGACAGTTTTTCAATTTGTCTTTATGCGATAGATTGATGTTTCGTGATCCTCAATTACCCGGGCTCTGAAAAATCAAAAAAAAAAACTGGTGAAAAAATGACTATTTCAGGGCATGCAGTAGCTAAAATACACATGTAGAGGAAAAAAATTTTGTTGCTGACTATAAGATAGTACTACGAGACAAACGGAAAATGAAAAACTATTATGATCTGAGTCTAAACACGTAAGTCATTCGTAAACAAACCGTTCTCAAGTACGCAGTGTCTAGCAGCATTAGGTCAGTTTTAAAATTAACCAAAAATGGAAACAAAATCGGAAAACAAAACGTGAACTTGTTTTTTTTAGGCTACACTATAGGTAAACCTTATCGCAAGAAATGTTCAACGAAAAAACAGTAGAGCTGGAAAAAACTAAACAAAATTTTTGACAAGACGGCTGCGCTTGAAGGTTTTCACATTTGAAAAAATTCTCCAGATTTGCGAAACTCCTCAGTTGTTTGCGTACAAATAACTGCTATTGCCATGTAGTTTTTTGGACAGAACGATCGAGCCTAGAAAACTTATTAAGTAAGGTAATTAATGAAAATATGAAACATGAACGAAGAACGCATCTTTTTTCTGTTTACCTAATACGTTAAGCCGCCTTTTTAGCCTCAGCAATAGAAGCGAAAACTACTTTCAGCAAAACTTTTAGTTTGGAGCATGAGGATGAAGCATACAATAATGATACCTTGATGCTGTGAGTTTTCACAAAAGTGTGAATTAGCTACGGAAAATCAAGTCCAAAAAATTCGTTAGAGCTAAGTTTTGATATCGAATTTTCTTAAATGACACTAAAATTGAAACCATTTGATGAGAAAAAAGATCAGTGCCTGCTGGAAAAAGTTTCGCAAAGGTTGAATTTCATACCCTGGAAGAATTCAAGTTTAAAACTGGCCAAAAAGCAAGTTAGAATTGCTGTCAAACTCAGCCTAACTTCAAAATTATCAGAAAATTAGATGCATCTGTGCAATAAGGGGCGCGGCCTGTCTTGTCTGAAAAGTTCGGGGATATATGTGCCATTCCCCGGATGGTAAACCGGAACCTTCCGTTGCACTAGGAATACGACCTTAAAGGCCTTATTAACGAATTGGATACGGACAGGAAGATTGAATTATTCCGGAAATTGTTTTTTTTTAATTTTCGATTAAATCCAGATAGCCAAAATTTTTGCAACAAAAACAACGTGTCATACACATAAGAAAAATAGCCGAAAAACGCACAAAAATTGGTTGTGTGAAGAGAGACGAAAAATAAAACCTTGTTTTATCTGAAACTGAAACAAGAAATACTATTGAAGCCTCCGGTCGCGACACGCAGACGCAATAAGCAGCTTAATCGCGAGATGAAAAGGACCGAAAGATTAGGTGGAATACTCGCGACATATCAAAACCCTCCCAAACAGAAAAACAGAGGAAACTAAGAAATAACGACGTTACTTCTGGGAGAAGTCGGAATTGGATGCCTAAAAACTGTTTTACAAACAATCACATTCTTGTAATGCCCTGAATGAAATTAATTTAACTCAATATTGATTGATTCATTCAGAGCATGAGTAGTTGAGGGCAAGGAGAGATCAATCTATCTCTAATGGATCTAAAAGGGAACTGCCACTAATTTATCTTAAATTATGATTCTAAGCCCTATTTTTTGTTACAATCCCGTTGTCTGGGGTTTCAAATTCCAGCTATGTATTTATTTTTGCACTTATATGAAAGCTAAGTAAAATTTGTTTGGCTGATGGCTCAAAAGCTGTAACACAATGGTTGGCTTTTAAACAGACCAAAAATCACTTTGCTAGGTCGAGACGGAGAAAAACGAATACAATTAAGGTAACTGACGTCAGCCAGTCGTCAAAAGGGTCTTTTTCTACCCTCCGTCGCTGTGCAACTTCTGGTCGAATGTCAAATAGAAATTTTTATATGAGACATTATTGAAGCCTTGTACGACAGAAGATACTGAAGAAACCGAATACTCTCAAGTCAGTGTACCGAATATAACTCAAGGCGTTTCAACTTGAATGGTTTTATAAATAAACGTTATTTATGTTTCACAGCATCGACACTTTGTTAATATAACAGTTATTGACCCGCTAGCCACTAATAAAATCGATAAAATTCGGTTTGTGAACACGGTTTGGCGGCATACGAGAAGGAACGTCGCAGAACTGTGTCACAGATAAAGGGATCTAAAAAATTATGGTTATGATCTTTGAATGTAACGGTCGTCCACTTAGGTCACAAATGAAATTAAGAGAAATAGGCCCTAACATCATTGGCTCAAGGGTCAGGGACACTACCCTCTTGAGTTTTCGACCTCATTCTGTCGGAGCCAATTCGGTTCGCTTAAGACATTGAACAGCAAGATCGTGCTACAGCGCTTAAATGCTACTACGAAAATACCGCCCCACTCTAGAAATAAGCACATCCCAATAGCTCGGTCTCTAGATACCTAAAACACGCCAACGCCGTTAGGAACAGAGTTGGAAACTCAAGCAAAGACTATTAGTTTTTATTGGACAGTTGACCTCTGATCCATTTAAGATAGATCAGCCTAAAACTCGCCTTATCTCAACATAACGGTGTAAAATACACTCAAGGAGTTATTTTCATAATTCACATATTGACAACGACTCTAGAATCAAGTAAATGAGATAAGTAATTGAACATTTAGTCCACAGTGTTTCTGTTTTTTCAATTAATTACGTACATGTCTAAATCAAAATTATGACTCAGAATTTTCCAGACAATTAGATAAAAAAAACCTTTTGATTAGTTTTAGAGGTTAAAAGTATTTCAATCTAAATAGTTTCTTTGGAGGTCAACTTTGACTGGCTCATTTTTCTAACATGATGTTTTAGAAGCAAAATTTACGTGAAATATTGGAAAGAACATGTGTAAATTGATGTTTTATTGTGATTTAGATTAGTTTAGTGTGAGAAAACTAACGATGCACATAATTGCGAAAATGCTTGAATTTTAGTTTTTATCAAAAATCTCTTCAATTTTATTTGTAAGCAAAAGAGCGAAGAGCTTAAAACTCCAACTGTTTTCCGATTAAGGGGCCAGTATCCAAAACTTTAATGTTTTTTATCAATTCACAGGGAATTTTCAAAGCATTTTTTATTGATACGTAGAATATGGCCAATTGTTATCTGAGTTACCGAAATGTTTCTATTGTAGCAGCTAGCTCCCTTTGATACAGCATCAACACCCTCAACAGAAGTGCAAAAAAATACGAGAGTCTTGTTACAGCAATTCCTGGTCTCTCCCTCAATAACAACTCGCTGAACCAAGGAAAGAACCTTCCACGATTACTGGAAGACAGTTCATTGAAGGAGAAAAAAATGGCTGTGAGGCACGACTTGGTGAACAACACCATTTAGAGCCACAGAACAAACAACTATTGCCCTACCTGTTTTGAGGAGAGCTGACAAACTATTTGAAGTTGAAAAAGCAGAAGATATTGGCAATCGTCTATTGCAGAAGGGAAGGAACGCTCGACTTGTTTACTCAGCTACTCGGCACTGAAAAGCTCATTAATCCTCCAAGAAAACGGCTACCCTCCAAGAGCAAACAGAACTATCCAGAGCAGCTCAGTGAAGTTTTTGAAGCTGCTCCAGAGTGCTGAATAGGAGCTGAATTTTCTGCGATTGGTAGTCGCACACAGAAAAAGACTGACAGAACTGATTGGCAATATCAAGGGCAAACAACAGAGAACATCGCAGACAAGGAGGAAGCAGAAGCTGACGGAACAGGAAGAGTCTGCGCTTCAAAGACAGTGGTGAAGAGAGTGTGATTTGTTTTGCTTTGTGCCTTGTGAGTTTTTTTCTCGTGGCCTGCAAAACAATGAACACAGTAGATTGCTTACTGTTTGGTTCAGACAATTTAAAAAATAGGAAAATAATTTGTAAAATTGTGTTAGACTAATAAAAATTCTATAGAAAACTTCAATTATCTGTACATAGACTGAATTTTTTGAGAAAGTGTCTGAAAACTGATATAATATTGGACTTTTTGAAGTATAGAGTCCCCGAGAACGTTTTTTGGACCAAGCTGTCAACTAAAACTACTTAGGATTGGATCTTGTAGGGCAAATGAGGACAGGAAAATGTATGAGGAGCTGGTATTGAAAGCCCGATTGCTGGTGCAAAAAGAAATCGACGAACAAATGTGGGCATCCATTTTCCGTTTGGTGTGGCGTCAATTTGATGCAAGCTGCTTAAGGACGAAAATTAGAAAAAATGTCCGAGAGACATGATAAAATTCTTGGGGCGTCAAATGAGCAATCATTTAAGGTGCTTGAGACCTTTGAACTGCCTGGATTGTTACATGAATTGCTGCCAATGGGTCCGAAGCATCCAATTAGAGAAAAATTTACCAAAAACCTATTTTGACTGATGGCGACATTTTCATCTCACAATTGAAAACCTCAAAACATCTGGTGAAACTTTGTGTAAAACAGAAGCCGCGGCAAAGGCATATGCAAAAAAGTTAGGCAAACCCCATGAGACAAAGCCGTTGAAAAAACGAGGACATATCATCGGTTGCTGGTTGTGCCTGTTGATAAGGGGGTTGGATTTTGCATTTTGAGGAAACACACGTATGAAGCAAAACTGGAATCTTTGTTGCAATCTGCTCAGTTTTTGAAAATGAAGCAACCGCTGATGAGATGATACTGAAAAGTGAGGAAAAAGTTAACCAAGAATTACTTGCTTTGAACAAAAGAGATGACATAATTGATCATTTTTATCCTAAGATGAGGTCAACAGAGGGGTAATCCGCGCATTTGTACGGTTCAGGTAAGGTACACAAGGCTGAGACACCCCTTCGACCAGTACTATCACTTCCGGGCAGCTCATATGAGAACCTAACAAAACGCTTGCACAGTTTTTGAGAACATCAATGGAGCCAATATAGAAACCAATATAAAAGATGCCAGAGAAACAAATGAAAACGTTGCCAAAGATCCGAATGAAACCATAATATCTCCTTAAGTGAAAAATTTTTACACTAATACTCCCCTGAAAGAAGCAATTGAAATTGCCTTACAGAAGCTGTACAGCCACGATTCTTCTCCTGAAATTCAAAGAGCAACCATAAAAAGGCTTTTGAATATGTTGTTGAGCAAAGTATCTTTCAAGTGTAATGATTCCTGTCATACGCCAGTTGATGGTCTAGCAAGGGGCGCTTCCTTCGCTTGCACACCTATGGCTGAAAGATTACGAGTTTGCTCTAAAACAAGAAATATCATCGCAAACTGATCAATAACTCAGATAGCGAGGTATTGTGAAAGCTGCTGCAGCGCCAAAAACAAAGAGAAGTATAATGCACAAATGAAATTGATCCTCAGGTATAAATATGACGTTATTAGAACAGTTAATGATGATCTGATTTGTGTTCTCGATGCCGCGAATTCTCTGCATCCAAATCTGCAGTTCACTCTACAGGAAATTAGTTCGGAGGGGATTTGACGTTCCTGGATTTGAATTTAAATGTTTTGCAGGATGGGGGGTAACCTGCAATTGGTACGAAAACCTACAGATGATAAGACTATACTTAACTTTTGAGGCTGCGCCCCAACTCAGTATACGCGTAGTGTTATCTAAGGCACTGTACATAGAGTTTCAGAAGTACATCTAACTGGGAGCATTTTGATAAGTCTATTGAAACTAATAGGGTGAAATGGCTGACAAATCAGTACCCTGAAAGTTCGTCCGCATAGATGGCACCCTGTGCAAAATCATCGAGGGTAATGGAAAGCCCCTGGATGGTGAGAGGAGTTCTTCAGCTTAATCTCCAAAGGAAGTGAAGCCCCCAATGCTGATGGTGCAATATAGAGGTAACCAAAGCCAATATTTTGCAAGCAGATTACGAAGTTTAATCAACATTCGAGTGGTTTTCATCATAAGAAAATTAAAATCTTGTTTACCATCGCTGAAGTCGGCTTTTCAATGACCTCAAGTCAAGAATGGTTTATAAACTGTCATGTAGTGGGTACACTTCCACGTTTTGATGTTCCACAATTGACTTCTAGAATTAAGGAACATAAGAAAGCAAACTCACTGGTAGGCCTCCACCTTCAGCAATACAGCCTTCAGGGAAAAAGTGAAGCTATTAATTGGTAAATTACATACAGGTCGAAAAAATTGTTAAACTTAGAGGCAATACATATCAGGAAAGAGAAACCAGGTTTGAACACGCGCAATGAGTTTAGGAGCTGGAAGTTACCACTCAAAAAATAGTCCCAAAAATTTTTTGGTTTTTTTTTTAAAAACGTTCACGCCCAAATCAAAATTATTACTCCAAAACTTCCAGAGAAAAAAAAAAGTTTTTAAATTAGTTTTAGAGGTCAAAAAGATTTTAATCTAATCAGAAACTTTGGAGTTCAACTTTGATCGGCAAAATTTTTGACAAGATGGCTGCGCTTGAAGGTTTTCACGTTTGAAAAAATTCTCCAGATTTGCGAAACTCCTCAGTTGTTTGCGTACAAATTACTGCTATTGCCATGTAGTTTTTTGGACAGAACGATCGAGCCTAGAAAACTTATTAAGTAAGGTAATTAATGAAAATATTAAACATGAACGAAGAACGCATCTTTTTTCTGTTTACCTAATATCTTAAGCCGCCTTTTTAGCCACAGCAATAGAAGCAAAAACTACTTTCAGCAAAACTTTTAGTTTGGAGCATGAGGATGAAGCATACAATAATGATACCTTGATGCTGTAATTTTTTCACACAAGTGTGAATTAGCTACGGAAAATCAAGTCCAAAAAATTCGTTAGAGCAAAGTTTTTATATCGAATTTTCTTAAATGACACTAAAATTGAAACCATTTGATGTGAAAAAAGATCAGTGCCTGCTGGAAAAAGTTTCGCAAAGGTTGAATTTCATACACTGGAAGAATTCAAGTTTAAAACTGGCCAAAAAGCAAGTTAGAATTGCTGTCAAACTCAGCCTAACTTCAAAATTATCAGAAAATTAGATGCATCTGTGCAATAAGGGGCGCGGCCTGTCTTGTCAGAAAAGTTCGGGGAGATATGTGCCATTCCCCGGATGGTAAACTGGAACCTTCCGTTGCACTAGCAATACGACCTTAAAGGCCTTATTAACGAATTGGATACGGACAGAAAGATTGAATTATTCCGGAAATTGTTTTTTTTTTCAATTTTCGATTAAATCCAGATAGCCAAAATTTTTGCAACAAAAAGAACGTGTCATACACATAACAAAAATGGCCGAAAAACGCACAAAAATTGGTCGTGTGAAGAGAGACGAAAAATAAAACCTTGTTTTATCTGAAACTAAAACAAGAAATACTATTGAAGCCTCCGGTCGCGACACGCAGACGCAATAAGCAGCTTAACCGCGAGATGAAAAGGACCGAAAGATTAGGTGGAATACTCGCGACATATCAAAACCCTCCCAAACAGAGGAAACTAAGAAATAACGACGTTACTTCTGGGAGAAGTCGGAATTGGAGGCCTAAAAACTGTTTTACAAACAATCACATTCTTGTAATGCCCTGAATGAAATTAATTTAACTCAAAATTGATTGATTCATTCAGAGCATGAGTAGTTGAGGGCACGGAGAGATCAATCTATCTCTAATGGATCTAAAAGGGAACTGCCACTAATTTATCTAAAATTATGATTCTAAGCCCTATTTTTTGTTATAATCCCGTTGTCTGGGGTTTCAAATTCCAGCTATGTATTTATTTTTGCACTTATATGAAAGCTAAGTAAAACTTGTTTGGCTGATGGCTCAAAAGCTGTAACACAATGGTTGGTTTTTAAACAGACCAAATTTTTTTTTAAATTTTCGATTGAATCCAGATAGCCAAAATTTTTGCAACAAAAACAACATGTCATACACATAACAAAAATAGCCAAAAAACGCACAAAAATTGGTCGTGTGAAGAGAGGCGAAAAACAAAACATTGTTTTATCTGAAACTGAAACAAGAAATACTATTGAAGCCTCCGGTCGCGACACGCAGACGCAATAAGCAGCTTAATCGCGAGATGAAAAGGACCGAAAGATTAGGTGGAATACTCGCGACATATCAAAACCCTCCCAAACAGAGGAAACTAAGAATTAACGACGTTACTTCTGGGAGAAGTCGGAATTGGAGGCCTAAAACTGTTTTACAAACAATCACATTCTTGTAATGCCCTGAATGAAATTAATTTAACTCAATATTGATTGATTCATTCAGAGCATGAGTAGTTGAGGGCAAGGAGAGATCAATCTATCTCTAATGGATCTAAAAGGGAACTGCCACTAATTTATCTAAAATTATGATTCTAAGCCGTATTTTTTGTTATAATCCCGTTGTCTGGGATTTCAAATTCCAGCTATGTATTTATTTTTGCACTTATATGAAAGCTAAGTAAAATTTGTTTGGCTGATGGCTCAAAAGCTGTAACACAATGGTTGGCTTTTAAACAGACCAAAATTTTTTTTAAATTTTCGATTAAATCCAGATAGCCAAAATTTTTGCAACAAAAACAACATGTCATACACATAACAAAAATAGCCAAAAAACGCACAAAAATTAGTCGTGTGAAGAAAGACGAAAAATAAAACCTTGTTTTATCTGAAACTAAAACAAGAAATACTATTGAAGCCTCCGGTCGCGACACGCACACGCAATACGCAGCTTAATTGCGAGATGAAAAGGACCGAAAGATTAGGTGGAATACTCGCGACATATCAAAACCCTCCCAAACAGACAAACAGAGGAAACTAAGAAATAACGACGTTACTTCTGGGAGAAGTCGGAATTGGAGGCCTAAAAACTGTTTTACAAACAATCACATTCTTGTAATGCCCTGAATGAAATTAATTTAACTCAATATTGATTGATTCATTCAGAGCATGAGTAGTTGAGGGCAAGGAGAGATCAATCTATCTCTAATGGATCTAATAGGGAACTGCCACTAATTTATCTAAAATTATGATTCTAAGCCCTATTTTTTGTTATAATCCCGTTGTCTGGGGTTTCAAATTCCAGCTATGTATTTATTTTTGCACTTATATGAAAGCTAAGTAAAATTTGTTTGGCTGATGGCTCAAAAGCTGTAACACAATGGTTGGCTTTTAAACAGACCAAAAATCACTTTGCTAGGTCGAGACGGAGAAAAACGAATACAATTAAGGTAACTGACGTCAGCCAGTCGTCAAAAGGGTCTTTTTCTACCCTCCGTCGCTGTGCAACTTCTGGTCGAATGTCAAATAGAAATTTTTATATGAGACATTATTGAAGCCTTGTACGACAGAAGATACTGAAGAAACCGAATACTCTCAAGTCAGTGTACCGAATATAACTCAAGGCGTTTCAACTTGAATGGTTTTATAAATAAACGTTTCGTGTCTATATTTATTTATGTTTCACAGCATCGACACTTTGTTAATATAACAGTTATTGACCCGCTAGCCACTAATAAAATCGATAAAATTCGGTTTGTGAACACGGTTTGGCGGCGTACGAGAAGGAACGTCGCAGAACTGTGTCAAAGATAAAGGGATCTAAAAAATTATGGGACACTACCCTCTTGAGTTTTCGACCTCATTCTGTCGGAGCCAATTCGAATCGCTTAAGACATTGGACAGCAAGATCGTGCTACAGCGCTTAAATGCTACTACGATAATACCGCGGCAAAGGCATATGCAAAAAAAGTTAGGCAAACCCCAAGAGACAAAGCCGTTGAAAAAACGAGGACATATCATCGGTTGCTGGTTGTGCCTGTTGATAAGGGGGTTGCATTTTGCATTTTGAGGAAACAAACGTATGAAGCAAAACTGGAATCTTTGTTGCAATCTGCTCAGTTTTTGAAAAATGAAGCAACCACTGATGAGATGATACTGAAAATTGAGGAAAAAGTTAACCAAGAATTACTTGCTTTGAACAAAAGAGATGACATAATTGATCATTTTTATCCTAAGATGAGGTCAACAGAGGGGTAATCCGCGCATTTGTACGGTTCAGGTAAGGTACACAAGGCTGAGACACCCCTTCGACCAGTACTATCACTTCCGGGCAGCTCATATGAGAACCTAACAAAACGCTTGCACAGTTTTTGAGAACATCAATGGAGCCAATATAGAAACCAATATAAAAGATGCCAGAGAAACAAATGAAAACGTTGCCAAAGATCCGAATGAAACCATAATATCTCCTTAAGTGAAAAATTTTTACACTAATACTCCCCTGAAAGAAGCAATTGAAATTGCCTTACAGAAGCTGTACAGCCACGATTCTTCTCCTGAAATTCAAAGAGCAACCATAAAAAGGCTTTTGAATATGTTGTTGAGCAAAGTATCTTTCAAGTGTAATGATTCCTGTCATACGCCAGTTGATGGTCTAGCAAGGGGAGCTTCCTTCGCTTGCACACCTATGGCTGAAAGATTACGAGTTTGCTCTAAAACAAGAAATATCATCGCAAACTGATATACAGCCAATGATTGACAAAAACGGTTTCTGCCCTTTTTGCAGCATGAAGGTAACATATATATCAAAGGGGGTTGAATGTGAGAGTTGCGCAAACTGGTATCACGTGAAATGCGGAAAGTTGTCCGATGATGTATACGCATCAATAACTCAGATAGCGAGGTATTGTGAAAGCTGCTGCCGCGCTAAAAACAAAGAGAAGTATACTACACAAGTGAAATTGTTCCTCAGGTATAAATATGACGTTATTAGAACAGTTAAAGATGATCTGATTTGTGTTCTCGATGCCGCGAATTCTCTGCATCCAAATCTGCAGTTCACTCTACAGGAAATTGGTTCAGAGGGGATTTGACGTTCCTGGATTTGAATTTAAATGTTTTGCAGGATGGGGGGTAACCTGCAATTGGTACGAAAACCTACAGATGATAAGACTATACTTAACTTTTGAGGCTGCGCCCTAACTCAGTACACGCGTAGTGTTATCTAAGGCACTGTACATAGAGTTTCAGAAGTACATCTAACTGGGAGCATTTTGATAAGTCTATTGAAACTAATAGGGTGAAATGGCTGACAAATCAGTACCCTGAAAGTTCGTCCGCATAGATGGCACCCTGTGCAAAATCATCGAGGGTAATGGAAAGCCCCTGGATGGGGAGAGGAGTTCTTCAGCTTAATCTCCAAAGGAAGTGAAGCCCCCAATGCTGATGGTGCAATATAGAGGTAACCAAAGCCAATATTTTGCGAGCAGATTACGAAGTTTAATCAACATTCGAGTGGTTTTCATCATAAGAAAATTAAAATCTTGTTTACCATCGCTGAAGTCGGCTTTTCAATGACCTCAAGTCAAGAATGGTTTATAAACTGTCATGTAGTGGGTGCACTTCCTCGTTTTGATGTTCCACAATTGACAATTTAATCTAATCAGAAACTTTGGAGTTCAAATTTGATCGGCTAAATTTTTTAACATGATGGCTTAGAATCAAAATTTAAAAAACTTGCTGTAAATAACATTTTTGAATTGATGTTTTATCGTCATTTAGATTAGTTTATTGTCAAAATCCTGACGATGCCTATAGTTGTGAAATCCTTTGAAATATAGTTTTTTTTAAATGAAAAATTGCTTCAATTTCTTTTGTAAATTCGCGATAAACCAAAAAGCGAAGAGCCTAAATTTCTAATTTTTTTTTCGTTTAAGGGGGCAGTATCTAAACTTGTAAGGGTTTTTATCAGTGTGGAGGGTTTTTTCAAATTGTTTTTTTTGTTAATACTTAGAATAAAGCCAATTTTAGTTTGAGTTACCAAAATTTTTCTATTGTAGCAGCTAGCTCCCTGTTCAACAGCATCAACACCCCTAACAAGAGTCCAAAAACAAACGAGAGCCTTTTTACAGTTATTTCTGGCCTATCTCTCAATAACAACTCGCTGAACAAAGGAAAGAACCTTCGACGATTACTGGAAGACAGTCCATTGAAGGAGAAAAAAGAAGTTGTGAGGCACCACTTGACGAACAACACCATTAACAGCCACAGACCCAACAACTACTGCCCTTGATATTCGGTCAGATCAAGCCACAGGTCAAATAGGTTTAGAGGTGGTGTTTTTGGAACAGTTGAAGAGGTCTTAAGTGGTTTGGGGGAGGAGTACAGTGGGGCAGTTTGGGGGGATATTCTTGTCTATATTGTTTGGGTAAGTGTTTAGGAAGGGATGATAGCCTGATCTTAATTGGTCAAGGTTTCGCCTGGGGCAGCGAGGGAGGGATTATTCAAAAAATGAGATAACGGTAGTTTTGAGTGGAAGCACTTTCGTGGGAGCAGCATCTGCAATAGCTTGCTCGACATTTTCAGTGATCGGTTGATTTAGAATCCATTGAAGATTTTGAGAGACGAAAGAATGTAACAGTCATCCGCTTGGTTATGAGAAAAAGGCCCTATAACCATTGGCTCAAGGGTCAGGGATACTATCTCTTTTGTTTTTGCACCTCATTCTGTCGGAGCCAGCTCAGATCGTTTAAGACATGGGACATCAAGATCGTGTTACAGCTCAAATGCTACTACCAAAAAATCTCCCACACTTGAAATAAGCATGTCCCCTTGGCTAGGTCTCTGAATACCTAAAACACGCGAACGTCGTTAAAAACAGATTGGAAACTCAGGTAAAAACCATTAGTTTCTAATTGGACAGTTGACCTTTGATCAACTTCAGATCGATCAATATAAAACCCGCCTTACCTCAACAGCTATAAAAAAGCACTCAAGGAATTTAATTCAATACTCAAACTTTGACAGTGACTCTAGAATTAAGTAAATAAGATAATTAAGATAACTCTAGTAGTTTTAAAAAAGTAGTTTGAACACACGAAGTTTTGGTCTTTTGGATCACACTGTCCATGTGTCGACCACTCGGTCAATTCGAATTTTTCAAGTAAAATCTAGAGCCAGATCGTATAAGTTTTGCAGTTAAATTACATCAGCGGTCTGAAACGACCAACAGCAAGCACTTCCAGAAGTCACGAGACACTATGAACCGTATTTGTGGCTTTCACCTACGACGATTAAACTGAAATTCTTTGTAAAACTTATTTAGATAGGCATGATTTCGGGGAATCAAACAAACTACAGGAACATTATGGACGCCTTCGACAGCAGATAGGAAAGTGTAGACAAGACTGAATTTGCTGAGTTTGGAGGACAAAAACCTTTACTGATGAGCTCCTCTAGGGGAAACTTTTATAGGGTTAGTTAGATTAAAGTTTTACTGCCGGGCTTGAAAAAAAATTCAGGCGGTAAAAAGACCCTCAGAACATCTTTGATTGCATACTGTATCTGACATTCGCGCAGCAATGCTGATGTTTTGCGTGCTTTAACGGATATGCTATTGCAGTTAAGTTGTTGACAAAAATGAGAGATTTTACGGTTGGACAAGGATTTTCCATTAGGCGATCTTTGAAATTTGGGAAGTGCTATCAATTGGGAAAATTGTAACAAGTTGATTCTTAGCGATTTTTTATTAGGTGAGTTAGATACTGGTAAGGGCATGATGTGGTTTCTTGTATTTTTGGTGCAAGAGAAGTTATGATGGTTTTGTTTTAGGATTGGGGGTCCACTGCACTTAAGGTGGATGAACCGCATATATGCGAGAGAGGATGGGGTTTGGGCTTCTGTGTTTTGCACAAAGAGTTTCACCCAACACTTGACGGCTAGCTGACTTTCTGCACCGGGTTGCAATGCCCACAGCTGCCATATAAAAGCCAAGGAACATAAGTTGACTTCAGAGTAATCATTGTAGAAGTAAATCACGAATAAATTTCCTAGGCATGGCTTGTCAAGTTGTTCGAGGTCGATTTTTTTTTCGTATTATATTCATTAATTGACTGGTTCTTTTGCAAAAATTTTCGTCAGTCTTTCTTGTTCGAGTTTTCATTATCGATGTTAGATCATTCTGTCATTCTAACGAAAGATCGTCATTGGGTTTCATATTCAATTTTATCAGTGGTTTGATGTTGTAGCTGCCTTTCAACATTGACACTAGCATTAACAAATCATGTAGTTCAATGTAATACAACAATGGAAGCAGTCTCAGTTCAGTTAGTTTTTTGTTTATAGCTCTTATCCCAATTGCCCTTTATCCAGATAGTTGCTTTCCTTTGGCCACGTTCTATTTCTTTACTCTCAGTTTCGTTCGCGAACCAAGCTGGTGATGCATAACTTGTTGCAGATATTACATATCCTACGTACGCATTAAGTTTAGTGTTTTAAGCAGCAAGAGCGGAGATGTTTCTTTTCAGGAAGTAGAATGCTTTCCAAGCTTTATTACACCTATTATCGACATTTGGTTTCCATGATAATTTGCTGGCCATTATTAATCCCAAGTCCTTTTGTTCGATTGTTTCAGAAAGCTGTTTTGAAGTCAACGTGAAGTCATGCTTTACATCTTCTTTCTGTTTTATTGGCAATATATAGCATTTGTCCTCGTTTAGTTTCCTTATATAAGCATTGCACCAATCTTCCACTTTCTATAGATTTTTCTGTATCTTTTCTGGCATCGAAGTTCCCAGACAAGTAATTAGCAACTATTTTAAGAAAAGTACCTCCAAATTTTTATTTTTCAACTTTTTGGAGCAGCAAGTGTGTGGAACACTATCAAAAGCTTTTTTGAAAACAAGGTACAACACAAAATTTTTGGTTTCGTTTTCATTGTATTGATTGTACAGAAGGTCTGAAAAAAAATTAATTCAGTAGCAACTGACCGATGTCTTCTAAATCCGTGTTGCTAGTGGTCTAGTTACTTTTTTACAATGACACTTAATTCATCAAAAATAAGTTTTTTCAGGGCTTTTGATATGCTGCACAAAAATTTTATGGGTCGATACTGTCCAATCATTGCTCTGCTCCTGTACTAAAATATTGATATCACTCCTCTTATCTTCTTATAGAACAGAAAAATGCCTTTTTTAAGGGTGGTCTCAAAAATCAGTAATAATGATTGGACAAAGATGGTAGATTGGTAGATTTTTGAGCACTGTATTTCCTATCTGATTGGGGCCACCTGCCTTATTAATTTATAGCTTTGTCAAAATTTTTGTTATAAATATTCCATTGATCTTAGTTTTATTGAATGTTTGTCCATCATAACAAGTTTTTGCTATTCGATTACTTTTAAGGAGCACATTGGAAAAGATATTACTACAAAACTTTCGCTCGTCCTTATTTGTTTTCTGACTTCTGTAATTCATTGTCACGGGATACCTGCTGCTTTTGTGCATCGATTTGAGATAATTTTGAAGATCAGAGAATTTTCGACTTCGAAAAATTTTTATTTAAAACTCTGCTTAATCTTCGTTCAGCGACGTTTTCAGTCTCTTCTCCCTTTTCTTCAATCTGATAGTTCTATTGAGAGAAAAAATGTTTGATATTTTCCGGTTAAAAGTTGATATCCGTTTAAGAGGTGTGGACTCTTTTTCAACTCATGGAGGAAGATTTGATCTGTGTTTAGTTGTTTGGGGAATTTTTGGTTAAAATTCAATCAAGCCAATTGTACCATTGTTTTAGTAGTTCATCAACGCTACTATAGCAATAGGAATCGAAAGAATGCTCGTGTTTGTAGTAGCTTAAGTCTTTCCAGTCTACCTGGTTAAAGCTAACTTTTTCTGTTTACTCTTGAGCTTAGTTTCTTTCTTTTTCTAGTTGCAGTGCAACACCAAAGGCTTCTTGGTCCGAGTTGAAGCTTTTGTTAAAATCATTGCCACAAGATTGGTCAATGATTATGTTTGGATTGCTTGTTGAAAACACATCTAATTGTTTGTTCTCTTTTTGTTTTAGGGACTCATGAAAGATTAACTCCGATAGACACTCAGGAGTTTTGTTTTCAAATTCATTTTGCGAGTATAATGTCTTCCAATTAGTGCACTCAAAATTCATATCTACCGTGCAACATATTCACTTTTTGTATCAAGAAAAATGCGTTCGGGAGGCATGCTTTTAACCGCTATGAGCACTCCTCCATCATAAAATTTGTTATTTTCAGTAGTTCTATCATTCCTATAAATCGTATAGTCATTTAGGAAAAGGCTCTCGTCAGGTTTGTCATTGGTTAGCCATGTCTCTGTTAAAGTAAGGATGTCCAAGTTATTTTCTATCGCTAAACAATTAGCAAAATTTGAGCGTCTAATCAGGCCCAACAAATTTCTGACATTGAAAGTAAGAACATTTATTTGCGAGTTCAGTCATACATTTGAAATATTTTCGTTTTCGTTGTATTCAACATTAACCCATTTTTTGTCCTTCTGTTGCTGAAATTTGAGGCTGAAATTGTGTTTAAGAAAAATTCGTTCGTGAGGCATGCTTTTAACCGCTATGAGCACTCCTCCATCTTAAGATTTGTGATTTTCAGTTGTTCTTTCATTTCTATAAATCGTGTAGTCATTTAGGAAAAGGCTCTCGTCAGGTTTGTCATCGGTTAGCCATGTCTCTGTTAAACTAAGGATGTCCCAGTTGATTTTATTGCTAAACAATTAGCAACGTTTGAGCGTCTAATTAGGCCCAGCAAATTTCTGACATTGAAAGTAAGAACATTTATTTGCGAGTTCAGTCATACATTTAAGTTATTTTCGTTTTCGTTTTTTTCAGCATCACCCCTTTTTTGTCCTTTTGTTGCTGGAATTTGAGGTTACGTATTCTTATTTTACTTACTTTGATACCATTGGTTATCATTTCTCTGCGTTTCTGCATTTTGAAAAGCTTGTTCATCTGGATTTAGTTCTTTATTTATGTAGTCTTTCAATTTGCCAAGTGACAAGAGTATTAGCCGTTTTGCATAGTCACTGTCAATCGTGACAATTAGGATGCGATCTTTTCCTTCGATAAACTTTTCTAGTCATTTCATATCAGTGACATTGCAGAATAGTTTCAAGTTTTTCGTGACTTCTTTCACTTGCTTGAGATCATGATAGTATCTTTCACGGAAATTCTTTGTTTTGTTTCAGGGATGCCTTGAAACCTTATTCCGTCCTAGTTTTTCTGATTTGATGGTTTTTTGGTTTTGATGCGTTTGCTTATTTGTGGGTTTTGCTTCGGAAGGAGGGGAGGGAGTAGCCAATTTGTCATCCATTTTCTTTTATTTGAGTGTTTCTCGATAAATTTTTATCTTTGATTTCGGCTCTCATTTCTTCAACTTCCTGTTTTAGTCCGTTTACTTCAGTGTTCTTTCTGAAACTTGAGACATGTTCTAACAAGGCATTTTTTCTTTCGATCTACATCGCTTTGGCATATAAGAACAAGGTTATTAAGAATGCCACTAATACTTATAATGATTTCTTGAGTTAGGCTAGTGCATTTAGGAGTTAAATTCATGCAATCACCGCAAGCTACATAATGGAAAATAGCTGTTTCGTTGTCGAAATTCGTTTGGCTGGATTTTCATCGACAATTATGTTTTGGTCACTACTCGTTTTGTTGGTTTTTTGGAATTGAATTTTTTGATTTGTCTTACTTTAGCAGATTATTTTTTTGTTATGTTCTATTAAATTGATGTTCGTGTCACAAAGCAAGAAAAGTAAAAAAAAAAGTGTAAAAAGAGTAAAAACTTTGATCTCTGTACAGGGATCTAAGGTTTTTCTCTACTGGAATTACTTGATATTGTATTGGGAGAAGGAAAATAGAAAGAACGTGGCCTCCGTACGGGGGCCTATGGCTTTCTATGTAACATTCGCCCAAATATCACACAGCGACGGAGCGTAGAAAAAGTACCTATCAACGACTGGCAGGCGTCAGTTACCTTAATTCTACTCGTTTTTCACCGTCTCGACCTTGCCAGTTGATTTTCTGGTCTGTTTAGGGCAAAGTAAAAAGTTACCATTTTTAGGCCATCAGTCAAACGACTTTTGATCAGCTTTCGTTTGCATGCGAACACAACCACATAGCTGAGTCTCGGATCCTCAGACTACGTGATTGTCATTAAAAACACGGCTCGAACAACCTATTTTTATATGTTTTTGTGTGACAGTTTTATATTAAATCCATTGGAGATGGATTGACCCTTTCCTTTTTCTATCTACTCATGTCCTGAAATATCAAATAATATCGGTGTTTAATTAAGATCTAGGACATTACAGCAGCTGTTATAGTTAGTTTATCCAGTCCCTTCACATATAACAGTCTCTGGGGGACCAAGCCTCCGCTCCCGTGATTTTCTTGAGATAACACTCTTATCTCCTATATTTCGTGTCCCGGGAGGGTTCCGTGGTATTTCTCTTCCCCCCACTGAAGCCTCCGTCTCCACAAATATCTGTCACTAAGGTCCTTATCGTGTGTTATTGCCACGATAAGAGGCTCCGTGTTTTTCTGTCTCTGATACAACCGTTCTTCACAATTGCTATCGTTGTTCTGATTTTCGTCTTTTTTATTCAAAATGGCCGTCTTTTTTCTATTTCTCAGAAATGTTCTTCTTCCGATCGAAATTTTAAAAATAAAAATTCTAGAACATTCTGACCCTCCGTCGCAACACTTTTCTGTTCATAAGGCCTTTAGTCACTTTTATTTCTGTCGCGGGAAGGTTATGCTGTGTCATCTGGCAGAATGGCACATACTCCCCGGACAAGTCTCCATCAATGTCCCTATTGATCGCACAACACCGGGTTGTCGTCAAGTAGGTATCCAGTTTTCTGTAACCAATCTTACAAATCGCATAAGAAAATGAAATTTATCTACTCCACTTCAACTCACTACGTGTTCACAAATGGCATCGTACTACATCTCACTGCCTTTCAACATTTTCACAAAATTTGCACCATGAGGAGTGTCCTAGATAAAATTTCTTTTCTGACTACTTACGTCGTCTTGTTATACAACTTCTTTTCGCTCTTTGTGATTAAAAAGTGGGACGTGGCACGGCCACGCACCCGTTAAAATTAACTTTACTTCACTCACCAAGTATAATCAGTCATTTATGCGGTCCTTTCCATATTAAAACTAAGAAACTCTGTGGCTAGGAAAGTTATTGAGTTACCCACCCTTCTCGAGCGAGTTTACTCAAACTTACCATGTCGCCACACAGTGAATTTGTGTCTTACACAGGTTAAAAACTTCAGTCGTGAATAAATAGGTAAATATACTCACCTATGTTCCTTATATACATACATAGATAGTAGTAACTAAAATCAACAATTTCAACAATTTTAACAATTGCAACAATTTTCAAAGTTTGGTCTGACCAAACTAAATCAAAACAAAAAGTTTCACAAGTTCAATAATCAAAACTTGGTTGATTTGTTCAAGTTTTTACACACAAAGACAATCAAGTTTTTCTCTCCTTCTCCTCTCTCCTTTGGTCATCTTCACTCCATCACTTCTCCATCCTGATGTTCAGCGTCACTGTCTTCCAGAACTTTCTCTAACATGTCCAGAGAGTTGCGGGCCGTGCCCCAACCCTCCTGTTCCAACAGCCTCGGTTTGCAACAAGGTAGCAAGTCCACATTCACCTTCTGCTCCCGGTTCCTGCAAAAGCTGTTGTGAAGACATAGGCTCACGTTTCGTTCTAGGTCAGCTCTTAAGACCTCTTTCTTCTCATCTTCAGTAACACAAGGCGTTCCAGCTACCCGCTTCACCGCTGTGGTGACCGCGTTTCTGTGCGTCAAGAATGCTCGTTTATAGGCTCCTGGTCCTATATCTAGCTGGAAAGATTGATAGGCCTCCGTATTCCTTGACATGTGACGCTTCGCGCGTTCATACATCCAAGATGTCATCACTGCACGGAACCAAGGCATCAATCTTTGCCTTGACCATATTCTTTCAATGGCTTTAGGTATTCTCAGAACCTTGCAGGTGGTTCTGAAAAGATCCAACTCACGACTCATTTTAACGTTGCTCAACTGTTCAGGAGTCGGCACGGCCGTCTCCTGCTCACTTGTGTCCGCGTTAGCCTCTAACCATCTCACTGCTAGCATGGCGCTAACCACCACGATTGACACTTGTTGATTCTGATCGGGCAACCCCGTGGAGTACAACTCCTCCACGTCCCAGACTAGGATCAGATTCCCGCGTTTAGGGTACCACAACGTCTGCGCCAAGCAGTGGCAAGGATACTCCCCATGGGTTCTCACTATGTTCCTTCGGGTCCAATACCCTGAGGCTCCCAGCAACGGTTCCACTTCCATCAGAATTCTATGTAGGTCGTCTTTCTCTTCTATAGTGGGGAATTCAGTAGGTAACGCTCCACTCGCTTTCTGTTTCTCAAACTCACTCACATTTCCTTCGTTCAGTCTCATGAACTCTTCGCCCACAACGTCTTGCAACTCGCCTTCGGATCTCTTCGGGACTGCCCGAAAGATCTTTGCCAACAAGTCATATGACCTCTCTGACATTCTGGCCAACCTCACGCACTTTGGCACAGAGAAAAGTTGGTCAACCAACACTTGTTGCGTCCTCGCATCCATCACCACCATGTGCGTAGGATACTTGCTATTACAATACGGCGCTGAGCTTGAACCCACCATATATTTTGAACCAGTAGGTCTGTGATAGGCTTCACTATCCTTCAGATTCATTTCATTCTCTAGGGCTTCTCGCCAGCCTCCAATCTTTTGTTCTGTCTGTAATGCTCCAGGGAATATTTCCACGCTGAGGGACGTCACTAGCTCATGGGCACGCTCCAAGCGCTCGAGCGATTCTATCGAACTCGTCATGCTGCAAAATCCCAAGGCTGTGATCAGGTTTACGTCCGTCACCCCATGGCAGTCTGCGACCAACTCCATGGCACCCTTATCTGACATGCTCAATCTTCCGTACAATCGTGCCAGTTGTCGATGCTGCTCGCTTAGCGTAATCAGGCAGTGTCCCAGGTTACAAACATGTCCTTCCATCCCACTGTGTTGAGCCAAGCATGTGCCTTGCTTCAACCAATTACTCGATGTACCTTCCTCGGACAGCTCCGTGGACGGGTTGCTCTTCTTCTTCGTCAATCTCATGGCCAGCAGGTGTTGTATCATGGCCAGATCATGTAGACTCGCATCATCATCCCGGTCTAACATGATATCCGCGGTCATGTCCCAGATTAAGCCTGCGTTAGGATGGGGACACCAGGAAGGTTTCATGAGTTCCCACATCACTACTAGACTGGTTTTCAAGGGACCGTCCCAAGAACCACAATCAAAACTCACTTGCCCTTTTAGCTCGGGAATCGAGGGCTCGACTACTCGTTCTTCCAAAATAATTCCAAGCTTGGGTTGTTCCACCATCAACATTCCAATTTCCTTAATCCGTTCAACCCAGAAGTTGAGCACTGTGACTTGCTCGTAGTCGAAGTATGCTTCCCTGGCTTCTTCGTTCACGAAGGGATTATACGCCATCCCTGGTATACCAGACACGTATTGGAACGACTTCAGTTTCCCTAGTGTTGCAAACTCCTTTTGTCCTCTGGCCGCTTCAATCAAGTCTCTGCTCACTCTCAATTCTTTGTTGGAGTATCTTCTCACCTCTTCCAACTTGCGATAGCTTTCCATATCATTCGACTCCTTGCTTGGCACGGTCAATGGCATGTCCTGATATAGCTCTAGGAGTGCCCTAAGGAAGTTCCTTTCGCAATCAACTCCCTTTTGCCGAATGATCTTTATACATTCTCCCAACACAGGAGTGGGGATGCGATCCACCACGAACCTGACAAAGCAAAGGGCATCCTTACGCTTAGCCCATGCTATCGCTGAATCGTCTTTCGAAATCAATGCTCGTAGAGCTTCCATTAACTCTAGCTCCTGTTCTCGTGATTTCGAGTCATTACTGGCTTCATACTCCGCCTTTTTGATGCCCATCAAGCACCAAGCCAGTCGTATTTGCAGATCAGTTCTCACGCAAGGATGAGCCAGGTATGCTGCCACAGTAGCAGGTGCATTCATCGTCTCATCGAAGTATTTCTGGAGGGCCGCCCTCCAAGAAATTTCTAGCAGTTTTTCCAATCCGATTTCGTTCGCTTCTGATGACATCACTGTGCCATACTCTCTTCGATTGAAGTTAGAGTTCTCCGTAAGCCCCTTCAAATATTCTTGCATGGCTCTCTTCTCGCTCCAAGCCATCAGGTGCCCTCTCGCGGAGTTCCTCGCTTTCAACATCTCCACATAACCCCCTGCCGGATCTCCCATATGGACCGATTCCGGCACAGTTATTCGACTGTACTCGACCACGTCGAGTTGTCCTTCCAGTTTCAACTTGGCCATGTTGATTCGCGAGGGCCTATAATCTTCAAGTCCTCCAGATCCACATTGACTGATTACTTCCATTTCTAACTTAGTGTCTGCCAGGGTTCGCGCCGTCTTCTTCGACCTTGTGGCGGTTACGGTCAGACCTGCCAAGAGCATAGGGGGTATCAGATTCTCTTTTTCTCCCCCTGTCAGTGTTGTACTATCTCCCTGCCCGCTCTCGCCTGAACGACCTGCGCTCGTTAAAGAGGTCACCACTGCGTTGGCTCTTGACTTCACCACTCTCGGGTTCATGGCTCGACTTCCTGTCTTCCCTTTTAGTCGCTTCAGCCCTTTCCTGGCTCGTCTGACAGGTAATTTCTTTGCAACATGCTGATCATCGGCACTGTCTTCTGTTACTGACTCGGTCAGAACATCCGACTCCATGGAGCTCACTATTTTTTCCAGGACCTCACGCATGATGGGTTGGTTCAATCCCACCTTCATTATGGACTGCGTCCCATATCGCCTTATCACGTCCCAAGATTTCTCCATGAAGTTTACTCGGCTCCAGATTGCTCCTGTCTTGCCCTCCAACTCCATTTGATATCTTTCCCATTCTTCTTCTGGTAATGTGCTGAGGAACGATATCTTCATAGACGAAGGCCAACATCAACACGACTTCTGTAGGGCGATTCCCTCGACCCTCTCTTCCCAGTGCATTGAGGAGTGCGACCACAAACATCGCCAACCCCGGGTCTTCTCGTGTAAAATCACAATCGATCAGCCGCTGATAGATCTCGTCTAGAGTCGCTCCTAGACTCGCTGAGAGGAATTCCATGAGTTCGTTAGTGTCACCCATTTCTTTTCGTGTTGATTCTTCTTGTCGTGTCGTGTAATTTCTCTCTGTCTCTTCTGATTCAGTGTTCAGTAAACAATTTTCGATCAATCAAGATCTAAAAAACAGGTCGCGACTTAGAACCATCATTTTTGGATGCAACATCAATCAATTCTTTAAAATTCTCCATTGAAATTCTCTTCACAATTCTGATTTGAAATTTAGCACCAAGGTGGATCGTCCACCTTTATCTTTGTCAGAGTAGCACGAATAAGCGCTGTCACCTTGATGACACAAACATAAAACATATCATAACAATAACATAACATAAACACATAAACATCACACACCTATACTATCATATAAAAACCTAATTCCTAATACTGTACCTAAAGCCTAACCTAAAGCTTGACTCTAATTCTTATCGAGCAACTTAATAAAAACCACTTATCGCCGAGCGCAATTCTTAGCATATGCTCAGATAGTATTTTTTATGTAAGTAAACCTCTATGTCAGTCTCTGAAAATATCACATGCACAAGAGCGTACAACTCTCTCGGATGTAGCTTTCCCCTATTAGGATCGTATACTGGCAGCGAGAGAGAGGTCACACCTCTCTCAACCAGGAAATCCCTAAGTCGAGTCAAGGCCAACACCAAGCTCTCCGGATTCACGTGTTGCCTATCAGTAGCTTTCGTAACCAAAAAACACAAATATTTCCCTGGTATCTGTGATGCAACAGGGGGTAACGCTATCATTCCTCCTACACCCGGCCTCTGTTTCCATAAAAACTCGATATTCTTGTACTCTCTTTTAAAGTCGGCCGCTAGTGCTGTTTTAAGGCTTACGTCCGCAGTTATCGCTATGGCGCACGTGCGTTCCGTGAGTATGAAATCGCTGTCCGTTATAACGATATTGTTCGAATAGTGGTTCGGGAGATCAAAATACGATTCAAAGATTCGTCCAAAAGGTGGTTTCTTAGCATTCTCGCCCTCTGTCTCTAGTTCTCCGGTTTCCCTTGCCGATTTCAATTTTTTTATTATGAGATTTTCGGTGTGGGTGAGTCCTACCCCCACTCCCCGGACAAAAATATCCATCGACGTCCCCGTCGATCGCCCAAAGTCTAGGAGACCGAGGTTGGATTGTGGAACACGTAGAGGACCATCTGGGGCGACCCAGTTGGACTCGGTATTGTCATGACTGATGTATTTGACGCCGTCTCTGTCGACGTCCTGAATCGTCAGGATCGTCTCTTTTGGATCTGTCGGCAGATCGTGGAGCCATTCGAGCACGCGCAAGTTTGTTAGTTCTTGCTCATGAGTCTGTTCCGCTTCTGGTTCGAACTCCACTTCCGGTTCTGATCGATCGTCGATCCAATCTTGATCCATATCGTTCACAAGGTCGATTTCTTCTAGCATTGCTACTTCGTCCAGCCCCACCAGCGAGTCTATGACATCACTCACTACTATCCGGTCTACAACGAAGTCCTCGCCATACGGATTGTATTTCTTCTGGTTTTTTCCCCTCTTACTTTGGCGTGTCTCCATAGTGAGCGGAAAGTCAGGCTGTATTCCTTTGTCAATTTCGGTTTGTTCCGGGCAATCCCAGTCTTCTTCGGCATAGGGTAGAGTTTCATCGTCCACCTCTACTCGCTCAGTCAACTCGAGATCCAGTGGTAGATCACAATTGTCCACCATCTCATTCCCGTCGTTCTTGTCGCGAGTACCCCTTTCATTCACTTCACAAGCAGGATCCACTATTAAATAGTCTCCCTCTTGCATGTCCGCTGGGATGCACCAATCCTCGGACGAGGCGTTGTGTGGTTTGGTATTCTCGTAATGAGCCGCTCTTCCGGTGCTCAGCCGATAAAAACGACCTCCTTGATGCACCTCTGTTATCTGAAATGGACCACGCCATTTCTTTAATAGTTTCTTGGTTCCTTTTGGTGGAACCACTTCCTGGAACACCCAGACGTAATCGCCAACTGAGTAGGCTTTTGCATCGGCTGTTCTTTTATCAAACCTCCTTTTTTGTCTAATTTGCGCCTGTTGCGTATTCCTCCTGCATAAGTCATTGACGTCCTGTTGTCTTCTAATAACGTCCCGCACGTACGTTTGCGGTGCTGTTCTCTTCCCTTCATATTCAGGGTAGAAGAACGTTAACGGGAGTGCTTTTTCATGACCCGTCAGCATCATATGCGGACTTATTCCCGTGGTGGAATGCTCCGTGCTGTTGTAAGCACCCATCACTTGCGGCAAGTGCTTGTCCCAGTCATCCATATAGCGTGAGCAGTAGACTCTCAACATGGATACCAGTGTGCGATTCTGCCTCTCGACTAAGCCATTCGTTTGCGGGTGATAAGTGGTCGAGTGGGCCTGCGCTACCTGCGACCTTTTCATTAACTCTTTCGTGAGATCACCTACGAATGCTTTGCCATTGTCCGATTGGAACGTGATGGGGCAGCCATGCCTTGCTATCCACACGTTTATCAAATGATCGCATGTTTCTTCTGCCGACGCTGTCATGCAGGGTGCTGCCTCCGCATACTTTGTAAAATGGTCGATCATTACCAGCACCTGATTATAGCCCGTTGCTGTCATGCAGATTTTCTGATGATCAATTTGCACCACTTCGTTGAAACCTGACGATTCTATTGACTGTAGGGGGAACCTTAGTTTCCTGGGATCCTTTGCCTGTTGACAAGACAGGCATGCGGCTATCCATTTCTCACAAGCCTTCTTCAATCCCGGCCATTCGAATCGTTTTTGTATCCTGTTATACACTTTGTCCACGCCTTGATGTCCCATCTGATCATGTGAGCGAAAGAGCAATTCAGTCTGGTACAATTGTGGTAACACTATTGAATTGTATTTATAAAGGACCTTGTCCTCCTCCTTGCGCTTACAGGCTACGATTCCGTCCTTATTCAGGTACAACAAGTCTTTCCTCTTCAGGTAAAATTGCTTCAGGATTTTGTAGCTGTCTTCTTCCAAGTCTCCCTTGTCAGGTGCTCCATTCTCGATCCATCTTTTCAGACTGCTCGTCATTCTATCATTTCGTTGAGCCCTCAGGAGATCCGACAGCCTGTACCTGGCTTTCAAATACGTCTTCACCACGTTCATTTGCCCACTCATTATCTCCGGAGCATGAGCATCGTCCATCAACTTGACACACCATATCTTTTTCAAAGGCGTCGCTTCTTGCACAGATGGTTCCAGATTGGTACGGACGACTGTACCATGTGGCAGCAATCTGGTTGGGCGTTTTGAAACTGCTATCAGCTCGAGCTCGTCTGCGGCATTATCTACCACAGTGCCCTCTTCATCTGAGGTGTATCTGTCCCTGTCTGGATCCTGATGTGTTTCTCGGTCCAGCCCACGCTGCTTCCAGCCTACCAATAAGGAGTGGATTGCGATCTCTGACACGTCGGAATTGGAAGTTGTTTCAGACGTGTTGTCCCAGGACTGGGGTCTCGAGTCACCACTTGAAACGACTGATTCCTCAACATCATATTCCAAGTTGTCTGAGATGTTTCTTGACTCCCCGGACAAAACTCTGTCCATCGGTCGCTTTGAACCCGACTCCCCGGACAAAATTCTGCCCCTAGGTGGTCTAGTCAACCTCTCCCCGGACAAGTCGTCCTGCACGGGCTCAAAGGTGTCTGACTCATCAGAGGAGACGTCCTTGACTGGCTCGAAGGTGTCAGACTCCCCGGACATTGTCTCGTCCATGGACGAACAATCTGGGCTTGGCTCATATTCCTCTTTTGCATCCGTGAAGTGCACTCTCCTCGTGAAGCTAGATTTCGACCTGATCCTGACTTCCTCAGTAGCTTGGTTTTGATTCGATGTTCCATATTCAGTGAACGAAGTTCTCAACAATACTTCTTTCGGCATCGAGGTCACCAGCTGGTTGACGATCGACCTGCAATCCCGTTCAACGCCTCGGCTGCGAATGGACACTGGCCTCTTCTCTGTTCTCTCGGTGACAGTCAACCTCTGCATGGTCTCCATCCATTCACGATCATGCCTATTCACTTCCCTATCCAACAAGTCACGGAGTTTTCCCATGACGTCCGGCGCCACGTTCACCGTCTTATTCAATAAAGCGATGCTGTTTATACCCAGCCTGGTCAGTTCTTGCTGTACCAAGTTGGATCGGACTAGCAGGTCCAACGGAACGGGTTCGCTTCTGGCTAAAAGCTTTATCTCCGCGGCCGTCTCCACTGGAAGGTCAGGGTGTCCAGGTATAGGATGTCCTGATTTGTCTAACCACCTAGTAAGTGGCAGCTTATCGTAGGTTTCTTTGTCCAGAAAGGAAAACCCGTCTTTGATCTCTGATTGGTTAGCCTGCTTCTCCTCGAGGCGCTCATAAAATTCTGTCTTTTTACTGAGGCTATCTGCGTTCTGGTGCTTGTCACGGGTACGGTGCTCTATGATCATGTGGTATCCATCCAAGCGCACGATCCAACGACCAATGTAGCTTTGATCCATCGAATAGGTTTTCAGCCAGGCAAGGGCACGATTGTCCACACGTAACTTGAATGGAGCACTCCCCAGGTAGGCCCTGTATTTTTCCACGAACGTGATCACAGCAAACATCTCCGCTTTTGGTGCGCCGTACTTCATCTCCGTGTCACTCAGGACTTTACTTCCATAAGCTATCGGACGAAGAACCGTTCTCCCGTTCCACTCCTGCTCTTGGTGAAGTATGCCTGATATCGCAACCACTGATGCATCCGTGTCCAGCACGAACATTCCCTTCTCCGTTGGCATGCCGAGGACCGGTGCCTCGCAAAGTTCACGTTTGATGTTTTCAAATGAGACTTGTGCCTCATCAGTCCAGGTGAACTTTTTGCCCTTGTTTCTCATCAATCTCTGCATGGGGTATATTTTGTCAGCATACCCCTTGATGAACTCACGATAATAATTGGCGAATCCCAGAAAACTCATCAACTGTGTATCTGTTTTAGGTGCCTTCCAGGTCAACACCGCTTCAACTGCTTCGGGATCTGGTCTCACTCCATGTTTGTCAACCAGGCGGCCCAAATACTTTATGGAATCCCTGAGGATTTCACACTTAGAGGGTTTGCATTTCAGACCCGCCTGCTTCATGCAAGAAAACACCTCCTCCAACCTCTCTATGTGGTCTTCTAGGGTTGGTGTTGCAATCACAACATCATCGACATAACACATGATGAGATTCCCGTATTTCTTAGTGACGCTCGTGAGTGCCTGGGCCATCAGTCGCTGGAATGTGGCCGTCGCGTTGCACAATCCGAATGGCATCCTCTTCCACTGGAAGAGTCCCAGCTCACACGCGAAACCTGTTTTCTCTCGATCTTGCTTTCTGAGTGGCACTTGCCAGAATGCGGAGCCCAAATCCAACGTCGTGAAGAACTTAGCGTCTCCCAGCTTGGATAGGCTCTCATCGATGCGGGGAATCGGGTATGCGTCCTTTATAGTCACTGCGTTCAGATAACGGAAATCACAACAAAATCTGAGTTGTCCCCCTTTCTTTTTCGCCATGACCACGCCACAAGCCCATGGGGACTTCGACGGCTCAATCATGTCGTACTCCATTAACATTTCAATTTCCTTCCTACACGCTTCTGACTTATTTGGGGTCATTCTTCTCGCCCCTTCCCTATGAGGTACCGAGCCCTCTTCTATCTCAATCTCGTGCTCTACAAAATTGCAACAACCTATATCGGCCTTATGCTTTGAAAAAACGTCTGCGTTCCGATTTAGCACCGCCCTAAGCGAATCTAGTTCCTTGTCAGATATTTTACCCTTCAGATGTTCTATCTCAGGTAGGACAGGCCTATTCGCTGCTAACTCTGCTTCCGTCGGCCTCTCAGGAAAGTTGGAACAACTAGACAGCCCATCATCTGTTTCCGACTTCATTGAAAACAATTTCCTATAAGATTTCAATTCAATTACTCTTTTCATTATACATTCTTGGTTCGCATGTAATGGACATTTAGTTACGTCAAACTTCTTCAAGTTCTCCACACTCAGAAAGTCTGTGTTCAGAGGCAAAGCGTAGCCAAGTTTCTTTCCCCTCTGTATTGTCACTGTTGTTGCTTCTGTGTTCAATAACACACTCACACACAGTCCGCTCTGAGTGAGTGAGAAGCTTCTTCCTAAAATAGCCGAGCTTTTACTGTTTGGATTTGGTACCAGACACACCTGTCTGTCATTGCTGAGTTCATTCAAGTTCCTCATCCTAAACGTCGCTACTACGGCTTGGTTCGGTTTTAATCTAACTTTTCGATCCAGAAAAATCGGCACCTTGGCCTGATTAATTAAGATCTTATTAAGGGGTCTTTTCTCATACTTTCTTTCAGGATCCTTGATCCTAATCAATCCGTCATTGAGATCAATCGTGACGTCAAAGTTGCGAACGAAATCCCTTCCTAGGATGAACTGGTCGGATTCATCCAAATTCTCTACTACTAGGAAGCTCATCCAAAGATGTCTTCCTCCAAGCTGCAGTGAGATGATCGGGGTTCGTCCGGCGACATAGATCGCTCCCTGATTGGCAGCTGCCAACCTGATGTTTGTCGGTATGAGATCCGATCTTTCGAAACCCATGTCGGTCCAAGTTTTGATTGGCATGACACTAACCACTGCTCCCGTGTCTAGCAGCCCCTTTACTGAAAGTTGTCTGCCTTGCACGTCCAGAACGTGTGCGGCCAGATCTGCCTCGCAACCAATATGCACAGCATCTTGTTCGAGCATCGCGTTGTGTCCGATTCGTCTGACCTTCAGCTCCTCTTGACCAATGTATATCGGGCCAACCTGATCGTTCGCATCAGTTATGTGAGCTTTCGTGTAGATATTGATGCCATCCACGTTCATCAGAATCGGGTAAGGGCCATGGACATCGATATAATGTCCGTCCACTTTCATCAGCCTCGGACCTCCCGTTGTGAGCAGCGCTCGCACTGCCCTGGAGTCCAGTTTGGGATCCTTCTCCTTCAGGTAGTCGGCATAGATGTCCAGGTGGACCAGTGTAATCTCGGATGGCTCGCTCAGGTTCTTGACCACCTGGTGCCCTGCGACTGAGATGATAGACATTATTTTGGTCCCTGCCTTCGTCATGCCGAAAGTCTTGCCAGATATAACGTTCAGTTTTAGTCCCTGTTTCTTGGGCTCTTTTTCATCTTCTGCTCTTGTCGTCTTACTCAGGACATTAAGACTTTCCCGAAGATCTGTGCTCTCCAGCTCCGACCTTACCCATTGCTCCACTTCTTTCGTGGCAAGGTGCTGTTTGACATTCTGCAGCGCTGTCCTTGCCGCCAGGCCGTAATCCACCTTGAGTGGACTAGACGACTCTGCTTCGAGGTTCGAGGCTACCACCTCGTCAGGCCATGTCTTAACCTTTTTGGTCGCAAAGGTGCTCGGTGTCGTTTCCTTTCTCCGAGATTCAGCCTCGTTCATCAGACGTGCTCGACTGGCCTTGACACCCGAAAGCGCCTCTTCGTGGCGGGGATGTTTCGCGTCCGCTACTGCGTCCCAAAATTGAGTACAATCCGACTTGAAGTGTCCCTCCAAATTACAGAAGAAACACCTCGGACCATATTTCATGATGAGCCCTCTCACGTACTCTTCATGATCCTCGTCGGTCGCGTCAGCGTCCTCGAGAAAGTAGCCTATGGCCTTCATGTTCTGTTTGTATGCAGAACACGCAGAAACGTGATGGTCCATCGAACCACAATTCGCACACGACCTCCTCTTGTCCATGTCATCGCGAGGTTTGTACCAACTGGAATTCGCACCAGTGTTTGTCCCGCTATAGTTGCCATAATTGCTGTAACGGTTTTGCGCCCTCGGTTTTATCAGTAAATACTCGCGTGACTTCATACGCAAGTCGTCGGGCGTGGGTACCTGGTCAAGCGACAGGGTGAAGTGAGTGGCCAACATCGTCTTCAACTCCTCACTCCTTACACCATCCATGAACTTCGAAGCGATCGCCAAGTTTCGTTCGGATATTCTCTCATCCGGGTTGCTCCTCCTCCTGAGCAATTCAAGGTCGTCCAAGAATTTATCTATTGATTCTTCATCTCTCTGACGCCTCTTCTCGAACTTCACCATGGCCTGGTGCCCTTGTACTCCAGAGCCGAAACGATTCAGCAGGATGTCGAATATCTTGCGAGCGCTGTCTCTCTCATTGGCTCTTTTCGCCATTACACAATTTAATGCAGTACCCTCTAGGTTGCTCGTCAGCGCGCTGCACTCTTGTTTCTTGGAGAGATTCTCTTCCTCAAAGTGTAACTTCATCACCTCTATCCAAGTATCAATGCAGCCGTCTGACTCGTCTTTATATGACTTCGGCTTTTTCAGTGTTCTTCTTGACCTCTCTCCTCTCTCGGTTGACTTCGAGAGCTTGGTGATGAATGTTTCAAGAGATCTGTTCAGAGGCTCAAACATCGAGGCATACATCGTTGTGTCTTGTGAGACTGTAGTCAGATCTGGTACTGAACTGACTTGTGGCACGGTTGGCAATCTTGTCTCCGGGGTGGCATCTGCCTCCGGTGGGACTGGATTTGTCCAGCCAGGCCTCTGCGGGGCTGCCCTTGGCCGCTCCTTGTTTCTATGTTCGTAGTTCGTTCTCGAGCCTTGCTGGGCTCTGGCACTGTTGCCCGTACCATCTCCAACATTCGCATGGCGTGAGCGCTCCCTTGAGTTGGAATGCTCCTGCCAATTATTCCCATTCAGGATCGCGTCAAGCTTCCGCATCATCAAGTCAGATTTGGCGTCCAACCTCCTTTCCAGGCCAGTCATCGTTTGGGCGTAGGTATTATCATGATCATTCAACAATCGCTCGATCTCTCTTGTCATCCTAGCCTCTCTTTCCTCTGACTCTTTGTTTGCCTGAGCCAGGCTCTCGGCCAGGCATTGATCGGTGTCACGAATCAATTGAGCCTGATCAAACCTCGCCTGCGACTTCACGTGCGTTAGCTCATCTTTCAAATTCTCTCGACCATGGTGAGCTCTCTCGTCAACTTGATCTATCCGCTTAGTCATGTCTCGCCTCAATTCATCCAGGCCATTCATCACACCAGCGAACATATCACTTATGTCACCAGCTGCCCCCAGTGGCGGGGTTAGCCCCAGAGAAGACGAGGTCAACTGTGGCTGTAGCCTAGTACTTGATGACGCACCGCCCTTTTGCTTGTGCATTGACGTCATCAGTCTGTCAAACGTTGATGATGCTCCCATCGTTATCCCATCTGACATAGGCCTGGTCGGCGAGGCAGAAGATGCCTCCCTGCTCATGTCGTTCCTTGGGCACGGTGTGAAGTTCACATCCGGATGGGTTATCTCCGGGTAGTCATCACTGGAAGTCAAACCTACAGTTGGTAGTGACGCCATGCGTTCGTCGTACAAGGACTTCCAACTCTTCTTGGCCTTCGAGAACGTCTGCTCTTCACCCGGACTCATACTCGACATCATCGCGTTGTTACTCTGTTTGGCCAAGGATGAGTGTGCACTTGTCAGATGTGAAGGTTCCTTTCTCCATTTATAGCTCTTAGTCTCTGATTTGGACATTCCCCTGTACAACACTTCCTCCCGAGGTTCGACCTCGGAACGCTCCGAGGTCTCCTCTGTCCTCTCGACTTCCTCTCGTTCGAGGACCCCGTCTGGCTCAGAGTCGGGTCGAATGAGCGTTCGCTCCCCTTCGTCAAAGGGATCCACCGGCGTTTCGCTCGCAGGCTCGGCCTCGGCGCTCCGCCCTTGATTGCCATCAAGGTTTTTCTCGCTCCTTAGTCTCATTTCGATCACTGAAAGATCAGGTTGACCTTTAGTCGATTCGTCTTCAGCAAACGCGTCGGAAGCGCTGCTAAACGAGGTTTGGCTACGCCTAGTTCTAAATTTCCGCGTGCTTCCCTTGCTTAGCCTGGGAATTTTAGTAGTCGATCCTAACGAGTCCCTGCGCTGCATAGTTTTGTACAAAATGAAAGTATTCGTAATTTGATGGCAATGCAAACGTACCACAAACAAGATTTAGTTAAATCACTTAACGCTGCCTACTCGATTCCGTCAGTATCAAAATGTCTCTTAGATCTCTCACGACTAAATTAGTGACTCAGCTAAAGTTACACACAGGGTCTACCCAGTATTGATATAATGCTAACTCAACCCGGTTGTATAGTATAACAGTATCACTAAGTTTCCACAAGATATAATCGACACACAAAACACAATCGATAATCAGATAAGAATATCCTACAGGTGACAGCGACCTTTTGTCAGTATCAATTTATCGCCACACAATTTATCAAGTCACTGCTTTGTTAAAATTAAACAATCTTCGATAAAAAGCAGTGATGATTCAGAAATAGATAAATAAAACTTAGTCTTAAAGAAAAAGACTTCCCCCAATCGGAACGATCCGAAAGAACGAAGCCCAGGACACAGTCTTCTCAAGTGGGTGTGTATTTGCCTAATACACCCACCGAGGTCTTCTTTTAGGTGTGCTGCGATTGCCCGAGCTGTCCTACTAAGTAGCTCAAGGCAACCTCTTGGTCGAAAATTCGTCAAATCTATGAAAAAGCTCTCCCACACTCGGACTGCTCCAAGTGCACGAGAGTAGGGAACAATTCTTCTTCTCAAGTGGGTGTGTATTTGCTTAATACACCCACCGAGGTCTTCCTTTATTTGTTCCCGGATTGCCCGAACTTTCCTATTAAGTAGCTCAAGGCAACCACTCAACCAAAATCACAATCAAAAAAAAAAAAAAAAATCTTGTTCGGGTACTTCTAATACACCCAATATAGAATCCAAAGTTGATCACGAATTTCAGGGTCAGAATGGGTTCTTATGACCCTGATAAGCACGCCTAATATCCTAATATGATCCTAATTAAATGGATATTTTCCGTTTCCCAAATTGCCACAGAAGGTTTACTCAAGTCTCTTACAAGGAGGGTCGCTAGAAGGTTTAAGACACTCCGGAGGGTTACCTCGGAGGGTACCTCAATCACTCAAGTTACTTAGGAGGGTATCTTAATCACCCAAGTTACTTCGGAGGGTCCCCCTAAATTTACTAAGGAGGGTCAATAAGATGCTTAATACGCTCCGGAGGGTCACTTCGGAGGGTACCTCCAAAATTTTCAAATTTTCTGTTCTCACTTGGAAGGTTCTCCTACTAGCTTCAAAAAGCGTCAAAATAAGCTAGGAGTTCTAGGGGGAGCTGTTTCAACTTCTTAGGGTGATCTCGTGGAAATTTTCCACTAAGGAGGGTTGCTAAAGGGCTTAGCTGACTCCGGAGGGTCACTTCGGAGGGTTCCCCCAAAATCAAGAAAAAGGGTTAAATCACCGCAGTAAAGCCTCTGAAAGCGGTCTACCTGACTTAAAACTAGGTTGGCTGACACGGTCAACCTTCCCAGTTGAATAAAAAGATGTTTTGATAAAATTTTCTGCCGCTCGGAGGGTTGCCCGTTACTTGGACCCTCCGAACCAACAAATTCTAAAAAATTTTTCTTTTCCGAAATAATCAACCCAAAAACGGTTGCGATTCGGAAAAGTGGTCAAAAACGTCGACTTATGGTACCAAAATTATCCCGATCGGATAACTAGTCTTTGAGAAATCGCCAAAAACGCGTTCGTCAAAATGGCCTTTTTCACCACCTGTATAGGATCTGAAAGACTTTTTTCGCAATTCCGGTCAAAAGTGCCTAAAAATACTTGAAATGAGCGTAGTAGCCCTGTACGGCACTGGAATAATGCAAAAAACCGGACCAAAATTGGTTTAGAAACAAAAATTTGGCCAAAAACTATCAAATTTGGACCCTCCGATTCCTTCCTTTTCCAAACCTTAAGTCGTTAGCTCTATCCACGGAGCTACTCGGAGGGTTACCCAAAAATTTCTCTAGTAACCGAGCACGTTATGCTAGCACGCTCCTAACGCAAAAATTTTATTGCTCTAACTCTAAAAACTCAAAAACTCGATCCCCAAAACAGATTGACAAAATACAGAAAATTATCAAAATTTTGGTCGAAAAATTCTCGTTTTTCTAACTTCCACTGAATCTTTGCTCACGCGGTTTCTTTAATAAAGGGGATCGAACTACGTGGCTACTCTCTATATAAAAGCTTTTTGCCTATCGGAAAAGCTCGGATATCCGAAAATTTGGGGGTCTACAGTTTGGTCGAAAATTGGTAATTTTCGACAAAAAATGGGTGTTTCTTGGGTCTAAATAGGAGATAAGTAATATATAGTAAGGACAATAATCTATAAATAGTCGTTAATAAATAGTACTATACCCTCCTTTGCACCAAAATATTCGAATTAAGACCCTTAACTCGGAAATTTGTAATCGATGGAGGGTACAATCGGACCGCGCCAATCGTGCCCCCCACCACTTAAGTTTTAAGGAAATAGTACCCGAACGATACTAAAATTGCTTCAACGATACCCAACAGTCGTTGCGGATGTTGTCCTTGATGTCCCTGTTGAGTGTGGAACACGTTGATCAGCCTGCCACTCTACCCTCCGGTCACCGGCAAAATCACCATTAACGTGCTTAAACACTCAAATTACACTCGAGGGAGGGTACCCAACCCTTCACCAAAACACACAATCTCTCTATCAGAAACGATATAAATCAATCTGAAACAACAACAAATAGGAAGGTCAGATCACATCTCGTCCGGAAATAACATATAAACTGTCACTTTATGTTTTTTACTGTTTTTGGTCTTTTTTGGATTTTTTTAACTGTTTTTTGTACTTTTTTGTTTTTAAATAAATTTATTTTTGGCTTTTTCTTGGTTATACACTATTTTTGTTTGGTTTTACGCTTTCTCTTTAATTGTTTCTGGTCCTGGGACCTCAGGACAAGCGGGCTCTAGATTTCCCACCTAACCCTCCGGCCCCCGGAATTTTCGGTGTTAACTAAGTTAAAATGCTAAATTGCACTAGACGGAGGGTACGCACCTTCCCCCTAGTACAATAACGGTCATTAAGGCCTCTAACTCGGGCATACGCCCGGAGCGGAGGGTACGTCGCTGAAACGCTTGCTGATCATGATGGTTTCATGCCTTTAACAGGCCCACCCAGGAGCGCCATAAAAACGTCTATGTAACATTCGCCCAAATATCACACAGCGACGGAGCGTAGAAAAAGTACCTATCAACGACTGGCAGGCGTCAGTTACCTTAATTCTACTCGTTTTTCACCGTCTCGACCTTGCCAGTTGATTTTCTGGTCTGTTTAGGGCAAAGTAAAAAGTTACCATTTTTAGGCCATCAGTCAAACGACTTTTGATCAGCTTTCGTTTGCATGCGAACACAACCACATAGCTGAGTCTCGGATCCTCAGACTACGTGATTGTCATTAAAAACACGGCTCGAACAACCTATTTTTATATGTTTTTGTGTGACAGTTTTATATTAAATCCATTGGAGATGGATTGACCCTTTCCTTTTTCTATCTACTCATGCCCTGAAATATCAAATAATATCGGTGTTTAATTAAGATCTAGGACATTACAGCAGCTGTTATAGTTAGTTTACCCAGTCCCTTCACATATAACAGTCTCTGGGGGACCAAGCCTCCGCTCCCGTGATTTTCTTGAGATAACACTCTTATCTCCTATATTTCGTGTCCCGGGAGGGTTCCGTGGTATTTCTCTTCCCCCCACTGAAGCCTCCGTCTCCACAAATATCTGTCACTAAGGTCCTTATCGTGTGTTATTGCCACGATAAGAGGCTCCGTGTTTTTCTGTCTCTGATACAACCGTTCTTCACAATTTCTATCGTTGTTCTGATTTTCGTCTTTTTTATTCAAAATGGCCGTCTTTTTTCTATTTCTCAGAAATGTTCTTCTTCCGATCGAAATTTTAAAAATAAAAATTCTAGAACATTCTGACCCTCCGTCGCAACACTTTTCTGTTCATAAGGCCTTTAGTCACTTTTATTTCTGTCGCGGGAAGGTTATGCTGTGTCATCTGGCAGAATGGCACACTAACCGGAGAACGTACCGCACCTACAACCGCTCTGACGGTAACATTCGAAGATTTCGGGGTGCTTATCGCTCGCAAACTTACTCGTATACAATACTTTGTTTTTCAAAATTGACACAATATTTCCTTTTCCTTTGTTTATATGAACATTGTCTTTATCTGATAGTTGTGCACTAGACCAAATTGCATCTGTAAACCACGAAAATCCCAATCGTAGTTTTCGAATAGTTCTTTCAATTTCCTGTTCACCCTCAAATGAAGAATAATTTCGTGATCTAGATAGGTGGCTTTATAATTTCCAAGTTCGTGTTCGGGGGAAAGCGTGGTGGGATACCAAATACGAAAACTTTCTACGTTACTTCAAAAAGAGTATAAGCTAGTTCGAAGATGCTATTGACTATTTCTTCAGTTGAAGACTGAGATGGAAAGTATCCGTCGTATAGGTAGTTTGCACCAATGAATAAAGAGGCAATTCGATCGTATTTGCCTGCTTTTTTGGAACGCGTCGAACCACAGCACCAGGTAGGGAAAGAATGTTGATCTCAAGATAGTTTATATGCTTCCCCTGAGAGTCTCGAAGCGAAAAAACCTCTATTGTGGGATAATTTGAAAACGTGATATCTCATTTAAACATTCACGCAGGTCTCTAAAAACGTTTCATTGAAGATACTCCACAACTTGGGTTTGAAGACATTTGACATGAAACAATCTGTTTAGTAAGTTTACTTTATGCTTTCCCTACCTGGTGATATTTATGATAGGAATGCCACTGCGGGACTATTGGAGCGGAATGATAGGGATTCTAGAGGTAACGCATGAAAAGTAATAGTACGTAAAGCAAATCTAGAAATGCGAAAAAATTTCTTTACGATAAGAGCACCTCTCGACTGGAACAATCTGCCACAGGAAACAGTGCAAAGCAAGACCATCGACGAATTCAAGTGGAAACTGGACAAACATTGGAAAGCGATTGGAATTGACATGTACGAATTCGAACGGAGATAGGAAAAAACATTTGAAATGACCACAAGAGGCACTGCCTAATGGTCATAAAAAACTTGACTTGACTTGACTTTCCTCTACACTTCCCTATTTGTAAAACATCAAGGGTGTTTTGATTAGTGAAATGACAGTAGACTACTGGAATTACATTGGTTACTCTTATAATTTCTGAACCTACGATTTGAACAAAAGTTATTTTAAGCATCTTTTCCATTAACATTTTTGGCCAAATTTCACTTACGTTCTGTAAATTGTAAATGTTCTTTGTTCGTCTAATTATTATACCTTCATTTTCAAGTATGTTTTTTAATAAAGGATGATAGCTTCAGATGAAATGATTCGAATTGCTGCGGCAGCTGGATGTCGAAGCTCAATCAGGCCAATCGTCACGTCAAGATTACTTATGAACAAGTAAGCTTTTTATTATGAAAAGCAAAATGCCTAGCTTGTAAGCTACGCGAGGCAACAGGTGACCAAGTTTGAATTGTATTGATAAAATGTCAAAACCATGTCATGAACAGTCAATTTAAAGAGAATGCAATCAATGAACAGTCAATTAAAAGAGAATGAACTTTTTTCTGACATTTTAAAAACAAGATTTCTGTCCTCAGTTATTTTTCGTACTGGACATTTTAGGCGATCGATTGGATATAATTTTTGAACGCTATATTTTAGCTTGCAGGCATAATGCGTACGCAGCGTGAGCTTTCTGACACAACGCGAACGCAGCGTATTGATCAGTAGCCAAAATGATTTTTAACTCAATCATGGTCTGATGAAGGCGTTCACTTATTTGATTAGACTTAGTTCAACTCGTTTGCGTTTTCTTTGATCCACGTTGAGTTTTTTTTTACGAGTCGCAAGTATTATTATTGTTAGGAATTATCACAATAGATCTGAATGGACTGCTCTCGTTTGTTTTGTCGAATAAACGTTACATCCCTGCAGTTTAAAACAGCGTTCCCGTATAAGGGTTTACCTCATTGATTTTCTTCATTTGATAAGATTTCCAGAGCCGCTTTTATGCGGTGGACGCGACTACAGCCACCGCCGTCAATCGCACCAGTGCAGGTCTCCTGTTTTTAGGAGCGAAGAAGCATGCGCAGGTTTTTTGGTTTCGAAGCAGCTAAAGTCGGATGCGCTACTCCGTCTATTAATCCTCATCTTGTTTTTACGTGCTGGCATCAGTGCCAACCCATATTGAATACCTGCCTCCCGTGTAACTCAAACTTGCACGCACGACGCACCCAAGCTAGTGTTTCGTGTCACAGAAAGATCTATCGAAAACGGAAGATTGGTGCAATGCTAATAAAATGAAATTAAACGAGGGCAAATGCTATATCTTGCCAATAAAATAGAAAGAAGGCGTAACGCATGACTTCACGTTGAGTTCAAAACAGCTTTCTGAAACAACCGAACAAAAGGACTTTGGATTAATCATGGCCAGCAAACTATCATGGAAACCAAATGTCGATAATAGGTGTAATAAAGCTTGGAAAGCATTCTTCTTCCTGAAAAGAAACATCTCCTCTTGCTGCTTAAAACACTTAACTTAATGCGTACATAGGATATGTAATATCTGTAATAACTTATGCATCACCAGCTTGGTTCGCGAACAAAACTGAAATTAAAGAAATACAACATGTCCAAAGGAAAGCAACTATCTGGATAATGGGCAATTGGGATAAGAGCTATAAACAAAAACTAACTGAACTGAGACTGCTTCCATTATCGTATTACTTTGAACTACAACATATGTTAATGCTAGTATCAATGTTGAAAGGCAGCTACAACATAAAACCACCGATAAAATTGAATACGAAAGCCAATGACGATCTTTCATTAACAAGACAAAAAGATCTAACATCGATAACAAAAACTCGAACAAGAAAGGCTGACTGAAGTTTTTGGAGAAGAACCAGTCAATGACTGAATATAATACGAAAAAAGGAAATATCGACCTCGAACAAATTGACAAACCATGCCTAACAAAGTTATGCTGGATTTACTTCTACAAAGATTACTCTGAAGTCAACTTATGTTCCTGGGCTTTTATCGGCAACTGTGGACATTGCAACCCGGTGCAGAAAGTCAGCTCAGCCGTCAAGTGATAGGTGCAAACCCTTGTGTAAAGCGCGGAAGCCTTAACTCTATCTCTCTCTCTCTCTCTCTCTCTCTCTCTCTCTCTCTCATATATGCGGTTCATCCACCTTAAGTGCAGTCGACCCTCGGTTCTTCAACAACACCATCAAAATTTCTCTTGCACCAAATGTACAAGAAACCACATCAAGTCCGTACCAGAATCTAACTCGCTAAAAAATCGCTAAAAATCAACTTGTTACCACTTTCCCAATTTGATAGCCCTTCCCAAATTTCAAAGATCGCCTAATGGAAAATTCTTGTCCACCCGCAAAATCTCTTAATTTTCTACAACTTAACTGCACTAGCGTATCCGTTAAAGCACGCAAAACATCAGCATTGCTGTGCTAATGTCAGGTACAGTATGCAATCAAAGATGTTCTGAGGGTCTTTTTACCGGCTCATTCAATTTCAAGTCGGGCAATAAAAATTTAATCCAGCTAACCCTATCAAAGTTTCTCCTAAAAGCAGCTCATCAGCACGGTTTTCGTCCTCCAAACTCAGCAAATACGGTCTTGTCTACTCTTTTCTATCTGCTGTCGAAGGCGTCCATAATGTTCCGTAGTTTGTTTGATCCCACGAGATCTTGTCCATCTAAATGAGTTGTTCAAAAAGTATCAGTTGAATCGTCGTAGGCGAAAGCCATCAATGCGGGTCATAGAGTCTCGTGACTTCTGGAAGTGCTTGCTGTTGGTCACTTTAGACCGCTGATGCAATTTAACTGCAAAACTTAATTGATCTGGTCCTAGATTTCACTTGATTCCAAGTGTTTTGACGATATCGTTGTCATTTTGGTTTTTATCTCGTCTGTTGCCTCTCGATAGTGCATTTGCAATCGTTTTAGTAGTTTCATATCGTGTGACGTCCGTTTGCGAATTTGAAATCCACCTGCAGCGATTGTATGTTTTTGAATACTTTCCGTAGTTGATTTGCTGATTCAATATCTGTAGATCCTGTTAGATCGTCTACGTACATTAAATGTTGAGCGTTGCTATCCTAAAAGAGTCTTCATAACTATCTTCAGCAAACAACTAAGAGGTCGTATCCAATGAAAGACTGAAGAGGCGATTCCATAAGTAATTCTGGTTATTCGGTAGTGCTTGACCTCTGTCGAGTTTTGGTTTTTGAATAATTTTCGATGGAAATCTTTATCCAACTCCACCGAAAGCGAATCAGAGTGCTGAAAAGGTCTTTCTGAGCTGCTGGTCCAACGATCAGTTTGTCGTTGAGTTATAATCCAGATATCAACTTGATGATGCACCGAAAACCACTAAATTTTGTTGTCGTGTTTGAAAACACAATGATGGGGTATGTAGGAACAGTTAAAATGTGTTCGCTTTATTTGTCTGGAATTTCTTTGTATGACCAAGGTTGATCAGTTTGTCATGAAGTTATTGCATTTCTTGTAGAGCTTAGGGTTGCTTTCCAAACGAAATAGTTAGTACGTAGTCGTTGTCTGCGAGCATGCTGTACTGTATTTCTAAGTCAGTCTGCGATTTCTTCTTTGAATGGCAGTCTTACAACAAATCGGCCCTCTGGCTGGTGTTTAGTTGTTGCTTTGAAATTCTCTTGTGTTCACTGTTTTGCTTTTGATATTTCTCATTCTTAAATTGTTGCTATTGTGAGGTGCTATTGTTGCTGACAAGAAATGTCTCTTGTCGTGAAGTAAGCTCGTTGTTGCTGGTTTTTTTGTCCCATTAAAAGCCAGCCAAATACTAAGAGACAGTAAAGTTTTAACCTGTCTGCTCTTTGATTTTGTTGTTTCCAATCATCAGATTCTCGTAGTGTGCTGCTCCAATCATCTTGTAGTTTTTCCGTGGTTCGTTAAGTTTTGGATCGGCCATGTGTTATAATTTGGTTATTGACCGGTTGTCGATGTTGATTTGTCTCAAAGGTAATTTGTTCGTTTTTTTTTCTGCAGCTGTTATTGAGATTGGCTTCATGTCTGATGTTCGAATAAGTAGATGAACTTGTCCCTTGTCGGGATTTTTGTTTCCTGCAGCTCCGCAAATACTTGTAGTCTCTTTCTGTTTGCGTTTCTGTGACAAAATTGTTGTGGTGCTGAATCCAGTACTTCTCGAATATCAACTATTCCTTTGTTGATCTCGAGTTGTATCTTGTCAGTTTGTAAAACATCTTCATCCTGAGACTTTTCATGAAATGGTGCTTACGGTAAGTTTTTTGTCGTCTGTTATTACCTTTGCTGATGTCTGCTGTGATCCGGTATCTGGTCTTTTCAAAAGTGGTTTCTAGTCTTGATGAAAAACAGTATTGTCCTACTATCTGTTTTTTTTTGCATCGAGACTTAGAGCAATCCTCATTTCGATGTCAAGTTCGAAAGCAGTTAGCTGTTTTTCTTTGATCAGTCGATATCTGGCTTTTATTGAAAAGTTTTTGAAGATACCGTATCTATAGATGCGATGGTATTTTTTATACAATATTGTCCGTGTATGATGTAGCTAGATTTAAATGAAGCGTCTTTGGTCTCTTGTTGATTTTGCAGTCGAGCTGTCGATGATCAATCATTGGCGATCGCAGTGAGGATGTTTCAAGCGCTTGTCATCTTTCTTCGAGAAACTTCCTGAGCAGGTCGTAATGACAAGGTTCACTTCCTGGTGTAGAAATTTTCCCATCTTTCCGTGCTTAAATGGAAGTCGTTCCGTCATAAGGTAAACCAGGAGAATGTCCTATTGATCCACTGGTTTTCCATGGTTGTGCAAAGCTCCTGTGTTCCTGTATTGTTTCAATGTGATTTTTTTGTCAATGAACGCTGGTTGAAGACCTTATGCAAATGTAATCGCAAATTCAAACCCTTGTTATTGTATCGGTTGTCCCGAATTTCGGTGGTGATGTCAAAATTGCTATCCGCAACTGTTGTCGAATGTAGTAACTGGTCCGCGTCTCTTGTCAAAAAATATTTCAAGATCTGTAGCTTTTGGCTTTTCGTTAGTACATGAACAAGTCGATCAACGATTTCCTTTCCATGTATCTTCCAGAGAAAGCAGGCTGAATAAATTTTGGCAATTTGGCATTCACATCTGCTGTTCAGCTGTAACCTCTAGAAATTCGTGTTGTTGTTTTGAGATGCTCGAGAGCGTTTGAGTTGCTCCACAAGTTAAATGTGATGCAAATGAGGCTGTCGTTGTTCGAATTGTGGTTTTGTTGATGCTATTCGTCGATGGGTAATGTTAGAAACTCTATTGAGCTGTTAAGGTTTTAGGTCTTCGAGGGAATCGAAATGACAAATCAATAGGGAAATGTCAGTTGAAGTAGTTGGTCGTTGATGCCGACTGGTTCAAACTGGCAAGTAAAAGGCAAAAAAAGTAAAATGCTCCCCTATAAGTAAAATGCAAAAAAGTTGACATGCACAAAACCAACCCAAAACAATAAAAAGGTACTAAAAATGAAGGAAGCGTAGTATCACAGGGAATCACTGAAGTGAATCACTGAAGTTTTTCATGAAAACAGTATAGTACCGATTCTTCGGACACATTCCGGGGTTTACCAGTGGTTAATCAACCTTTAACTTCAATTTTTGGGGGCGTAAAGTGTTCGGATACCTGAAGGCCAACTGACTCTTCTAACTTTTCAGCATATTCAACTGTAACCCTATCAAATTTAGCCGGCAGACCTGTTTATGTTGGCATATTCCATTTCTAATCATAAAACTTAGATCCCTAAACAAGTTAAGATAAATTTCTAATTTGTCAACATGTAAACTTACGAAAGTCAAAATGCTCAGAATTCAATTAAATGGCTTTTAGTTTAGTTTCACTAACTTAGTGAAAGTCAGTAGTTTCACAGTAAAAGTTTGCTGGCAAGGTTAAACTTTGCCTGGCTACATTGGTTTGTAGAGTTCAGTGGCAACGTACATACTTGTCCAGTTTGGCTTTTTCCCACCCCTCCCCCTTTATTATAAATTTCTATTTTCCCAGTTTTTTTACGTGTTGTTATGGCTTGCTGCGTGATGTTGCGATTTAAATATTGAAAAACGAATCTTTGCGAAATTGTCAGATTAGTCGCCATGCCAAGTTGCATTGCATTATGACAGCCTTAAATTAGTTTTGGAAAGGAAACCCAGTCTTTTTTTTATATGGGATAAATAAAAAAATTGCCAATCATCATTGGACCTTTAACGTAATGCAATTTTTTCTTCGAAAGTTAAAAAGTGTGCTAACATTTTCAATCAATTTTTTTTTCGTTTTCCATTTTTTCTGTTTGCACTTTTTCTCATTCATTTTCCAACCATCTTTGGGCTGTTTATTTTGATTTTTGATGTAATTAATGTAGTTGGTGGGAACACCTGAGCTTTTGCAAAACAGCCAGTTACTGCATTTTATTTAAGATGTAAACAACTTCCAGGTGTTTGTACATATTCAATTTGATATTAAAGGCGACTGGTGTCATCTGTTGCCGTGGAAAATGCAGCTGAGTACAACATTGAAACAACGCTAGCTGAAAAGAGGAAAGGGGCCCTTCTCGGTGGAGGACAGAACAGAATAGACGCCCAGCACAAAAAGGGAAAACTAACTGCACGTGAGAGGATTGAAGTGTTCTGTGACGAGGGTTCGTTTGTGGAATATGACATGTTTGTGGAACATAATTGTTCCTTGTTTGGAATGGAAAGAGATGAAAACAAGGTTAGCACGACGGTTAGAATCAGATGCTGGCTTCAGCATATCGACATGTCTTCCAAGCGCACTTTAGTGTCATTTTGCAGAGTTGATCAGTTTCATGCCGAAATAAAACCTGATTTGTAACATCGAAATGGTGCAAAAATGCCGAGGCTAGCATCTGATTCTTCATCAATTGCAGAGCAATTGATTCAGGGTCAATGTAAATTAAACAAAACTAGTGTTGATATTATGGTGATGTCAAATTAAATTAAAATATTCATCGGGACAACAATTTCGCCCAAGCATTTTTCCATTAAAACAAAGAAAATAGGACTTGTGCCTGATCCTTTTAGATAAACTGTTTAAACAACGGCGGTAGCAGCCTATTTAGAAGTTATATTTGCTTTCAATTGCGAGAGCAAAATTGTATTAAATTTGTATCATCGTATTAAATTTGTAAACTTGTATTAAATTTGGAATTGTATTAAAAATTTGAAATTTTTAATCGATTGTTTTAAAAGAGTGCATAGAAACTGAACGTTAAAAGAATTCATGTCAGAATGAGAAATATGTTAAGTTTTTTGTGGTTCTTAGTTCCTCGGAGATGGAGTTGTTACTGGTCACGGGAAGGTACTGGGAAAAACAGTCTACATTTTCAGTCAGGATTTTACCGTGTTTGGTGGAAGTTTGTCAGGTGCACATGCTGCTAAAATATGCAAGGTAATTGCAAGACCTGAGTTGATTTGTTTGGTCTCATATGTTTAACTATAAAAGTGCTCCGATGAAGTTTTCATTATTGAAAGTTGGCTTATTTTTTGACATTGTGGTAGTTATTAAGGGTCATGAACGTAGTTATACCTAATACTCTTAACCTAATAGTTCATATCTAATACTCTTAAATAGGTCTTGGTGATTTTTATAATTCGTTTTTTTTTTCAAGAAAAAATCTGATTTTCAGGAAAATGCCTGAAACGCTAAAATTTGATTTTTTTTGCGGTTTGAATTTATTTCTTTTTAAATTCATTTCATTTCCGTTGTTGAAAGGAAGACAAACTCAGCTATCGAACAGCAAAAGTATAAAAGTCTCGAAAAATGTGATTGGCTTCTAAAATGGAATTTAATTTTGAAGTTTTCCAGCGAAATGAAAATTTTTCCTATTGATCCAGTTTTCTCAAATTGGGTTTTTTTTTCAAAAAAGTGTGAAACATTAATTGTTCTTGAAATTCAAAGAGCTTTAAGTATATATAAACTAAAATGAAACTTTTGTAGATTATGGACCAAGCAATGCTAGTTGGTGCTCCTGTGATTGGCCTGAATGACTCAGGGGGAGCGAGGATACAAGAGGGGGTTGAGAGTCTGGCTGGGTATGCGGAGATATTCCAGCGCAATGTGACAGCTTCCGGAGTGATTCCCCAGATATCCCTGATCATGGGCCCATGTGCGGGTGGTGCAGTCTACTCACCTGCCATGACTGATTTTGTGTTTATGGTACAAAACTCATCCTACATGTTTATCACAGGTAATTTAAATTAAAAGCTTGCATCCAAGTTTAAAATATCAGTTCGACTATAAATGGCGTTCAATGAGCAGAAGTACTGCCCGAAATTTAATTTGGACGAAGAAAACTTGACAACTTTGATCAGTTTTAGAGGACGTTTTTTCTGCACTTTCGCTGCTCAGGAAAATTTGATCATGTCGAGTTTGATCTTTTGCGGTTTGACCTTTGATTTTTTAAGTTCAACTAAAGTTCATTTGCAAATTACGCTCGCCAATTGAAGAAGTGGGAATAGCGTAAAAACTGAATAGTTTTTATGTTTGAAAATGGATATTGCTTTTTGACTTCCCAGCAGAAAATGAACCAATTGAACGAAAGTGTCAGCCATATTTTTTTCTGATTTATTTGAGTTCATTGACACTTTTCCAATTGCTTGTTGGCTATGTTTTTTTAAGTTCAATATGAGGAGTTTGTTTAGGTCCTGACGTCATAAAACAAGTGACTTATGAGGAAGTGACGCAAGAGCAGTTAGGAGGAGCTAATACACATTCCGCAATCTCAGGTTGGCCACTTCATCAGCAATCCTAATTTTTAATAATGACTGGCGCACTTATCCGAGAGTGGGATTGATTGGATTTTTTTTCTGGTTGCAATGCCGCTATTTCCGTTGACAAACAACCAAAAGAAACAATTTTCTTTCCAAATCATATTGTACAAGTTGACAGGGAAAATACTCAAGCTCCATCACACTAAATCATGCGCCTCCCTATAAAATCTCGTATAGCTTTCTTTTTTACACGAAGAATAATTTCAAAAGCTCTTAGCTATTCTTGTGCTGAAAGTCTTGTTAAATGGGTCGGAGTAGTTGATTTTTGGACACACCTGAAAAGGACGATAATTGTATTTGTAGGTTGCTCGCATGGTGCTTTTGATAACGACGTAGAAGCGCTTCGGAAACTTCGAGACTTGATGACATTCTTGCCTCAGAATAACAAAACCACACCTACTCAGCTTCCATCGGTTCCCGTTGAATCCATTGACGATGTGCCCCTTTTGGATCAAGTAGTCCCACAGAACTCTGCTATTGCTTACGATATGCTTGATGTAATCAAGGCTTCAGTTGATGACAGGAATTTTTTCGAGATCATGCCGGACTATGCGCAGAATATAGTTGTTGGGTTCGGCAGATATAACGGAAGAACTGTAGGAATTGTGGGAAACCAGCCCAAAGTTGCGTCAGGTAGCTATATAAATTGATTATTTCTATTGTTGTTGAGATTGTTTAAGCTAGAGAGGAGTCGAAATCGATGTGTCGCTCCTCAATTTGTGGAGACTCTTCTTCCCTCACAACCGTTTAACTCGATTACGCCCAGTTCTTTATGCCAGTTGTTTATAATTATGCCAAATTGCATTCATTTTTCTTGTTTTGCATATTTGATCTTTTTAAAAATGTTGCAAGTTTTGTTCAGGATGTCTTGATATTGATGCATCAGTGAAGGGTGCGAGGTTCGTGAGGTTCTGCGATGCATTCAACATTCCTCTGATCACTTTCGTGGATGTTCCTGGATTCTTGCCTGGTAAGTGCAAATACTCAATAAAAAACACCGAAGAAATTGGCTGTTTTGTGCAATATTTTCTTCAAAATTGATTTATTTTACCAGGTACCGAACAGGAATATGGTGGAATCATTCGACACGGAGCAAAACTCCTGTTTGCATACGCAGAGGCAACGGTACCCAAAATCTCAATCATCACCAGGAAAGCATATGGAGGCGCCTATGATGTCATGAGCTCGAAGCATTTGAGAGGAGACAGTAACTATGCGTGGCCCTCGGCCGAAATCGCAGTTATGGGAGCAAAAGGAGCAGTACAGATCATATTTAGGAAAAGTGAAGATATAGCATCCGCCGAACAGAATTACGTTAAGGAATTTGCAAACCCTTTCCCAGCTGCAAAGAGAGGTAGGCTTTCAGCATCCGAATTTCAGAGAATTGGTAAAAAGTGAGGAATGTACTACTTCAGATAGTTTTTGACGAGTAATGAACGTAGGTATAGGTCTTGGTAGTTCTTATGTTTTTTTTCTTCAAGAAAAGTCTTCACGCTAAGTTTTGACTTAGCGGTTTGAATTTTGATCTTTTGAGGTTCAGTTTATTTCCATCGTTAAAAGGCAGAAAAACTCCTCTATCGAACAGCAAAAGTGTAAAGGCTGCGATAAATGTGATCGACTTCTAATCTCGAAAATGGAATTGAATTATCTGATTTCCCAGTGAAATGAAAAATTTTAGCAATTGATCCAGTTTTCTCAAATGGGGTTAGTTTTATCAGAAAACACCAATCATTACACAAGCTAAGTGTACTGTATTATTACGAAGATTTGTTTTTTCCAAGCTGAGTCGCAAATATAAGTGCTCATTTGGTGGCAATTTTGGTATATTTCAATTTAGTCTTATTAAAGCTTATTTAAGAATAGCCAATTTAATGGCATATGTTGCTCCTTTTTTGTTGGCTAGTTCTAGGCCCTGATTGAAAAAACAGGTATTACAAAGATGTATGGGATTCGTTGTTTTTTTTTGCGACGCTTTGGAAAATTTTTGCTCTTTTCTCAAAAATATCCATTTTTCTCAAAAACTACTGTACTGATTTTCAAAAGTAATGAGTTTAATAGTAGTGAACGTAGTGAAGACTCTTAGATAGGTCTTGCTATTTTTTTTTTCAGGAAAAGTCTTAAAATGTGCATAAAAGTCTCTTATAACTACAGATGTGCATTTGTACATATTGATGGATTTGTGAATGCACTTACGTATATATGCCCTTTTTGAGATCAATTGAAACTCATCTGCTGAAAACGACGTAAATAGCACTCTCCAAATACGAATGTGGAAAAGGCGCGAAAAAAAACGAACGATTTCTAGTTTCGAAAGTGGAATTTAATTTTTAGATTTCCTGTGGAATAAAAACATTACCTATTGATCCAGTTTTCTCAAGTTGGGTTACTGTTTTCAAAAACTTGCCAATCCTAAATCGTTCCAGAAGCTCAAAGAGCTTAAAGGGCATCTCTTTTTCTTTGAAGTTCGAAAGTTGAGATTTTTTTTTAACAAAGTGACTGTTTTTTTCTTACTTGCATGCATTACTCTTTTCCAATCTTCGAGTGGCTATGTAATAAGTTACCACAGTTGATGCATTTTAAGTTCATGAATTCAACCGAGAAAAGTTATTTGTTTCAAACAACATAACTATAATTTAAATTCAATATCAGAAGTTTTCTTACTCAATATATCTCGGAATTTTTTGAAATGCATAAATTTATACATAATTTGGGTTTATGCTTTGCGATTTGTTACATGCGAAGTTACTGACGGTGCCTTCAGCTTGTTGCATTCCAAACTTGCAAAATCTGTCTTTTTGTATTTGGTACTACTTCTGCTGCATCGAATTGGCAATTTATTAGCATATGTAGCTTCGTTATTGGTGGCTAGTTTTTAGGGATTTTAAGCATGCGTGGTTAGCTTGCAAGACTCAAATTTGCTTGGTGGCATGTTCGAATCCGTCATTTAGCCGAGTTTTTTTTGCTAATTCGAGGCTTATATATACTTTTTCTGCTCTCACTTGATAGAGCTGCTTTTTGGTCGGGTTCTCGCAAATGTTTGCGAAGCCCAGCTCTACCTGTGTTTATTTTTAAATTGTATCTTTGAGCGAAAGAAGTCAAAGTTGTTATCATTTCAAATTTCGCACAGTAGCTTTTTTCACTTATACATTTATTTAAGCCTATTGTTTAAGCTTATGTTTAAGCTTGTTTAAGCATAAACGTTTTAATGGCATGTGTTGCTGTTTTATTTTGGCTAGTGTTAGAGTCCGTTTTTAGTGTTCGTTTTTTTGTGACGCAAAAAAGGAAAAAAGTGATTGCCTCAAACAAGCCCATTTTTTGACATTTTGGCACGAAAAAAGTGATTGCCTCAAACAAGACCATTTTTTGACATTTTGGCAGTTTTTAAAACGTTCTGACTTTTCTCAAAAACATCCGTGCCAAATCGGAGGTTAAGGATTAAACCGATAAAAAATCAGTTATACGAATTTTAATTGTGCAAGCGGCTATGCCCTGCGTTTTGAAAACAATATAGTCTTAGAAAATGTCAAATTTTGGCCGTTTTTTGGAAAGTTGTTTTTTAAAAACTAACCTGCTGATTTTGAGGTTGATTATTCATCAAAACTAACATGGTGCTGAGATTTTCCCGGCGGAATCTGTTTTGCCCTGTGTTTTTGTTGAAAAGCTGATATGGACTTTGGAAAATTGTCTTTTTAAATGTTCGCCGTTTTTGTTTTAAAAAAGTTTGTCACTTCTCTCAAAAATTTCTAGTTAAATCCAATGTTAAGAGTTCAATCCAAAAAATCAGGGTGCGGAAATCTTCTATCTAAAAATCAGGGCGTTAATTAATAGCGCTGCTTTTTTTCGGTTTCAATATAGCGCTGCTTTTTTTCAGTTTCTCGCTATGAATGCAGCTTTGCCTCTGTATAAAATTTAGTTTGTTTCTAAATTATTAAAAGTAATGAACATAGTGGAGACTCTTATATAGGTCTTGCTAATTTTTTGTTTGTTTTTTTTTCAGGAAAAAGTCTTAAAATGTGCATAAAAGTCTGTAATAGCTACAGATATGCTTTCATATATATTGATGGATTTATGAATGCCTTAAGGTACATATGCACTTTTTGAGTTCAATTGAATTTATCTGTTGAGAGTGACCTAAATAGCACTCTCCAAATACGAACGTGGAGATAGTGCAAAAAAACGTGAACGATTTGTAGTTTCGAAAGTGGAATTTAATTTATAGATTTCTCGCGGAATTAAAACTTAGCTTGTTGATCCATTAATGTTATCAAAAAAGCGCCAATCATAAATCGTTCTAGAAATTCACAGAGTGTAAATGGCATCTAATTTTTTCTTTGAAATTCGAAAGTTGAGATTTAATCAACAAAGTCAGTGTTTTTCTTAATGTTTACTTGCGTTCATTACTGTTTTCCAATCATCGATTGGCTATGTTTGTTATGTCAAGTTTATATTATCAGGTTACGTTGACGATATAATCCAACCAAGAACAACAAGACGTAGAATTTGTGCTGACTTAGAAAATCTGGCGACGAAGTCGCTCAAAGATCCCTGGAGGAAACATTCGAATATTCCTCTATGAAACCATTTCATACCACAAAACTGAAGATTTTAATTTATGACATGCCCTATTTAATTTTGAAAATTGATATTTGCTTTTTATTGTATTCTTGGCTGGCCTGAAAATTGTCTATATTTGTATTTCCCATCTAATTGTAATTTAAACGAATAGATTTGAATAAAATCTCATTCAAATTCAGCTTGTTTTTTTTTATTGTTTAAAAGGTATATAAAGTTCGTTTTGAAGGAAATTCAAAATTTCCGACTTTCAACAAATTTCGAGCTTTCAACAGTCAATTTTTATTGAACTGTTTTATACTTGAGCTCTTCCTCTTTTGACTTTGCTATCAGTTGTCAATGGCAACAAAAGACAAAACATTTAGAAATTCCCAGTGTGACGATCAGAAAGAAGTAACATTTCGAAAATGTTGTTAACAACATAGGCGACTTTTTAACCAAATTTTAATAAGTTGGGCATTCTTGCTGATAAAAGACGAGGTTATAATAGTCACTGAAACAGTTGTTCAAAAGATAGACCGAAGCATTTTCCTGTTTCTTGACGCTAGAAATGTATTTTTATCAGACTCACGCGGCATAAATCTCGTGTATTTCCTGTCCGTCGATTTCTTTTCTCAAGAAAACCATCATTCGATCTCCTAGCAACTCGTTAGATATAGTAAACGTATGCAGGAAATAGATTTCTTTCAGTTTAAGGCATGAACGTCCTTGCGCAGACCCGTGCCCTAAGCTACAAAACAAAATTTCACTTGTTTTTACAGTCTTATTTCTCTCCAAGCTAAAATTTGAAAACCAACGAAGAAACATCAAGATGAGAGGAAAGCAGCTATTTTGGGTTCAGCTTAAAACCCTCATTTGGAAGAATTTTGCCCTGAAAAGACGCAACTGGATTTTCTTCTTGCTTGAACTCATCTCACCTTTGGTGCTGTTCTTCATAATAGTGATCGTGCGGTTGAAAAGACCTCCAATTGACAGGCCAGCGTGTCATTTGAAACCAAAAGCTTTGCCGTCGGCGGGGTTCTTTCCGTTCTTGCAGACGTTCGTGTGTGGAATCAACAACGAGTGCTATGAGTACCCACCGGAGGCAGATCGAGAGAGCTCGTTGTCTGGAGATTTCATCAATGCGTACATTTCGCTGTTTGCAGATGATGATTTCACGGTAAGTTCCAATCCTTCAGATGTTGCAGTGCGCAGCAAGTTTCTTAAAAATTTCGCATTTAAGGTCGAGTTGAATAGAGCATGAGTTAGGCTGCTGGAACAGAGTGTAGTAAACAGTTGGTCAAACAAAGTTAAAAGGGAACCCGCCTATATCATACCAAATTTTTGCATATATATGTTCAGGTATTTACACTAACGAGCTTGCGAGCGTTAGTGCATTAGTACGAACCTTCTTTTTTAAAATCTAAATCGCAAATAAAAGTGTTCATTATTTGGCGGCTAAGTGTTCATTATTTGGTGGCACTTTTGCTATTATCACGATCTGTACCATCTGTTCTCTGCTTTATTTGAGGCTAGTGTTTGTGATTAATTGAGAGTCGTGGCTGAGTGGTTAGTAAGCGAGAATCATATTCTTTAGGTCGCCGTAGGTCGCAGATCGAATCCGATCTGTAAAGGTCAAAATTGTAAAGGTCACGAAAAATGTGATCGACTTCTTGTTTCAAAAGTGGATATTAATGTTCAGGTTTCACAGCAGAATTAAGAATTTACCTGTTGATCCAGTTTTCTCAAATTTGGTTGTTCTTGACAAAAAAGCGCCAGCTATAAATTGTTCTTGAAATTCAAAGAGCTTTAAGGGTGTATATTTTCCTTTTTCCAGTTTTTTTCCTTGCGTTCATTTCTCTTTCCAACTGTCAATAGGCCATGTTTTGATTTTGAGTTTACCACCAATTTTGTATGTTTTACCACCCAAAGATATTTCCGGCCTAAGTGGTTTTTTTAAATCTTATATCGGGTTAAACGCTTCATACTTCTTCCTTTTATTGGACGATAGCAAATTTTCATTGTCTAAAATTAATTTAATGCAAGTTGCAAATCTTTATTTAATTTTACCACGCTTAGTTTCCAAAAAGGATATACTTCTAGCTAAATGTGTAGTAGAACGATTTCGGATCAAACTTATCATTGAAATATACGGAAGAAAAACAGTTGATTTTTTAATTGACTAATTGCAATTTTATTCCACGTATTTCTTCCTATAATTACCGTTGCGATAAGCAAGGGTATTGTAATCGGATACTAGACTTTTTTCACATAAACAATTTTGTTCACAGGACTTATCTCCTGTATCCTGAACTCAATACAAATGAGCCTTTTTGTTGCATCGGATATATTTGAGAATGCTAACAGTTCAAATATCTGGCCTAACCGCAATTTGCTTTCTAGCTTGGTTGTAATTTTACCTACTCGAGTTGTGTAATTTTCATTTTTTTTCTTGTTGTTTCTTGTCCTAATAGGTTTCGGCTTAGTTTCTTTTGACTGAGCGGCCTCTTTGTGCATTGATTGAGGACCGAAAAAGTTTTCTGTGTGTATGTTCTGAGGGGAAGAGGGACTTGAAGTTTTTTTAGTTTTGATTTTTTTGTCTTTTTTTCGGCTTGAAGCATTTCTGCTCAGGTAATTTCGTCTTTGTTACCGCTTGCTTATTATAGGTTCATTCAATTATTCGGTGGCATCTGACTAAGAGATTACCAACTGCTTGATACGGCAAAGGCTTGTGGTTCGAATCCGACTGGGACCTATTTTTTGAAACTAGATTTTTTGTGCTTTTTCGAACTATCGTCCGTCTGTTTAGACTTGCGATCAGCTTAGTGGGGTATTACGATTCTTCTTTTTTCTACCCTAACTCGAAAATAAAAGTGATCATTAAAAGTGTTCTCTTAATTGGAAATTTGAATGCAGCATTGGAAAATGCTTAGAATCTATTCTCTGCTTAATTTGTGGCTAGTGTTTTGTAAATTTTAAGCTTCTGTGGCAAAGTGGTTGATATTTGAGTCTCCTAATTTTAGATCGCAGTTTCGAAGCTCAGAGGTAGCCGAATTTTTGTTTTTAACTCGAGGCTTATTTCTAATTTCTTTTTTTTGATTTTATACTAGCTGCTTTTCGTTGTGTTCGCGCAGGTGTTTGCGAAGCGAAGCTTTGCCTCTGTTATTTTTGTCGGTGTAGTTCCCGTCGTCGGACTTTTTTTGAAGCTACAGCTTTATTCGAAGGTGATTAAACACCCATTCTTGAGACGATCAAAACCGGGAGTTCTATTCCAGTCGAGGTCTGTTGTTTGCAATTTTGAGTATCTTCGGCCGGTTTTGATTTTTGCCTGTCTGCTCATTTTTGTCGGCTTAGTTCCACAGAGAGGACTTTTTGAAACTTCGGCTTCTTTGTAGCATTTCATAAGCTCCTTGTTAGTGTACTGTTACGAACCTTCTTTTTTTTTAACCCAGCTCGTTAATGAAAGTGTTCACTTATTTGGAAATTTCAATGTAGCATTGGAAATTGCATAGCATCTGTTCTCTGCTTTATTTGTGACTAGTATTTGACGATTACCTATTCAGCTTTCGTGGCTGAGTGGTTAGGGTGTGAGACTCTTAATCTCTAGGTCCTAGGTTGGAATCTCAGACCTAGCGGAATTTTTTGCTCATTCGAGGCTTTTTTGTCGCGCAGCTTCGCCTCTGTAAAATTTGTAATGTTGCAGGTAATTTTGTTCAGGATATTTTGTATTTTCAAATCCTTGGTTGTTTTTCGAAATCCGAATGACGACTCAAGTGGCCATTAGTTACACATGCAGATTGTAGCGTTTTATTGAAAAGCAACGTGCAGGAAGCTTTGGCAATTTAGTTGCATATGCTTTGAAATTTTAGTTATAATTTAACGCAGATGATGTTTTCAATTCCTCGGATGTACCGGAAAAAGTGATTTGCTTTCTAAAAGTGTAATCATCCAACTTCCATTTAAGAAACTTTCCAAATCAATATATTTCGCGATAATTTGAACCAAATAATGTATCCTCAATTTGTTTTTTTTTCCAATTTGTAACAATCAAAGTTCATGGGGTTGCATGAGCTTGTTACATTCCAAATTATTATAAGCGTGCCTTAAAGAACAAGTTATTCTTATTGTGAAATTAAAAGCTCACTTTCACGCTATCATGCTTGTGTTTGCGTAGTTGAGGCTTCGCCTCTGTGTAAAATGTTATACCCGATAGTTTTTTAAGGTGTCTGAAACCGAATTTTTAAAAGCAACTCTGCACCTTTTTAAGATTCATGAACGTATAGAATACGCTCTTATATAGGTCTTGTTGATTGTTTATGTTTGTTTTCAGGAAAAGTCTTGAAATTTTGTTCATGGTCAAGTTTGATTTTTTGCGGTATTAACTTTGGTTATTTTTCTGTTCAGCATTTAATTTTTGAAAAGGAGGGCAAACGACGCAGTCGAACAGCAATTGTGTAAAGTTCACGAAAAACGTGATCGACTTCTAGTTTCGATAGCATATTTCAACTCGCAGATTTCCCAGCGGAATAGAAAATTTAACTATTGATCCATTTTCCTAGTGGTGTAGTCGGATCATAGTTTTTTTTATAAGTTAAATGGCTCTTCGTCTGGAGCTCCGGGATTGAATGATTTAGAATTTTTTGTAAAAGTGTTCACGCTCAAATTTGATTCTTCGCGGTTTGACATATGATTTCTTTTAAATTTTACTTCACCTCCTTTGTCAAATCAAAACAAACTCCACTAACAAACATCAATAATAAAAAAAGTCACGAAAAAAAGTGAAAAAGGGCATTAATTTTCAGATTTCCCAGCGGAGTAAAAAATTACCTAATTACCTGTTGGTCCAATTTTCTGCCGTTATCTAAATGGGATAAATTTCTGGCGTTATCTAAATGGTATAAATGCGATAAAAGTGCCTATCATAAACAGTATTTGAAATTGAAAGAGCTCCAACGGCGTACATTGTTTTCTTCAAAATTCGAAAGTTGAAAGATTTAAAATTTTGAATCATTTTTTTTTGTTTCCTTGATTTTTTTCCACACTTTTCCAACTGTTGGCTGTTTTTTGAAATTTTTGAGCTTCTTGCCTTTTTTTGCGTTGTTTTGTGAGGTTCAGCATGACCTTTTTTAGAAGTTGCTAATCCTATCATTGTACGCCATTTTTACTTTCCTTTGGAAACGTTTTGAAAAATTTGTTATTGCATGATTTCTGCTTTAAACTATCTGGACAAATCTGTTCTTATAAATACTTCTCCAATTCGGTCAAACGAAAAAGAGACTAAATTATTAGATTTTTACCAGAAGCATTATGATTTGTGTTCGCATTTATCGATTTGTGTTCGTATATCTAAATGTAAAGATGTGTAGTTTATGCAGGCTGTTTCTCTCGGATCACAGAAAAACAATTGTCAAAATGATTCAAATTTTCATTTTCGGCTCCATCAATTCAAAAAGCATAAATAGTGTGAAGATTTTTTTTTTAAGTTGATACGCCTGATGGCCAAAGTGGATACGTCTGATAGCTATTTATCAGTAATCGTAACAATATATCCGTAGACCAAAAATGGGCTGACTGCTAGGTGCGTCTATCAAATTCAAAATTAGACGGCGTCACATCAAGTATTTGTAGATTACGAGGAATTTTAGTAGCAAACCAATTTTTTTAACGAAAATTGAACAAAAAATGGTTTGCCATGAGCGTAACAGATCCGAAATTGTTGTATCTATGTCTATGAATTGACAATTGAAGCTGTTTTTTGGTTGTTTACTGGCTGGTCCGTTCGTCCACTAAACGCACCCCGAGTAATCTATTATATATTTAAATGCGAGCTTCATTATCTTGCCATGTTTAAGCTTTTTGAACGTATTATTTTAGCATGTTTAAGCCATATCGTATATTGCAATGGTTAAGATTTTTTTTCGATTTTCCAGTATTTTCATTAAGTTTTAAATTAGCAACCCATTAGTGGAATGCTGTCAGGCTTCTCCAGGGCTTGCGATTTTGTCTCCAATTATGAATACCCAATTACTTTCAGTTTATGAGATACGACGGTTTTTTTGTGACTTTTCAGAAAAATTAAGTTTGAAAAGTTCACAAAATATGTTAATCTAAACCCTGTAGTTGGGTGCTGTCAGAGTACTCTCAAGGGTTTCCAATCTTGCTTCCAAATATCACTGCTCAAATCTTTGTAGTGTTCGAGGAATGACTTTTTTCTGATTTTTTCAAAACATTTTCAGAAAACTTAAATCTATTATATATTTAAATGCGGGCTTCACTATCTCGCCATGTTTAAGCTTTTTCAACGTATTATTTTTGCATGTTTAAGCTATAGCGTATATTGCAATGGTTAAGATTTTTTTTTCGATTTTCCAATTTGATTTTAGTGGCTATTTTACCTTAAGTATATATTTAAATGCGGGCTTCACTATCTCGCCATGTTTAAGCTTTTTCAACGTATTATTTTTGCATGTTTAAGCTATATCGTATATTGCAATGGTTAAGATTTTTTTTCGATTTTCCAATTTGATTTTAGTGGCTATTTTACCTTAAGTTTAAATCTATCTATCTATTATATATTTAAATGCGGGCTTCACTATCTCGCCATGTTTAAGCTTTTTCAACGTATTATTTTTGCATGTTTAAGCTATATCGTATATTGCAATGGTTAAGATTTTTTTTCGATTTTCCAATTTGATTTTAGTGGCTATTTTACCTTAAGTTTAAATTAAGCAGCCCAATATTGAATTAGGGGTTGCGAATTTGGCCTCCAATTTTGAATGCCCGAATCATTTTAGCTAACGAGATAAGACGATTTTTGAGATTTTTTCAAAAAATTTCAGAAATTTCAAATAGCAAAATAATTTACGAATCTTGAAGTTCCCAACCCTCTAGTTGGGTGCTGTCAGAGTACTCTAAGGAGTTACAAATCTTGCCTCCAAATATGACTGTCCAAATCCTTGTAGTTTTCGAGATATGACGTTTTTGTGATTTTTTCAAAAAAAATTCAGAAAACTTAAATTATTTTTTTTTCGCAAAATCTGAAATTCCCAGCCCTGTAGTTGGGTCCTGTCAGAATAATCTCGAAGATTGCGAATCTTGCCTCCAAATATGACTGCTCAATTCTTTGTAGTTTTCGAGATGTGACGTTTTTTATGATTTTTTCAAAAATTTTCAGTAAACTTAAATTATTATTATTTTTTAAAAATCTGAAATTTCCAACCCAATAGTTGGTTACTGTCAGAGTACTATCAAGGATCGCGAATCTTGACTCTAAATGTGACTACTTAAATCCTTGTAGTTTTCGAGATATGATGTTTTTTGTGATTTTTTTGAAAATTTTAATTTTTCTTTTCTCAAAATTTGAAGTTCCCAACCGTGTAGTTGTTTGCTGTCAGAGCAGGGTGGCCACTTGGTATCTTTTTAGATACTGGTATCTAAAAGTCACTATTTGGTATCTTTTTTACGTAAGTATCTATTTTCAGACGTGAATGGGAAAGTGCAGGGCAACCAGGACTCAACAATTTTTGGATTTGTTGCGTAATATTTTCGATCAATTTTCAACTTTTCCCCCAGTTTTTTTGTGTCCTAAAAAAAGGTCGTCGGAACTAAAAAAAAAAAAAGGTCGTCGGACCTAAAAAAAAAAGGTCGTCGGACCTAAAAAAAAAAAAAGGTCGTCGGCTGCCAAGGTTTGTAGACACCCTGAATGAGGTATCTTTTTTATTCCCAACCAAGTGGCCACCCTGTGTCAGAGTACTCTTAGGAGTTACAAATCTTGCCTCCAATTCTGACTGTTCAAATCCTTGTAGTTTTCGAGATATGACGTTTTTTGTGACTTTTTTAAAAAAATTTTCAGAAAACTTATATTAATTTTTTTCCGCAAAATCTGAAATTCCCAGCCCTGTAGTTGAGTCCTGTCAGAATAATCTCAAAGATTGCGAATCTTGCCTCCAAATATGACTGCTCAATTCTTCGTAGTTTTCGAGATGTGACGTTTTTTGTGATTTTTTCAAAAATTTTCAGTAAACTTTTAGTTGGTTACTGTCAGAGTACTATCAAGGATCGCGAATCTTGACTCCAAATGTGACTGCTCAAATCCTTGTAGTTTTCGAGATATGACGTTTTTTGTGATTTTTTCAAAAATTTTCAGAAAACTTTTATTAATTTTTTTTCGCAAAATGGGAAATTCCCAAACCTGTAGTGGGGTCCTGTCAAAGTAATCTCAAAGATTGCGAATCTTGCCTCCAAATATGACTGCTCAATTCTTCGTAGTTTTCGAGATATGACGTTTTTTGTGGTTTTTCCAAAATTTTCCAGAAAACTTGAATTATTATTAGTTTTTAAAAATCAAATTCCCAACCCTGTAGTTAGGTCCTGTCAGAGTACTCTCAAAGATTGCGAATCTTGTCTCTAAGTATGACTGCTCAGTTCCTTGTAGTTTTCGTGATGTGACGTTTTTTGTGATTTTTTCAAAATTTTCAGAAAGTTTAAACTAATTATTTTTCAAAATTTGAAACTCCCAATGCTATAGTTCGGGGTTGTCAGGGTAATCTAAAGAGTTGCAAATCTTTCCACATGCGACTGCTAAACGCGACTGCTCAAATGCTTTTATTTTACGAGATGTGACGTTTTGATTTATTCAAAATTTCTCAAAGAACTTATCCACAAAGAAATTCAAAAAATTTGAAACTAACTTGATGAAGATACAACCTTATTGTCACCCAGGCTTCTCAAATCTTGCCTCTTAATATGAATGCTCAAATCCTTTTAGTTTCCGAGATAAGACGTTTTTTTTTTTCAATTTTTTTGGGGACACTTAGCTTTAAAAAAAATTACAAAATTTTGGATTCCTAACCCTATAGTAGGGTGGTCTCAGAGACTCTCAGTGGTTGCAAATCTGGCCTCCAAATTTCTCCAGAGGCCCATTAATTTTTCGAGATGACGCTTTTAAAATGGGAATAAAAAAAATTAAAAAGTTCGAAATGACCAACCCTGGAATTGGGTGCAGTCAGAGTACACTAAAAGTTTGCAGATGTTGTTTCCAATATATGCGGTTTTTCATGAGTTGTGAAAAAATTTCGAAGCACCGAAGGTGCGTTAAACGCTAGTTTATATTTAATTCTGAACCCCGTAGTTTGGGACTGTCAGAGAACTCTCAGGAGCGGCAAATCTTGCGTCCAAATGCGACTGCTCAATTGCTTTTCGTTTCCGAGATTTAACGTTTCTCAATTCATTATAAACTTAGATATAAAAAAATATCAGCATTACACTAATGGGTAAGCCTGACAGCATTCCACTAATGGGTTGCTAATTTAAAACTTAATGTAAATACTGGAAAATCGAAAAAAAAATCTTAACCATTGCAATTATCAGATTTCCCAGCAAAATAAAAATTTTACATATGGATCCAGTGTTCTCAAATATGGTTAGTTTTTATCAGGAAAGCACCAATCACAATTATTCGTGAAATTCAAAGAGCTTTAAGGGCATGGTTTGTTCTTTAAAATTCGAAAGTTGAAGATTTTTTCAAAAAAAAAGTCTTTTTTTTTTCTGTTTCCTGGCGTTCATTGCGCTTTTCCAACTTTCAGTTGGTTATATTTTGAGTTTTAGGATACAATAGATTGGGTCGTCCAATCAGGAGCCATCGAACTTCTGCAACCAGGTGGCTTGTTCAACCTCGACGACGATTCAATCACACTCTCAAACGAGACCCGAGATGCACTCGACAACTCTCTTCTCAATATCACCAACTTCTTTCTGGGCGAAAATGGACTGGGCACTGGAGAAGACAGCATCATCGTGTTCATCAATGCGGCTTTGACGCCATTGCGGGACTTCAAACTGTGTACCGGGGACCAATTGACGAATAATGTCATCTTTACAAGAGCTGCTGACAATCGAACGCTTGTAAATTCTTTGAGTTTTGTATGATTTTTGACACAGTAACGAAGATTATGACCCAGAATTTCACGAAAGACTCATATTACATACCAGAATGGACTTGCAATTTTCATAACGTTTTTTGATAAATAAAATGATTTTTTGAAGGTTTTTATTTCAATTTTTGATTCGTCTTCATTTGCTTGTAATTATAATCACCCATTTTTGTATCGCAGGTGGTGCGAAGCTCAGCTTCGGATCTGTGTTTAATTTTTATCTGGAAGCGATCAAGAACAAATTACTTATTTGAGGATCTTTGATGTAAGGTTTCAGACACCAAAAACGCAGACAGCATCGTTTGTTTAAGATTTAATGACTTTTAAAATAAGAGGAATCAATTATTGAGGAAGGAAAGTAAAACACGTGACACTTAATGGAAATTGAATCATAAGCCAGACAGTTACGAAAAATTGATTTCATTTTCAGGTTTCGGAGGAGCTATGCGCGTTGAGCAATGGTGACCAAGAAAAACTGGTGCAACCCGTGAATGAAGTCGCAGACTACTTCAACCCTATATCTGCAATCACAAACCTACTTAGACTCTATGGGGCACTGGAAAGATACAATATCCTGGATCTGACCACGAGTGCGTTCCAAGACATACAGAGCACAGCTGGATCATTTCAGACCGGTGGCGGGAGAGACTTCATGCAGTCCAATTCTCTAGATTCTCTGTGTAGGTAGCTTACGTTTGAATGGTTAAAAGGGTTGGTGTTCTGAAATTCCAACTATCACGCTTGCCGATGTAGGTTCTCTATAACAATGTTAATAATTACCCGCCCATTTGAGCTTCATCCTAACACATTCAATTTCTTCGGTGGATACGCAAATGTAAATTAAATGCGCAATTAAATCTATCAATTTAGTATCAATGTAAAAGTTAACTATCAATGTAAAAATGTGTTAAATCGGAGGTAAATTCGCCATTCATTCTATGCATTTTTTTGTTGTGAAATCTAAAAGGCTTTAAATTTCTTCGGGGTGGTTTTGAAAGTTTTGACAATCCATGCGATAACTGTCTGAAAGCAGATTCTTATTATCGTTGTTATTATGATCATAACCCTTGCAATAAGCAAAGGTAGTGCAACTAAACCAGACTTTCTCATGGTAAGTCTTGTAGCTTCTAAATGTGTTTCCTTTAGAAGTGGAAGTGTTTGTAGAGCTTAAAGAGCAAAATTATTTTACGTAAAATAACATTTATCGACCATTTTGGATTTCGTCCCAATTTTTGCCGGCTTTCTGACAGTTTTTTGCCAATAATATGTACAAGTTTTTTTTATTTTTTCATCAGTTCAGTTTTGAGCAGCGTAAATGGTTTCTCCCTTGTTGGATTTTATGCATAAAACTTTTTTTAGTAAAGAAAGAAAATTTGAAACTCATATTTGTTTTTTTTGGCTGTATGGCCTCTGGTTAAGTTTTTTTGGGCTTAGCTTTTTGCAACTTCGAGTCTCAATTCTCGCTAGAATTGAGAAATACTATTATTGGGATGTTTCATAATTGATCAAAACATTTGTGTTTACGAAAACATTTAGCTTCTGTCACATAAGTTTCAAAGTGCAGTCTTTCTGGCATATTTTTAAGTCAAGTTTTGAATTTATTTGTTTTTTTTTTCTTCCAGGGACACCTTGCTTTGTCTCTGGTTTCAATGTTGTTTAACTCACCCTTGCTTAGAAACATTTGTTTTGAATAATGCAGTTGGATTGGTTTTTATAATTTTGCATGGTTTATACAGTTTTGCTTCAGACAAGATTTTCTCCAATTTTTTGCAATGGTTTGAAAGAGAGCTTTGATTTAATCAGTTTTTTCAGTTTTCATTGCCCTTGCGATATGCAATTATATTGCAACCAGGTTTTTGACTTCTTAGCTGTAGATATTTTCGTTGCCATGGTAACTGAAATTTTTCATATTCGACTCAAGTCGTGTCATGGTAGTCTTTTTAGCAGCTAAATAAGTTTCCTCATGCAGTTATTAATATATCAAGGCTTACAAACTTTTTGTTTCATAGTTTTCATGAATTTTTTGTTCGGATCAATAGGTGTCTTCCCATAAGTTGTCGGCTTTGTTTCGCTTCATAAGCTGTGTTTTAGCATTCATTGTTCTTACTGATCATTTTTTTCGTAAATTGATCTTCATTCAAAACAAAACGAGTCTAGGATATGAAAACTTTGGTAGATTCAGTTTTTTGACATGATAGTCCTGTTTTTCTAATACTTAAGGCATTAAATTTTCATGAGATTTGTGGAAATTTAATTTGTTTTTGTGTTTGTTTTCAGCCAACGATTTTTTCAACAACATTTCATTCAGTTTCTTTTTCATTTTCCTTTAATAAAACAGCTCAAAATAAGGTTCTATTACCAATTGTTCAAAAATTTGATTTTGTTTTTAAATGTTTCTATAGGAATTTAGCGAACTCCAATTAAACGAACTCCTTAATGTAAAATAATTTAATTTAAAGTAATTTTTTGATAATATGGCTTTATCAGCTTTTTGTGATGTTTTTTTTGCAAATTGGTGTGTACTTTGGTATCGCAAGTTTTACTTGATAAATCAGGCCATGACAAACATATTTGGTCTTCATAATAAACCTTGTAAAACCACTCGTTAGACCATAAAGTTGATGCTTATGTGAGGTGTGGGGGGGGGGGGAAGAAAACGAGCCAATTTCTGTGGTATAATTGCGGTTAGCAAGATTGTTGCAACCTTTTACAAGATTTTTTCCGTAAATATATTTTTGCAGGACTTCTGCAGGTCGCATCAGCTTATCTTACTTCCGGCTTCTTATTCTTAGACGTGTTCCTATTTTTACAAAACGGACTTTTGCGGTTAATTAATGTAATTTATAGTTTTCGTCCTCAGATACATATTTATCATTGCTCTTTCGACTTACGTTGTAACGGCTTAGTCGCCATCTGTTGGTCCATTTGGGGGTGCAAATATTTTCGTACGTTTTTGTGTTTTTCGGGGGGGGGGGGTAGGGGGAGTTCGGTTCATAATTTTGAATGACAGAAAATTTGTTTTCATGTCAAGCGTCCACGCAAGTTTTGTCGGCTTAGTAACCGCTCATTCAATCTGTCCTAATAAAAATTTAACGTCGGTAATTGTTTTTTATCTGCATAATATCCTGAAATTGAACTCCTTTCGAGGCAAGAGTTTGAAAGTTTTGATTGATTTCCTAATGTAGCGCAAGTGGTGAGATGTTACACTTCGAATCTGTGTTGTCATTTTTATTATTATTATTTATAATTATTATTTACAGGGGCATTTTTTTGTGTTATTTTACCAGTTAACTTTTTCTTCCAACCCAACCCGCATAAAATTCTGCTCACCAACGTTTGCGAAGTTCTGTTTCGTCTCTTTGGTTTTTAGAGTAATGAACGTATTGAGTACTCTTATATAGGTATTGGTGATGTTCTTTGTTTTTATTTTGGAAAAAGTCTTAAAATTTGTTCACGCTCAATTTTGATTTTTTGCTGTTTGACTTTTGATTTCATCTTAATTTCACTTCATTTCCTGTGTTAAAAGGTAGGCAAACTCCTCTGGTGAACAGCAAAATCGTAAAGGCCACGAAGAATGTTACAGCGGAATAAAACTCTTACCTTTTAATCCAGTTTTCTCAAATTGGGTAAATTGTATCAAAAAAGCTCTAGTCATAAATTGTTCGTAAAATTCAAAGAGTTTTATGGGCATATATTGTTTTTTTTATGCAAAAGTTGAAGTTCAATCCAAAAACAAGTCAATTTTGTTTCTGTTTTTTTTTGCTTCATTACTCTTTTCCAACTGTCAGCTGGCTATATTTCATTGCGATTACTGCTCCGACTTTCGAAGAAATTTAGGAATATATATGATTGGAGGTTTTTTTTTGTTCAGACCCCTTTCTAAAAGGTGATTCAACGTGGAATCTTTGTGTTCCGAAACAGGGGTGCTATGCACTATCCCAACTGTGCTTGAAGCTGCTTTAATTCAAGTTTTTTGAAGGCTAGCTAAGATGCCGAAAGTGTAACACGAATTATTATCCAGACCACGAAATTGTTCCGAATTCAAATCAGGCAAGCTAACTGGTCATGTTATTTCCTGAACGACTCAAATTTTAAAACCTCATATATGATATTGATAGTCCAATATTTATATCTTAACAGAATTTTCTTAATCAAAAACTATTCGATACCTATTAAAGGGTAGATTAGCCCTGATATATGAGTAGTCTTGTTATTTTATTCATATGAATAGGCTATCTATGAGGTCACTAACTCCCTAGTGAGATACTTATCAACGGAATAACAAAAAATAGGAATAATATGTTCCCTTTAATAGATTCCAAGAATCTTCATCGAAGTTTGTTTTAGTAACCTTCACTTGTGGAAGAAGCTCTTCCTTGACTGGCTTGCTTTCTGTCGGATCGGTAGAAGAGACTGCCGAGAGTCTTGGAGTCTCCTTTGGAGCAAACAACTACAAAAACGACGAGGAGTTCTCTGAGACTTGCAATGCTTTGTTCGAATCGTTGGAGTCCAGCGTTGTGTCTAGGACTGTCTGGGACTATATTAAGCCAATTTTCCTCGGAAAAGTATATTATTCGCCAGATACCCCGGCAAGTAATCGAATCATGGCTGCTTTCAATCAAACTTTTCAAGAGGTCGGCGAATTGTTTAGTTTGATCAATTTAGTCGAATTATCTCGTGATCAGATTTTCACTCAGTTGTATGAATACTTCGAGAACTCAAATGTAGGCGGCGACATAGCAACGTCAATACCGTTTCTCGATACTATAATCACAATTGCGCCGATATTTTACGATTTTCCGACCAATTTCAATGTTACACCTCAGGTGTTTTTCTCAAATGACAGACCTATAGGCGATCAGCGATTTGTAACTTGGCAAGACTTATTTAATTCAACCTTCGAAGCTATAGCGATGGCTTCGCAATACTTTCAATGTGTGCCCACAAATCGCTTGCAGGCTTTCGAATCTGAAGATATCTTGATCGAAACGGGAAGCGATTTGTTGAAACAGGGCAAAGTGTGGGCGGGAATTGTGTTCACGAACATAGATCCAGCGTCCACTTCGGACACTGTTCCGCCTCATTTGAAGTACAAGGTCAGAATGAACACTGATAAGGTGGATTCTACGGATAGTATCATCGACAGAGTTTGGTTTCCGGATCCAAGAACAAACTTCCTAAATGATTTAAAAGCGTATACATCGGGTCAAGTTTTTGTGATGGATCTTTTGGAAAAAGCTGTCATCAAAGTTCAATCGGGAAATAGCAAGTATTTCACAGAAACAGGAACATGGTTGAAACAGTTTCCAAGTCCTTGTTATAAAGAAGATCAATTTCTGTGGGCGATATCGAGGACCATACCCCTTTTCATGGTGTTGGCATGGCTTTTCAGCGTGGGCATGATCGTCAAAGGAATTGTATACGAAAAGGAAACCCGATTGAAAGAGGTTATGAAAATCATGGGCCTTGGTAATTCGATTTTGTGGCTCTCGTGGTTCTTATCAACCTTCATCATGCTTTTCACCGCCTCAATTTTGCTCTCATTAATTCTCAAACTGGGAACCGTTTTGGCAAACAGTAACTTCTTTTTGACATGCTTCATGTTTGTTTCTTTTACTTTTCCGACAATTACTTTTTGCTTCTTCGTTTCGACTCTGTTCTCGAAGGCTAACTTGGCATCTGCCTGTGCGGGAATCGCTTTTTTCTGCGCATACTTGCCATACACTCTATTTCTAACATGGGAACGCTATATTACCAGTAATGCTATAAAATACGCTTTGTGTCTTTCGTCTAATGCGGCTTTTGGCTTTGCGTGCAGCTATTTTGCGTACTTTGAACAACAAGGTACTGGTGTACAATGGGATAACATAAACACAAGTCCGAATTACAAAGATAATTTCAGCCTTCTTGAAGTCATTTTTATGATGTATCTTGACGCTGTTATTTATCTACTACTGGCATTGTACATTGAACAGGTTTTCCCAGGAGCTTATGGAGTCCCAAAGAAATGGTATTTCGTGTTCCAGAAGAGTTTCTGGATCGGAGAGTCGAATGAGGTCACAGTTGAAGATGCGAAATTACACTTTGACCCAACATTTTCAGTTAAGGGTCCCAGTTTTGAAGTTGAAGAGGTATCGGGCGAGAAAATAGGAGTTCAGCTGAGGGACATGACTAAAATCTACCCTACGGGTAAAAAGCTAGCGGTCGATCAACTTTCGATGAACTTCTACGAAAATCAAATCACATCTTTCCTCGGTCACAATGGAGCAGGTAAAACAACAACCCTTAGTATAATAACTGGACTATTTTCACCGACTTCTGGAACTGCGTTTGTAAATGGTCTGGATATTAGAAAGCACATGGACGAAATCAGACGATCAGTTGGAATGTGTCCGCAATATAACGTGCTTTTTGACCGAATGACAGTGGCGGAGCATCTTTATTTCTACGGAAAATTGAGAGGCAGAGGCAACGATGACATCAAAAGAGATACGATTAAGTTGCTGAAGGATCTGAACTTGCCGCATAAATCTGACGAGTACGCGGAGAATTTGTCGGGAGGAATGAAGAGGAAATTGTCGGTTGCTGTGTCCTTTGTAGGTGGGAATAAGACTGTGATTTTGGACGAGCCGACGGCAGGAGTGGACCCGTTCAGCAGGCGAGGTAAGATAAATCATAACCTGAGCTCTGGTCGAAAATGGTGTCCATATTTTTAGCGTTGAGATGTCCTCTTATTATATATCACAGCAATTAGAACTGACGTTTTTTTCTGATGCTTTTGGACGCAGGTTAAGACGAATCAAAATTGGCCATCCAGTTAAGTTTTTTTATCGGCGAAAGAGAATTTAGTATCAATGTGAAATAAGAGATCAGATTGAGCTGCCTGAAATAAATGATGATGTGAACTACAGCTGTTCTTAACCCACAGTCTAAGTTTTTCAACTGAAAGGATCAATAAATCTGATAAGAAATGGTTTTTACAGGTATTTGGGAGTTGCTGTCGAAATACAAGGAAGGCAGAACCATCATTCTCTCCACCCATCACATGGACGAAGCCGATGTCCTCGGAGACCGAATCGCCATAATAGCCAACGGAAAGCTCCAGTGCTCTGGATCTTCTCTATTTCTTCGTAGACATTTTGGAGACGGATATCTGCTCACAATCGCCAAGAAACAAATTGAGAAAACTGATGATGCGGAACATTCGAACTCTGCCATTGACTCAATTCGAATTGATAAAGACATCGAGAATTTCGTCACCGCAAATTTTTCAGGAGCTTCAATCTTGAAGAGCATCGGCCAAGAACTCACGTTTGTCCTCCCATATTCAGGGCTAGAAAGTGGCTCTTTTAATATATTGTTTGAAAAGTTGGAGAAAGACGCCACTAAGCTTGAGATTTCGGACTATGGACTATCGGATACGAGCTTAGAGGAGATTTTCATTAAAGTCGCTGATCAGGCACCGGAACATGCTGGTGATGGCGGTGATGGAGTTGTTCCGACGGTCCGCACATCTTTCCGGAAGAGCAGGAAACCTTTGACAAACGAACAAGCTGAGAATAAAGGTCTGGTAAATGGTGACTTTACAGATAATGATACTGACAATGACTTAGACAATGACACTGATCTAGATCAAGTCAAATTCAAGCAACCAAATTCAATCGGCACAGGCTGTATGAACGGTAATGCTGATGAAGCCGTGGTTCGTTTTAAGCAAGCTGATAGAGTCGAAGCTAAAGACTTTGCTCAACTGAATGTCCCGAAAGTCCAAGGAGCCAAACTCCTATGGCTTCAATTTCGAGCCCTTTATACAAAGCGATTCCACCATCTTCGCAAGGACAAGAAAGCGTTCTTGACACAAATTTTACTCCCTGCAGGTTTTGTGTTCTTGGCTATGTTTTCCAGCATGCTAGCACCTGATTCGGTAGATCAGCCAAGTTTGGAATTGCAACCTTGGATTTACGGAGATAATCACTGGATGTTTTATAGTGATTCTTCTGGCAATGACGATCACGTAAAAAGAGCAATAAGCGAGTTCCTGTCTAAACGGCCTCATCACTCGACTCGATGCGTGAAAGGGTATGAAATTGACGAGCACCCTTGCTATCCGACTATTGAGGCCGCGTCTTTTTCGTCTGAAGTTTCCAGCTCAATTTTGAACTCATTTAACCCTGATTCCGAGAGTCCTTCGCCACAGTGCAGCTGCAAAACAGGTCACAGCGTATGTCCAGCATTTGCTGGAGGACCGCAGCCAGCTGAAAAACAATTAGCAACAACTGATAAACTTCAGGATTTGACCGATAGAAATATATCAGATTATCTTGTGAAAACAAGATTGGAGTACAGACTGCAAAGGTTCTACGGGTTTGAATTCGAAGGAGCGGAATCAGATTTCAACTTGACTCAGACTCAAATTCTAAACACTGTTGACTCAATTTACAATCTGCTTGACAGTCAGGGATTCTTTGAAGGTATTAATAATACGTACAATAGTGGACTGTCATGGAAGTACGTCATGGACGAGCTGAGAGATCTGATCAATGCTTCGGTAGCTCCTAACAATGTCAAAGTATGGTGGAACAACAAAGCACATCATGGCATGTTGAGCTCGGTGAATGCTATGCACAATGTATTGTTAAGGAGTTCACTTCCGGACAGTGTATCGCCGAATGATAAGGCGAGGTATGGGATCACAGCTTACTCTCATCCGTGGTCACTCACCAAAGATCAACTGCAAGAGGAGGTATGTCTCATCGAAAATTTCGGTACACGTCATATTTTAATTTTTAAAAACCCGAGCCGTGGCTCAATCATAATATCCCCTATCATGGCCTCAGGACTGCAATCTGGCTTCAATCTACGATTTTGTAAATAGAGAGGATTCATTCTGAAGTCTTAAATTTTATCTTTCAATTATTATATTTTATGTTTTAGGTGCTGAGAAGAAGTGGTCGAGACATAGTTGTTGGAATCTGTGTAATTTTCGCTATGAGTTTCGTTCCAGCTAGTTTTATACTGTACCTCATAGACGAACGTGTCTCAAAGTCGAAACATCTCCAATATGTCAGTGGTGTCAACCCTGGAATCTTCTGGCTGTCAACAGCTGCCTGGGATTTCACAAACTACTTGGTCCCCGCGCTTCTATGCATACTGATTTTCCTGGTGTTCCAAGCCGAAGCGTACGTTAGCAGTAACAATCTACCCTGTCTCATTCTACTGTTGATTCTATATGGCGTCAGTGTGACTCCATTAATGTACCCTGCTTGTTACATATTCGGGATCCCAAGTACTGCGTACGTTCTGCTAACTGGCATCAATGCTTTCATCGGCATAAACGCAACAGTTGCCACTTACATTCTAGACTTCTTTCCCAGCGATGAGGATCTAAATCTGTGGAACTCAGTTTTGAAGAAAGTGTTCCTCATTTTCCCTCAGTTTTGTCTGGGACGTGGTCTGTTCGAAATGGCACTGAATCAGATTCTAGCGGATCAGTTGGGACAATTCGGAGAATATGAGTTCCAGAGTCCTCTGAATTTTGATATAGCGGGAAAGCATATTTTTGCAATGGCAGTGCAGTCGGTTGGATTTTTCATGCTGGTGTTGCTGATTGAACCGGTATCCTGGCTGATCATAAATCTGTTGGCGGTGGATAGGAAGCCTTCGTCTGTAGACGTAGAGTACGAAGAGGATGTGAATAGTGAAAGAAGCAGAGTTCTATCGGGTAAGTTTCTGCTTTTCTGATAAAATTTTCGAAGATTTAAAATAAAGAACATTTTATTCATTCAAATTGTTAGGTTGCCGACGCCATGAAATTGGCTAATATTTATTACCCTTGTGATAAGCAAGGATGTTGCAATCGGGTACTTACTAGACTTTTTTCCCGTAAACAACTTTGCTTACAGGATGACTGAAATTTGGCCAGCTCCATTTATATTCATGTCTGCGATTTGAACGCTGGTTCTATTTACCCTTGCGATTAGCAAGGGTGTTGTCAAAACTTGTTTTTTTTTGTTGGTCGTAAATTTGCCCACTGCGATTTCAGTATATCATTTTTTTGTTTTTGTTTTATGTTTATTCGGCATAAGAGTCTTCCGCTGATAATATATCGGCTAACAAGCGTCCTTTTGAATCGTTTCAGGAGCAATAAGGTTTTATTCAAATGTTTTGAAGGGGGACTTTTTGGAGTGTTGAGTTAAATAATAAAAAAAATCTCGGCGCAACTTGTGTCTGCTCAAGTATCGTCTGCTTTGTTACTACTTTGCAAGTTTGCTATGCTTATCTAACATTCAATTGTCTTACCTTGTGGCATATTTTCTTGAAAGGATTTTTTTTTCAAAACAAAATCAAGACAAAAGTAGAAGAATTATTGATATATTAATTTTTTTCGATATTTTTTCAAAAAAGTTTGAATTTTTTTCTACCGCTTTCATCTTTATTTCTATCGGTTAGTTTGTCACTAGTTTGTCATTTATATGTTGTTTCGCAATTAGTGCGAAGATTTGCTTCGCCTCTCTTTGTAAACTTTTTAAAGGTGCAATTATTTGAGTTCCAAGATTCCGGATTTTTTTTTGCAACTTTTTTAGATAGTTTTTTGAAGTATTTTTTTTCGAAACGTCGGTTCATCTGCTAGACGTCATAATCATTCTTTTGTATCGCAAGTTGTGCTAAGCTCTGCGTAAATGCATGTATTTAAATTTGACTGGTCGAACGGAGTGGTCTAACATTGAACAATTTTTGTCAGAAATCTTTGAGAAACTGACCTTGCTTTTTTGAAATCTTGATAACTTCCAAGCCCCATTACTTGGTCGAGTAGTATTTCTTAGGCATTTGATTGGATTCCCGATTGGATTTTTTGTGCTCACCTCTGGATTGCACAAAATGCTTAAAATCTTTAGAATTTATAGTTCAATTTCATGTCAACAATTTTTTTCTCGGCTTTTTTGTTTTTTTATTTTCTTTTTTTTTCGGCTTGATAATTTTCGGCCTATATAATATCGGCTTATTGGCCTCATATTGCGTCTTTCGACGAGCGAAAAAAGTTCGTGTGTGCGTGTCTTTGCTTTGAGGGTGAGGGCGACTTAATAACTTTTTATAAGTCTTGTGATTTTTTGCGGCTCAGTGGGTTTGTGACAAGGTGTTTTCGGCGTTGTTACCGCTGGGTACATTATCTTCCGATGCTAATTTCACATTCTATTGTCCTGGCATGTGTTTGTTTCGAAGCTAAGTCTTATTCATTTTGATAGATCTAGTTTTTTCGACATTTTCGATTTTTTTTTTTCGATGTTCTTACTTGTTGTGTATCGCAAGTGGTGCGAAGCTCAGCTTCGCCTGTGCTAAATATTTTGTTCGACGTGTCTCATTTTTATTCGCTCACTTGCAATGCTGTGATTATGTTGTATCGCAAGTGTTGGAAAGCTCCGCTGCCCCCCCCCCCCCCCCCCCCCCCTCCCCCCGTGCTGAACTTGAAAGAAACAGTTTCCTCTAAAAGTAAATGTATATTGAAGCAACCATTGGTTCATTTTATTTCTCTAGGTGCTAGTGACAATGACCCAGTTGTGGTGAAGCGACTGAGGAAGAAGTATGGACGGAAGTTTGTGGCAGTGAAGGACCTCTGCTTTTCAGTGCCCCCAGGAGAGTGCTTCGGACTACTTGGGGTCAACGGGGCAGGAAAGACTACCACGTTCAACATTCTCACAGGTTAGAAAGGCTTAAGCTTGATGAGATGCGGGTCAAAAACAGATGATAATTTTCAAGTTTTTATAAATCAAATGATTTATTTGTTAGCAAAAGCCCTCTGCTGTATTAGACATTTTGTAATGATAAAATATCTTGTATTGCATGAAGTGAGCTCTAAATTAGGAGCTTATTCCATTGGCTCTTGAAAAAGTGGATAAAAACTGAGGGCTCAAAAAAAATAATGCAAAGATCGTAAATCAGCAGATGCTAATTTTTAGGAGATGACATTGCAAGCAGCGGTGTAGCCATAATTGGGGGCCACGACATTGGCACGGAACTAAACAGTGCCCGGAAGAAGGTTGGATTCTGCCCACAATTCGACGCACTAGACCCACTTCTCACAGTGCGGGAACACGTTGCACTCTATGCTAGGCTCCGCGGCATCCAGAACCAAGACGTGGCCCAAGTGGCTGATGGTTGCATTGTGAAAATGGGGCTGAGTAAGTACAGGAATAAGCAATGTGGAACTCTGAGTGGGGGAAATAAGAGGAAGTTGTCGACTGCAATTGCTCTTGTAGGGGATCCGCTGATAATATTCTTGGATGAACCGACTAGCGGAATGGATCCAAAAGCTAGACGGTAAGTTGCATCTATGTTCCTCTCTGAACCTCTCAAACGGTTAATATAGATTGAACAAATTTTACAGCAAATAATTGTAACAACTTTGTTAAACTTCGTGAGCTTTAATCTACTGCAACTCTGCAAACTTGTCATGTCACAACTTAACTTTGAAATACCACCACTTAAGCTTGAATTGCAGATTCAGATAAGGTTTTGCTTAGCTCAGTGAAAACCACCTCTTGAAATTTTGAATGATTAACTAGACTTTTTTTACCGCAAACATTTTTTGTTACATATTGAACGTGCTTTTTTAGTGAACTTGAACAATTTCTAGCATCCTTTGCAATTGGTCTTGAGGTAATGCGGTTACCTTCTTTATTCTGGGGTCCTTTTATTGTTTTCAGTATGTATGAAATCGAAAAAAAAACGAGAAAACCTTGCATTGACCGCCTCTTGTTTATCTGCTTATATTGTATCAGCTTAGTTGCCATATCACAGATTTTTCTTATAAGCATTTTTCTCTGTGGTTGCAAGTATTTTTTGATTTAATCCTGTAATTTCTTACCCCTGACTTAGTTTTTTCCTTTTTTTTGCTTAAGGGCTTTATTCGAGCCTTGTTTCGGCTTGTTTTCTTGGCTAAGTCAACTTATTTTGTGACGGTTGAAAAGCAAAAATTGAGGATGTTAATAAATAGTAATTCAGGTCGGTTGTGTTGCAAAAGTTCAAAGTTTTGAAATTTAATCGCTTAAATTTTTTTTTTATAAGGAAAATTTCTGAAGGCATTTTTTTGTTTTCGGTTTAAGGAGCGTCTACCCACGAATTTTGGGACTTGTAGCCCCTCGGTTAATACCCAACGCTTGTTTAATTCTGGTAGTGTTATTTCTCGATTGTTGGTCTGAATTCGATTTTTTCAAACAAAACTTCAGTTTGAAGTATTTTTACCCTTGCGATAAGCGAGAGTTTTGCAATCGGGTACTTGACTTTTTTTCCCTTAAACAACTTTGTCCACAGAATGACTAAAATTAGGTCATCTTCAAATGCATCTCTATTTGTACCCAAGATGGTGATTCAAAAGCTGGCTTCAATGACGGAAGTGATATTAGTTTTACAGCTGAAAAAGATTTTTAGATGTAAGTTGATTTTTTTGTCGGCTTCATTGATTTCGACCCAATTTTTGTCGGCTTACTTGCCGGGTAATAAGTTCTGTATTTTTGGTAGATTTTTTGATATTTTTTCATTTTCATAAGGGCAAATATAATTCATGGTTTTCTGGTTTTCATAGGCGCCAAAATTTTCTGTTAGAAATAAAACTTTTTTGAATTTTTCTGCTAGAATTTTTTGCAAATAACTATTCAGCTTTTTTCGTATTCATATTTTCCGATTTTTTTTTTCTAAATATGAGTAAAACTAGTTTTATTTTATTTAGTTAGGTTGCGTTTTAGGTTTAGGTTGGTGCGTTTTAGATCTAAATCGATTTAGAAAAAACCTTGAAAAAATTTAAAATTTCTAGATTTTTTTTGCAAAGTTGGCTCAATTTTTTTGTCTACAGAGGAATGTTGCGGGGAAGATCTGCCCGAGTTCCAGGAGTGTGGTTTTTTCTGGCCGAAATTTTTGAAAAATGTTTGTTTTTTGTTTTCTTCTTTGGCGTTTTTTCTGTTGTTGTAATTTAGCTCTCTTACCGTTGCGTATAAATTTCATAACTGATAATTCTTGATGTAATTGCGTTTTTTTTTCACAGGATTTGAGAGTTTTTTTCAGATTGTTTGTTATTTTTTGTGGCAATTGTTTGTAATTTATGTATTCATGTTTTGATATTTTGTTTTTCGTTTTTTTTTTCATTTTGATGTTATACTATAGCGGATAGGGCCTTTATCCCCGACTGTTCTGGTTAGATATGCAGGTTGTTTTGTTACAAGATTTAATGAACCGTTTTTGAGTGTATGTAGGAATTATCGTATCTCAATTTTTTGACCGAAATGTTTTATCGTTTTCATCTATTGGTTATCAGAAAGAATTGGATGGAGTTAAACCCAAATCCTTGTTTTGTTTTGAAGGTAATTGACTTCTATAACAATTGCAATAATTTTTTTCAGAATTTTGAGCCTACGATTTCTTCAACAAAATTCATTAATGTTTTTCAATTTTTGTTTTAAACACATTATCTTTTGATTTTTGGAGTTTTCTTGTGTACCGCAAGTGGTGCGAAGCTCAGCTTCGCCTCTGTGTTTTTCTGTCTCTTTTGCTGTCGGTAGTTTTCAATGCGCCGCTTGCATTGTATCACAAGTAATCCAAAGCTCCGCTTAGCCTCTGTGTCGAGAAAGTTTCGTTTAGTCGCTGTGTTGACGGAACTTTGCTTTGAGAGTGCAAACCACCTCTCGAACTCTTGAATGATGATTGATAAAACTTCGCTTTGAGCACAGTGAAGACAACTCCTTGAAATCTTGAATGATCTTCAATAAAATTTCGCTTTGCTGACACTTAATGATGTTTGATATAACTTCGTTTTGCAAATACTAAAAACCACCACTGAATGCTTTTTAATTGAACTTTGATTTGGACACACTAAAAATCACCAATCGATCTTGCGAATGATGTTTGATAAACCTCGCTTGTGCACTCGAACTCTTGAACGATGTTTGTTAAAACCTCGCATTCCACGCAGTGACCTCTCGTATATACTAAAATAGAAACTTGATGTACAGCCAATCTCAAACTCTTTCAGTCAAATGTGACGTTACATATAGTGGTGTCATTTTAAACTGCGCAGCTGAAAGTTTTTGAGATTGATAGATAGTTTGTTTAATTCAGAAGAGTTAATAACCTGATATACATTTAATTATTGCAAAAGACACGTTTTTCTTCTTGCTAAAATTCACTTCTAAAAACGAAAATAACTGTTAGGCCGGACCGTTCCAGTCGTTCATTAAAACAATGTTTGATAATTTTTTAGCCATGTCCTTAATTTGAATACGCTAGTCCTGATTTTGAAAACGTCTAAATGGAAAATTTGAGAAGCTAACAATTTCCTGCAAACTGGATTGTATTTTGAACCTGTAAGTTCGCTGCGAGATGGAATACTCTCGTTTTAGAGCAATGATTTTTCAAAAAAATATATATATTTTGAAATTACTGTTTCAGGTATCTTTGGCAATGCATCCACGATGCAATATCGGAAGGCCGATCAGTAGTTCTCACTTCACACTCCATGGAAGAGTGTGATAGAATTGATAATTTTTTAGCCATGTCCTTAATTTGAATACGCTAGTCCTGATTTTGAAAACGTCTAAATGGAAAATTTGAGAAGCTAACAATTTCCTGCAAACTGGATTGTATTTTGAACCTGTAAGTTCGCTGCGAGATGGAATACTCTCGTTTTAGAGCAATGATTTTTCAAAAAAATATATATATTTTGAAATTACTGTTTCAGGTATCTTTGGCAATGCATCCACGATGCAATATCGGAAGGCCGATCAGTAGTTCTCACTTCACACTCCATGGAAGAGTGTGAAGCGCTTTGCACAAGACTGGCCATAATGGTCAACGGCCAATTCAAATGTCTCGGCACATCACAACACATTAAAACAAAATATGGAGACGGTTATGTCATTCAGTTGAAGATGCCGAATGGATGCTGTGAACAAGTCGAAGAGTTTTTCTGTTCACACTTTCCAACCGCGAAAATTATGGAAAAACTGCCGACACTGGTAGTTTTCCAACTGGGCCAAATGGAGGCAAAGTTGGGAGACTTGTTCAGAGTGATAGAAAAAGGAAAGAAAACCAAGATTCAAATCCCAGTCTACACCGGAAGACGTGAACTTCAAATGCTGCAGTGTGAACTAATCGAAGACTACTCCGTCAGTCAAACTACTTTGGATCAAGTGTTTATCAACTTCGCCAAAAACCAGTCGGATATTGTTCCTCTTGGCAACCAAGTTTCAGCAGATAATAACGAAAGCTTCGAAATATCTCTAACTAAACCAAGATTGGCTGCTCAAGGAGGAAGTATGCCAAGTTTGATCACAGACGTGGAAGCTAATGCGCGAAGTTCGAACCATAACACACCACAAGCTAAGAAGTATCTGGTCAGCTCGCCAATTCCAGCCAATGATGTGGAAGCTCAACTGAATGATACTTTTCAAGAAAGCCAGATCTTGTTGCCGGAGTATCAAGTAGTCGATACCCCTGCAAGTGTGAGTATAGCGGACAATTCTGCCACTGCTCAAAAACCACCCGCAGTGATAGTTTCGCAAGTAATGCCACTGGCACCAACTGCAGATGTACCAGGAGAAAAGCAGGTCAAAACTGAGGAAATCAAAGATGACGTTAAGGATCACGCTATAGATGAGAAGGATGAGCCGAAATCAACGACTGTGGCAGGAGGCGCCGCAAATGTAAGTGATAATTTGTTCGATTTTAATCAACCAGCCCGCAGGCCTAACCCGGAGGTTGTTTAATTAAGTTGACAAGAGCGCTTATAACCAGCCCTCATTTGCTATGAGTAACTTGCAAGAATATTTCTATGCTATCATGTTAACGAATTGTTTTATGTATTACTTGAATTATTGAGATAATGTTTTAAAGGTAAATTATGCCTTTGGCCTTACATTAGTTGATGGGCAATTAGTTTTAAAAACTTGAAACTTTCTAGCGTCTGTAAAGTGATGATTTTGGAAAAAAAATCTACTTAATGAATTGTAGATAAGAAAAAAGCCGAAAATGAAAATTCTAACGTCTTTTTTGAGTAGGTTTCGCAAGATCTAATTTCTAACTTGTTGTTCCGACCACCTAAATAATTATTTTTCACTTATATAGGTCTTGATGATTTTTTGTTTGTTTTTCAGGAAAGTCTTAAGATGCTCTAATAACAACTGATATGCTTTTATACGTAATAATGCAATTATGAATGCACTTAGTTATATATGCACTTTTTGAGTTCAATTTAAGTTTATTTCCTGAATGATAGGTAAGTGCGCTCGCCGATTACAAAAGAGAAAATGGCTCGAACAAACGTGAAGGACTTAGAGATTCGAAAGTGGATTTTAATTTACCTGCGGAGCAAAAAATTTACTAGCCAGTTTTAAGAATAATGCACGTGCTGATTATCTTAATAAGTCTTTTTCTTATAGGAAAAGTTTTCAAATATGTTCACGCAGTTTTGATTTTTCGCGGTTTGACTCTTGAATTCTTTTCAACTTCAGTTTATTTCCTTTGTTAAAAGGCAGGCAAACTTCACTATCGAAAAGCAAAAGTATAAAGGGCACCAAAAATTGGGTTAATTTCATCAAAAATGTACTAAGCATAAATTATTCAAAAAATTCAAAGAGCTTTAAGGGCAATTATTTTTTTTGTTAAAATTCGAAAGTTGAAGTTTTCAAAAAACATATTTTCTTCTGTTTTCTTGCGTTTATTACTCTTTTTCAACATAGTACTTACAGTTGGCTATGTTCTTAAACTAGGTTATCAGAAAAATTACTCAAAATCTTAAAATGTTCTTGAAATTCGAAGAGTTTTAACTCTTTTCCGAAAGTTGAAGGAGAAGCAAAAACTTTTAAGTGTTTTTTTTTGTTTCCTTGTTCTTTTACATTTTCCAAGCTTCTGTTGGCTATGCTTAATCTGGTGCCGTGTATATTAATAGCTGGCTTTTTTTCAGCTTGTTGTTTAACTGAGAGCATTTATATTAATGAGTTTACGTTTTTAATTGTGAAGTCGCTGATTTCTGTTTAAATTTCTGGGTTCAGTTTTTCTGGGCAAATAAGAGGATTAAAATGCGGGTTTAATTAGAAAAAAGTAGATTGCTTTCATTACTGCGCATGTGATTCGATGGTAAGTGTTATTTGGTTCGAATCTCGGCGGTACAATGTAAAATTTATTTTTTATTCTCTAACTTTCAGAGCTCCATTAATGTTTTTTTGTTTGTTTGCGAAATCAAACTTCACCTTTGTCTTGTTTTTACTTAATGTTTTACACTTAATGTCTTTTTCTTCGTGCTTTTGTCATATCAAAGACGCAAATTTTCTTGCATTTTTATTTTGTTTCTGGGTACTACTTAGCTATATTCAATTTAATAAAAAACCTTCATTTGCTGCTTGCTTTATCAGTATTGCTTGTAATGAAGTGTGAAAATGAGTGACATAAGGTTTGCTTGGTGCTATAACGAAACTCAAGTTTTAAAGAAAAAAAAATCGAACATAAAATCAGCTTTTTCGAACTGCTTTTTAGCTGTGTTTGTTTTAAGCATTTTTGTGTCCGTATTGCCAGAGACAGTCGTTTTTGTTAATGAGGGACATCCAATGAAATTTTGGGAGACTCGGAAAATCTCCCCACTCTGCAGATGAAGGGCAGGATTTTCTCCGGGTGTTCTTGAAACCAGGACAGATCTGGATTTTGACCCAGGGTTTCAGTTCTTTCTTCTACCCAGAACGGACAGGAAATCAGGAAGTGTTCTGTGTCTTCAGGGGCCTGGTTGCAGTAGTTGCAGGTCTCGTTCTCGGCTCTCCCGTGCCGATGGGCTACAGACTGCAGTTTGTAGACTGCAGCCAAGGAGCCATTTTTAGCCTCAGTTGGTGAAGGATTTTTTCTTGTCTTGATCGGTTTCTGTCGAACTTGAGGGTATTCCCGTTGGTCGCTTTTTGGTGGGTTGAGTCGGTAGGCGTGTTGTTTATGTAGTTTTCTAAGGTTCTTGCTTCATTCCCTTCTCGCAGATGGTGTGTGAGGCAGGCTCCCTGGGGGATTTGCTCGAATCTCTTGCTACAGACGGTTCTCCTTTCTATTTTGAAGCAGGTGTCTGCTTTTCTTTAAGTTAGGCAGATTCCATCGCTTGTAAGTACCAGACTCACTTTAATGTATGACCAACTGCAGTGCATCATGGATCAATTTAGAGTTGTCGAAAGCTAGTTAATTTGGCTCCTGAGAAGAAAATCCAAGATTGTTACCAAAAAATAAGCAATGCACCTGTAATTTTTGACCAATGTATTATCATACTGAAACCAGTTTGTGTACTGACAAAAAGAAGCTAAGATCCGGATCTGACCATTCACGAACAGTTGAAGATGTTGCTTGAAGTTATCACGCAGTTTTTAGTATGTATACGCCGTGTTGTTGAGCTGACGCCAAAAAGTACTGTACGAAACTGTACTCAAAGCACACGGACAAATCTACTATTTTCCGTCCAGCACCCGATCTTGAAATAGTCTATTCCACAAATGTGGAGATTGTGCGCGAGTGTCTGGATGACATGGAAGAATACGCACAGAAGGAGTTATTTGAAGTCTGGTCCGGATATTATGCGTACTTCATAAAGCAAGTTCTGATCAGGTTTCCAGCGTTTCTTACATCTTCAGTAACTCGCGGTATTTATCTGATCTAAGTTCCTGTTTGATTTATTAAACAGGTATTATAAAAACGTTTTTTTTTTCAGATGAGATCTGGTTTTTTTTTTTTTTTTTTTTTAGACGCTTTTTCGAAAAATTCGCTTTCCCAAAAAACTACCCGTCAGATTCTCATAAAAGTGGTACCAATGGATTCAGTAGCGTTTCACCTACCTGCCTGCATGAAATGTAGGGCAATTTTTACCCTACCCCACCCCCTACGGTCTTAGAAAAGCTTCACAACTCGGTACTTTTTTCACTTTTTGCCCATTTTTTCGGAAATTTTCGATTTCCTCAAAAACTACCCGTCCAGATTTGGGATTAAGGGTTTAATCGATAAACCAGGTTGTAGGAAACTCCCATGCACAAGCGGCTGGTCCCTAATTTGCTTAGGGGAAGAGCTATAGACTTAGGAAAAGTCACTTTTTTGATTTTTTTGCCTATTTTTTCGGAAATTATCGATTTCCTCAAAAACTACCCATCCAGATTTGGAATTAAGGGTTTAATCGATAGACCAGGTTGTAGGAAACTCCCTCCTCGCACAAGCGGCTGGTCCTTAACTTGCCTAGGGGAAGAGCTATAGACTTAGGAAAAGTCACTTTTTTGGCCTTTTTTCAAATCTTTCCGATTTCCTCAAAAACTACCCGTCCAGATTTGGGATTAAGGGTTTAATCGATAGACCAGGTTGTGGGAACCCCCCCCCCTACACAAACGGCTCGTCCCTAATTTGTCTAGGATAAGAGCTATACACTTAGGAATAGTCAATTTTTCGGTTTTTAGGCCATTTTTTCAAACTTCTTCGATTTCAAAAACTACCCATCCAGATTTGGGATTAAGGGTTTAATCGATAGACCAGGTTGTAGGAAACTCCCCTGCCCAAGCGGCTGGTCCTTAATTTGTCTCGGGGAAGAGCTGTACACTTAGGAAAAGTTTTTTTAAAAGTTTTTTGGCATTGGAACAAAGATTCAATATACTTATTGTGTGTATTTTTTAGACAATGGAATCCGCTATGCTTACGTTTTCTCGCTTTTGCTTGGTGCTATTGGCTTTGTGTTGAGTTTTTTTGTATGGTTCGAAGAAGTCCAACGAGAAGTTGCACGAGTTACGCTAGTTCTCTTTAATCAGGTCGGTTTGTTCCAGAACGTTTTTGTGATGTCAGTTATAGTCAACATATTAGTCATATTTGCAATGCACACAATTACCCTGCTACATTAGTTTACAAAACTCATCCGAAATCAATCTGCGATTTCGCTAACCTTACACCCCCCACCCACATTTTTTCAAACTCGTTTTTTCAATAAAACAAAAAGCGCTAGCAGTAGTATGCATATAGTGCGTTAGGATCGGGGGGGGGGGGGGGGGTTGTCATACATGGATGACCATTAGGTATAAATCATAATGGTCACCATGTATTAAATGATCAGCAATGGTCACCATGTAATAATCCTAATTGTCACCATGTATAATTTTATACCTAATAGTCCTCATGTAAAACTTCGGTATATTATTGAGTATTCCCACTGAACGTTGTGGTTACATGTTTGGTGCGGGAAAGGATTTGCCAAATCTTCGTTCTGAAACCAGCTGGAGTGTTTAACTGCGCTATAGACTGTTTGCTCAATTCTTCTTACAACTTTGATTCAAACTCAAATTACATACAAATACATACAAAAGTATGCTAAAGACACTATCGCTTAAATGAAATTGTTTATATCCCAGATTAATCGAGTTCCAAAGCTGAACAAAATCTCGCACTTAAATACACACTAAACACGGAATAGCGGTAGGTCAAATTTTATGTACAGACAATTCTCATATTAAATAACTGAATTTTATTTACTATACAAAAGTTAATTTGGTGTTTTTTTGTGTTTTAATCTATTCGTCGATTTTTTGACCGTGGTTCTTCTACTTCAACTGCTTCATAATCGAAAAACGAATCGTTGAAGAATGTCGACTCGTCCTCATTGGCCTCCACTCGTCGGAAGTATTGGCCTCCAGATCCGCGATATCCCCGCTATCAATATCACTGTCGTTGGTTTCTGCTGCCCGAATCAGACCGGGGTCTGGAGTTTGCCAACTGCTATTGACCTGTTCCATCAGTTGTCGAAGCGAGCGATGTGGTTGTGTGTTCTCAACAGCAAAACTATCCTCAGAGTATTCATCATCAATTTCCGGATGGTCCCAATCAACGTTTTGAGTGTTAGCGAATTCTTCAGACACCCCATCTAGGAAATCGTCACAATCCCACGAAACTGGCTGTTGACGATCTTCAAAAAAAGGCATCCATTTTTCCAAATCGTCATCGTCAGTTGGGTCAGAATTAACAGCGGCTGTGTTGTCATCACTATCATCAATGCCAATCACAGTTTGACCCACGATGTTTTTGTGACCGTAGGGAAGAGTCTGCTGACCATCATCGAGGATGTAGCGTTTGTCATCAAAAGCTGATAACGATGTTTTCGTCGAAGTCACTGTTTGCAGATTGTGTGACTCGGATGCGATTCGACTGTTTTCAGTTTTGAATAACGAGCCAGAGGTCAAGGTGTCTCGATATCGCTGATGACTCAACATCTTCTGAGCAGCTTTGGATACACCTTTCGCCGATAATTTTCTGCAGTCTAAAATTTTATTTATATGATTACTAATCAATTTTTTGATGATCACTAATGTGGGGTGGTAAAAAAACCAAATACGATGTTTTTTTTAAGAGCTACATCATGTTAACTTGAAGGCCAGGTGCAACAAAAAAAATACATGAAGGCCAGGTGTGACCTTAAAAATTAGTCATCAATAAAAAAAAAAACAATCGACCAACACAAAAAAAAAAAAAATCCCCGACAAAAAAATTTTTTTTAAAAAATTTTTTGCCTACAAAAAAAATTTTTTCAAAAAAATTTTCGCTCACAAAAAAAAATCGCCCACAAAAAAAAACCAAAAATTTTCAAAAAAATTATTTTTTTTTGGCCTAAAAAGTTTTTTCCAATTTTTTTTCAAAACAAAAAACACTTTTCGCCCGAAATTTTTTTTCGAACAAAAAAAAATTTTTTTTCCAAAAAAAAAAAAATTTCGCCCACAAAAAAAAATCGCCCACAAAAAAAACCAAAAATTTTCAAAAAAATTATTTTTTTTTGGCCTAAAAAGTTTTTTCCAATTTTTTTTCAAAACAAAAAACACTTTTCGCCCGAAATTTTTTTTCGAACAAAAAAAATTTTTTTTTCCAAAAAAAAAAAAAATTTCGCCCACAAAAAAAAAAATCGCCCACAAAAAAAAACCAAAAATTTTCAAAAAAATTATTTTTTTTGGCCTAAAAAGTTTTTTCCAATTTTTTTTTTTTGATAAAATTACACATTTTCGCCCACAAATGAAAATTGCCTTCCGAAAAAAAAAATCACAAAAAATCAAAATTTTTTGAAATTCGTGCTCACCAATAAGGCAAATAGAAATTAATTAATTACCTCTGGACAAAATGGAATAAAGCTTGGGTTTGAGGGATATAAACTCGGTTATAATGTCTCCTGGAAACTCATCCTTGAATTTTAAAAAAACAACCATGGGTGGTTCTTCGGGTAATTTGACAAGTCAAGTTCATTCAAAATATTCCTTTTTTCGGAAATTTCTCGGTATAAATCTTCACTTTTGACTTGGTACAGGAGACTGTCTGTATCAGAATACAATAGTTGACATTCGAAATTTGGTTTCATTATATCGTAATGAAATTTATACATGTGAAACTTTGCTAACTCAAGAACACTAGCTCCCACAATTGTTGGGACATGCAAAGCGGCATGATAATCTCTAACTATCCGAACAAGCATCCGTTTGCGCTTCGACTCGCATGTTTTCCCATAAGCACAATTGTTCAGTAGTTTGTACAAATCCTCCTCAAATTTATTTCTAGCTTGTTGTCGTTTAGTCGTGTTCAATGTGATGTATGGTTCTAACCATGCTTCTTGTTCAAACTTCAGCACACGGTGCACTTTTTTAACTTTAAGTCCCAACCTAACAAACAATTGCAATAGTTTGTAATGAATTGTATAGTTTGACTTGTCATGCAGCGTCTGCAGTAAGTTTTTGGTCTTTCCAATTGAACGTCTTGCAATGTCTTGATTTTTCATCTGCTCGAGTAAATTTGTTTGGTAGGGACTCAACCAATCCTGGGGTACACTTTCTTTAGTAGGAGCTAAAGGGTAATCTTGATGATCCTCATGCAGTTCTTCTGGATACTCGAGATCAACTTCCAATATAAATCCAATCAAAGAGTCTTCAGTCATGTTGAGGATTTGGTTCACAATCACCTCGTCTTCTATATGCTCTATTAGCTCAAAGTTACGCACCGGAAAAAGCGACTATGGAACACGGATGCAGTACCACCTCGCATCATATTCTCGACCATTTCGAGATGCCTGCGGTCTGATAAAAGCTGAACATTCGAGTCTTTGCAGATACGTTTGAAGGCGTCTCCAGCTAAGTTTGAAGCACTAAAATGGTGCGCGCAGTCCAGACCATAAGTTTGGTGACTAATTTGTCAAAATTCTTCAAAGACGCAAGCAAGAAGGAGTGTATCACACTTGAGATACAAGTTGTGATAATCCTCCAAGTTTTGACATTTGAACACTCTAAAAACTTTCCTTGCATGTTCCAGATCCGCTTGTGAAACTGCAACTTTTCCTCCATTCAAAACATCGGACCAATTTTGCAAAGGAGGCAATTCTTTTTCTGCAAATTTTTCTCTTCTGGTCATGTACGAATAAGGGTAGAAACCTTTTTGTCGTATCAGACACCGTTGCTCCTCCGTCTCGTTTGCAAAATACTTGTTCAAAATTGACATTTTTTCCGCTGGTAGATTATCAACCAATTTTTGCAGGGAAGAATTCAAAAGCTTGCATGAGTCAATAAATCTGAGGTATTCAAAAACTTTTTGCTCAGATCCGTTTTTCCTTGTTATAGTTTTAATTAGGACTCCAATGCTTAACGATATATATTTTTCGTCGGTGCTAGGTATAACACTCATTGTACTTGTTGGCTCGCATTCATGCAATGCGAGACAAATGTGGTGAAGGTCATAGTTCTGGATGTTATGTCCAATGACTGGGGTGAAATTTACAGTTCGTCTTGCGAGATTGCATTTTTCATGTGCCCATCCCAAAAAATTTCCAGAAAAATGGCAATGGTCAAGACATTTTTCGTGCTCATTGGTAAAATGTATACAGCAAATCCAACATGTTGATGTGTTTTCTTTGTTCAACGATTCTTGGCTTTCTAGAAATTGAGGAAACCGTCGCTTTTGATCATATATCTCTCTCGCTAATTGATGCAACTGATTGAGAAACTTTTTCATGCCTTGATCAGAGCTGTCATAGTCAAAGAAGTTGGGCTGTGAATTTCCGTGTTCAATTACAGCCAATGAATACCCACAAGCTTCGTGTTTTTGTACAACTCGGGTAGATGATCGCGATGGATTATCAGGACAAGAATCTACAGGTTTCAGAAATGATTCAAAATCAAAATAAATCACAAGTGGTACAAACCACAAGGCCTGGAGGTTTTTGAACTCGTATCTGTTGGTACCTTTTTCTGCTGAAGGCATGACTACTAGAGCAGGTTCATGATCCTTACAACACTGGATGTGTTGCTCGTGAGTTTCATCACTCCAACTAATGTGAAAGCAGTTTCTACATAAACGTGCAATTGGGCGATACTTACACCCTTTGATTTCGCAGATGAACTTTAACAAATCGATTATAAGTACATAGTGATGCTTTGCAGGCTCATACAAGAGAAGCAGGTCCATGTCAAATATTTCAGTTTGGGTGCTGTTATCTTGGTTTGGTCGTTTTGATATATACATAGGCAACAAATCTCCCTTGTGGTACTGGAACACATTTACCCGCACGTCGTTAAGTTGTTCAAATTTTCCAATTGAAGCGAAACTCATGGGTGAATCAAAATTACCTTGGGCTTTGTGTGCACTTTCAGCAGTGTATGTATCAGGTTGTGTCCGCGCAGCTGCTGGGTTCGCTTTTTGTTGATCAGTTAGAAGTAGGTCAACACCATGTTTCAGACTATAAGCAGCGGTAAAGCAAAGTTCGAAGCAATTATTATCTTCGTGATTTCTAATGTTTATCAAATTCTGGGACATTCGAATTCGAAAAGGCAAGTCAATATAAGATGACCCACGGATTGGTGAAAACTTTGCAAGTTTAACAAAAACTTGAATTACGTGTTGCAAAACCCAACCGCTTCCATAAGATGCAAAAGTCTCCAAAACTGCTTGCATTTTTTCGACCATTTCAAAAAACTCATCATCTTCTAATCCTAAGCTCATCACAGGTTTCATATCAGAGTTTGCATAAATGTCAATCCGCTCGTCGTGCTCAGTTTTACTAGAATCATTTATTACTTTAGGTTTTACCAAACCTAAATTAGCGCTGAACTGAACTTTTCTAGGTCCTTCTGCAACTCGATCGATTATAAGACTTTGAATTTCATCTTTTTTCTCTTGCATAAATTGCAAAAGGTCAATCGGCTGATTTTCATCCATGGGTTGGTTTCCGCCGATCACATACGTTTCAAGAACACCGAAAAAAGCAGACTCACTTTTTTGAAGATTGGTGCCGTTGATTTCGTCTTCATCGACAGCATGCACATCACCGAGAGCAGCATTAGCAACGGCACTTGTAGTGGCTAAATCAGCAGAGGCAGCTCTCATAACAGGAAGACCATGGGTTGCTAGTAAATGAGCTGATAAGTTTTTGGGCGAATGAAATCCCAAATGACAATAATCACAAACACCTCCAAGTTGACCATGAGTGTGAAGAATGTTTTTGTAAATTTGAAAGCATTTGAGCCGTGAATGAACACTCATTGCATCGATAAACAATAAGTCCTTTTTCAACAAAATGTTTGTCACGCTCATGGCGACTTCTATTGCTCTTATTTGCATATTTCAGTGGACAAAAATTGCATTTGAACATTTTTTGAAATAAGTTAAGCTATTGATTTTAAGAAAGAAAAAGAATCAAGTGATCTCAAATTACACTCAGAAACAACAGTAAATGGGAAGCATAACTGTTCGTCTACCAGTTGCAGAGAAAACGGTTTGTGTTTTGCGCGCGTAATTTTGAATTTGAATTAAAGTTCCCGCCAAAATTTGAATTAGATTTGAATTTCCCGCCATAACTGGCAAACTCAAATTCGATTGGACGAAACAGATAAATTGTTGTTTGAAACGTTAATAATTATTACAAACGATAGAAATTAATCTAAGCCAACCAAGTTTGGGCTAAATTTTAATCCAAAATGATTTTAGAGCCAAGAGAGAAAAGTTTTAATTTTATATTTTATCAATTCAAAATATAAATTGATGAAAATTTCGAAATTGCGAATAAAAGTTGAGCATGTCACAACACATGAAAGATCCTAAATATCCCAGTTGTCATGGGGACAGAATATCCTATAAAAATGTCAAAATTAGTATCAAAAACAGTTGAAATGATGAATAAGTAAAGCAAAAACTGAAAAATGACAGTTTTTTAACTTTCCAGGCGCATTGCTATCAATGATGTCAATCACGGAGCGGTTGCACGGTCCATGTCATCATGAATTTGTCTCAATTGTCTTTCGATTTGAAAAAAAAGTCCGAAAAAAAACTTTTCTGTAAAGAGAAATGAGTTTGTTGTTTTAGGGGGGATTAAGAGGATTAGCGTTTTTCTCGAAGACTATTGAAAAATAATCTACTCCCACAATCTCATTAGTCGTGCCCCTCAATGCACTTTCATAATAACACCACTTGCTCATAATAAAAAATTGTGTCTTCTCGTTGAAAATCGCATTTTTTCGGAAAAATGAAAAAACGATGAGTCATCAATTAAAAAGTTTGATTTTTATTATTTTTCTCAAATATTTAGCATGATGATGAATACTTGTATTTTTTTCAACATGATCATTTTTGGAGACAACAGTATGTAAAACTTCGGTATATTATTGAGTATTCCCACTGAACGTTGTGGTTACATGTTTGGTTCGGGAAAGGATTTGCCAAATCTTCGTTCTGAAACCAGCGGGAGTGTTTAACTGCGCTATAGACTGTTTGCTCAATTCTTCTTACAACTTTGATTCAAACTCAAATTACATACAAATACATACAAAAGTATGCTAAAGACACTATCGCTTAAATGAAATTGTTTATATCCCAGATTAATCGAGTTCCAAAGCTGAACAAAATCTCGCACTTAAATACACACTAAACACGGAATAGCGGTAGGTCAAATTTTATGTACAGACAATTCTCATATTAAATAACTGAATTTTATTTACTATACAAAAGTTAATTTGGTGTTTTTTTGTGTTTTAATCTATTCGTCGATTTTTTGACCGTGGTTCTTCTACAACTGCTTCATAATCGAAAAACGAATCGTTGAAGAATGACGACTCGTCCTCATCGGAAGTATTGGCCTCCAGATCCGCGATATCCCCGCTATCAATATCACTGTCGTTGGTTTCTGCTGCCCGAATCAGACCGGGGTCTGGAGTTTGCCAACTGCTATTGACCTGTTCCATCAGTTGTCGAAGCGAGCGATGTGGTTGTGTGTTCTCAACAGCAAAACTATCCTCAGAGTATTCATCATCAATTTCCGGATGGTCCCAATCAACGTTTTGAGTGTTAGCGAATTCTTCAGACACCCCATCTAGGAAATCGTCACAATCCCACGAAACTGGCTGTTGACGATCTTCAAAAAATGGCATCCATTTTTCCAAATCGTCATCGTCAGTTGGGTCAGAATTAACAGCGGCTGTGTTGTCAACACTATCATCAATGCCAATCACAGTTTGACCCACGATGTTTTTGTGACCGTAGGGAAGAGTCTGCTGACCATCATCGAGGATGTAGCGTTTGTCATCAAAAGCTGATAACGATGTTTTCGTCGAAGTCACTGTTTGCAGATTGTGTGACTCGGATGCGATTCGACTGTTTTCAGTTTTGAATAACGAGCCAGAGGTCAAGGTGTCTCGATATCGCTGATGACTGAACATCTTCTGAGCAGCTTTGGATACACCTTTCGCCGATAATTTTCTGCAGTCTAAAATTTTATTTATATGATTACTAATCAATTTTTTGATGATCACTAATGTGGGGTGGTAAAAAAACCAAATACGATGTTTTTTTTAAGAGCTACATCATGTTAACTTGAAGGCCAGGTGCAACAAAAAAAATACATGAAGGCCAGGTGTGACCTTAAAAATTAGTCATCAATAAAAAAAAAAACAATCGACCAACACAAAAAAAAAAAAAATCCCCGACAAAAAAATTTTTTTTAAAAAATTTTTTGCCTACAAAAAAAATTTTTTCAAAAAAATTTTCGCTCACAAAAAAAAATCGCCCACAAAAAAAAACCAAAAATTTTCAAAAAAATTATTTTTTTTTGGCCTAAAAAGTTTTTTCCAATATTTTTTCAAAACAAAAAACACTTTTCGCCCGAAATTTTTTTTCGAACAAAAATTTTTTTTTCCAAAAAAAAAAAAAATTTCGCCCACAAAAAAAAATCGCCCACAAAAAAAAAACCAAAAATTTTCAAAAAAATTATTTTTTTTGGCCTAAAAAGTTTTTTCCAATTTTTTTTCAAAACAAAAAACACTTTTCGCCCGAAATTTTTTTTCGAACAAAAAAAAATTTTTTTTCCAAAAAAAAAAAAATTTCGCCAACAAAAAAAAAAAATCGCCCACAAAAAAAACCAAAAATTTTCAAAAAAATTATTTTTTTTGGCCTAAAAAGTTTTTTCCAATTTTTTTTCAAAACAAAAAACACTTTTCGCCCGAAATTTTTTTTTGAACAAAAAAAAATTTTTTTTCCAAAAAAAAAAAAAAATTCCGCCCACAAAAAAAAAATCGCCCACAAAAAAAAACCAAAAATTTTCAAAAAAATTATTTTTTTTGGCCTAAAAAGTTTTTTCCAATTTTTTTTCAAAACAAAAAACACTTTTCGCCCGAAATTTTTTTTCGAACAAAAAAAATTTTATTTTCCAAAAAAAAAAAATTTCGCCCACAAAAAAAACCGCCCACAAAAAAAAAAAATTCTTTTTTTTTTGATAAAATTACATTTTTTCGCCCACAAATAAAAATTGCCTTCCGAAAAAAAAAAATCACAAAAAATCAAAATTTTTTGAAATTCGTGCTCACCAATAAGGCAAATAGAAATTAATTAATTACCTCTGGACAAAATGGAATAAAGCTTGGGTTTGAGGGATATAAACTCGGTTATAATGTCTCCTGGAAACTCATCCTTGAATTTTAAAAAAAAACAACCATTTTGTTTTTCGGGTCGTAGAGAGGGTGGTTCTTCGGGTAATTTGACAAGTCAAGTTCATTCAAAATATTCCTTTTTTCGGAAATTTCTCGGTATAAATCTTCACTTTTGACTTGGTACAGGAGACTGTCTGTATCAGAATACAATAGTTGACATTCAAAATTTGGTTTCATTATATCGTAATGAAATTTATACATGTGAAACTTTGCTAACTCAAGAACACTAGCTCCCACAATTGTTGGGACATGCAAAGCGGCATGATAATCTCTAACTATCCGAACAAGCATCCGTTTGCGCTTCGACTCGCATGTTTTCCCATAAGCACAATTGTTCAGTAGTTTGTACAAATCCTCCTCAAATTTATTTCTAGCTTGTTGTCGTTTAGTCGTGTTCAATGTGATGTATGGTTCTAACCATGCTTCTTGTTCAAACTTCAGCACACGGTGCACTTTTTTAACTTTAAGTCCCAACCTAACAAACAATTGCAATAGTTTGTAATGAATTGTATAGTTTGACTTGTCATGCAGCGTCTGCAGTAACTTTTTGGTCTTTCCAATTGAACGTCTTGCAATGTCTTGATTTTTCATCTGCTCGAGTAAATTTGTTTGGTAGGGACTCAACCAATCCTGGGGTACACTTTCTTTAGTAGGAGCTAAAGGGTAATCTTGATGATCCTCATGCAGTTCTTCTGGATACTAGAGATCAACTTCCAATATAAATCCAATCAAAGAGTCTTCAGTCATGTTGAGGATTTGGTTCACAATCACCTCGTCTTCTATATGCTCTATTAGCTCAAAGTTACGCACCGGTAATTTCTCCGTTTGCATGACGCCGCCATAGAGGTTATTTGCATCGATCATAAACCCGTAGGTGCTAGGTTGATCTGGGTTGAAGTCGGGGCATTCTTTGTTGTTGGCTTTGAAAAAGCGACTATGGAACACGGATGCAGTACCACCTCGCATCATATTCTCGACCATTTCGAGATGCCTGCGGTCTGATAAAAGCTGAACATTCGAGTCTTTGCAGATACGTTTGAAGGCGTCTCCAGCTAAGTTTGAAGCACTAAAATGGTGCGCGCAGTCCAGACCATAAGTTTGGTGACTAATTTGTCAAAATTCTTCAAAGACGCAAGCAAGAAGGAGTGTATCACACTTGAGATACAAGTTGTGATAATCCTCCAAGTTTTGACATTTGAACACTCTAAAAACTTTCCTTGCATGTTCCAGATCCGCTTGTGAAACTGCAACTTTTCCTCCATTCAAAACATCGGACCAATTTTGCAAAGGAGGCAATTCTTTTTCTGCAAATTTTTCTCTTCTGGTCATGTACGAATAAGGGTAGAAACCTTTTTGTCGTATCAGACACCGTTGCTCCTCCGTCTCGTTTGCAAAATACTTGTTCAAAATTGACATTTTTTCCGCTGGTAGATTATCAACCAATTTTTGCAGGGAAGAATTCAAAAGCTTGCATGAGTCAATAAATCTGAGGTATTCAAAAACTTTTTGCTCAGATCCGTTTTTCCTTGTTATAGTTTTAATTAGGACTCCAATGCTTAACGATATATATTTTTCGTCGGTGCTAGGTATAACACTCATTGTACTTGTTGGCTCGCATTCATGCAATGCGAGACAAATGTGGTGAAGGTCATAGTTCTGGATGTTATGTCCAATGACTGGGGTGAAATTTACAGTTCGTCTTGCGAGATTGCATTTTTCATGTGCCCATCCCAAAAAATTTCCAGAAAAATGGCAATGGTCAAGACATTTTTCGTGCTCATTGGTAAAATGTATACAGCAAATCCAACATGTTGATGTGTTTTCTTTGTTCAACGATTCTTGGCTTTCTAGAAATTGAGGAAACCGTCGCTTTTGATCATATATCTCTCTCGCTAATTGATGCAACTGATTGAGAAACTTTTTCATGCCTTGATCAGAGCTGTCATAGTCAAAGAAGTTGGGCTGTGAATTTCCGTGTTCAATTACAGCCAATGAATACCCACAAGCTTCGTGTTTTTGTACAACTCGGGTAGATGATCGCGATGGATTATCAGGACAAGAATCTACAGGTTTCAGAAATGATTCAAAATCAAAATAAATCACAAGTGGTACAAACCACAAGGCCTGGAGGTTTTTGAACTCGTATCTGTTGGTACCTTTTCTGCTGAAGGCATGACTACTAGAGCAGGTTCATGATCCTTACAACACTGGATGTGTTGCTCGTGAGTTTCATCACTCCAACTAATGTGAAAGCAGTTTCTACATAAACGTGCAATTGGGCGATACTTACACCCTTTGATTTCGCAGATGAACTTTAACAAATCGATTATAAGTACATAGTGATGCTTTGCAGGCTCATACAAGAGAAGCAGGTCCATGTCAAATATTTCAGTTTGGGTGCTGTTATCTTGGTTTGGTCGTTTTGATATATACATAGGCAACAAATCTCCCTTGTGGTACTGGAACACATTTACCCGCACGTCGTTAAGTTGTTCAAATTTTCCAATTGAAGCGAAACTCATGGGTGAATCAAAATTACTTTGGGCTTTGTGTGCACTTTCAGCAGTGTATGTATCAAGTTGTGTCCGCGCAGCTGCTGGGTTCGCTTTTTGTTGATCAGTTAGAAGTAGGTCAACACCATGTTTCAGACTATAAGCAGCGGTAAAGCAAAGTTCGAAGCAATTATTATCTTCGTGATTTCTAATGTTTATCAAATTCTGGGACATTCGAATTCGAAAAGGCAAGTCAATATAAGATGACCCACGGATTGGTGAAAACTTTGCAAGTTTAACAAAAACTTGAATTACGTGTTGCAAAACCCAACCGCTTCCATAAGATGCAAAAGTCTCCAAAACTGCTTGCATTTTTTCGACCATTTCAAAAAACTCATCATCTTCTAATCCTAAGCTCATCACAGGTTTCATATCAGAGTTTGCATAAATGTCAATCCGCTCGTCGTGCTCAGTTTTACTAGAATCATTTATTACTTTAGGTTTTACCAAACCTAAATTAGCGCTGAACTGAACTTTTCTAGGTCCTTCTGCAACTCGATCGATTATGAGACTTTGAATTTCATCTTTTTTCTCTTGCATAAATTGCAAAAGGTCAATCGGCTGATTTTCATCCATGGGTTGGTTTCCGCCGATCACATACGTTTCAGAACACCGAAAAAAGCAGACTCACTTTTTTGAAGATTGGTGCCGTTGATTTCGTCTTCATCGACAGCATGCACATCACCGAGAGCAGCATTAGCAGCGGCACTTGTAGTGGCTAAATCAGCAGAGGCAGCTCTCATAACAGGAAGACCATGGGTTGCTAGTAAATGAGCTGATAAGTTTTTGGGCGAATGAAATCCCAAATGACAATAATCACAAACACCTCCAAGTATTTTTTTCAACATCATCATTTTTGGAGACAACAGTATGTAAAACTTCGGTATATTATTGAGTATTCCCACTGAACGTTGTGGTTACATGTTTGGTTCGGGAAAGGATTTGCCAAATCTTCGTTCTGAAACCAGCGGGAGTGTTTAACTGCGCTATAGACTGTTTGCTCAATTCTTCTTACAACTTTGATTCAAACTCAAATTACATACAAATACATACAAAAGTATGCTAAAGACACTATCGCTTAAATGAAATTGTTTATATCCCAGATTAATCGAGTTCCAAAGCTGAACAAAATCTCGCACTTAAATACACACTAAACACGGAATAGCGGTAGGTCAAATTTTATGTACAGACAATTCTCATATTAAATAACTGAATTTTATTTACTATACAAAAGTTAATTTGGTGTTTTTTTGTGTTTTAATCTATTCGTCGATTTTTTGACCGTGGTTCTTCTACTTCAACTGCTTCATAATCGAAAAACGAATCGTTGAAGAATGACGACTCGTCCTCATCGGAAGTATTGGCGTCCAGATCCGCGATATCCCCGCTATCAATATCACTGTCGTTGGTTTCTGCTGCCCGAATCAGACCGGGGTCTGGAGTTTGCCAACTGCTATTGACCTGTTCCATCAGTTGTCGAAGCGAGCGATGTGGTTGTGTGTTCTCAACAGCAAAACTATCCTCAGAGTATTCATCATCAATTTCCGGATGGTCCCAATCAACGTTTTGAGTGTTAGCGAATTCTTCAGACACCCCATCTAGGAAATCGTCACAATCCCACGAAACTGGCTGTTGACGATCTTCAAAAAATGGCATCCATTTTTCCAAATCGTCATCGTCAGTTGGGTCAGAATTAACAGCGGCTGTGTTGTCATCACTATCATCAATGCCAATCACAGTTTGACCCACGATGTTTTTGTGACCGTAGGGAAGAGTCTGCTGACCATCATCGAGGATGTAGCGTTTGTCATCAAAAGCTGATAACGATGTTTTCGTCGAAGTCACTGTTTGCAGATTGTGTGACTCGGATGCGATTCGACTGTTTTCAGTTTTGAATAACGAGCCAGAGGTCAAGGTGTCTCGATATCGCTGATGACTCAACATCTTCTGAGCAGCTTTGGATACACCTTTCGCCGATAATTTTCTGCAGTCTAAAATTTTATTTATATGATTACTAATCAATTTTTTGATGATCACTAATGTGTGGTGGTAAAAAAACCAAATACGATGTTTTTTTTAAGAGCTACATCATGTTAACTTGAAGGCCAGGTGCAACAAAAAAAATACATGAAGGCCAGGTGTGACCTTGAAAATTAGTCATCAATAAAAAAAAAACAATCGACCAACACAAAAAAAAAAAAAAATCCCCGACAAAAAAATTTTTTTTAAAAAATTTTTTGCCTACAAAAAAAATTTTTTCAAAAAAATTTTCGCTCACAAAAAAAAATCGCCCACAAAAAAACCAAAAATTTTCAAAAAAATTATTTTTTTTTGGCCTAAAAAGTTTTTTCCAATTTTTTTTCAAAACAAAAAACACTTTTCGCCCGAAATTTTTTTTCGAACAAAAATTTTTTTTTCCAAAAAAAAAAAAAAATTTCGCCCACAAAAAAAAAATCGCCCACAAAAAAAAAACCAAAAATTTTCAAAAAAATTATTTTTTTTGGCCTAAAAAGTTTTTTCCAATTTTTTTTCAAAACAAAAAACACTTTTCGCCCGAAATTTTTTTTCGAACAAAAAAAATTTTTTTTTCCAAAAAAAAAAAAAATTCCGCCCACAAAAAAAAAACGCCCACAAAAAAAAAACCAAAAATTTTCAAAAAAATTATTTTTTTTGGCCTAAAAAGTTTTTTCCAATTTTTTTTCAAAACAAAAAACACTTTTCGCCCGAAATTTTTTTTCGAACAAAAAAAATTTTATTTTCCAAAAAAAAAAAATTTCGCCCACAAAAAAAAACCGCCCACAAAAAAAAAATTCTTTTTTTTTGATAAAATTACATTTTTTCGCCCACAAATAAAAATTGCCTTCCGAAAAAAAAACACAAAAAATCAAAATTTTTTGAAATTCGTGCTCACCAATAAGGCAAATAGAAATTAATTAATTACCTCTGGACAAAATGGAATAAAGCTTGGGTTTGAGGGATATAAACTCGGTTATAATGTCTCCTGGAAACTCATCCTTGAATTTTAAAAAAACAACCATTTTGTTTTTCGGGTCGTAGAGAGGGTGGTTCTTCGGGTAATTTGACAAGTCAAGTTCATTCAAAATATTCCTTTTTTCGGAAATTTCTCGGTATAAATCTTCACTTTTGACTTGGTACAGGAGACTGTCTGTATCAGAATACAATAGTTGACATTCAAAATTTGGTTTCATTATATCGTAATGAAATTTATACATGTGAAACTTTGCTAACTCAAGAACACTAGCTCCCACAATTGTTGGGACATGCAAAGCGGCATGATAATCTCTAACTATCCGAACAAGCATCCGTTTGCGCTTCGACTCGCATGTTTTCCCATAAGCACAATTGTTCAGTAGTTTGTACAAATCCTCCTCAAATTTATTTCTAGCTTGTTGTCGTTTAGTCGTGTTCAATGTGATGTATGGTTCTAACCATGCTTCTTGTTCAAACTTCAGCACACGGTGCACTTTTTTAACTTTAAGTCCCAACCTAACAAACAATTGCAATAGTTTGTAATGAATTGTATAGTTTGACTTGTCATGCAGCGTCTGCAGTAACTTTTTGGTTTTTCCAATTGAACGTCTTGCAATGTCTTGATTTTTCATCTGCTCGAGTAAATTTGTTTGGTAGGGACTCAACCAATCCTGGGGTACACTTTCTTTAGTAGGAGCTAAAGGGTAATCTTGATGATCCTCATGCAGTTCTTCTGGATACTCGAGATCAACTTCCAATATAAATCCAATCAAAGAGTCTTCAGTCATGTTGAGGATTTGGTTCACAATCACCTCGTCTTCTATATGCTCTATTAGCTCAAAGTTACGCACCGGTAATTTCTCCGTTTGCATGACGCCGCCATAGAGGTTATTTGCATCGATCATAAACCCGTAGGTGCTAGGTTGATCTGGGTTGAAGTCGGGGCATTCTTTGTTGTTGGCTTTGAAAAAGCGACTATGGAACACGGATGCAGTACCACCTCGCATCATATTCTCGACCATTTCGAGATGCCTGCGGTCTGATAAAAGCTGAACATTCGAGTCTTTGCAGATACGTTTGAAGGCGTCTCCAGCTAAGTTTGAAGCACTAAAATGGTGCGCGCAGTCCAGACCATAAGTTTGGTGACTAATTTGTCAAAATTCTTCAAAGACGCAAGCAAGAAGGAGTGTATCACACTTGAGATACAAGTTGTGATAATCCTCCAAGTTTTGACATTTGAACACTCTAAAAACTTTCCTTGCATGTTCCAGATCCGCTTGTGAAACTGCAACTTTTCCTCCATTCAAAACATCGGACCAATTTTGCAAAGGAGGCAATTCTTTTTCTGCAAATTTTTCTCTTCTGGTCATGTACGAATAAGGGTAGAAACCTTTTTGTCGTATCAGACACCGTTGCTCCTCCGTCTCGTTTGCAAAATACTTGTTCAAAATTGACATTTTTTCCGCTGGTAGATTATCAACCAATTTTTGCAGGGAAGAATTCAAAAGCTTGCATGAGTCAATAAATCTGAGGTATTCAAAAACTTTTTGCTCAGATCCGTTTTTCCTTGTTATAGTTTTAATTAGGACTCCAATGCTTAACGATATATATTTTTCGTCGGTGCTAGGTATAACACTCATTGTACTTGTTGGCTCGCATTCATGCAATGCGAGACAAATGTGGTGAAGGTCATAGTTCTGGATGTTATGTCCAATGACTGGGGTGAAATTTACAGTTCGTCTTGCGAGATTGCATTTTTCATGTGCCCATCCCAAAAAATTTCCAGAAAAATGGCAATGGTCAAGACATTTTTCGTGCTCATTGGTAAAATGTATACAGCAAATCCAACATGTTGATGTGTTTTCTTTGTTCAACGATTCTTGGCTTTCTAGAAATTGAGGAAACCGTCGCTTTTGATCATATATCTCTCTCGCTAATTGATGCAACTGATTGAGAAACTTTTTCATGCCTTGATCAGAGCTGTCATAGTCAAAGAAGTTGGGCTGTGAATTTCCGTGTTCAATTACAGCCAATGAATACCCACAAGCTTCGTGTTTTTGTACAACTCGGGTAGATGATCGCGATGGATTATCAGGACAAGAATCTACAGGTTTCAGAAATGATTCAAAATCAAAATAAATCACAAGTGGTACAAACCACAAGGCCTGGAGGTTTTTGAACTCGTATCTGTTGGTACCTTTTTCTGCTGAAGGCATGACTACTAGAGCAGGTTCATGATCCTTACAACACTGGATGTGTTGCTCGTGAGTTTCATCACTCCAACTAATGTGAAAGCAGTTTCTACATAAACGTGCAATTGGGCGATACTTACACCCTTTGATTTCGCAGATGAACTTTAACAAATCGATTATAAGTACATAGTGATGCTTTGCAGGCTCATACAAGAGAAGCAGGTCCATGTCAAATATTTCAGTTTGGGTGCTGTTATCTTGGTTTGGTCGTTTTGATATATACATAGGCAACAAATCTCCCTTGTGGTACTGGAACACATTTACCCGCACGTCGTTAAGTTGTTCAAATTTTCCAATTGAAGCGAAACTCATGGGTGAATCAAAATTACTTTGGGCTTTGTGTGCACTTTCAGCAGTGTATGTATCAAGTTGTGTCCGCGCAGCTGCTGGGTTCGCTTTTTGTTGATCAGTTAGAAGTAGGTCAACACCATGTTTCAGACTATAATCAGCGGTAAAGCAAAGTTCGAAGCAATTATTATCTTCGTGATTTCTAATGTTTATCAAATTCTGGGACATTCGAATTCGAAAAGGCAAGTCAATATAAGATGACCCACGGATTGGTGAAAACTTTGCAAGTTTAACAAAAACTTGAATTACGTGTTGCAAAACCCAACCGCTTCCATAAGATGCAAAAGTCTCCAAAACTGCTTGCATTTTTTCGACCATTTCAAAAAACTCATCATCTTCTAATCCTAAGCTCATCACAGGTTTCATATCAGAGTTTGCATAAATGTCAATCCGCTCGTCGTGCTCAGTTTTACTAGAATCATTTATTACTTTAGGTTTTACCAAACCTAAATTAGCGCTGAACTGAACTTTTCTAGGTCCTTCTGCAACTCGATCGATTATAAGACTTTGAATTTCATCTTTTTTCTCTTGCATAAATTGCAAAAGGTCAATCGGCTGATTTTCATCCATGGGTTGGTTTCCGCCGATCACATACGTTTCAAGAACACCGAAAAAAGCAGACTCACTTTTTTGAAGATTGGTGCCGTTGATTTCGTCTTCATCGACAGCATGCACATCACCGAGAGCAGCATTAGCAACGGCACTTGTAGTGGCTAAATCAGCAGAGGCAGCTCTCATAACAGGAAGACCATGGGTTGCTAGTAAATGAGCTGATAAGTTTTTGGGCGAATGAAATCCCAAATGACAATAATCACAAACACCTCCAAGTTGACCATGAGTGTGAAGAATGTTTTTGTAAATTTGAAAGCATTTGAGCCGTGAATGAACACTCATTGCATCGATAAACAATAAGTCCTTTTTCAACAAAATGTTTGTCACGCTCATGGCGACTTCTATTGCTCTTATTTGCATATTTCAGTGGACAAAAATTGCATTTGAACATTTTTTGAAATAAGTTAAGCTATTGATTTTAAGAAAGAAAAAGAATCAAGTGATCTCAAATTACACTCAGAAACAACAGTAAATGGGAAGCATAACTGTTCGTCTACCAGTTGCAGAGAAAACGGTTTGTGTTTTGCGCGCGTAATTTTGAATTTGAATTAAAGTTCCCGCCAAAATTTGAATTAGATTTGAATTTCCCGCCATAACTGGCAAACTCAAATTCGATTGGACGAAACAGATAAATTGTTGTTTGAAACGTTAATAATTATTACAAACGATAGAAATTAATCTAAGCCAACCAAGTTTGGGCTAAATTTTAATCCAAAATGATTTTAGAGCCAAGAGAGAAAAGTTTTAATTTTATATTTTATCAATTCAAAATATAAATTGATGAAAATTTCGAAATTGCGAATAAAAGTTGAGCATGTCACAACACATGATAGATCCTAAATATCCCAGTTGTCATGGGGACAGAATATCCTATAAAAATGTCAAAATTAGTATCAAAAACAGTTGAAATGATGAATAAGTAAAGCAAAAACTGAAAAATGACAGTTTTTTAACTTTCCAGGCGCATTGCTATCAATGATGTCAATCACGGAGCGGTTGCACGGTCCATGTCATCATGAATTTGTCTCAATTGTCTTTCGATTTGAAAAAAAAGTCCGAAAAAAAACTTTTCTGTAAAGAGAAATGAGTTTGTTGTTTTAGGGGGGATTAAGAGGATTAGCGTTTTTCTCGAAGACTATTGAAAAATAATCTACTCCCACAATCTCATTAGTCGTGCCCCTCAATGCACTTTCATAATAACACCACTTGCTCATAATAAAAAATTGTGTCTTCTCGTTGAAAATCGCATTTTTTCGGAAAAATGAAAAAACGATGAGTCATCAATTAAAAAGTTTGATTTTTATTATTTTTCTCAAATATTTAGCATGATGATGAATACTTGTATTTTTTTCAACATGATCATTTTTGGAGACAACAGTATGTAAAACTTCGGTATATTATTGAGTATTCCCACTGAACGTTGTGGTTACATGTTTGGTTCGGGAAAGGATTTGCCAAATCTTCGTTCTGAAACCAGCGGGAGTGTTTAACTGCGCTATAGACTGTTTGCTCAATTCTTCTTACAACTTTGATTCAAACTCAAATTACATACAAATACATACAAAAGTATGCTAAAGACACTATCGCTTAAATGAAATTGTTTATATCCCAGATTAATCGAGTTCCAAAGCTGAACAAAATCTCGCACTTAAATACACACTAAACACGGAATAGCGGTAGGTCAAATTTTATGTACAGACAATTCTCATATTAAATAACTGAATTTTATTTACTATACAAAAGTTAATTTGGTGTTTTTTTGTGTTTTAATCTATTCGTCGATTTTTTGACCGTGGTTCTTCTACTTCAACTGCTTCATAATCGAAAAACGAATCGTTGAAGAATGACGACTCGTCCTCATCGGAAGTATTGGCCTCCAGATCCGCGATATCCCCGCTATCAATATCACTGTCGTTGGTTTCTGCTGCCCGAATCAGACCGGGGTCTGGAGTTTGCCAACTGCTATTGACCTGTTCCATCAGTTGTCGAAGCGAGCGATGTGGTTGTGTGTTCTCAACAGCAAAACTATCCTCAGAGTATTCATCATCAATTTCCGGATGGTCCCAATCAACGTTTTGAGTGTTAGCGAATTCTTCAGACACCCCATCTAGGAAATCGTCACAATCCCACGAAACTGGCTGTTGACGATCTTCAAAAAATGGCATCCATTTTTCCAAATCGTCATCGTCAGTTGGGTCAGAATTAACAGCGGCTGTGTTGTCATCACTATCATCAATGCCAATCACAGTTTGACCCACGATGTTTTTGTGACCGTAGGGAAGAGTCTGCTGACCATCATCGAGGATGTAGCGTTTGTCATCAAAAGCTGATAACGATGTTTTCGTCGAAGTCACTGTTTGCAGATTGTGTGACTCGGATGCGATTCGACTGTAACTAAAAAACATTAAAAAAATAAGTATTTTTATCAAAAAGTTGGTTTTAAACATCTTTTATACTATTTTTCATTATGTTTAGTTTGTATGATAACTATTTGAATAAACATATGACAACATAAGTTTTCATCCAAAAGTATTTTTTTACAGTTTTTTTTTGACGTTAATTATCTTTTTTCAGAAAACGAAATTGATTTTTTTAATCTTGTTTTCTAAAAAATAGCATATATATGGTTGCTTTTCAGTTTTTTCTCAAGATCACTAATGTAAATAAGAACTTCAATGTTAATATGTTAAATCCTAATTGTGGAAAAAATGAAAATTTTACGGATTTTTTTTTTTGTTTTTAATTGAAAAAAAAATAGTCAATTTATTAAAAATAAATGATTTTTTTAACTTCAATTTTTAAAGGCTTTTGAAATAAATTTTTAATCAGAACCCAATCGTGTGATAATTAATGAACAATTACAAGATACAAACTCAAACTCAATTTTAAAGTTAAATTATTATACACAATAAATACAAACAAAAATCAATAAAACTCAACATCAGTTTCAAAGTTATATAAGGTCCAAATACTCCTGCGCTTTCTCTAGTGTTGTTAACTTCCTTTTTTTCTTTGGCGCTAGACAAAGAGAAGGGGTTAAGTTTTTCATGTGGTTGCTCACAGTAGCCTCAGGGGTACGCTTTGGAGTTGAGCAACCCGGTTCGTCAAGCCATGGTGATACTACAGGGGAAGGATCAGCTTTCGGGGTAACTACTGATGGTGATTCAATCTGTTCCATTCCCCATAAACGATCAAAAAATTCAATTTCTTCAAAGTATTCTAACTGGTTTTCACACATCGGAGTAACATCACAATCGTATTTATACAAAATTTTTTTTACTGGTTTTGATAAAGTTGAAATATCAACCTGAAGAGCAAGAGGCTCGTCAGGATCCGTATATTTACCAGAATTTGTAAGGTAACTCAAATACTTTATATTCAGTTCTTCGTCTTTCTTTGAAATTTTTAAGGAAAGTTTACTGAATAAATGTAAAAAATTTTTGGGAATCATAACGTGATGAGTACAAGTCCACTCATCAGAATTGAAACTTTTTTCTTCGTTAATTATTGCTACAAAATTACCGTGAACGGTTTCATAAAAAATGATTCTTTCGTGATTGGAATATCCGGCAATAATATAACAAGGCATTTTTGAAGAAAAGTTGGAAGAAAATGACAAACGTAACGCGGAGAGAAATGAAACTGAAATGAATTGTGAAAACGCCTCAAGAGATTAAAATAGGGATTGGTTCTTCTAAAATTAGAAATTTCAAGACCTCCTATGTAGTTTTTAATCAGTTTAATAAGGGAGGGCGTGTAAAATATTTATGTTACCTTGCGTGGTATTCTATGTTTATCTAAATTGCATTCAAACAAATAGCTTGTATCAAAAATAACGTTTAAACATTGTGACCTTTAACACCCATAAAAATTCTTATCAGTTGTACATGCACAAAATACTTATCCATTTGAACTAAATTGCAATCCAATATCTTTGCGATATAAATTTCATGTGTATATAAATTAAAATAGATACAACGCTTTCTTTTGCAGACATATACAATCAATCGGAACCATTCATTTCTTTCTATTCAGTTTTGAATCAAGTTACTTTGAAAATTTACTCGTTACAATGAATAAAACCAAAACAAGCACCACAGCAAATGCAGATAAAGATTTTGGCGATTGCTATTTTGATATTTCGGAAAACAGTAAAAGACTAGTGCGTGCTACATTGAAAACATATGACCAAACTGGAACTTATGTATTCCTGAAAGTTTTCCAAAAAGCAACTGAAGGCGCTGAATTTGAATGTGTACAAAGACTTTCCTTAAGCAGCGAAGAATTCAAAATTACTAAAGTCGGGAAAGTCAATCCGAGCGCAAACAAGTGAAATTTCTGATACTGTTGAAAACAAAGACAAACCACAATCTAACTGTAAACGAGCCAGGAAACCTCAACTTTCCTCGAACACAAACGATTTCAAGCACGACTCGAATTATTTTTCCTTTACAAAATGGCAGAAGCTATGTTCGAAGTTGTGTTACCTGATTATTTCAAAAAATTTCAACCAAATTTCAAATTTATTATCACTGAAAAAATTCCTAATTTATCTACTTTTAAAAATTATGCTTTTGGAAGCCACTTCAAATCTGAATTTTGCCCTTTTTCAGTCGAGAATGAAAAAAAAATTCATTACCATATATTTTTTCAAGTAGATTCAGAGGAACAATTAAACCAATTTTTTCCTTCCCAAAAATGTTTCAGTGTTCCTTGTATTTTCACTTGCTTCAAATACTTAGTTTCTCCTGCTAAAGATGTCAAAGGAAACGGTGAGTTATTTGACAAGCTTAAACTAGCTCTCACTTATTCAGCACAACCTGTTGCAGCCAATCTCGATTTGTTAGATTTCACTGCAATCAAAAAACGTTTACCCAATTTATTGCTTTCTGCAACATCATCTAACAAACAAACTTCACCAAATCAAAACGTTTGCAAGAAATCTCCGGCCGTTGGGGGACAGAAACGAATTGATAATACAGTTACGCCTGCTGCATCGTCGACGTCAAACAAATCCGTAAGAATTTCGACTTCAGTTTCAAAGAAACATACAGAAAGCAGACATGTTCAAACAGATGAGATGAATACAGAAACTTTGAAAAGATTTGAAAGTTTAATTAATGGACCCCATTCTGCAGCTTTTTGCAAAATAATGGATATTTTGACAAGTGGATATGGAAAACTTGATGTAGATACTGATGTGCTATTTGTGAAATTTATTGTTGAAGAGAAAGTTAAGTTTTAATTGATACTTTTCATTATTCCCTTTTTATTATATTGAGTTCAGTAAACATGATTTCAACTTTCGATTTAAAACTCATTCATGAAATTTTTATAGACTTAAAATCGTAATATCCAGACAAATCAGTCAGATTTCAGTATTTTTTAGCCACTTGTTTGTATTTGGATGCTGAAATTAATTTGGATTTTGTTTTGAAAAACAGACCATATGGTGGTTTAATTGGAATAGACAATTCGTCGCTCGACAAACACTTGAAACATTTCAAATTTCTTAGAATACATGCTATATTGCATGACGCAGCGGGATATTTGCAAGAAAAAAATCATACCGGTCCTGGGTACACATATGTTTTGCCTTGTCCAATAAAAAACTGTTACCTGGGTCACGTGACAGGTATTGCGTTTTGCTTATTTCTTAAAGCATTCAAACCAAAGTTATTTCGTTTGTTGGAATGTTGAGTGAAAGTCATGTTAACCCAAAGAAAGAAAACTAAAAAATTGTTTTTCAACCATCTCATTATTTTAGATATTGAGGGATTTAAATGTGGCAAGAAACCTTTGGTCATAAAGGAACTTTCCGTTTGCTCTGCTAATACAATTGATACAATTCATTTTCTGCCACCAATCCAATTCAACAATTTATCAAAAGAAGAGAAAAAAGCGTACAATTGGGTATCTAAATTTCTACACGGGCTTCGTTGGGACGAAGGTGAATACCCTTACTCATACTTGGATCAAATTTTTGACAGCATTCGTTTGAGGAACCCAAATTCTCATTTTTTTGCTAAAGGTACACAAAAATCTGTTTTATTAGCTGAATACTTGAAATTACCCGTGACAAATTTGGAAGATTTTGGCTGCCCAAAGATTGAACAGTTATTGGGTCAAGAAAAACATATTTGCAAACGACATTCTCATTTACTTCCCTCACATCAATTATTAAAGCATTGTACCCGTAGAAAATCCAAAGTTTTTTTCGATTGGTTACAAAATGAACTGTCCAATGATGCAAACAACCTTATCTCCAAATTTGTTGGCTTACGCTTCAATGACTAATCAGAGTCCTGAAAACAATTTAACACCAAGAATTAAAGTTACTCTTACGCGGACAGGTATATTAGATTGTCGAGGAAAACCTCTCCTGCAAAAACTCGAACAAATTACACTGAACGATATCGAAATCGACAATTTACGGAAATTTCTTACAGTTCTTGACTACTTTCACCTGTACAATGTCCAGACTCCAGGAATTTCGCCAGTCAATTCCGTTGTTCAATCTCAACCTGAAAGGGCTGCAACCTCAGCTGGGAGAGAGAAGACAAATCCATTTGCATGACCATCAGCTTCCAGCTGAACTGAAAGAATTAGTCAAAACTGATAACGTTGAGGAAATACATTTAGTTCAAGCCACTATCAGAGTTGCTGCTCATTTTGTTGTAAAAATCTAATTGTAACCATGACAAATTCACAAAATTTGAGTTTTTCTTCATTGAACGAGGAGTTGATTTGCCTGTTGAACCGAAATGACGAATCACATACATATACCAAGTTTTGTGAATCATAATAAATATATTTATTGATTGTCTTCATTTTCTTTTGATCTTGTGTGATTACTAGTTGCTAACATGTCGTGTTTGAAAATTCAAAATTTCAAAAAAATATTTTTGCCAAAAGAAAACACACAAAATGTGAGTTTAACAGGTGAGAATTTACCAAAAGAGTTATTAGACGAAATCAGTACCGGAAACGTAGAAAAAATTGTTCGGATACTTCTGACAGACAAAAACATAGCAAGATATATAATAAAATACAAACCAAACGGCAATAGATCAGAGAGAAAAAAAGGCGATTGGTATGCAGTTGTAACTATCAACCTTGATACAAATAAGCAAAAAAAGTCTTCCAGTAAACATGGAAATTGAAGAAACCACCACTGTTGAGAACCATTATTGCGACTTTGTAGACATTGGTGGTGCCGAACAGTCTTTATCTCACGAAAACAGATCTTGGAAATTTTGTAATTCTGTTTCTCTTCCGTCTGCAGAAGTTGTCTTTTTCACACAAGTCTGTTTCATTTTCATTTTGCTCTCTTTATCTATTTCAAAATTGTCTTTTTACAATCTTAGTTGTGACGAGACTGCCATTTGGCTTTCAATACTATCCAGTACAGTTGGTTACATGTTACCCAATCCCAAGTTATAATATTGAATAAGATCATTTCAACAAAAGATGGTCTGTTTATGTCCGTTTCAGGTCCCTCGGGATCTGGCAAAACTGATTTAATTTTTCAAATGTTTCTCAAAGGTACATTCTATCCATCATATAACAAGATATTTTATTTTTATCTTCACGATCAACCCAAATACCGTTCCTTTGTTTCTCACAACAAATTTGATATTGAATTTATAAAATTGTCCAGCTTTGAAATTGTTAATAACTTACGGGATTGTTTGATTGTCTTTGATGATACCTGTGAAGAAATTTTTAATGAAAAAGATTTTGTTAAATTAGCTACAGCAGGCCGACATAAAAATGTTCATGTTATTTATGTCAAGCACAATTTATTTCAGCAAAGTAAGCAATCACGTACAATAGATTTGAATACAACTCACTTAATTTTGTTCAAATCACCTCGAGACATTCAACAAATTGATTATTTAGGCAGACAGTTGAATAATGCAAAATTCCTCCGTCATGCGTATCAGTTGGCAACGAAAGAAGATTTCGGTCATCTGTTGATAGACTTGGATCCCAAAACTACAGAATGTCTTCGTTATTCGTCAAACATAGTTCCACCATCACCAACCATTTTCTATTTACCATCCTCAAAAGCAGTTATCACATCTCTTGAAAATGAAAGAGAAAGAATTATGTATATTGAAGCAAATGCTGAATAGTCGCCATTGTAGATCAATTTTGACAGGAGCTGATTCAAATTTTATTAGATTTCTTTGCGATTGTTTTGTGAATGTTTTTCTGGGACATGTTCCAGCTAACAAAAGTTTCATCGAGAGTAAGAAAATACCATTTGGAAAAATTGTTGACCCTAGGTTTAGTATCCGAGAAAAACGAAAAGTTTTGGCAAACAATATTTCACTGGTTAAATCAATCGGAGAATCGTGTTACATTTACCTGAAAAACTAGAACCTCAGGCATGTATGCTGAAGAATTCATCCTCATTCCTCGAAAAACATATGCTCCAGATGAAAAAACTGCACCACAATCTCAAATCCTTCATAATCCATTAATTAACGACAAATCATCTCAACTCAATTACATACAACGATTTCGAGAACGAAATATCAGCCGTGACTCTCCACCACCAATAAACCCAACATCTCCTATTCCTTTAACCCCTAATAATGTAGTACCAAATCTTCGAAAAAGAAATTTATCTGCACTTACTAATTTCAGTGATGATGGTGATGATGAAGCAGAAAAAAATTTTGAATCATACAATTCACTGCAGCAAACAAGCTCAAAGAGAACAGAAAAAAACGATGAAAAAAGTAATGGAAAAACCGCTGAAGTGTTTCGAAAGGTTATGGAATCCATTCAAGAGCTATTGGAAGCTAATAAATTGGAAAGGGCAAACATCGTGCTAAAGCAGTTGTTCAAAGTTGAATCCTTGACTTAAGACGTTGACGGATATGTTTTAATTCAAGAAAAACCAACACTCGTTAAAATTGAATCTGTTTTGTACGATACACAGCAAAACACAAAAAAACTTGAGGGTGTTTTTTATCCACAAATTTTGAAAGAACTGAATCTTGATCCTAGCTTAGTGTCCAACACTTATGCCAAACAGATTCTCCGCTCGCTTAAGAGCGAAGCAGCTAAGCCCTCAACTTCTTCCTCCTTCGTCTCCGACGACAACCCGACAACTGAGTACTCGAAGAGATCTAAACCCTCCTCTTCGAAGACTCGATCGACAACTCTCAAACCCAAAACCAAGCAATCCGACAAAAGAAAAACCCAGAAAAAAGAATTTTTCCCCACCACCAACGACGACGATGATAAAAACTATGAAAGCAGTAAAGAATCGTTTGCGACGACGTCAACAAAAGAATGGAAATCCTACTATCAGTGAAGAAAAGAAACTCAAATTACTCTACACGAAAGGTCCAGCTGCATTTGGTAGCGTTAAAAATTTAACAAATGCTAGTCAACTCTCACCAAAAAAAGTTAAAAATTTTCTGAGATCTCAATCATCACATACAAAGTATGGATTGTTTCGTAAAACATATCCTCGGCTAAAAGTAATTGTTAACGATATCAACGAAATTTGGTCTCTTAACTTGGCTTATGTTGATAAATTGGCTAAATATAACCGAGGGGTTGTTGTACGATATTTGTTAGTTGCTGTCGATTGTCTCTCTCGCTACTTACGAGTGGAACCCCTGAAGACCAAATATGCTAAGGAAACAACCGAAGCTTTCAAAAAAATGATCAAAACAAAACAACCAAAAAAAGTTTGGGTTGACAAAGGCACCGAGTTTAAAGGAGAGTTCGAAAAGTTATGTACTAAACGAGAAATCATCAAATACAATACTCACAGTGAAAAAAAATCAGCGTTTGCCGAAAGAAACATTCGATCGCTGAAAAGTATTATGTACAAATACTTGGAGTTTGAATGGACTTACAGTTATATTGAAAAATTACAAAGTTTTGTTCAAACGATTAACTCACGCGTTAATAGAGTAACAAAATTGGCTCCAAACAAGGTCACAAGAAAACATGTACCTGCTTTAGTTTCATTAATTACAAACAGTTCATCGAAGTTGGTACAGAAACCAAAATTTTATGTTGGTGACTATGTGCGAATAGCGAAGACTGACTTGCCTTTTAGAAAAGGTTACAAGCTGATTTTTACAGACGAAGTTTTTGAAATAGTTGCCATTCCTACTGTAAACCCTCCAACATACAGTCTCATTGATGCGGAAAAGGAAGAAATCAGCGGAAAATTTTATGAAAAAGAACTTAGTTTAATTGGAAACAAAGCTGATTATAACGAAAATGGGCAGTGATGAGTTTACTGTACATTTGATTTCAACAGCATCAATGGATTATTTCCCAGACAACACTTTGGCCAGTTTTAGAAATTTTTGTAAAGAAGAAATAGCTTTAGACGGAGATTGGAGAGTTGCTCTCTCAGAAATAATTTTCCCCACAAAATTAAACAATGTTACTGATGAGGAATTTACGTACTTCAGAGCATCCGAAGTAGTAGCCAGTAAATCCAACGCTGGCAATCGGAATACAATTTCCAGACCCTACTATGGCGAAAAAGTTTCTATCAAATCAGGAGAGTACACTTTTATAGAACAGTTGATTAATGAGATAAAAACAAAACTGAAAGACAAAATTCATTTTGATGCGAGTCCTCAAGAAATCACGAATAGCATGAGCATTTGGATGAACGCAAATGAAGGAATCTCATTCCCAAGTCCCCAAATACCCAGTCTGTTAGGCTACAATGCAAAGCTTGATGAGAACGGTGAATATCACATTGGTTACAAAATGATACCCTCCTTCGATGCATCTTATGAGGGAAACGAACTGTACGAATCTCATTTCCCATATGACTTATCAAGTGGGACAAGTCTAATTTTTGTCTATATTGACATTATTCAATACCAAACTGTTGGTGATGCAAAGGCCCAATTGTTACGCGTCATTGATTCAATTAGACGGATCAAAAACGGTAGTGCCTGCAGCATTGAACCTAATCATCGAAAAAACGTCACTAATTTAGACTACAAAAAGTTATTCACTTCATCTGTACAATCAATATCGGTACAGTTGCGCACAGAAACTGGAAGACTAGTGCCCTTTGCAGGAACTGGTAAAGTTGTGTTGACTCTAAAATTCAAGCGCTTTGATTGAAAACCAATGGAACAATATTATGCAAAGCAAGCTTCACTTCCTCATTTCTCTGGACACTGCCGACAACGCGGCAGTGGATTTGGCGCTTTGGCTGCTGGTATTGGTCGTGTTGCTATACCGTTTGCACGACGGGTTATTCTACCGGCTGCAAAAAAACTGGGCAGAAAACTTTTGATGAGTGCAGCGCCAGAACTAATTGATGTCGCTATGAAAAACAAGCATTGAAAAACACTGTCACAAAAACTGCAAGAAAACAACTCGGTGGTGGTAGACGTCGTCGTCAAAAGACACCAATGAATGGATTACGAAGAAGAAGGTCAGTAGGGGCTCGAAAAAGAAAAACAACCATTCGAAGAAAAACCAGACCAGTGAGAAGTCGAGCAGATTTTTTCTCAAACATAAAAAATGATCGCTAATTTGTTACCCAATGAAGCTACCCATAGCTCTCTGGATTTGTTTGAAAAACAACCTCTTTTGATTACTTTTGAAAACGCTTTTGATCAAAAAATTGGACCTGTCTATTCACCTAATGGACCAATGCTTGAATTTGAAATCACCGGTGACCGTAATAATTTTGTTGACCTGCAAAAAATTTATTTGGAAATACGATGCAAAGTAACGCAATCAAATGGAGCTGATCTGCGATACGACAACACTGATCCTACTGTGTCTGATTCACCGTTCCTCGTAAACAACTCCCTGTATTCCCTTTTCTCTGACTGTACCCTCTCTGCTAATGGACTCAAAATCTCAAATGCCAATAGTAATTTTGCGCATAAAAGCTTTATTGGAACAGTATTTTCTAACAGCAAAGGAGCCAAGGACTCATGGCTTAAGTGTCAGGGATATCGTTTTGAAAACAATCCCGCTGCAATAGATGCAGCTGATTTCACATCTCAACGAGAACTGGTCCGTGAATCGAGGGAAATTTGGTTCTATGGACCCGCTGGAGTTGATTTTTTCACATGTGACAAGCATTTGTTGAGCGGTGTTACCCTCAGACTTTCCTACAGACGTTCTCATGAAGACTTTTTCATTATATCGGAAGATGCTGCCAAGCATTACAAGCTGCAAATACTCGAAGCGAACCTATATGTTAGAAAAATGACTGTGACTGACCATGTGCTCTCTGCCATTGAATCAACTTTGCTCAAAACTCCTGCGAACTACCCATATCAAGAAGAAATTACAAAAACATTTCTTGCAACAGCTGGTCAGCGCAGCTGGCAACATGAAGATATTTTTGCTCGTGAACCGGTGAGACAAATTATCATAGCATTGAACACAAATAATGCATTTCTAGGAACAAACCGAACGAATCCTTTTCATTATCAAAAATTTGGATTGGAGCAAGTTACTTTGAGACGAAATGGTTTACCAATAGCAAGTACACCAATCAGTACACAAGATCATAAACGTCTCTTCTTCAACACACTATCAGCGCTGGGTTTGTTGCACTGCGGGCTGGGAATCACTCTGGATAACTACCAACAGCACTTTGTTATGTGTTTTGATCTCACTAGCACACAGCAGGCAGCTCATGACTTCTTGCATCCAGAACTTACTAACTGCTCAGTTTCACTCGATCTTCAATTCTCAAACGCTTTGACAGCAAACCTGGAAATTTTTGTTTGGGGTATACGCTCATCCAATGTATTTATTACCTCCGACCGCAAAGTTACAAAGAACGTCCTTCCCATTTCGACAGTCTGAAAATGGATGAAACCCAGTTGCAGGACCTCATTCAGAATTGTAAACATCTGAAATATAAGTTTTTTGGAGTATTTGCAGCCGACAATTTTCCACCTCTCATCCCAAACAATATCTTTATGATTGTGAACACTTCAAAATCAGATTCTCCGGGGACACATTGGATTGTGATATGCAACAGAAGAAATGTTTTATACTTCGCTGATCCTCTCGGTCTTCCTCTTTTGCAGTACACCAATCTGTATAAACGATTGAACGAGAATTTTCATCAGGTGACTGAATTGATGACAAACTTTCCCATGCAAGACTCAAACTGTACCATGTGCGGTTCTTTTTGTATTTATATTGCACATTTGATTTTTGATGTGCACTTCTGATTTTGTTTACATAACTGATCATGTTTTGAAACGTTTCCCAACTCACATGCTTACCCATTAACTAACCATTTAATATGGTTGATTTATACATTTTACAATTTAATTTTGAACAATACATTCTTTTAGTAATTGAAATTTTACCCAATTGTTAACTGAATAGCAGTAATTCGAGAAGTTAAGCTTTTTATCAAAGTGAGAAAAAAAGTACAAAATCGATCTATGGGGGGATATCACCATACCAGCAACTGTTGCCTCCTTTCAGTACAATTTCCGGACGGGTTTCGAAACGCCGCCTTTCGGCTGAGAGTCGAGCGCCATGCGTTTTCCTCTACTCGGACCCCAAGAAATTTTGTTCCACTTCAATTTTATAGTAACAAGTTAGGTACAAGTCTTAGAAATGATTGCAGCAAAATTAATGGGCACTTTTGGCTTTCATCAGTGTTCTCGTTTTTCAAGATCTTTAGACACTTCAACCTTTTAGCTCTTTCAATCTTTCTATAAAATCAAAGCTTTTGTCATAGCTTTCAGACGTTTATTTTTCAGTCTCCTGTAGACGACACGGAAAATGGAAATGTCGAAATTTTCAAGCCAATTTCATTATTTTAGAGTTTTCAGTGTTTCGTAATTTTTCCTTATTTTTTAGCTTCATTTGGCTTAAAGTAATTTTTCATTCTTATTTTGGTCAAATTGGTTATTAATTTTTGCCTAAATAGAGGTGGCGGCCGCCGCACTTGACGAATTTTCCTTTCTTCGAGATTCAGCAATAAAACATGCATTTTTGAAGGAAATCGGTCACCGCAGGCAACAGTTAAGCTACGCTGCCAAAATCTTGTGCTTTCCTATATACCATATAGTTTGGTCGCATATAATAGGTATATAACGCCATTTTACATGTAAACAAATCAATACCCCCAAACTTTAGAAGGGAAAACATGCACCGACCAAAACCTAATTCCATTCCCGTTTCCACAACGTTCAGTGGGAATACTCAATAATATACCGAAGTTTTACATGAGGACTATTAGGTATAAAACTATACATGGTGACAATTAGGATTATTACATAGTGACCATTAGGTATAAAATTATACATGGTGGCAATTAGGATTATTACATGGTGACCATTGCTGATCATTTAATACATGGTGACCATTATGATTTATACCTAATGGTCATCCATGTATGACAACCCCCCCCCCCCCGATCCTAACGCACTATATGCATACTACTGCTAGCTAATTCGATTTCATCAAAAATTTGTATAACGTTTATTCTGAAATAACCAAACAGGTCTCTCCAGCTTCCAGCTGGGCCCCTATTGTCTAGGGAAACACCTATGGACTTGAAAAGTTCCCTCATGAAAACTTTTTACCAAAGCGTTACCAATGAATGCATAAGCTTCTCTTTCACTTTTTTTGCGTAGGAAGGGCGCTATCGACTTGAGAAACCTGAAATTTTAAAACAATTTTAAAATAATCAATATTAAAATAATCAAACAGGTCTCTCCAGCTTTCAGCTAGGCCCCTAGTTCTTCTGAGTGAAATAACGGACAAGTCTTTGAAGAAGCTAAGTCGCATGGCGATAGAGTTCTCAATTGGCCAGGACAAAGTTGGGGACGAAATTATGGCAATACGCGTTTCCTTGTCACGGAAACGAAGCTTAGAGTCGTTGTTCAAGTCCAGTGAGTTGATGCCATATCAAACCGTCTACGCTTTGGTATATTCTTCTTTGTTAATTTTTTCTCACAACATGGTTGTTGAAGCTGGTTTTTCTGTCATGAAAACGCAAGAGTCTGTATATCAATCTCAGATGAGTACAGAAACTTACGACGCTCTCCGTGTTATTCGCGACAACTTCGACCGGGAAAGCTACGAATCATTCGACCCTATTCAGTGGATATCTGACAGTCCCTCGAGGTCTACAAGCGGCCGAATGCGAAAAAAACTAGTGAAGAACTTTCCTAGTGACATCCAGGAGGCAGAAAAGAAGCTCAAAGGGCTGTTGGAGAAGAAGCGCAACTTGCAGCAAGTGGTTGATAAACCTGCGCATGCCTTTATAAACGCATTAACGAGGAAGTAAATCTTTTTGCCTCCCAAACTGTGTTCAAAATTGAGCTTACGTAAGGTCGCTAAAACGTCACTATTAGTACTTTTCTATGGGGTCGCTACTTTTTTTTTCATAAGAGTGGTCACCCTGGGCTGAGAACTGATTGCACGTTGTTGGCGGCTTCTTGAGTGTCGGCTTAGGAGAGTGTCGTAAGGTCGTCGGCGAAGACGTCGACGATAGTGCTCGGATTTGTGCGAAAGGTGTCCTTGTGCGAGCTCCTTGGGCTAGGCCTCTTTGGGCGCTCTTGAGCGGTGGACGGACCTCTCGGCTGTGATAGCTGTGTAGTTGATAACTTTCGGCGCCCGGTCTTGTTTTTGAGCTTTGTCTCTTGTAGGACTTTCGGGGCTGAGTTCGCTCAACAACTTGTAGAGGACGGTCCGTTTCCCCCTCCAACCATCCACTTTGATTTGGAGGATGCACTCATTCTTGATGTTATCTTCTTTCTTCTTCTGCTGAGCCGGGGTACAGCCGCAGTTCCATCTTCAGGTTGACCAGCTGCGTATTTCCGCTACGCTCATGTTCAGGCAGCGTCGGTGGAACCAGCTCATGCAGTCACCGCACTTGATTGAGTAGTCCTTGTTGATGACGTTCTTGGTGCAGTGGGGGAACTTGAAGGGGACTGGGGTTACTTTCGACGTCTCCAGAGAGAAGAAGGCATTGCTGGGTTTCGTTTGTTCTTCTGTTCACGGGGAAGGCTGGGTGTCTCAAGTCCGCGGTGCTACTTGGGGAAACCCCCATATACTCTGCAGAGTACCCTGGTTGATCTGGATCTTGGAGGGAGGTCGGAACTTCCACACATCTGAGGCAGACGCCAGAGACAGTTGAGATACGGCTCGAGTGAATTCATTCATCTGATCAGAATTGTTTAGTTTTTGTATTCCTATTTCAGATCACCCAACTGCTAAAGGAATCTAAGTTTAGTTACAGTTAACTTCTCGATGCGAAAAGAGCTCTGCATCAAAATTGTATTGAATCAATCAATCGGAAAGCCTCAGATTACATCATGACCAGCTATGTGTTTTGGTTGATTCACTCAAAGAAAAACCATTAGTTATAGCTTTATGCGAGACATGGCTAACTGACAATGATTTTTTGGATTTTTTTCAGTTGGATGGGTATCAAAAAGGGATTTTTAAAAATAGGGAAAAAGGGGTGGCGGTGTTGCTTTTTTTTTGTCAGAACGGGAGTTAAATTTATTCTTCAGGATTTAAAATCTAATTTGGAGTATCTTACCATAACTATTTGGAACAAATTAACTTATTTTAACATATGCACGGTCTATAGATCACCTAATCAAACATATTCAACATTTCTAGAAAATCTGGATTATCTATTAAATGAACTTCGACTATTAAAAGGAAATCCAGTTATTGTGGGAGATTTTAATTTTTATATTCTTGCCAAGGATGAAAAACCAGAAGTGTTAAGTTATAAAACGCTCTTAAAGTCTTTTGATTTGGATTTTTGTTTGAGTGAACCAACCAGATTTACTGAAAATAGTGCAACATGCATTGACCACTTTATAACTGAAGATTTTTATCCGGTGACAGTTATCATACCACAATTAGTGATCACTATGCATTGTTGGGTGAATTGCCGTTTTCGGTTGAAATGCCTGGCAAAATTGTTATTTATACCAGAAATTTTAAAAAACTGAAGCTTGATGACAACCTACTTAAGTTATTATTTCTTCTACACGTCGAATTGGAAAAGTTGAGTGATAAGGAATCAGTAAATACAAAAGTCCACGGTTTAACGTTATCAATGATTAAAGTTTTTGGTAAGTTTTGTCCTTTGAAACCAATTGATTTTACAAAACAATTGAAAAAATCTTGGATTTTCAACAATGTGAAACAAATATGCAAAAAACGAGACGCTGCTCACAAGAAAATGGTAACACTTTCGAACGATGAAACAAAAGCGAAATTCAAAAAATTGAGAAATGAGGCGAAAAAGCTGATTATGACGGAGAAAAGAAAGTTTTATGACAATCAACTTGGAAGTTGTAATGATTCCAAAAAAATGTTTCAAGTTTTCAATAAATTTTGTGGAAAAAAGAAATCCAATTCGTGCAAATTAGAGGTGAATGACATGAATAAATTTTTTGCTACCATTGGACCCACACTTTCAAAAAACTTTGTGGAGTTGAAATACAACGATAAAATTTCACGAAACTCTGATACTTTTGTTTTCTTTCCCACTGATTTTGATGAAATCTCGAAGGTTATTAAGAACCTGAAAAACAAAAACTCGACTGGTCATGATGGTTTGAGTAATGTAATGATTAAACTTTGTGCACCAGTCATTATAAAGCTCTTGGTTGTTTGTTTTAATGAAATGTTCGACTCGGAGTCTTTTCCTGACGATTGTAAAATAGCGAAAGTGATTGCCCTGTTCAAAAGTGGAAGTGAAATTGATTTTGCTAATTACCGACCCATCAGCCTTCTATCAACTATAAGCAAAATTTTTGAAAAACTAATTTATAGAAGAATGGTCAAATTTTTACAGAAGTATAAAATTCTTTGCCCTGAACAGTTTGCACTTTTTCTAGATTTTAAGAAAGCATTCGACACTGTCGATCACGATATCTTAATCATTAAATTAGAGAAATATGGGTTCCGTGGTAAATTTTTAAATTTGTTGAAAAATTATTTAATTAACAGAGTACAATTTGTAAGTGATGGTATCATAAATTCTTCATTTGAAAAAATAACTTGTGGAGTTCCCCAAGGTTCGATTTTAGGTCCTTTATTGTTCTTGATTTATATCAATGATATTTCAAATGTAACAAAGACATCCGAGATAAGCCTTTTTGCCGATGACACTATTGTTGGTTCTGGTAAAACGAGAGCGTTTTTGAAAGAATTCAGAACAGATACTCAGAGCCTAAATGACTGGTGTAATATCAACAAGTTATCAATTAATACAGACAAGAGTAAACTGATGGGTTTTGGTAAAGCTATGCCTGATGCCTCAATTTCCATTGCTGGTGAAAACATGGAAAATAAAGAAAGTTTCAAATATTTGGGTATTGAAATTGACAAAAAATTGAATTTTAATATGCAGACTGTAAAAGTTTGCACGAAAATTTCCAAATTTAATGGTGTTTTATATCGAGGAAGATCTTGTTTCTCTAAACAGGCATTAATTAAGTTTTACCTTGCATACGTGATTCCACTAATTTCTTATGGCTTATTAGCTTATGGATGTACATCGAAATCAAACCTTGATAAAATTTTCTTGGCACAGAAAAAAAATCATAAGAACCATTTTCTTCCTTCGAAAGTATGATCATGTGTCGGAGTATTTTTCAAAATTCCAACTTCAGAGTGTACATGAAATTTTTATCAGCCAATTGTTTTCCGAGACAATTTTTCAGTTCCTTGGAAAATCGCCTTTAAAGTTTTTGAATCTTGATTATGTAAAAACGCGTCGTAGTACCCGGTCGAATAGTTTAGGTTGTATACCCTTACCTTTGAGAAAATCAAAGTTAGCACAAAATTCGGTTTCGTACAAAATTGTGAAATGCTATAATTTCCTAATGTCAAATAACCTATTGCCTCTTAACCTTAACGAGTTTACTGACAAACAGAAGAAAGACTTTTACAAAAAATTTAAAGTGTACTTAAATGACAATCGATTACTTGTTGACATGTTTATAGGGTAAATTTCGTGTACCCTCATATTTTAACTCGGTTTTGCTTTCACTTATTTATCTAGGTTTCCCTTAGGTTACTGCTAGTTGGGCTGTACTGCCCGTACAGTAACCTTGATGCAGTATTTAAGTACACATATGTGATCTTTATACTGTCTCTAAATTCAAATTCAAGAATTCAAAATTCAAGGTGTCATAAAATCAGTTAAAAAGCCTCAACAATAAGATCGAATCAATCTGTTCTATTTTTTAAATCGTTTATCGTATCGATTATACTTATAGGATAGTTATTTATATCGTCAAATTATCAATTATATGAGTTTGATTTTCTTTCCAGGTCAACGCAGATGATCCCAGCAGCTCAAACAATGTTTCGGTTGAAGCCACAGATTCCAGCCCTCCACAGGAAGTATCAGACAAAGATAGCTTAGGCACAAGTAACAGTGGCGAGGACGAACATGTGAACAACAATTAGGTCAAGCAAAAATGCACCAAGTTATAGGCAATACTCGTAACTAATTATTGTACAACAAAATTATCGCAATAAAAATGTTGCTATACACTACAGAAACAAAGTCAAATCCATCTGTCCTGTTATTTTTTAAAGAGCCATCACCAAAAACCCTTTCTAAATTTCTATCTTTTATGCCTTATTTAATCTTTTGTTTGCGTAATCAAAAATGTTTTCCACGTTTGACGTTGAACTCTCCATTTTTGTTTAAAAAAATAAAATTTAGTTTTCAAGCTTATCAGAATTGTGCAATTTTTTAATGTAGAATTGATAGATTTGATCAATTGGAATAATTTAAGTGTCAATGAACCTATTGAAGAAAGACACTTATATAAGTAGTCTTCATTTTTCTCTGCTTTTAAAGGAAAAAGTCTTGAAAGTCGTTTAACTTGAATTTTTGGAGTTTCAATTTTGATTTATTTTTGCTCTCCATTTGCGAAAGTAAAAATGGCGCAAACAAAAAATATGCAAGACTTCTAGTTTCAAAAATGGACTTAATTTTCTGAAATCCCAGCGGAAAAAAATACAATTGGCCTTATTTTCTCTAATTGGGTTAAAGAGTGTCAATCATAAAAGCTTCTTGAAATTTGCTGCGCTTTAAGTTGATGTATTTTTTTTCTACAACTCGAAAACAAGTTTCTCAGCAAAAGCTTAAATTTTTCTGACTCCGTGGCTTCATTGACACTTTTCCAACTGGCAGTTGGCTATGTTTTACTGTTGCAATGTGTTTGATTACCTTCAGCATTTTTCCCGAACTAGAGAGGACTTTTAAAGCCTAGGTTAGGTGTTCATTTAGCCCAGAAAAACAGGTCTGAGACAGCAGTTTAAATAGCGTTAATATTTATTTGTTGATCAGTGGACGAACTTATATAAACTATTTTTGTATTTTGTGTTTGTTTCCCTGGTGCTCAATTAATCTCTTCTATAAAAAAAAATGTAAAATATATTTATAAAAATTAGGGGATTAATATTAATAGTTTGTATCAAATCTTAAATGTACAACACCTTTACTTGCTTGAGAGTTTAGTTTCTCCTTGTCTTTTTGATCTCACTGTTAAGAAAATCGTATGCAACTTATATTGACCATATGAGCAATATTTGGTCATCAGTATTAATTGCAGCAAGAACTACTGGCAATTTTTATACGTCCGATTAAATAACCCTTAAAAGACGGTTTTCTGTTATTTTTTCAGAAATATACTTGAATTTACTGCTTTTCAAGTATTGATCTTGTCAGCAGGGGCAGATCTCGAATTTTCTCGTGGGGGGCAACTAAACAAATTGCGTTTTTTTGACGCGCTGCCCCTTCAAAATTAGTTTGTTGGCGCCTTTAGAAAAATTTTAGGTTTGGTCGGCCTAAAGTGAATGTTATAAAATGATACGAAAAGGGGGCAGGGATCCTTTGGTTGGCAATGGGCTCGCGTTCCTGAAGGGGCGTCCGCCCCAGCTCCCACCTTTCACTAAATCCGCCCCTGCTTTTCAGCAGTGCACATGTGAAACGTAAAAACAGAGACTACGTGATTTAATTTTGGTTCAAAATTTTGAATTTCAAATGAGAAGAACGATGGTGAAGTGCCAACGATTGTCCGTGTTCGTTGCATTCGGTTAAGGCTGCAATTCTCAGCCCTGAAAGAAATGAACATTTTGGTTTGAAGCTATTGAACAGCGGTTCTCCGTTAAGAGCTGAAAAACTTATACGTTTTCCTTTCCTTTAGGGTAAACCGTATTAATCAACTAATAAAAATACGGAAGATGGTTTTCAAATTTGTTTGTACCAGCTGGGTGCAATGTTATTTTTCAATGTATCTAGCATCTTTCAAGCGACAAACCGGTTGGACACAAGAATTGGCATGCACGGCTCTCAGATGTCCACTTTCATGACCAGAGTTGGAACCGGGCCTGAATTTGAGGACCGGCCCGGTTGCTTCAGGCCCGGGCCGGTTGGAGAACAAAAAATTCAAGCCGGGACCATTTTTAATGAAAAAAAGGATTTCGAATCAAACAGTAAATTGAAATTCAAGTGTGAATTAAAAAAATATAAATTAAATAAGTCCATTGTCTGCAGTCGATCCTAATAGTTCGATTTGGCTGACTTTTGGCGCAGAAAGGAGGGCACACTTGGCTGTCCTGATTTTCCCAGCCCTGCTGAGGTCACGCTCGCTCTGGGCGCTTGTAGCTTGAACAGGTAGGACGCTCCTCCTTTCCAGAAATAGGAGGGGTCCGGGCTGATAGCCAATAATTACTGAAAAAAGATCATAATAGTAGGAAATTCTTTAAAAAGGTTTTCAAATTAATCCTATTTCATCACTTAATGAGAAAATTTTCGGCTTTAAGTCCCTAATTTTACGATTCGGCTTGAAGACCCGTCGGCTTGATGTCCGGCGCCCCGTACGTATGGGTCTAGGACAACAAGCCGACGGGACTTCAAGCCGAAAAAATAAAAAGACGGTTTATACGATTTTTAATTACGAAAATTACTGCAAATATTAGAAACACCTTCCCAATAGTTTTTCAAAGACGAAGTTCTATCTAAGTATGAGTTTTTAAGGCGGGAAATTTTCTCATTGAGGTCTCGATACTTCTTTTTTTGAATATTAAATGCCTCTCCTCGAGAAATACGTCGTATATCGAGTCGCGAATATTGCTCTTGTTCTCCAAGTTTTTGAACAACCGTCCAAAAAACCGGATTTTTTGTCCCCACAGATGCGTTCCAGTCACGATTCCAGCTCTCACATTTGTTGGTTGTCCTCAGATTTAAGGGCCGATCAAACACATTCCATAAAGTTAAAGGAATTCGGCCAAAAATCCAAAAATTCCACATGTAAGCAAAAATTTGTCCGATTTCTGGGTATCGCGAAAAAATCGGGTCTTCTTCGATTTCGGCCTCAAAACCTCCGAGAGCGGCTTCAATTTCATATTCAGGCAAAAACGCTAGACTGAAAAGTTTTTGCGCAATTTTTTTCAGGTTTTCGTCTTGATAGCCTTTTTGAAGACCAAAATCTTGAAATTTTCGAAATATGCATTGGGAAAAGTGGAACCAGCATCCCCAATGAGTAGATACTACGATAATTTTCTTGGCAGCTGCAATTCTTGGCAGCTGCAAAAATTCTAGGCCTTCAGTTGTCGCAAAAATTACGAGACCAATTTCTTGATGTAGAATAAACTCTTTACCTTGTTTCGTTTTTTGCCATGCACCTTCAATTTTCACATCTTCTAAAGTTTTCGGAGATTCTGGTAAAATTTCGGCTCTTTTTCGGCTCATGCTTTTTCTGATTTTCTCGTATTTTGGGGGCAAAAAATCTTCAGAAGTCCCCTGAATCGCTTCGTCATAGGATTTCTTCAAACTTCTACTGACATTTTGCTCAACGCTCTGAATCACTGTTTTTCGAAAATTTTCTTGCTGAATTTTTTCGTCTGGGGGGAGGTGATTGTGTTCTCCAGGTTTTTTGAAACCAATTTTGAGTCTCCTGTCATTGTAACACGCGATGGACAATTGATTTCAGAACATTTGAAGTAAATAAAGTTTTCATTAGTTTTATTTCTTCGAAACATAAATCCGTTTATAATTAAATTTTGACCTTTTTTGTTTTTGGCTTCGATAAAAGAAAAGTCCATATTGAGTCAGGAAATAATAAATAAAATTGTTTTAAAACATGTGGTATTTATTCTGAAAAGCTCAACCGGAACGAAAGTTTTCGTTTCCGCGACCTTTCTAAGTTCATTCTAAATTTACATGCAAATTTTCGGCTTCCTGACCCTAATTTTTCTCTTCGGCTTGAAATCCCGTCGGCTTGTTGTCCGGCACCCAGTTTGATTACCATTCCACGTATCATTGCACAATAACAACATGAAGACAGTTTTCAAAGTAGCAATTCAAATGTGGGGGAAAGTGGAAATGAGCACAAACTATATTTTACGAACATTTTTTTTTCTTCATACTTTTTTACATCGTAACACAACGAAATTAGACTTAATAACACTATAAAATGGAACATAATGTAAGGGGGAAATTGGTAAGAGTCGAAACATCCATTCTGACCTGGCGTTACAGTAAGATTCCGCATCAAAAACGGAATCCATCAGTTTTTCGGAGATGTGGTAGCAAGTGACGTTGATCAAGTGGTACTGATATGGACAGTAAGTCCCCTCCATATTCACAAATTCATAGTTACAGAGGAACGTTACTGAGAAAATAAATATATATTTCAGCATTTTGATGCACCAATCGCGGATGTGAAATATTGGCTGTTTTGTATTCGTAAAGTTTCGAAAGAAACTATTAATGAGATATCTGGTAAGATTGCAAACAAAAACGCGGTATTTTTTTTGAGATTTTGTTGATGACTCTAGACACAAAGAATTATACGAGTCACATGTATTCTGCAGCAATTTTAGATCTTATTCTACCCCGCTCTTTGGCTCTTTTTCCTTCCCCCCCCCCCCCCCCCACCTCACTCAAACATGAATTTTATGATCTAACGAGTGGTTTTACAAGGTGAATTAAGAAGACCAAATATGTTTGTCATGGCCTAATTAGTCTACATGCCAATTTTCTTGACAATCGGACAAAGTGAACAGTAACTTCAAATATAATAATTTGCAGGTGGGGGGAAAAGGAAAAAGAGCCCGCTCTTTCCCCGCTTCTAAACATCAATGTCCACTTTAAGAGATTATACTGATTATACGATGCTTTAGATGAAGAAACTAAATTTGCCAAGGGACAATCAACTGCCGTCTCTTTTTCCTTTTCCCCCACCTACGAATTCTTACAAGTAATTTTTTGTTCTAATTGACCGAATGTTACAAAAACTGGCATGCGGGCTAATAAAGCTATGACAAACATAATTTGGGGCTCTTTTTCCTCCCCCCCCACCTCACACGACCTTCAATATATTAGTGTAACGAGTGGTTTTACGAGGTTGAGTATGAAGACCAAATATGTTTTTCGTGGCCTTATCAGTCTGTATGTAAATTTTCATAGCAATCGGACAATGTAATCAACAAATTTACTTGTAAAAATTTGCAGGTGGGGGGGGGAAAGGAAAAAGAGCCTATTTTGGTTTTCATACATACCTTATAAAACCCCTCGGCTCTTTTTTCCTTTTCCCCCCAAGCATCGATCGATTTCATGGTGTAACGAGTGGATTTACAAGGTTGAGTATGAGGACCAAAGATGTTTGTCCCAGTTTTTTTGACCAAATGCAACTCCAAATCGAAAATGGAAATGGGTCAATTTGTTTTATCAAGAGAACTTAGGGAATAATACGATCCCAAAAAACTTTCAATTTAGCTAGTTTTTTGACCCGCCACCTAGATCTGAACGTATCGCCGAACCGGAAAGCAAAATCGATTATCGAAATCGACAAAAGATCCAAAGGACCAAGCAGAAAATAGAAAAATTGACGAAGCCAACGCTGACAGACGAAAAAAATTACTGAAAAAGAATATAGTGTGTGTTACCGTGAAGCCGACCAACGTGTAAAGTCCTGTTTACTCTTTTCGCTCGGTCCAAAAAGATAAAAAAAACTCCTTATGACAAACTTGTTTGCAGATATTTCAAAAATTTTGTGCCGAATAAGAGAAATTTTTCAAGAAGTAAAATTGTTATGGAACGAATATACCTCTACAATGCCGTAGAGACATAGCAAAAATGCTTTCAACCTTTTGGAATGCATGCACTTCTACAACTCCTTTCCACAGACACACACAAATCCACGTCAAAAAAGTTTTATCAATATTTACACAATATTTTGTAGTAAAAAAAACTTCGGGACATCAACATTTTGCAGAAACTATTATATGAACCTGGAGAAAAATTTCCAGAAGAAAAAGAAGATCCAGAAACTATCGAGTACACACAACATGGCATTCAAAGGTACTTCAATTCCAAACCTCGAAAAAGTTCGTAGTGTCCTGATCTATATTCAACAAAAGGTGGGAGACGAAATTAAATGTTTAATCAAGGAATAGCAAAACTAAAAAAAGTGCCAGAGTCTATCTTGCTGCAGTCGTTGTTATCAGCGCAAAAAAGTATGGAGCTGTTAGATTAACAATGGACGCTGATTGAATGAATGCCCCAACAATAAAATCAATACAAAATCCTCAACCTATTAAAACGAGAGGAAGTATCAGTTCAAACTATGAAAAAAACAACAACCAATGCCTTGTTTTCTTAAAATTGTTTTTAACATACTCCAGTTTAGTAAATTAGTCAGACTTTGAAGCAATTAGTATATCAGGCCTTTTATTTTGTAAAACAAATTTTGGCGGCTTGCCCGAATAGTTCAATGAGGGTCATAAAGCTATAAGCAATACCCTGCATGAGAACCCAGGAAATACTTGTTTTCACACAAAGAACTACATGTATAACAGCAAAAAACGGCCGTACACTTTTGAATTATGGAAAAGGGTAGTTTTTATCTACGCAAAGAAAATTTCTCACGCAATCTATTCAAAAACAATTTTTCAGCTACACGTATCACTGGGTTACAATTTCATAGACCAAAATTTTCCATTCTTTGATATTTTTATAACAAGCATTTTTTCCGAACTCTGGAATCAAATTTACTTTTTTTCATTGGTCTCTTTTTTTACCATAAATGTATGAAAAGAGCGTGCTAAGCTTTTTTTATACTATGAAATTGTATGATAAGCATTTTTCCTATACTATGAAATTGTATGATAAGCATTTTTAAAAAACTTTGAAATTGTATGACAAGCTTTTTTTCGATACTATGAAATTGTGTGAAAAGCATTTTTTCCATTCTATGAATTTGGATGATAAGCATTTTTTCCATACTATGAAATTGTATGATGGGCATTTTTTCATGGAAAGCTTTTTGAATTGTTGAAACATGGCAAGTAGATTAAATGAATTGAGCACAGCATAAATTATAAACAAGAAAAATGCCTTCAACCGTGTTTTATATTTCAACGTTCCTAAACATCATTTGGAGGCTTAACTTTTATGAAAAAGCCAATAATTACTGAAAAAAGATCATAATAGTAGGAAATTCTTTAAAAAGGTTTTCAAATTAATCCTATTTCATCACTTAATGAGAAAATTTTCGGCTTTAAGTCCCTAATTTTACGATTCGGCTTGAAGACCCGTCGGCTTGATGTCCGGCGCCCCGTATGATGGACTCAAAAAGATGAAAAAGAAGTGCTAAAGGTGTAAATGACAGTCTTAACAGGTGTGAAGTGGAGGTTCAAAAGGTGTGAATTGAAGTGTGAAAGATGTGAACAGAAGTGTGAAAGGTGTGAAATTTTATGAAAGTCGGGACCGGCGCGGTTGCTGATTCAAAAATTGAGGCCCGAGCTCGGCCTGGCCTGTAAAAAGCCCGGGCCCGGCTCCAACTCTAATCATGACATGTTAAATTTACATAACCTGCCTTGTTTTCACTCTTTGAAATCAGGAGTGGGTTTAGAGGAAGGGGGACGAACCCACAACCCACTCACCTCAACCATCTTCACCGCCCAACGAGCTCCCTTTGGTATTTTTTAACCCAAAACCGATCATTTTGAGATTTTTTATTCAATCAAAAATTACGCAACAAGTACCGGAGCAACTGCTCATGAAAATATATCAAAGTGAGGAGCCTCTGTTGTAGCTCAACAAACTTTAGGAAGGGTATAATTTGGGTATAGTCTAAAAATTTGAGCGAAACAATCTAAAATGTCAATCACATGTTAATTAAAGTGGTATCACATTGATGACTTAAGCACATGAGCTGCCAAGGAGATTGTCGCGAAATAGTTCAGAAATTAATAAAGCATTTTACACCGCCAAACCAGATTTTTCTGTAGCTGGCATGATTTCAGAATCAGTCTTGAGCTGTTATAAAAAGGATCGTTAAAAAGAAAGCGGAGCTGCTCATGTGACAACTTCATATTAATCTGTACTATTGAGCGAGCTAAAAAAGACTTGAGGGCTGAAAAAAAGCAAAGCGATAATTATGCACTTTGCATATTTGCCAGCAATTTCGCTAAACCAGTACCCATGCAAGGCACGGATACTTCGAAGAAATCGTGAAGTTACCATTACCTTAACACCTATTGAGCATATTTGACAAAAATCTTCACAAATTGAAAACGAAGTAAAAAAAAAATACTTTTCAGACGACTTTTTCATATTAGTTTTCTCTGTAACTGTCTGTGATCGAATACCTAACTAAAAGCTAAACAAATACTTACTAATTTTGGCAGAGCAGTGTCGTGTAATCGGGAAACAGGTTTTTTTTTGCCACACAACCTTTTAAATCTTATTTGCTTTTCTTACTTGCTGTATCACTGAACCTTAACAACTTCTAGGCGTTTCACCACTTGGCCTAAAGGTAATGTGGTCGCCATTGCATCCTAGGATCTGCGGTTCGAGCAGCGGCCGGACCTTGTTTTTTTTCAATGTATGATATTCAAAAACTTTTTCCGCTGAAATTGTCGAGATTTGCTTGACTGCTCAAGTTCACTTTCGGTCTGCTTATCTTTTTCGGACTTATTTGGTTCCCTTTCTATCGTGTCTGCTAGCTTAAAATGCTATTTTTACGTATTATTGCAACTGTTGCGAAGGCTTTTCTCCGCCTCTGTGTTCAATTTTCTATGATCGGATCGCTCTATGCTCCTTGCACAGCAGCAACTTTTATAAAAATCATAATTATATTTGAGCTTAATTTGCTTTGCTTTGGCTCAATTATGATCTGCTCATCTTAATGTATATCATTTGGACGTTCAGATAAATAAATTTTTGATGGCCTGCTTGCTTGTTAATTTTGGTTTATTAATGACCTAGATGCAAGTATGCAGGTAGTTTTAAAACGACGAGTAGACTTGGTTTCTTGTTGATCAATTACTTCATTAAGTATTTTGTCGAATTTTATTCTTTGATAGTTTTTAAAAGAATATAGAAGTTTATAAGAAGTATCAAATGCCTAATTGCGGAAGTCTCCGAGGGAGAATTTTGATTTACGCATTTGGACTTAACAAAAACGTACGGGCACCTAGCATCAGATAACCAGGCATGCCAACTGCGTAATTTTTGCTATGAAAGTAGAGCGGTCAACGAACGTATAGATTTTCAACTGGACTTCACAGAGGCGATATGCTCAGCAAACTCAACGAGGCATGGACTCATCAATTGGATCTACAACTTTATTATGTTATTACGGCGAAATATTCCTTGCCTCCAAAAGATCATCTATTGCACACAAGGTCATACTTACTTTTTAAAGTTGAAAACCCGAAAACTAAACACGGTACAATGGCGAAGAAATATAAACATTCCTTAAGTTACCTGGATGTTAATTCACTTTGTATATCATAGATTTCAGCCTTACTGAGAGAAGAAGATATACTTCTAAAATCTTTGGTACAAGTCTTAGACGACTAGAAGGATCCATATCCGACGAAATTCGGCGGTTACTTTTACCATTACTATAAAAATGTTCAAACATTCAATGGACTTATGTATATGAAAAACAAGTAAGTTGTTACTATCGCGGTCAATGGGGATGTAATGAAACTACAACACCAGACACACCCTAAACAGTTCGGCAAAAAGTGCTTCTAAAAACCTTTGTGGTTGCCGAAAAACGATAGATAAAACTACTCAAATTGATAAAATAGGCAAAAACCTAAAGTTTTTAGTTTTGTCTTTTAATTTCAAAACAACCATTTTTATAGGTAGTTATTAAAGAAACAGATTCGGGTATTACCGTCCTGTTGGATATTAACTGGAGTACACAGAAATACGTATAATTTTACATCAAAAGACCTACTAAATTCCCTTCGACAACAAATGTTCCAGTACATCAGTCAACCAATAATTGAATTTCTCCACGATTACCTTCACTTTCATGGTATTGCAAAAACATTAGAGTTGACCACGCATCTTGTTTTACGGTTCACGATTTCAAAATAATTTGGTTTTCAAACAAAATCAAACGTGTTTCTGGCACAGATGGGGATTCTTAATCTAACGGTTCGATAAAAGTGTATACAGACAGTTAAATTAAAACTCTTAGCTATGTCATCAGATCTGGTTAGTGTCATTAAAGGAAGCTATCTGAAATTATCTGGAGTCTAGGAAGTACTAGATAATTGAAATTAAACAGTATATCATTTGAAAAGCATTATAACAGAAAACCAAAAATGCTCTAGAAAACCTTAGACATCAAAAGTCGAGCAACAACCCAGTGATATCGAACTCCAGCGGATCATTGTATAAACTTATCTTCACTGTTAAATCAGCGGTACGCAAGCTATTCCTGGTGTCCGACTCAGTAGAAAACCTTAACACCAAAACTTCCAGTTATAGTCTCGATGGATCAACCCAAAAAAAAACGAAACTAGCTTGAGTGAATAGCAGTCTCCTTGGGATACACAATCTGAAAAAACGAACCGTGGAACCTCCGATTTGGAGAGACTGCTGGATACCATTTCGGCTTGGAAGAGTAGAAAACATCGATACAATTCAATCACATAAAGTCAAATACTCAAGCAAGTGTACAAAATTCTGAAAAAAGAAAAGTGAATCACTTCCATCTAAATCTAATAAACACTATACACAGCTTTATTTAGAATCATTCAACCTAATGCAGTATTCGTAGTTCATCCAGTTCAACTATTTTTTCAATCTTATTTTGAATTTTAATTGGTCGCACCGCACCTCTCAGTTTTGTAAGTTTCCAGAGCTGTAAAGTTTTGGCTAAATCTTTTTTAAATAACTTTTCAACCAATTCTTAGCCCATACTCCACTCTGATCTTTGGAATTACTCTTCAATTTTCTCTTAACTTTTTTCCACTGTTTCGTGTAATCGAGGAAAAGGTAAAGGCAGTATAGTATGTATGTATTACGAGTAAGTATAATATATTGTAAGCCTTTTTCACGAGTGAGGGAAGTGTTCTGATTGCAAAATTTTCAAATGATTTATTTAAGAAAGAAAGAAAGAAAGAAAAAATTTCTACGGTCATTCATTACATAAATTTGGCAATTCATCGTTATAAGTAAATATCAAAATGAGAGGATAGACAACGGGGCCATATGGCCCACAAACGCCTACCCTAGCTATGCATACATCTTTCACAATCAGTAAAAGATTTTTTTTAAATGTTTTTAGAAATTGTTGAAAATTTGTAATTTCATCCATATCTCTTAAGCTACGAGCATTTGGACAGTCAAGTATTGTCATTTTAATCCCAAATCTATATTATACCTTCGTTAGCAGGCAACCGCCGGTTAAAAAGCAAAGAAAAGAAAAACATAAATTTAAATTTAGATTTTTTTTGAACTTTTTTTCTTTCAAAATCGTAAAACCGTCCATATCTCCTAACCAACGAGCATTTGGAGGGTCAAGTTTTGTCATTCTAATCAGAAGCCTATATTATACCTACGTAAGCAGGCAACCGCCGGTAAAAAAATAAAAGAAAAACAAAAATTTAAAATTAGATTTTTTTTTGATTTTTTTTTAAATCGTAAAATCGTCCATATCTCCTAAGCTAGGAGTTTCTGTAATTTTTTATTATCTGTTTGATCTTGACAGCTTTCACTTCGTTGTTGGAGTGGTTGAGTTATTGTTGATGAACGTTATTATTAAAAGTTTTTTTATCCAGTTTTAATGTTATTCTTTATCTTAACCTTCTTATTTAGAGTTCTAGGGGAAAATGTTTCAAGATTTTAATCTAGCCTAAAGCGACTAGAATAAAAATTTGAATAAGTTAAGAAAACTTAAATAAGCTTATGTTTGATGATAACTTAATCACTGAAAAACAAAACAACAATTAAAATCCGTTCAAATTGCAAGTTTAGTTTCTGAAAAGTAGAAAAGTGCACACAATACAACAACAACTGTTACAAGATGTTTTCCTAACAACTCATATTCATCTGTCCAAAATGAAAAAAACAGTCGCACAAGTCTTAAAACCATTCAGTTTGTCTCAAATTAATTTTCCTGATTCTCGGTTTTACGTCACCTGTAGACGCACTGCGGTTTGTATTTAGACCTTACCTCTTTTGCAAGCTCTCAATACGTTGGCGCGACTGCGGCGGTCACTATTCGGCCGCTTGAATTTTTTCTGTCTTAACAAAAAAAAATTAATCCATCTATTTGATGGCTCAACTTTCAATCAATCAGAATTCAAGAAGAATGATTTTGGGACTTATGCGGCTGATTTTTAAATCTTGGATCTATGAACATTGAAGACTGTGAAACATGTGCAATTTTTGTTTATTTTTTTCAATTTTGAGGACATGTGGGAGTCAGTGTAATTGTCTTGGCGAGCTAAATTAATTTAATTTACTTGACTTCACCCGTTAAGTGTTGGAAACAAAATAAAATTTTCGCTAGGTATATTTTGACTCAATGAACGTGTCGTGACAAAACGGGTATTTTTTTTGATGATATAGCGATGCTTTTTTTAGTTCGTTAAAGCTATTTATACGTACCAATGATGCCTCAAAGAGCTTGGTTTTAAAAATTGATCAAGAAATTTGTGTTCCTGTGTGTTAATAGGTCATGCGCTGTATATTGTACTAGGTTTTTTTTCCATTTTTGAGGACCTGTGGGAGACAACTTGATAGTCTTGGCTAGCTAAATTTCGTTTATTTTATTAAATCAACAGGTTAAACTTTGGAAACAGAATACATTTTGCGCTGTGTTATTTTTGACCCAATGAAATTGTCATCACAAATATGATACTTTTCAGTGTTTTTTTTTGGTCGAGGTTATGGAACTTTACTTGCGCTCTCACAACTTTTAATGATAGAGCGATGCGTTTTGAGTTAATAATGTCACTTATACGTGCCAATTATGCCTTGAAAAAGTTGATTTCGAAACTTGATCTTTAATTCAAGAAAATGTTTTTCTATTTGTTAAACATTTTTTGTACTTTTATTTTCATTTTGAGAATTTGTGGGACCCGGGTTGACCCAAGAGCTTAAAGTAGTCGGCTTAATAGTCTTAGGCCAATTGAATGTTTTTGGTACAAATGGGACTGATTTATCATTTTGGTACTTGTGAATACCCACCCGGGTAATGTCACAATTAGGAATAGTCATAATGAACTGAAACAGCAGTAGCAGGTGAAAGTGATGGAATGATGTTCGTATGATGGGGTCTAGGACAACAAGCCGACGGGACTTCAAGCCGAAGGGACTTCAGGCCGAAATTTTAACTTTACAAGCACCTCAAATCACAATCTTTTGATCTGTAAAACGTTGCTTTTCAAAAATTTAGGCACGTTTTGTCCATAATAAGCGTTATTCATGACAATGAATCACTTAGGATTGGGATTCGTTTATAATTTCAGACGGTTTTTGAAATTCATAAATTATAAACAAAAAATTGCTTTCAACCGTGTTTTATATTTCAACTTTCCTAAACATCATTTGGAGTGAGAAGAAGGCATTGCTGGGTTTCGTTTGTTCTTCTGTCCGCGGGGAAGGCTGGGTGTCTCAAGTCCGCGGTGCTACTGGGGGAAAACCCCATATATTCTGCAGAGTACCCTGGTTGATCTGGATCTTGGAGGGAGGTCGGAACTTCCACACATCTGCCGTCTAGGGGAGGTTTCCACAAAGCGTTCAGTTCGGCAGACGCCAGAGATAGTTGAGATACGGCTCGAGAGAATTCATTCATCTGATCAGAATTGTTTAGTTTTTGTACTCATATTTCAGATCACCCAACTGCTAAACGAATCTAAGTTTAGTTACAGGTAACTTCTCGATGCGAAAAGAGCTCTGCATCAAAATTGTATTGAATCAATCAATCGGAAAGCCTCAAGGTGTCATAAAATCAGTTAAAAAGCCTCAACAATAAGATCGAATCAATCTGTTCTATTTTTAAATCGTTTATCGTGTCGATTATACTTATAGGATAGTTATTTATGTCGTCAAATTATCAATTATATTGTTTCAATTATATGAGTTTGATTTTCTTTCCAGGTCAACGCAGATGATCCCAGCAGCTCAAACAATGTTTCGGTTGAAGCCACAGATTCCAGCCCTCCACAGGAAGTATCAGACAAAAATAGCTTAGGCACAAGTAACAGTGGCGAGGACGAACATGTGAACAACAATTAGGTCAAGCAAAAATGCACCAAGTTACAGACAATACTCGTAACTAATTATTGTACAACTAAATTATCGCAATAAAAATGTTGCTATACATTACAGAAACAAAGTCAAACCCATCTGTCCTGTTTTTTTTTAAAGAGCCATCACCAAAAACCATCTCTAAATTTCCATCTTTCATGCCTTATTTAATCTTTTGTTTGCGTAATCAAAAATGTTTTCCACGTTTGACGTTGAATTCTCCATTTTTATAAAAATAAAATTTAGTTTTCAAGCTTATCAGAATTGTGCAAATTTTTTAATGTAGAATTGATAGATTTGATCAATTGGAATCATTTAAGTGTCAATGAACCTATTGAGGACACTTATATAAGTCGTGTTCAGTTTTCTCTACTTTTAAAGGAAAGTCGTTTACGTTCAAGTTTGAATTTTTGCAGTTTGAATTTTGATTTATTTTTGCTCTCCATTTTTTAGAATCTTCATCCTTCTCAATTCCTGCATTCTGATACACATTTAGGATGATGCTCTAGATTCGATTTTCCGATACACGATACACGCTTTTCCGCTTTAAGTCCCTAATTTTACGATTCGGCTTGAAATCCCGTCGGCATGATGTCCGGCACCCCGTATGATGGATTCAAAAAGGTGAAAAAGAAGTGCTAAAGGTGTGAATGGCAGTCTTAACAGGTGTGAAGGGGAGGTTCAAAAGGTGTGAACAGAAGCCTCAGCAGGTGTGAAGTGAAGTTTCAAAAGGTGTGAAAGATGTGAACAGAAGTATGAAAGGTGTGAAATAACCTGCCTTGTTTTCACTCTTTGAAAACCGATCATTTTTAGATTTTTCAGTCAATCAAAAATTACGCAAAAAGTACCGGAGCAACTGCTTATGAAATTATATCAAAGTGTGGAGCCTCTTTTGTAGCTCAACAAACTTTAGGAAGGGTATAATTTGGGTATAGTCTAAAAATTTGAGCAAAACAATTTAAAATGTCAATTACATGTTTATTAAAGTGCTATCACCTTGATGACTTAGCACATGAGCTGCCAAGGAGATTGTCGCGAAATAGTTCAGAAATTTATAAAGCATTTTACACCGCCAAACCAGATTTTTTTGTAGCTGGCATGATTTCAGAATCAGTCTTGAGCTGTTATAAAAAGGATCGTTAAAAAGAAAGCGGAGCTGCTCATGTGACAACTTCATATTAATCTGTACTATTGAGCGAGCTAAAAAAGACTTGAGGGCTGAACAAAAGCAAAACGATAATTAAGCACTTTGCCTATTTGCCAGCAACTTATTTGGTTCCCTTTCTATCGTGTCTGCTAGCTTAAAATGCTATTTTTACGTATTATTGCAACTGTTGCGAAGGCTTTTCTCCGCCTCTGTGTTCAATTTTCTATGATCGGATCGCTCTATGCTCCTTGCACAGCAGCAACTTTTATAAAAATCATAATTATATTTGAGCTTAATTTGCTTTGCTTTGGCTCAATTATGATCTGCTCATCTTAATGTATATCATTTGGACGTTCAGATAAATAAATTTTTGATGGCCTGCTTGCTTGTTAATTTTGGTTTATTAATGACCTAGATGCAAGTATGCAGGTAGTTTTAAAACGACGAGTAGACTTGGTTTCTTGTTGATCAATTACTTCATTAAGTATTTTGTCGAATTTTATTCTTTGATAGTTTTTAAAAGAATATAGAAGTTTATAAGAAGTATCAAATGCCTAATTGCGGAAGTCTCCGAGGGAGAATTTTGATTTACGCATTTGGACTTAACAAAAACGTACGGGCACCTAGCATCAGATAACCAGGCATGCCAACTGCGTAATTTTTGCTATGAAAGTAGAGCGGTCAACGAACGTATAGATTTTCAACTGGACTTCACAGAGGCGATATGCTCAGCAAACTCAACGAGGCATGGACTCATCAATTGGATCTACAACTTTATTATGTTATTACGGCGAAATATTCCTTGCCTCCAAAAGATCATCTATTGCACACAAGGTCATACTTACTTTTTAAAGTTGAAAACCCGAAAACTAAACACGGTACAATGGCGAAGAAATATAAACATTCCTTAAGTTACCTGGATGTTAATTCACTTTGTATATCATAGATTTCAGCCTTACTGAGAGAAGAAGATATACTTCTAAAATCTTTGGTACAAGTCTTAGACGACTAGAAGGATCCATATCCGACGAAATTCGGCGGTTACTTTTACCATTACTATAAAAATGTTCAAACATTCAATGGACTTATGTATATGAAAAACAAGTAAGTTGTTACTATCGCGGTCAATGGGGATGTAATGAAACTACAACACCAGACACACCCTAAACAGTTCGGCAAAAAGTGCTTCTAAAAACCTTTGTGGTTGCCGAAAAACGATAGATAAAACTACTCAAATTGATAAAATAGGCAAAAACCTAAAGTTTTTAGTTTTGTCTTTTAATTTCAAAACAACCATTTTTATAGGTAGTTATTAAAGAAACAGATTCGGGTATTACCGTCCTGTTGGATATTAACTGGAGTACACAGAAATACGTATAATTTTACATCAAAAGACCTACTAAATTCCCTTCGACAACAAATGTTCCAGTACATCAGTCAACCAATAATTGAATTTCTCCACGATTACCTTCACTTTCATGGTATTGCAAAAACATTAGAGTTGACCACGCATCTTGTTTTACGGTTCACGATTTCAAAATAATTTGGTTTTCAAACAAAATCAAACGTGTTTCTGGCACAGATGGGGATTCTTAATCTAACGGTTCGATAAAAGTGTATACAGACAGTTAAATTAAAACTCTTAGCTATGTCATCAGATCTGGTTAGTGTCATTAAAGGAAGCTATCTGAAATTATCTGGAGTCTAGGAAGTACTAGATAATTGAAATTAAACAGTATATCATTTGAAAAGCATTATAACAGAAAACCAAAAATGCTCTAGAAAACCTTAGACATCAAAAGTCGAGCAACAACCCAGTGATATCGAACTCCAGCGGATCATTGTATAAACTTATCTTCACTGTTAAATCAGCGGTACGCAAGCTATTCCTGGTGTCCGACTCAGTAGAAAACCTTAACACCAAAACTTCCAGTTATAGTCTCGATGGATCAACCCAAAAAAAAAACGAAACTAGCTTGAGTGAATAGCAGTCTCCTTGGGATACACAATCTGAAAAAACGAACCGTGGAACCTCCGATTTGGAGAGACTGCTGGATACCATTTCGGCTTGGAAGAGTAGAAAACATCGATACAATTCAATCACATAAAGTCAAATACTCAAGCAAGTGTACAAAATTCTGAAAAAAGAAAAGTGAATCACTTCCATCTAAATCTAATAAACACTATACACAGCTTTATTTAGAATCATTCAACCTAATGCAGTATTCGTAGTTCATCCAGTTCAACTATTTTTTCAATCTTATTTTGAATTTTAATTGGTCGCACCGCACCTCTCAGTTTTGTAAGTTTCCAGAGCTGTAAAGTTTTGGCTAAATCTTTTTTAAATAACTTTTCAACCAATTCTTAGCCCATACTCCACTCTGATCTTTGGAATTACTCTTCAATTTTCTCTTAACTTTTTTCCACTGTTTCGTGTAATCGAGGAAAAGGTAAAGGCAGTATAGTATGTATGTATTACGAGTAAGTATAATATATTGTAAGCCTTTTTCACGAGTGAGGGAAGTGTTCTGATTGCAAAATTTTCAAATGATTTATTTAAGAAAGAAAGAAAGAAAGAAAAAATTTCTACGGTCATTCATTACATAAATTTGGCAATTCATCGTTATAAGTAAATATCAAAATGAGAGGATAGACAACGGGGCCATATGGCCCACAAACGCCTACCCTAGCTATGCATACATCTTTCACAATCAGTAAAAGATTTTTTTTAAATGTTTTTAGAAATTGTTGAAAATTTGTAATTTCATCCATATCTCTTAAGCTACGAGCATTTGGACAGTCAAGTATTGTCATTTTAATCCCAAATCTATATTATACCTTCGTTAGCAGGCAACCGCCGGTTAAAAAGCAAAGAAAAGAAAAACATAAATTTAAATTTAGATTTTTTTTGAACTTTTTTTCTTTCAAAATCGTAAAACCGTCCATATCTCCTAACCAACGAGCATTTGGAGGGTCAAGTTTTGTCATTCTAATCAGAAGCCTATATTATACCTACGTAAGCAGGCAACCGCCGGTAAAAAAATAAAAGAAAAACAAAAATTTAAAATTAGATTTTTTTTTGATTTTTTTTTAAATCGTAAAATCGTCCATATCTCCTAAGCTAGGAGTTTCTGTAATTTTTTATTATCTGTTTGATCTTGACAGCTTTCACTTCGTTGTTGGAGTGGTTGAGTTATTGTTGATGAACGTTATTATTAAAAGTTTTTTTATCCAGTTTTAATGTTATTCTTTATCTTAACCTTCTTATTTAGAGTTCTAGGGGAAAATGTTTCAAGATTTTAATCTAGCCTAAAGCGACTAGAATAAAAATTTGAATAAGTTAAGAAAACTTAAATAAGCTTATGTTTGATGATAACTTAATCACTGAAAAACAAAACAACAATTAAAATCCGTTCAAATTGCAAGTTTAGTTTCTGAAAAGTAGAAAAGTGCACACAATACAACAACAACTGTTACAAGATGTTTTCCTAACAACTCATATTCATCTGTCCAAAATGAAAAAAACAGTCGCACAAGTCTTAAAACCATTCAGTTTGTCTCAAATTAATTTTCCTGATTCTCGGTTTTACGTCACCTGTAGACGCACTGCGGTTTGTATTTAGACCTTACCTCTTTTGCAAGCTCTCAATACGTTGGCGCGACTGCGGCGGTCACTATTCGGCCGCTTGAATTTTTTCTGTATTAACAAAAAAAAATTAATCCATCTATTTGATGGCTCAACTTTCAATCAATCAGAATTCAAGAAGAATGATTTTGGGACTTATGCGGCTGATTTTTAAATCTTGGATCTATGAACATTGAAGACTGTGAAACATGTGCAATTTTTGTTTATTTTTTTCAATTTTGAGGACATGTGGGAGTCAGTGTAATTGTCTTGGCGAGCTAAATTAATTTAATTTACTTGACTTCACCCGTTAAGTGTTGGAAACAAAATAAAATTTTCGCTAGGTATATTTTGACTCAATGAACGTGTCGTGACAAAACGGGTATTTTTTTTGATGATATAGCGATGCTTTTTTTAGTTCGTTAAAGCTATTTATACGTACCAATGATGCCTCAAAGAGCTTGGTTTTAAAAATTGATCAAGAAATTTGTGTTCCTGTGTGTTAATAGGTCATGCGCTGTATATTGTACTAGGTTTTTTTTTCCATTTTTGAGGACCTGTGGGAGACAACTTGATAGTCTTGGCTAGCTAAATTTCGTTTATTTTATTAAATCAACAGGTTAAACTTTGGAAACAGAATACATTTTGCGCTGTGTTATTTTTGACCCAATGAAATTGTCATCACAAATATGATACTTTTCAGTGTTTTTTTTTGGTCGAGGTTATGGAACTTTACTTGCGCTCTCACAACTTTTAATGATAGAGCGATGCGTTTTGAGTTAATAATGTCACTTATACGTGCCAATTATGCCTTGAAAAAGTTGATTTCGAAACTTGATCTTTAATTCAAGAAAATGTTTTTCTATTTGTTAAACATTTTTTGTACTTTTATTTTCATTTTGAGAATTTGTGGGACCCGGGTTGACCCAAGAGCTTAAAGTAGTCGGCTTAATAGTCTTAGGCCAATTGAATGTTTTTGGTACAAATGGGACTGATTTATCATTTTGGTACTTGTGAATACCCACCCGGGTAATGTCACAATTAGGAATAGTCATAATGAACTGAAACAGCAGTAGCAGGTGAAAGTGATGGAATGATGTTCGTATGATGGGGTCTAGGACAACAAGCCGACGGGACTTCAAGCCGAAGGGACTTCAGGCCGAAATTTTAACTTTACAAGCACCTCAAATCACAATCTTTTGATCTGTAAAACGTTGCTTTTCAAAAATTTAGGCACGTTTTGTCCATAATAAGCGTTATTCATGACAATGAATCACTTAGGATTGGGATTCGTTTATAATTTCAGACGGTTTTTGAAATTCATAAATTATAAACAAAAAATTGCTTTCAACCGTGTTTTATATTTCAACTTTCCTAAACATCATTTGGAGTGAGAAGAAGGCATTGCTGGGTTTCGTTTGTTCTTCTGTCCGCGGGGAAGGCTGGGTGTCTCAAGTCCGCGGTGCTACTGGGGGAAAACCCCATATATTCTGCAGAGTACCCTGGTTGATCTGGATCTTGGAGGGAGGTCGGAACTTCCACACATCTGCCGTCTAGGGGAGGTTTCCACAAAGCGTTCAGTTCGGCAGACGCCAGAGATAGTTGAGATACGGCTCGAGAGAATTCATTCATCTGATCAGAATTGTTTAGTTTTTGTACTCATATTTCAGATCACCCAACTGCTAAACGAATCTAAGTTTAGTTACAGGTAACTTCTCGATGCGAAAAGAGCTCTGCATCAAAATTGTATTGAATCAATCAATCGGAAAGCCTCAAGGTGTCATAAAATCAGTTAAAAAGCCTCAACAATAAGATCGAATCAATCTGTTCTATTTTTAAATCGTTTATCGTGTCGATTATACTTATAGGATAGTTATTTATGTCGTCAAATTATCAATTATATTGTTTCAATTATATGAGTTTGATTTTCTTTCCAGGTCAACGCAGATGATCCCAGCAGCTCAAACAATGTTTCGGTTGAAGCCACAGATTCCAGCCCTCCACAGGAAGTATCAGACAAAAATAGCTTAGGCACAAGTAACAGTGGCGAGGACGAACATGTGAACAACAATTAGGTCAAGCAAAAATGCACCAAGTTACAGACAATACTCGTAACTAATTATTGTAAAACTAAATTATCGCAATAAAAATGTTGCTATACATTACAGAAACAAAGTCAAACCCATCTGTCCTGTTTTTTTTTAAAGAGCCATCACCAAAAACCATCTCTAAATTTCCATCTTTCATGCCTTATTTAATCTTTTGTTTGCGTAATCAAAAATGTTTTCCACGTTTGACGTTGAATTCTCCATTTTTATAAAAATAAAATTTAGTTTTCAAGCTTATCAGAATTGTGCAATTTTTTAATGTAGAATTGATAGATTTGATCAATTGGAATCATTTAAGTGTCAATGAACCTATTGAAGACACTTATATAAGTCGTGTTCAGTTTTCTCTACTTTTAAAGGAAAGTCGTTTACGTTCAAGTTTGAATTTTTGCAGTTTGAATTTTGATTTATTTTTGCTCTCCATTTTTTAGAATCTTCATCCTTCTCAATTCCTGCATTCTGATACACATTTAGGATGATGCTCTAGATTCGATTTTCCGATACACGATACACGCTTTTCCGCTTTAAGTCCCTAATTTTACGATTCGGCTTGAAATCCCGTCGGCATGATGTCCGGCACCCCGTATGATGGATTCAAAAAGGTGAAAAAGAAGTGCTAAAGGTGTGAATGGCAGTCTTAACAGGTGTGAAGGGGAGGTTCAAAAGGTGTGAACAGAAGCCTCAGCAGGTGTGAAGTGAAGTTTCAAAAGGTGTGAAAGATGTGAACAGAAGTATGAAAGGTGTGAAATAACCTGCCTTGTTTTCACTCTTTGAAAACCGATCATTTTTAGATTTTTCAGTCAATCAAAAATTACGCAAAAAGTACCGGAGCAACTGCTTATGAAATTATATCAAAGTGTGGAGCCTCTTTTGTAGCTCAACAAACTTTAGGAAGGGTATAATTTGGGTATAGTCTAAAAATTTGAGCAAAACAATTTAAAATGTCAATTACATGTTTATTAAAGTGCTATCACCTTGATGACTTAGCACATGAGCTGCCAAGGAGATTGTCGCGAAATAGTTCAGAAATTTATAAAGCATTTTACACCGCCAAACCAGATTTTTTTGTAGCTGGCATGATTTCAGAATCAGTCTTGAGCTGTTATAAAAAGGATCGTTAAAAAGAAAGCGGAGCTGCTCATGTGACAACTTCATATTAATCTGTACTATTGAGCGAGCTAAAAAAGACTTGAGGGCTGAACAAAAGCAAAACGATAATTAAGCACTTTGCCTATTTGCCAGCAACTTCGCTAAACCAGTACCCATGCAAGGCACGGATACTTCGAAGAAATCGTGAAGTTACCATTACCTTAACACCTATTGAGCATATTTGACAAAAATCTTCACAAATTGAAAACGAAGTAAAAAAAAATACTTTTCAGACGACTTTTTCATATTAGTTTTCTCTGTAACTGTCTGTGATCGAATACCTAACTAAAATCTAAACAAATACTTACTAATTTTGGCAGACAGAGCAGTGTCGTGTAATCGAGAAACAGGTTTTTTTTTTGCCACAAACAACCTTTTAAATCTTTTTTGCTTTTCTTACTTGCTGTATCAATGAACCTTAACAACTTCTAGGCGTTTCACCACTTGGTCGCCATTGTGATTTCAAATAATGGCGACAACATTAAACAGTGCATCATTTGAAATTATTTGTTATCGAATAATTTTCAAATAAAATCAGTGCATCATTTGATATCGAAATTAAATAGTGCATCATTTGAAAAGCATTATAACAGAAAACCAAAATGCTCTAGAAAACCTTAGACATCAAAAGTCGAGCAACAACCCAGTGATATCGAACTCCAGCGGATCATTGTATAAACATATCTTCACTGATAAATCAGCGGTACGCAAGCTATTCCTGGTGTCCGACTCATTAGAAAATCTTAACACCAAAACTTCCATGGAGTCAACCCAAAAAAAAACGAAACTAGCTTGAGTCAATAGCAGTCTCCTTGGGATACACAATCTGAAAAAACGAACTGTGGATCCTCCGATTTGGAGAAACTGCTGGATACCATTTTGTCCTGGAAGAGTAGAAAACATCGATACAAATCAATCGCATAGAAACAAATACTCAAGCAAGTGTACAAAATTCTGAAAGAAGAAACGTGAATCACTTCCATCTTAATCTAATAAATACTATACGAAGCTTTATTTAGAATCATTTAACCTAATGCAGTACCCGTAGTTTATCCAATTTAACTATTTTTTCAATCCTAATTTTGAATTTTAATTGGTAGCACCGCACCTCTCAGTTCTGTAAGTTTCCAGAGCTGTAAAGTTTTGGCAAAATGTTTTTTAAATAACTTTTCAACCAATTCTTGGCCCATACTCCACTCTGATCTTTGGAATTACTCTTCACTTTTTTCTGAACTTTTTTTCCCACTGTTTCGGGTAATCGAGGAAAAAGTAAAGGCAGTATAGTATGTATGTTTTCCGAGTAAGTATTTCATATTGTAAGCCTTTTTTCACGAGTGAGGGAAGTGTTCTGATTGCAAAATTTTCAAATGATTTATTTCTTATTATCTGTTTGATCTTGACAGCTTTCACTTCGTTGGAGTGGTTGAATTTTTGTTGATGAACGTTAATATTAAAAGTTTTTTATCCAGTTTTAATATTATTTCTTATCTTAACCTTCTTATTTAGAGTTCTAGGGGTAAACTGTTTCAAGATTTTAATCTAGCCTAAAGCGACTAGAATAAAAATTTGAATTAGTTAAGAAAACTTAAATAAGCTTATGTTTGATGATAACTTAATGACTGAAAAACAAGACAACAATTAAAATCCGTTCAAATTGCAAGTTTAGTTTCTGAAAAATAGAAAAGTGCACACAGTACAACAACAACTGTTACAAGATATTTTCCTTACAACTCATATTTATCTGTCCAAAATAAAAAAAACAGTCGCCCAAGCCTTAAAACCAGTCGGTTTGTCTCAAATTAATTTACCTGACTCTCGGTTTTACGTCACCGGTAGACGCACTGCGTTTTCGTATTTGGACCTTACCTCTTTTGCAAGCTCTCAATACGTTGGCGCGACTGCGGCGGTCACTATTCGTCCGCCTGAATTTTTTCTGTCTTAACAATAAAGAAACTAATCCATCTATTTGATGGCTCAACTTTCAACCAATCAGATTTCAAGAAGAAAAATTTTGGGACTTATGCGGCTGATTTTTAAATCTTGGACCTATGAACATTGAAGACAGCAAATTTTGCTCATTTTTTTTTCAATTTTGAGGACATGTGGGAGTCAGTGTAATTGTCTTGGCGAGCTAAATTGTTTTTATTTACTTGACCTCACCCGTTTATTGTTGCAAACAAAATACAATTTACGCTGGGCTTATTTCGACCCAATGAACTTGTCGTCACAAAATTGGTACTTTTTTGACGATATAGCGATAGGTTTTTGGTTTGTCAAGGCTACTTATACGTACCAATGATGCCTTAAAATGCTTGGTTTTGAAAACTGATTTTTCTTTCAAGAAATTGGTCTTTCTCTGTGTTAATAGGCCATGCGCATATTTATTGTACAAAGGTTTTTCAATTTTGAGGAGTGTGGGAGTCAACTTGATTGTCTTGGTGAGCTAAATTTCGTTTGTTTTTTTAAGTCAACAGGTTAAGTATTGGAAACATAATACAATTTGCCCTGGGTTGTTTTTGACCCAGTGAAATTGTCATCACAAATATGATACTATTCATTAATTTTTTGTCGATGTTATTGAACTCTACTTGAGCTCTCACAACATGAAATGATATAGCTTTTATGGATTAATAATGCCACCTATACGGGCCAATGATGCCTCAAAACTTGGTTTCGAAATTTGATCTTTATTTCAAAAAAACGTGTTTCCATTTGTTAATAGCTCAGGTGCATTTTTTTGTATTTTTTTCTTTTTATTTTTGAGCACCTGTGGGAGTCAACGTGATTTTCTTGGCTAGCTAAATTTCCTTTAGTTTTTTAAATCAACAGGTTAAGCATTTTAAAAAGAATACAATTTGCGTTGGGTTCATTGCTTATTTTTGGTCGAGGTTATGGAACTTTACTTGAGCTCTCACAACTTTTAATGATAGAGCGATGCTTTTTTGAGTTAATAATACCACCAATACGTGCCAATGATGCCTTAAAAAACTTGGTTTTGAAACTTGATCTTTATTTCAAGAAAATGTGTTTCTATTTCTTAAACATTTTTTGTATTTTTTATTTTCATTTTGAGAATTTGTTGGAGTCAATTTGTTTGTCTTGGCTACCTAAACTTTATTTGATTCCATGAGTTTACTGATTAAGCGTAGGAAACAAAAAAAGTTGCGCTCGGTTTTAATTTGACCCAATGAATTTGTCATCATAAAACGGGTACTTTTCACTGTTTTTTGTTCAAGGTTTTGGAACTTTACTTGAACTCTCACAGCTGTTAATGACAAAGCAATGACTTTTGGGTTGGTAATGCTGCTTATAAGTAGCAATGGTGTCTGAACATTTTGATTTCGAAAATTGATCTTTATTTCAAGAAAAAATTTGTTTTTGTGTTATTAAGTCATGCTCAATTTTTTTTTCAGATTTTTTGTTATTTTTGAGGAAAAGTGGGAGTCAATTTGATTGCGTTGGTGAGCAAATTATTTTTATTTCCTTAAATTGCGACGTTAAGCGTTAAAAACACCATAACTTCCGCCGGGTTGTTTTTGATCCAATCTACTTGTCATCACAAAACTGGTATTTTTCACTATTGTTTGTCGAGACTATTGAACTTTACTTGAGCTCTCACACCTTTGAATAATTTAGCTACGCACTTTTTCATCTTATAAGTCTTCTTATCTTTGCCAATGGTGCTTCAACTCGCTTCGTGTTGAAACTTGATTTTATTCCAAGAATTTTTTCTGTGTGTTCATAGGTCATGCATGAATGGCTTGCCAACGTCAGCTATAACGAGTGAGTTTTGTTGGTTACTTTTGGATTGTAATAAAATAAGGTTTTGTACGAGTATTTTTTCTGATGTACAATTGCACGCCTGAGCGCACATTTTTTGATTTTAGGTTTTGCCTAAACTATTTTTTTTCCAAATATCTGGTTCAATTTATAATGTGAATTTGAAGAAAAAAAAAAACGACAGAATTAGACAAGACGAGAATGTGGCACCATGCTCTCAGAGCAGTCAAAAACAACAGCTGAAAACAAAGAGCTAAGAGGCAGTTGATCATCACAATTGACTGAGCTCGTACGGAAAAAAAAACGGTAAAAACAGACGTGTTTTCGTAGATGAGGATGAGGAAGATTCTCTTGAATATGATACACTTAATACTCAAATGAGTGAAATGATTAAACAACTGAAAATTTAATCCTAAAGGATAAGGTGATGTTTGATCATTCTATATTTTGTCATTCTTGATCTGATTAAATTTTAATTTAGTTTTTGCTCCGTAGTATTTTAACTAAAATAATAGTGAGACTTAGATTTAATTTGCAAATTAAAACTGTCGAAAAGTCGGCGAATTTTTATTATGTACCATAAAAGTCAATTCCACTTTCACTAACAAATTTCAACTAGGTCGAAAATTCATTTGCCCGAAACAAATATAACAATTAATATGATTCATATAATTAACCAGAACCAATAATTAGGGCCCCAAAAACTGGAATGAGGAAGAATTTTTTGTCGTGTCCCCTTGCTGTTAAGCTAAGCTTAGCAAGATCCTAAGTAGGGAGTCTTCTGCTTTTTGAGTGGAAAATTTCTTATGTTTACAAAATCCTAGGATGAGGGTCCTCCAAATAATTAAGGAACCCTTTCCTTGGATTTTGCTTTCCTAGGACAAACCCCCCTGAGCTTATTTTTATAATGTATTTTCCACCATGCTAAGGGGAAAATCTTATTTGTTGATTTCAAAGGTGTCCTCGTAAAGTTTGAGGTGCGCATAAATCAGCCTGGTGATGTATTTGGGGAGATTCTAATGAAAAATTGATCAGTTATTGAAAAACATCTCAGGCATACTTCTCAATTTTCAACGCAGGGGCGGGAGTTGTAGACTCACACTTTCAGAGATTTGACCCTCTCACTGCCCAAAGGGGAGGAATGGGTCAAAACCTTTCAGAAGTGCTCAAAAAATGCAGTTTTTTTGCCTGTTTTTTTTTTCTAAAATCGGTCGCCTTTTTGTTTGTACTAATGTCAATTAGGACAAATTACGCTCAAACATATTATTCGGTTTCGAAATTTATTAACAGAACTTTGAAGTTCATTCACAGAACTTCAGCTTTACTTTGAACCTTATTTACAGTTATTTAAAAAACTTTTCCTTCAGATTTCACTTCCTTGTTTTGCTCATAGTTATTTCATTATATATCATTCGTTTTTGAAGCGAGTTGACTTTCCTTTGGAATTTATTACCAGCTGTTAAAGAAAATTTTTGATTATAGATTTCAGTTCAATTTTGAGCTACCAATTATTCACAGAATTTAAACTTCAACATACCTTAAACTCCTGGGATGGCCTAGGATCTGCTAATTCTTTCGTCAACACATTCTAGTGAGAATGTTTACAGAACATAAGATTATGTGTTATGAAAACTCTCTTAACGAAAAAAAAACAGTAGGTCAAGTTATTGGTTACACTTTGAAAGACAAGTTCGAAGTACTTGCAGCAATCTGTAAATGTGGGTTCCTTCATCAAATCATAGAAGCTTTTGTAAGTGGACGCCGTTTAGACGCTCAACTTTCCTTAAAAAAGAAAAAAGTTGCTAAGATTCGCCGAACTGAGCCTTCTATGCCTTTTCAGAGGCCTATTTATCCGTTGATGAATACGGATTTATGCGCACGGGTGAACAGTCGGACTTCAAAAACTGAAGCTATACGGCATTCCAAAAGTTGTTCTTGAATTCCATATCGGAGACTCCACATTCGATTGGGATGGAACTTTTCTGTGGAGAAAAGTCTAAGCCCACATCGCCATTCTGCGAAATTAACCTAAGCGCCTCCATCTTGAAATCATAAGAAAAAGGTGCAATTTTATGGATACACGCTACTTTCCGTTCGCCATGGTTAAAAATCATGAGCTAGTCTTGGAATTTATTAAGTTAGTTGATAAAATTCTTACTCCGTATTGTCCAGTTGGTCTATTACAGGAAGAACCTGAGGATGAAAATGTTCCGGAAAAAAAGCGGGAATGAACCAAATAATTCTCGATGTCATGGATAAAAACGGGTGGCCCGGTCTTTTCAACAAGATGGGCAGACCCTTGGTGGTATGATTTTCGACAATGTGCACAGACAATGGGGACTCCGTTGCTTTGAGGACTCTGTTAGCCAGTCCAGCCTTTGTTGCTGGGCGTTTGACGCAATGCTTCGACGAAGATGACTCTTTTAAAGAGAAAGTTTGTGCCAGCATGTTGGAAAAGATGAAAGAGTTGATTACAAATCAAGAACAGGAATGCACCCACCAACTGGAGTCGCCGTTCTGTACTACAATACGACTGGAAATCTGACGGGGTTTGGGCTGAGCAAAAACTCCTCGGTTGAAACATACCTCGAGCACGATCGAACCATACCTCGAGCTCGGCCGAAACTTACCTCAAGCACGGTGGAGCCATACCTCGAGTACGGTCGAAAACTACCTCAAGCAAGGTCGAAACATATCTCGAGCACGGTCGAAACATACCTGCGCGATGGAAAGCGTAGGTTTGATCTATTTCATTTTGGATCCTATTTGAGCTTAAAATAATGTCTGATATTTTTTGTTTTCAGGTTTCTAGTGTATGTTCTTGTTTTTTCAGATACTCTCTTGCTTGCTCACTGGTAGCTAATATGGGAAGGAAAGTATTCCGTCTTCGGACACAAAAAATTCTGTAACTTCATGTTGGCTACCTCCTCATGTGAGCTTAATCGAGACAATTTTTCTTAGCTTTCAGCCAGTTTTGTAGGCAATTGTTGATTTTAAATTTTGCCTAAACCTGGGATTCCAGCTCTGGTTCCTAGAAAAATTCTTTGAAAACCAGCCCTGGACTCCTACATCGATCCAGGAAAGCCAGGGTAATCCTTGCAAGACTTTGACCTGGTTTTTTCCCTGGCCAGGCCTGGCTCCAGGGATGGACTTCCATGGACAGCTAACTCGAGAATGTAGTTTTGAGGATTAAAAAAAAATGAATTTCAACAATGTAGAAAATAAATGGTCTCTTTGAACTGATTTTTTTTGGAGCTAAGAATGTTTTTATTTTAAATCTCGGATTTGAGAGAGCGATCAAAACGAAAGCAATCGAATTCTACCTTTGCATAGATTTTTTTCATTCTACACAGGCAACAGTTAAATAAGGAAAGGAAAGGCAGTAAAAGCTTTCAAAATAAATATTGCCAGTAGCCGGACGAGAACCACTGACTTCAGTTTTATGAGATGCTTTTAAATTGGAAACAAACTATAAATAAACCCGATAGAAGAGACTATTAAATTGCTAGTGCATGCAGAAAAACTGCCACCAAAACGAGAACTTCTATGGAATCCGAATCACGACCAATAGATCTTTAAAATAAGAAATACCACCGAGCACAACGTTTAAGAAGGCTTAGATCAAAGCATTCAAGACTCATTTAGCGCAACCATCGAATACTCGAAAGTCTGGAATATTCTAGAATTTTTTTGTGAACAAAGTCCGGAACTCTATAATAACGATGAACTCGATTCAACTGCAAGGCTAGACGGTACTTGCCCACTTTTTGTCCTAAATGTTGTTTTAACGGATTTCTTTCAGTATAAAACGAAACAACTAAAACAGCGACCACCAGGATTAGAAAACTAACTTTTAGCAAACAGATTCGTGGTATATGAAATAACTTGAAGTACTTCATCAACGTTTCAGAGCTGGAATTGCTTGCTTCGAAAAATCTAAAGTTTTCGCGCACTTATTCAATCTACTAAATAATTTTAAATATTTCAAACTTTCATAGCCTGAATAGCTTGCTTCGAAAAAAATCACCAACAGATTCGCGGTCGTTGAAATCACTTGAAATATTTCAAATTTGCAGAGATAGGATAGCTTGCTTAGAAAAACTTTTAGCGAAATGACGCAATTTATGAAATAACTTGAAATAATTCAGAGCTCGAACAGCTACCCTAGCAAAAAAAATGCGAACCGATTTAGTCTAAGAAATAAGTATTTCGAGGGTTCGTTGCTGGAATACCTTGCTTAGAAAATGGTTTTGCTAAGGAGTTCGATCAATGAAAACATTTCAAAGGTTGAAAAGCTTGCTTGTAGGAAAACCTGAACAGATTTACTTCAAGAAATTTATTGAAATTTTTCAAAGGTTCATAGCTGAAAAGTTTTTCTCTGAAACAATTAAACTTTCGCCATCCGGTTCAGTTCATCAACTTATTTAAATATTTCATTTCTTGAATAGCTTGCTTAGAAAACACTTTCTGCCACTTGATACTCTCTATGAAACTACTCAGGACTGACTACTTCAATTACTTTGACTACTTCAATTACTTCAAAGTGTATGATATAGAAAGGTAAATTATAGAAGTTCGATTTGAATTTAAAAATATTTCAGGTTAGATTAGCTTTAATGAATTATTGCCAACTGGTTCGGGAGATTCAAAGTTTTTACTGATTGTCCCGGGTTCACACATTTTCCTCTTTAATATCGCTAATATTTTCTGAGCAAGATTGTAATTTAAATATTTCACAAGTAATTTGATTATTGAAGGTTAGATTCGCTTATTATTGAACTGTTGCCAACTGGTTTGGGAGATTCAAAGTTTTTACTGATTGTCCCGGGTTTCACCGTTTTCCTCTTTATTTTCGCTAACATTTGCTGAGCACGATTGTGGATTTTCTCAGCTTTGGTTCCATGTGCTTGTCATATTATCTTGACAATTGCATATAACGAATTTCTACCACCTGACAAGTCGTTCGTCTTAGTGTCATTATCGTTAATTATTGATGTCAGGTCTCAGACATCATTATTTCTCAAATAAGTTCAAGTTCTAACATTGACTTTTCCCTGAAACACTTCCGATTCCCTACACAAGCTTATAGGCAGGAAGCTAAGAAGATCCACAATATTGCGCAGCAAATATTATATTTTATAATTCAAATCGAACCTCTAAATTATTGTCACTACTTCAAATGGTAAGATATAGAGAAGTGATTTAAAGTTAAATATTGAAACTTGAAATTGTTCACTTCCTACTTAGCAGTTGCACGGACACGTAGTCAGGATAAAACATACTAAATTTCCAGGAATATTTATTTCCTGGGCGATGATTTAACTAAGTTCACAGATATTTCCAAGTGTTTCAATTTTTTACAATAAAACAGAATCAACCAAGCGACCATTGTTACCACTCGTCCCAAATGTCAGCGCAGTAGAGCAAGTGTGTAATTTAAACGTTTTCTATCAATTTGTATCATGTTGTCAGGAACGAAAGCATTTGAACAAGATTTGGAATTAATTGCTTCCAAACAAATTTAAGCAACAGATTTGTCGAAAAAAATTGACCACAAGAAGCTTATTAATAATCGCAAGCTTATGCTTCTTGCTTTTGATAAAAAGTTCTACAAGTTTTTCACGATAAAATGTCAATCAACATTTGAATTGACAATTTGACTAATTTTCTCACATTGTGCACGAAAAAAATGTTCTCGATTTTTTCAAAGCAACTGTTGCATGAAATTTATGCCATTTGGGAAATTTTTCATTTTTATGCCATTTGGGAATTATGCCATTTGAGACGTAATCATATATTGCTGCTTTTATGAATGCACTTAGGTATAAATACACTTTTTGAGTTCAATTGAAACTCATCTGCTGAAAGTGACGTAAATAGCACTCTCCAAATGCGAACGTCTAAATGGTGTGAAAATTCGTGAACAATTTCTTGCTTCGAAAGTGGAATTTAATTTTTAGATTTCCAGCGGAATGAAAACTTTACCTGTTGATCCAGTTTTCTCAAGTTGGGTTAATGTTACCAAAAAAGCGCCAATCATAGATCGTTCTAGAAATTCAAAGAGCTTTACGGGCATCTACTTTTTTTCTTTGAAATTCGAAAGTTGAGAGTTTTTCATGTTTACTTGGGTTCATAACTCTTTTCCAATCTTCGATTGGCTGTGTATGTTTGTTTATGTGTATTGTATTTGTAGTCTGTTTCGACGTGTACTCCTTGTCAGCTGTGAATGCTACCGAGAGTGTAATCAGCAGTGAGAACATCCACACCATGCTTAAACACTGTGTCTGGTCAAACAACCCACTGAGGAGAATCCGGACGAGGGCGTGAGGACCTGGTGGACCTCATGCTCAAAAAGATGGTAAAGTTGTCCTGTTGAAAGCTCTGACTCTTTCTATTCAATTAGCCTCTTCACATGTTGAATTTTAAGTTTATATTAAGCTCAAAACCAGTTTGATATTTGCTCACAAGTTTAACTTTAAAATAATGACACATACATTTATGTTATAAACACTGCAACTACTGAACAAGTTATTACTTCGAAATAGGCAATCATTTTTTAAAATCAGGCGCTGAAATCATAGGAAGCCTTACAATGCGATAAACAATAAAGGATCTACAAATTGAGCAAGGAATTGTGCTTTCTTGGACTGCTCATACATCCAGCACCGATCTAAAAGTGAATAATTATCGTCAGGGAAAGTTATTGATTAGCATATCAAAATTTTTAAATACATTCGCTTGTCATGACCAGTCTTAAATAATTTCAAAATGCCAATTGCTTATACTAATTTTAAGATTGATTAGGTATTACCAGTCGGGCGGGGCGGGGTTTAATTGGCAAATGAACGTCAATATTCAACATACACTTCATTCATAGATGGATGAATACTTCATTCATAGGTTAACTACTCATTCATGAGTGTAATTTTGGTAGAATCACACTCAACCATGGCTCTTGCAACCTCAGAATTCATTTCATGCGAACCCATTATATGCTGTTTCAAAATGTCTTTACGGTTAAAAGTTTTCTTGCAAATCTGACAAGCATAGCGAATATTTCCATGCACTGATTTCATATGTCGCAATGCAGTTGACTTTGACGTAAACTGGTTTTCGCAAAGAGGACAGCTGAAAAAGTGGCTGATGTGTGATGCCACTTGAGGCAAAGCCGAAGCTTCTGTAACTACAGTTTGATATGGTTGACGGAGACGGCTACTCTTATTGCTTGAAGAAGGTGGCGGCGGCCTTGCCGGAGTTGTCTCTACTGCAGCAATTGCAGGCATAGCAAGGTGGCTGGGTTTCTTCGGATTCTGCTTCCCTAAAACACGAGGAGGAACATAAGACGAAGCCGCTTGTGCAGAAGAGATTCGCCTAACCTGCAACTTCGATTGAACCCAAAAACTCAGATTTGGCAGGGTAGTTCACAAAAAGTTTCAGAAGACGGTCGGAAATCAAAATTGGACAGAGTATGGTATGCAAAGGAGCTTCCTACAATCTGTTCTTTGAATTGTACCCAATATCCCATATATGAGAGGGTATTTTATTATAGAATACCCCATATATTTTTGGGAAAAGTCATAAAATTTAGATAAAAAATGCTAAAAAACCAAAAAAGTGATTCTTCCGAGGACGATACATTTGCGTAAAAAATTTTGTAAGTGTCCAATAATGCAAGGGAGCTTCCCACTATCCGTTAGCTCTATTGAACCCACGACCTCAGAATTGGGAGATTAGTTTACGAGAGAAGTCAAAAAGATTTAAAAAAACGGTCAAAAAAATCAAAAATTTCATGTTTCCGAGGGCCATAATTTCATGTTTCCGAGGAGTAAAAAGTTATGGAGAGAAGTTTTTCATATGTGCAGTATCTTAGTATCTGCAGGTAGCTTAGTTTGAGAAAATGAAAAAAAAAGGTCAAATATTCCCCCAACAGACTTTTTCGAAGACTGTAGACAAAAGGGTAAAGCAAAAAAAGACCAGGGGAGCATGCAGACACACAAGAGTGTAGGCGCTCGTTCTATGGATACCATTTTTTTGAAAATCAGTATAAAACGTTTTGGAAAAAGTAAAAAAAAATTTCCAAAGCGTCTCAAAAAACAACAAAACAAAAAACCCAATTCCTTACATTTGATAACAGTTTTTATGGAACAAGTTTTCTAGGAAACACGCCAAGCAAGACATTTCAAATGAAAATAGGCAACTGAACAAAACTGATATTTTTAAAACAAATAAGAATCAAGTCCTTGTTTTCTCTTGCTGAGACTTGTGTAACGACCTTCTGTCGATGTTGCTGTTTCAGGTTGGGGATTTTGCGTTACTCGAGATGCATTGTGGTTCTCGGCGCGACATGTTTTTGCATGATTCATCATATTGTTTTTCATTATATGAACTTCATTCTTTCATTTATCGCTTTCCCTGATTTCCTTGCTTTAGTCAGATTCTCTGCATTGGTCTAGACCTGACCTATATCGCGGAGCAATTTTGCAGTATGATGATATGTTACCTCTGTTTCAATGTTCCTTCCTGAATTCTTCCATCTTTCCAATATTATTTTCTTAGACAGTCTGGTGTCTGCCATCCACAATTCTGGAACTAGTCTCTCTAGGGACCTTTTCTACTTTGTATCTTACGCAGTGCACGTTCAGTTTTTTCTGAAGTTTTAGCTGTACGTTTTTTTCTTTCAACATCCTTTTTGGTAATCTCATCCCATCATTCCATACAAATACAAATCTATCGCATCGATCCACTGCACTCTGGAAGATGCCAAAATTGGTATTCGTCCAACTTCTTGCCAGAAAATTGAACAGGAGAGTGGATTCTACCACTGTTTGCACTAGTACGGCTTCGGTTCTCCTTCTCAGTTTCGACTTCCAATCTGGGAATAAGCTTTGCCCATGATTTGCTAGCTCTCTTTATCTTTTCTTGTCCGTCTTCCTTTCGGCCAATTATATGTCCCCAGGACTCTGGTGTTGTCTGGATCTTTTGATCCAAAGGAAAAAAAATCTTCTTTTCTGTCATCGCAGCGTTTTTCTAACTACATTATTTTTTCCTTGAACATCTCCTTCCCCTATTTGAGCGCGTCCATGCAACCCATCAAGGTTTGAGTCCCTAGCGAACAAGAATTCCCCGATCATTGTTCTCAACGCAATGTTAGCCAATTCACCATGGAGTCTGCTGCCGGGCGACATCCTCCTAGTTTCCGCTTTGAATCAAGTCCCCACCTTTACTTGAAAGTGGAAACCAGTGGCTAAGATTCTTGAGCACAGAAGATTTATCAATGGCAATAGACACTCGCCTCGGTAGTTGTTCAAATCACCTCTCCAGTACTTCTTAAACAGCTGCACTACCCAACCGATCGTATTCGCTTCTTCCCATATATAATAGAGCTCTTCGAGATGCTTTATTACTACGTTGAACAGCCTCCTTTTCTTGTTTTTGTTCATGGCTTTCAGCGAGACTTCTACTCCTTCAATTCCGGGTGCCCCGCTTTTCATTTGCTTCCGTTCGTCTTAGAATTCTAGTTTAGTTGCTGATTTCGCGCCTTGATGGGAGATCTTTTTTTCACGAGACATTCCTTCGCCGTTGCCATAAGCTCTTTAATCCTCCTTACAAATCTGTTCTCTGATACTGCCTTAAAGTGGTTTCTAAATTCTTCTAGAGCGAACTTTTCTCATTAAATGGTTTTCAGATCACTGAATTCGAATATCGTGCAATTTTTTGTACCAGGTCCAAATGTGATTTCTACAAATGGTTTCTAAATTTTTCAAGAGCAAACTTTTCGTTTTCAAGGGTTTTCAGATCTCTGAATCGAATATCGTGTAACTTCTTCTACGAGTTCCGAAAATCACCAAGCCTTATAGCTTCTTTAACCTCGTCTACGACTTGTATAGAAATATTTATCCAGTTTCTTCTTCTTTAAACACTTTCCTTTCCTTTTATCTGGCTTCTTTGTATTTGTCTATCCAGGGATTGACAGTTCTCATCTTTTCTTTCCGCATACTCTCAAACCAACATCCCGGGTAAATGCCATTGCAGACTTCTCGTTCATTTCCTCTGGGAAGAGAGTTTGTGTATTGACGCCTCGTAGAGCATCCAAGTCAATTCCGTCACGGGTCTCAGATTTCTTCGCTTTTTTATCATTTTTTATCAAGCATTCCAAGAGTTTCCGCTAGTGGTCTGACAGGTACCACGTTAAATGTCTGTAAATTTTTTAACCTTCTGCTTCGTTCATTTTTCCGTGGCAGAAAGCCATCCAACTCATGTGATGCCTTCCTGTTGCGGCATTTCCAAGTCCTCGGTCGTCGTGACAAAAAAATGAGTTTACCCACACGATCATGTGGGCGTGGCACAGTTCTACTAGCGACCTCCCTGCCGCGTTGTTTTATACAGTCTGTAAGGCCGGTTGCATCTTCCACTGTTCGTACCGACTCGTCTCCCACTGCAGCGTTGAAATTCGCTCCATCAATGAAACACTTTTTGCTATGTTTCAGTATGAGCGCTTCAAGTTCCTCGCTATATGTTTCATACTCCAGTGGTTCCCACCCCCACAGCGGAGGGTATGCGGCTACTAGCGGAAGGTTCTCTACAACCACGGCCGTGTTGTGGTCTCTCAACTGCCGTGCTAATCGAAAGCGTAAGAGTCTGAGATATCGAAAACGTTACCAATCAATGATTGGAAAAGAGTAATGAACGCAAGTAAACACAAAAAAAAACACTTGACTTTGTTGAAAGAATCTCAACTTTCGAATTTCAAAGAAAAAAATAGATGCCTATAAGCTCTTTGAATTCCTAGAAAAATTTATGGCTGGCGCTTTTTTGATAATATTAACCCAACTTGAGAAAACTGGATCAACAGGTAAAGTTTTTATTCCGCTGGAAATCTAAAAATTAAATTCCACTTTCGAAACTAGAAATCGTTCACGAATTTTAACACCATTTGGACGTTCATATTAGGAGAGTGCTATTTACATCTCTTTCAACAGATGAATTACCATTGAACTCAATAAGTGCATATATACCTAAATACATCAATATCTTAAGACTTTTCCTCAAAAAAAAATCGGCAAGACTTACATAAGAGTATTCACTACGTGCATTACTCTTAAAAAGTACCCGTCTTTTTTAAAGGTAAGGAACGTAGTGAAGACTCTTATATGGGTTTTGCTGATTTTCCTAGCCTTAGCAAGCGTTTTGTTAGCTTGTTTGTCAGAGTCATAAAACGTTCTCCCAACCAAAAAAAAAAATCTCGTCATAGGTGACATGAGTTTAAACCTGAGATTGCAAGAACGACATTGTATTGGCTAATCTACCATCAAATGGATCATATAAAAACCTTGTTAGCAAGGAAATATATTTTAGGCGTGCGTTTAAAAGTAAAACGACAACAAAATTGACCAGGCATCAATTAACCATGAGAGAATTCCACCTTGAAAGAAGTTTGAGAAGAAAATAACTCAAATTTTTGGATTGTCTAGTCGTCTTCTCCCCTCTCCCTGTCCGCATTCAATGAGCTAAGTAATTTTGTTGGAAGTAGAAGTACAATCGACCATCGCTCGTGCTACTTCTGCGTTTAATTCATGCGATCCCATGATATGTCCTTTCAAAATATCTTTTCGGTCGAAGCTCTTCTTACAAATTTGGCATTCGTAGCGAACATTTCCATGCACTGACTTCATATGTTGAAGTGCATTTGGCCGACAAGTGAACTGATTATTGCATAGAGGGCAGCTGTAACACTGGTTTACACTGGGGCCAACTTCTGGGAGGGGAATTGGGATAACATCTTTGACTGGACTTGAGTATTTCTCGCTGCTTTTTGTCGATGTTATTGCTTTAATTTGAATGTTCTTCTTCGTCCTACCTGCAAGATTCATATCCATGATAGTTTCAAGAACAAATCTTATTTGAGTAGGGATGAATGCCATCGAAGGATGGTATTCGGATTCAGTCATTTTCAGTCATCCTATCATTTGCAAAGTGAAAGAAAACTAACACTGAAACGTTCAAAAATAAAAACTACCAAAAACGTTCAACCGGAAACACAATCACTAAGGAAAAGCAGTATCAGAATGAACGAAAAAAATCAAAACAGCATATATAATGAAGAAAAACACCTATGTCCCATTTTTAGAGGATAGTCCAACTAAACGGGGATGGATGGCGTGGAAAAGGAGAGGTGCTGAGAAAGCTAGCGTTCGACACGCAAGCCGACACTCTAGTCCTAAATTGGGATAACATCTTTGATTGGACTTGGGTTATGGCAAAAGTTTCGAAAAGTATCGACTAGGTAGTCTCCAGAGAAGACCGCACAGACACCACCTGTGAAATGGAACAAGGCCCTGAAGCTGCAGTTGAAGCAGTTATCAGTGAAAACTGAAATTAACCGACTCTAGGTACACACTATCAATCTTCTACCAACGGAGTCCGGATCTAATGACCTAAGAGACTCAAAGCCATAACTAAGAAAAGTGGCTGAGAAGCATTAATAGCCTTATCTGGGCAGATATTATTCCGCTTGGAAGATCATACAGGTACTATGCAGACGATAAAAGGAGATGTACCTACTGAACAGTGGCGGAGCTACCCGTATTGAAAAACTACGCCTGACTCGACCAGGGCGAATCTTAATTAATGAACCACAAAAAAAATCAGTAGAATCGGACCACCGATCCATCCTGATGTCCTCATGTGACAAAAAGAGACCAAAACTCAACCTCAAAAAAGCTGACCGGCAAGAATTCGAGAAGTTAATTGGAGACAGTTTGACACAACCGGATGACACTAAATCACTAGGAGCATTGGAAAACATTTTCAAGAGCAAAAAGGTAAGCAGCAAAGCGCTCACTGCCAGTGAGCACTCGCAAAGACTGCTAACTTTGGTGGTCCGAAGTTTGTACTAAAGCTAAGAGTAACATGAATATTGCGCAACAGCTCTGGAAAACACCCTGTAACAATCTTCTGATTTCTGCAGTGGAAAACGCAACCGAGTTGTTCAAAATAACAAAGGAAAGAAGCAAACGAGATTCATGGAGGAAGTACGCGGCTGAATGGGATTCGGAAATCAACGAATCGTTCACTAAATGAAGTGGATGAAGCACTTAGGGTACTTAAGCTGAGAAATGCGGAATCAGATGGAGTCTAGGTCCAACATCTAGGTCCAAGGGACAGGTACTACATCCTATACTTGGTCACCAGAAGCTGTGATGAAAAATTCCCAAAATTCTTTGAACGACATGCGGGGGAATTTCGTTTCTGTGAATATCAAGATTCTGATCCGAGGGAGGTATACAGTATTAATCTCATTTTTTCTTTGCTTCTTCCAGACGCATACTGTTTAAATTACTCTTCACCATCAGAAACACAAGTCAGTTTTGTTTGATGGAGTTGTCATTCGAGAGTCGATGAAAACACTCAAAAGCAAGAAGCATGTGATTTTTTTTTGAAGAAGTCAACAAAAAAAGTTCCTGCCATTTGACATCAAACGGTTTTATGATTCTGTCGGACTACACTCTTTAGCTTTAGGCCATTTTAAAAGAGACCAAAAAAGAGTAAAACAGAAAGTGTCAATAGATGAATCAAAGAAAAAATTAACCAGTGAGTACTCAGCAGAAACATCTGAGTATAAAAAGAGTTATGATTGTTAAAACCTCCAATTATTGAAAAGATAACATTTTTGCTGTTAAATTCCAAAATTGAAACTGTTGTTGCGGTTACAACAAAAACAAATGGTAGGGTGTGAAGATAAAATGTGCAACATGAGAGGAGGATCCACAGAATCAGCGAAAAAATTATCCTGTCCAAAATGCCAAGAACAATTCAACGAGAAACATAACAAACCAATCAATCGAAAACGTTCGATTGAGCATTTCATGGGACGTGCGTAGCCTGCCAAAAACAAATCGACCCTGAAACCATGCCAAGACACAAACGAACGTGTCGTGAAGCCCTCAAAAATAAAGAAGACACGACGACGGAACCATCAACAACGGCAAAGAAATACACGGGGACTAGGAAAAAGAATGAGCGCCAGTTTTGTTGGCGAGAAATTACCAGTAACAACAGAGCAAGACATGAAGAAAATACAAACGAAAGCACCAATCCCAGGCTGCGACACTGGCGTAACGGGACGAGCAAACGCCCCTGTGTAAGTTAACTTTTAGGTTAAAAAAAAACAACAATGTATCTATTTGAAGGTACAAAAGAAGTATCTCTGCAATTTTTTCATTACGGCTTCTCGGATAAAATCAAGCTCGAATGTATCGATTTTGAGGGCTCTCTTGCAGATTTTTCTGACTACTAATGATACCAGAAGAACCGGTTAAGTTGATACAAGTTTAGCCGAAACTTGAATGCTTTTGTAACCTCCGAAGAAACATTTTAAGCAGAAAAACTAAAGATAAATAAGAAACCCGAAACTGGTTTTGATTAGAAAATGAATTTAAAATGCATAAATGCTAGAAATGGTTCGGTTGACAGACTTTTCTAATTACAAAATGAATCAGTGATTTTGTTAAAGCAGTTGTTAACCCGAATAGAAAGAAATTAACAGTGCTAACGAACTGCCGTAAAATGCGTAAAAAGCCTCATATAGTCGAAAAAATTCAATTGGCAAAATCTAACACGCCGAAAATTCATTCAAAAACTATTTGTTCCCAAAAGTTTATAATCCAATTTTTTCGAAAAAAACGATCCGACGTCAATCTGCACTTCGCAAACACAAGCAAGAAAATGAAGAAAACAGTAGCTCTAAAAGGTAGACAAGGAAAGAAAATGCAAAAAATGCACAGAAGAAATAATTCGATTGCAGTTACGGAACAGAAATCTCTGACCTGGAGACTAAGAGTCTCAAGTCCTCGCATCTGCGTCATTGTCGCTTGACATATCTAAATATTAGCCACTAATAAACAGAATTGAGTCTAAAAAAATGAGCAGACAATTAATAGCCCGATTGCAAAGACCTTCTAGCAAGGGGGCAACCAAACTTGAACCAGTGCTTCATCGTCTCGAGTCTCTTCGCCACCATTGCGCCAAAAATTCAGTCATTGAACTTACAAAGAAGCATGTACAGATACACAAACTTACTAACCTGCAATTGTGTTAACAAATCTTTCAACAGAGATAATAAAAAAATTGATCAACTGCTTCCAACATATTTGCCAATCGCAAGGTTTAATTTTGAAAAACCAATTCGGTACTCAGAACCACAATGTTATTTTGTAGACCCCAATTGCGTTTTCTGAAGTATGAATCACCCCGGTGGTTACAGAGAAAAGACTGGACATCGAGGGAACACCGGCAGATCAGGGTCCTAATTAAAAGCTAACCAACTCGAATGGGATAAATATTGTACAAAAAATGAAAACCTAATTAGACGAACCACATACTCACGTTTTTTTTAGAAGCCGCATATGCAATGACTTTTCTGGTGCAAATCAAGGAGCGGATCTTGGATATTTTCTCGAGGGGGTGGACTTTCAAAAAAATCTTTAACTTTGTCGATCTTCTTTTTATAGGTCGACCATAATGATTTTCCCAGCTCTCCCACATCACTATAAAGACCCAAGTTCGACCGAATTTTCTGCGCCGCGCCCCCTCAAAATTAGTTTTTTTTTGGCGCCAGAGGCGCCTTTCGAAAAACGTTAGGGTCAGCCAGCCAAAAATGGATATGTCAAAATAGTACCGGGGGCTAAACCAACCCCTAAATCCGCCCGCTGGCGTGTAAATGATTATTCAATGATTGGCCAACTTATCGATAAAGGGGGATCGGCGGTGAAGTGGTTACGTCTCCGCCTCTCACTCAAAATGACGGATGTTCGAGGCTCACCATGATCCGTGCTCATTACCTTCGGGTCAGGCAACATTACTCCGCCCAGAAAAATAGCCAAAAAAATTGCATGTAATTTTTGAATAGGGGAAGTAGCGGGCTCGTATACCTGTCGCTTCCTTTGTGGATAAACACAATCTTACATAAACTAAATTCTTAGAAGAAACAAGGGTAGCACAGAATGTTCCGACCAGTCTTTCCAACCAAAAATTACCAAAAATTACAACAAAATTATTTTTCCAATTAGTGTCGTTTTTTCGGCTTGGTGTGACAAATGAATCTGAGTGAAAAGCTTAGGAGCTTAGAAATTTTCATCAGTCATGTAAAATATGCAACGTGGAAAACAATTTTTGAAGATAAATAACAAGAAAAACAAAAAAAAATTGAAAGGAATTTTTTAAAAATAATTTTCAAAATTTTTCCCACATTTTTTAAGTTTTTAATTCCTAAGATAAAACCAAAAACTAACTTGATTAATGTAAAAAGAAGTTTTCAAGGCTTCAATTAAGCATAAATAAGCCTGCATAAATAATCTAAGCCTGCTCACTCGCTCGAAATTAGACAAAAAATAAAAATTTCAAACCGGTTTTTCTCAACGCCGGGAAAACTTTTTCGAAATTTTTTGATGTTGTTCGAATCACGACTGAAAGGGCTTTAATATGATATATCAGTCAATTCAATCCGATAATTATTTTTAGTAGCTGATTTTGCGTGGAAAACAAAAAAGACTGCTCGCTTGCTTCATTCGCTCGAATTAAGACAAAAAATCCGAAATTTCAAACCGGTTTTTCTCAACACCAGGGAAACTTTTTTAAAGTGGTTCAAATCACGACTGAAGGGGCTTTAATAAGATACATTAATTAACCCAGTCCGATCATTATTTGTGGTACCTGATTTTGCATGGAAAACAAAAAAAACTATAGCACACACGAACACAAACTTCCTCCCCATTTTCAATGGTCGGAACAAAAACGTTAGAACTGAACTTGAGTCGAAGTACCATTCGCGAGTTTAGTGAGAGTTCACCACAAATTACCCAAATCTTTACACAAATCGGTTATCAATGCAAGCCAAAGCTTATACTTACCGGTTTCCGTTAGCCCACCGTTTGAGTTTCCTACTTGTGGCTGCGCCCCACAAGCATCATCAGTAAATGAACTTATTTGACATCTTGGTCGTAAATCAAGCTCTTGCTCCCAATTGATACCAAAGCCCAAATGATTCTCATTGGAAACGAACGATGGAATCTCACTAAACAAGCCGGGAATTATTTCCGAAGATTCGTATGGATCAATAGCTGTTGTTGTTCCTACTCGCAGTTGGTCAACACCACTACTGCTTAATTCTAGAAAATGATTTAGTGGACTGGCTTCTTCTTTTATACAAATTATATCATCGTCGTCTTTATCATTAGCGCTTTTGTCTAATTCCTCTTGTTTGACTGTTTGGCTCTCCTCAGATACTGGAGGTCGGATCAAATGTTCTTGTATTGAACTCTTTTTATCACCTGCTTGTTTCAGCCGTTTGCAGCTTGAGGGAGCTAACAAAAGTTAAATAGCAATTAGTAGATAACCAGTAGTATTTTAATTGGGAAATTTTCCTAAGGGTGGGTCCCTATATTCAAAGAAAATCCTAACATAAGGGTCTCTAAACTTTGCCAAGACTTAGCCCTTAGGATTTTGCAGAAAGCATATAGTCCCCGGCCTTGCACGATAAGACCACAGCGAAACGACTAGTGGCAGCAAATTTGCGACAATTAAACAAAACACCTTTAATTTCTCTCCTCTTGCAATATACTCGCAATTATGAGCGCAGGAACGCCAATTAGGATAGTGCTATGATACAACATCACGTTAAAAATTAGTGTACGTTTTTAAGAACTCAACAATGGTTGTTAGTAGATTAGAATTTGATAAACCAATAATTCTGTGCGTCTCTCTGAAGAACGATGTGAAAAAATATGAAAACAAAATGTGATAACGAACATTTGTCAAATATGAAATTAGCTGGAGCTAGATGCATTAATCGGGGCCTAGGAAATTAGACGACAAGAAATTAGACGACCGTACAGAAACGGAACTTACGGACAACCAGTATTTACTCAGGCAAAACTTAAGTTAAGTCTGTAAACAAGCTTCACGCAATTTACTTGCAAGTTATTGTCTAAATTAGACAACCAGTATTTACTCAGCCAAAAGATAATTTAAGTCTGTATACAAATTTCACGCAAGTTATTATCTAAATTTCGTTATTTTCTGATCGTCTAATTTGCTTGTCGTCTAATTTCCTAAACCCCGCATTAATCAATGGAATTTGATGTCTGTTACCGCAGGTTTTTGCGTTTTGAAATACGATTCCTCTCCGAACGAGAGCGTTTGGTCCTTTGTAAACATTGATGCAAAATAATAGTAACTTGCTGTAAAAAAAAATTAACAAAGTGTCTTGTGCGCTTCAAGTGATTACTGTAGCTATATTTTCTTTACTTATTCCACCTTGAATTATCTATTTAGTAAACAGTAAATTGCTCCTTTAATTTACGTAGTTTCAGAAGCAAATATAAATAGAAACAAAGATAGCCAGTTACTGTGCACGAAGCACAGAATGTTACGACCAGTCTTAAAAAAAAACAAAAAAAATTATTTCAAAATGGTGTCATGATAAAAAATTCTGCAAAAATAAAATTTAGGTATATTTGAGAATCATAGTTAATAGGTCTATTGGAAAACAATTTTTGAAGATTTTTTTTTCAAATTTTTTTGCAGTAACTTTTTGAATTTTCAAAATCTGATTCCCAAAATTGCTCTAAAAAACTCCGAAAACTACCTTAACTTGAGTAAAACTAAGTTTTCACGGCCTAAATAAAGCTTAAATAAGCTATTGCAAGCATACACGGTCACCTTATTTGCTCAAAACTAGACCAAAAACCAAAAATTTCAAACCGTTTTTTCTCGACATTATGAAATTTTGAACTTATGTCGTTCGAATAACGACTGAAAGGGCTTTAATTGGATTGATCACTCAAACCAGTCCGATCATTAATTGTGGTACCTGATTTAGCGAGGAAAACAAAAAGAAAACAAACTAAAACACACCCGACTATAAAGTTCCTCCCCATTTTCAATGGTCGGAACAACCATCAATTCTGGTTTAAAAGCTACTTTCTAGCCGAAAAGAAATTCTGGGTCTCCCTCAATCCCGATTCATCTTCCAAACTGTCCATTCTAATTTCAATTTTTTAACCATTAGAATGAGTAGATATGCGGTGTGGGTAATTTAAAAACCTATCAATCAGAATGAAATATTAATAAGGATAGCCAGCTGGTGTGCAGTAGCCGTTTTTTCATGTGTTTTTGCAAAATAGTGTTACTTTTGGGCGCGGCGTGACAAAGGGATCAATAAAAAACCTGAAATTTAGGTAAACTTGATATTCACTGTAAAATAGGCAAATCGTGTGGGGTGAGCTTGGTCGCGGAAAGGAGCAAAAATGTTCTAGATTACTCTAGAACTTTTAAGAATGGTCGGTCATTATTTTCTCTAGATTGTTGAAGAAATTGCATACACATAGTTGCTCACAGTTCACTCTTCCCTTCCCAATATTCATTTTTGACTACTTAATTCAGTAAGTAATTTACAACTTAAAAAAATATTAATTATCGATAAAAAATTCTGAAAATTAATTCACGAAATAATTTTTAAAAATTTCTAAGAAACTTAAATATTGAGCAAATGCGAACAACTTTTCCTCACGTCTGTGTTCAAAACGTAACTTCAAAACGATTGAAGCGTGGGTGAAGCAATTAAAAATTCGGTAAAATCTTCGAAGAATAATCAAACGATTCAGGCTACTGGTCAGACTATCGAGAAACCGAGAAGCTTGATGACAAGCAACAACAACCATGGGATTCAATTTGTAATGGTTGTTTTAGTGAACAGTTAAGGGTAAGATTTCTTATGTTTGAAAAAAGTTATTTTAATCTTTGTTCCAAAATTTTTTAGCCTGAAACGTTTGTGTATTTTAGAGTTCAAACTTTGAAAAAGGTATGCAAAACTTATATCCTGAGCCCTTTTAGTCGAACAATTCTTCTACCAAAAAATTTACGCCAAAGAAGTCACCTATAGTTGCATAAAAATGAATAAATCTTCCTAGAGAATCCGAAGGAGGGATAAAACACGCATTTGATCAATGTCACCTTCAAAGAGATATTCACTTGACTGCACCTGCACTGATTGAGAGAAAGCTTGAGAGCGATAAAAAGCTTTGTGAAGGTTAAAAAAATCTTTGGTAGGGTTAACATCTAGGGGAGAAAAACTTAAATCGCCCTCATTTTTTCAACCAATTTTCAGTGAAACTTTCACCAACATCATTCAGCTTTTTGCTCTCGATGTCTGGCTACCTTAGAACGATGAAAAAAACTGAGAGTTCTATGGTCCCAGGGATTAAGATTCAAGACACTGCGAACTTCCTATCAAAAAATCTGGGAGGTCGGAATTCAGCAATTCCAGCTACAACTCTCGGTTCAAGTTTTTTCTGAAAACCTTAGGCTATTGCATAACTACAAGTTCGTATGATATCAAAACTTTTGAACCTCCGAATTACTTCACCCAAAATTTTGTGATTTAACTTTGCAATTTGCTGGGCACAAATGGTAGTTTGCTCTGAACGGTCGGACTTCTTTCTCGCGAACAAAAAAGATAACTAAAATCGGATTTCAGATTCAATCGTCTCACTACAATTTTGAGCCAATAGCTCCGATTAGGTTAATTGCTACTTCTAGCCAAAGAGAGACTCAAAGTCTCCCACAAACCTTCATCTCCAAAAGCTCCCACACTTTGGTACACTTGATTGAGCTATCGACAGCTTTCAATTGTTTTTGATATCAAAGTTATCAATAAACCAGAGATCTTTTTGCAAACATCTGAGCGAAAAGGAAAAAAAAACAACTTCGAACAGAAGTTGCCCTTGACCGCTAACAGGTAAGAAATCTTGATTACAATTGCAGGGGTTTTTTATTTTATCCTATTGTGCTTCGCCAGTCACGAACAAACTTAGCTCGTGGTACTCTAAACACCGCTCTTAGTTAGAGCCGGTGCCACCAGTTTTAGGCAATCACAACTGCAAAAACGAACCGTTAACCAACAACCATTCAAAAAGATGCAATTAAAAAACTCAAAGGTGAACGTTTTTTTTTAATTCCACCAATTTGAAATGGCCAAAGCCATGCGATCTCAGGTTCACATTTCAGGTTTTCAAACAACAGACAGAGCAAAAGGGGAAAAATTTTCAAAAATCTTAAGGAGAGTTAAAACCCTTGAGAGGGTTATATTAACCCTACAAAAAATTGAAACTTTCATTTTTTACTATAATTTTTATTTAATTTTCAATTTAGTGCGGCTAGTGTTCGATGATCTCAGAAAACTGATCGCAGGAAACGCCTAAGAATCGAAACCGATAAAACAAAAAGACAAAAACGGATTTCAAAAATCTTTGGAAGGGTGAAACCAATGATTGGATTGAATGAACCTTCCTAGGAGTGTTCCCTTGACTGCACTGAGCGATAAAAAGCCTTGAGAGGGTGAAAAACTTTAGTAGGATGAAAAACTTTGTACGTTTAACATCTATCGGAGAAAAAAAAACTAAGTCGTCCGAACTTTTTCAACCAATGTTCAGTGAAACTTATACCGGCATTATTCAACCTTTTGCTGCTGGTGTCTGGCTACCTTAGAACGCTGAAAAAAACTAAGAGTTCTATGGTCCCAGGGATTAAGATTCAAGACACTGCGAACTTCCTATCAAAAAATCTGGGACGTCGGAAATCAGCAATTCCAGCTACAACTCTAGGTTCAAGTTTTTTCTAAAAACCTTAGGCTATTATATAACTACAAGTTCGTATGACACAAAAATTTTGAACCTACGAATTACTTCACCCAAAATTTTGCGATTTCACTTTCCAATTTGCTGGGCACAATTGGTAGTTTGCTCTGAACGGTCGGACTTCTTTCTCGCAAAAAAAACAGATAACTTAAATGGGATTTCAGATTCAATAGTCTCAGATTACTTTTTTGGGGCCAATAGGTCCTTTTAGGTTGGTTGCTCTTTTCTAGCCGGAGAAGGACTCTAGGTCTCCCACAATTTCTTCATCTTAAAGGCTCCCACACTTTGGTACACTTGATGGAGCTGCCGACAGCTTTCCCAATTATTTTTGATCAAACTTATCAGTTAACCAAGGAAACCTTTTTGTAACATCGGAGCGGAAAGAAAAACCAGGAATTATAAAACCTCAGTGAAACTTAATATAGATATAATACCCCTCCGAAACGTAAAATTTTCAAAATCTAATAAAAATCATTTTTGATCAATTTAAATCAACTAGTGTTAGGTGGGCTTAGAACACTCTCAAACACCTTAAAGCACAAGAAATAGGAAAACTGAATAGGAACAATTTTCTGGGAAAGGGAATAGTTGGGTTGCTTAGAAGAACCTTCCTAGAGATTGCGATGGAATGATGGGTGAAGCGTTTGATAAATTTAACCCTCAAAAAAGTACTCCCTCGATTGCAAATTCAACATTCCATTTACCTTGAAAAATGCATGCAGTATAGCTAGGATTATTGAGGTGTTCGTCGCTAGGTATTCACTAAGAAAGACGACAAGAAGTAAAGTACACAAACGCCCGAGTCCAAAACATGTTCGAACCTTGAAAGAAAAGTAGTCCTAGAGGAAATCACTAGTAATAGAAGCGTAGCATGGGAAGTAGGTCTCTTAAATAAACTGAATGAACGGGATATTTACTTGGTTCCCCTGAGCTGGCTTTTTGGCCCAATTTGACCCCTAATAAACGAATTACGTTCCCCTGATGGCTAAAAGGTCGGGATTGGAGTAGAGATGGGAATTTAAGAAGCTTGGAATAAATTAGCGACCCAAAAGGATTTTTCTCTATCGCCGGGAGGTCACACCATCAACGGTATAATTAACACAGAGGCGAAGCGGAGCTTCACACCACATGCGATGCAACACAAACATAAAATAAGTCGAAAAATTTTTTTAGATAATGAAAAAGACTAGAAACAAAATTTTCGTTTGTCTCGATAAAAAAAACAAAGAGCCCAGCTAAAGCTAGAGGTACGTGTTTGAAAACGAATGAAATTTCAATACTGATTCGGCACGAACAGTAAGATTATAAAAATTGGACTTTGCCTAAGTTGGTTCTACTAAAATAAGCCAGAAGAGAGATAAATTTTGAGATAATAAAAATCTCTTTCAAAAAACTATAGAACCGCTGCTTCTGCAGAAACAATTATCGCAACCTCTTATTTCGATGGAACTTTTCATCTCAGTTTTGATTGCGTAAAGTATATCAAATCTCAAAAAATTTCCGAAAAACGGCCAAAAATTTTAAAAAACGTTCAAAACTTTCCAAGTTTTTCTGCAAACAGCACGTTATGGCCTTAAGCAGAAAAGATTTCCAAAGCTGGGTTTATTGATTGAGAATTAGACCAGTAGTTTTCGCGTGAAGTCAATAAACTGTCACATAATCAAAACTGTCATCAACATCATTTGATTAAACCTACAGTTTTAGATGTGGCAGGATAGTTAGCGATAAAAGTCCAAAAAACTCTCAACAACATCAAAAATTTGACGATAACAAGATGTATAGCTTTTTGTGAAAAAACGTCACAAAATAAAAAATTTTACTTCTCCGAAGGCGAAAACTTTTGGAGTAAAAGAATTGAGAGGCTTATTCGCATAAGTAAATGCGCTACTCGAAACCCCTTAAGAGATTTCACTTTCCAATTTGCTGGGCACAATTGGTAGTTTGCAAACAGCACGTTATGGCCTTAAGCAGAAAACATTTCCAAAGCTGGGTTTATTGATTGAGAATTGGACCAGTAGTTTTCGCGTGAAGTCAATAAACTGTCACATAATCAAAACTGTCATCAACATCATTTGATTAAACCTACAGTTTTAGATGTAGCAGGATAGTTAGCGATAACAGTCCAAAAAACGGCCAACAACATCAAAAATTTGACGATAACAAGATTCATAGCTTTTTGTGAAAAAACGGTCATAAAATAAAAATTTTTACTTCTCCGAAGGCGAAAACTTTTGGAGTAAAAGAATTGAGAGGCTTATTTGCATAAGTAAATGCGCTACTCGAAACCCCTTAAGAGAATTAAACCCAAAATCTCGGGCATGGAAGGGTAGTTTTCGAGAATATTCCAAAAAATTCAAAAAAAATTGAACAAATCAAAATTTCTGTTTTCAGAGGACGATAACTTATCATATGGAAATGGCTAAAAATAAGGTCATTAAGCCGAGGAAAAATAGGCCGAAGTAGTTTTGACCGAAGATCTTTTTCGGCGAAACAAAAAAAACAAAGGAAATACAAAGTCAAGGTAAGTAAAATTACAAAATTTAGGCGTAGATTAAACACTAAAATTAACATTAAAGAGAACAGCCAAGCCAACAACAGATAAGCAGACAAATAATTGGCCAATTTTATATGAAACAGAATATTTCCCTATTGAACAAAAACAGGTCCTGGTCAGATTTGAACCAGGACCGTCGCCGTACCAGGAATATTCGTTACCTCCAGGCTATGTTGCCCGGGGTGCTAAGAAATTCGTAGTATACATAATAGAACAAGGTAGAGGTGAGTACATACGTCCAGATCAGTCCTGCGGACAAAGTTGTTTACGAGAAAAAGTCTAGTACCCGTTTGCAACAACCTTGCTTATCGCAGGAGTAAATAAAAATTTTGGGAATGACTAATTGAACATAACCTGATTTAGAGTTAAAATTAAATTGATATTTGCACAACTTAGTTGAAGATACCTATGGTGAAATTTGACTGGTCGAACGGAGTGGTCTAACATTGAACAATTTTTGTCAGAAATCTTTGAGAAACTGACCTTGCTTTTTTGAAATCTTGATAACTTCCAAGCCCCATTACTTGGTCGAGTAGTATTTCTTAGGCATTTGATTGGAGTCCCGATTGGATTTTTTATGCTCACCTCTGGATTGCACAAAATGCTTAAAATCTTTGGAAATTATAGTTCATTTTCATGTCAACAATTTTTTTCTCGGCTTTTTTGTTTTTTTATTTTCTTTTTTTTCGGCTTGATAATTTTCGGCCTATATAATATCGGCTTATTGGCCTCATATTGCGTCTTTCGACGAGCGAAAAAAGTTCGTGTGTGCGTGTCTTTGCTTTGAGGGTGAGGGCGACTTAATAACTTTTTATAAGTCTTGTGATTTTTTGCGGCTCAGTGGGTTTGTGACAAGGTGTTTTCGGCGTTGTTACCGCTGGGTACATTATCTTCCGATGCTAATTTCACATTCTATTGTCCTGGCATGTGTTTGTTTCGAAGCTAAGTCTTATTCATTTTGGTAGATCTAGTTTTTTCGACACTTTCGATTTTTTTTTTTCGATGTTCTGACTTGTTGTGTATCGTAAGTGGTGCGAAGCTCAGCTTCGCCTGTGTAAAACATTTTGTTCGACGTGTCTCATTTTTATTCGCTCACTTGCAATGCTGTGATTATGTTGTATCGCAAGTGTTGCAAAGCTCCGCTGCCCCCCCCCCCGTGCTGAACTTGAAAGAAACAGTTTCCTCTAAAAGTAAATGTATATTGAAGCAACCATTGGTTCATTTTATTTCTCTAGGTGTTAGTGACAATGACCCAGTTGTGGTGAAACGACTGAGGAAGAAGTATGGACGGAAGTTTGTGGCAGTGAAGGACCTCTGCTTTTCAGTGCCCCCAGGACAGTGCTTCGGACTACTTGGGGTCAACGGGGCAGGAAAGACTACCACGTTCAACATTCTCACAGGTTAGAAAGGCTTAAGCTTGATGAGATGCGGGTCAAAAACAGATGATAATTTTCAAGTTTTTATAAATCAAATGATTTATTTGTTAGCAAAAGCCCTCTGCTGTATTAGACATTTTGTAATGATAAAATATCTTGTATTGCATGAACTGAGCTCTAAATTAGGAGCGTATTCCATTGGCTCTTGAAAAACTGGATAAAAACTGAGGGCTCAAAAAAAATAATGCAAAGATCGTAAATCAGCAGATGCTAATTTTTAGGAGATGACATTGCAAGCAGCGGTGTAGCCATAATTGGGGGCCACGACATTGGCACGGAACTAAACAGTGCCCGGAAGAAGGTTGGGCCACAATTCGACGCACTAGACACACTTCTCACAGTGCGGGAACACGTTGCACTCTATGCGAGGCTCCGCGGCATCCAGAACCAAGACGTGGCCCAAGTGGTTGATGGTTGCATTGTGAAAATGGGGCTGAGTAAGTACAGGAATAAGCAATGTGGAACTCTGAGTGGGGGCAATAAGAGGAAGTTGTCGACTGCAATTGCTCTTGTAGGGGATCCGCTGATAATATTCTTGGATGAACCGACTAGCGGAATGGATCCAAAAGCTAGACGGTAAGTTGCATCTATGTTCCTCACTGAACATCTCAAACGGTTAACATAGATTGAAAAAAGTTTACAGCAAATAATTGTAACAACTTTGTTAAACTTCGTGAGCTTTAATCTACTGCAACTCTGCAAACTTGTCATGTCACAACTTAACTTTGAAATACCACCACTTAAGCTTGAATTGCAGATTCAGATAAGGTTTTGCTTAGCTCAGTGAAAACCACCTCTTGAAATTTTGAATGATTAACTAGACTTTTTTTACCGCAAACATTTTTTGTTACATATTGAACGTGCTTTTTTAGTGAACTTGAACAATTTCTAGCATCCTTTGCAATTGGCTTTGAGGTAATGCGGTTACCTTCTTTATTCTGGGGTCCTTTTATTGTTTTCAGTATGTATGAAATCGAAAAAAAAACGAGAAAGCATTGCATTGACCGCCTCTTGTTTATCTGCTTAAATTGTATCAGCTTAGTTGCCATATCACAGATTTTTCTTATAAGCATTTTTCTCTGTAGTTGCAAGTGTTTTTTGATTTAATCCTGTACTTTCTTACCCCTGACTTAGTTTTTTCCTTTCTTTGCTTAAGGGCTTTATTCGAGCCTTGTTTCGGCTTGTTTCTTGGCTAATTCAACTTATTTTGTGACGGTCGAAAAGCAAAAACTGAGGATGTTAATAAATAGTAATTCAGGTCGGTTGTGTTGCAAAAGTTCAAAGTTTTGAAATTTAATCGCTTAATTTTTTTTTATAACGAAAATTTCTGAAGGCAGTTTTTTGTTTTCGGTTTAATGAGCGTCTACCCACGAATTTTGGGACTTGTAGCCCCTCGGTTAATACCCAACGCTTGTTTAATTCTGGTAGTGTTATTTCTCGATTGTTGGTCTGAATTCGATTTTTTCAAACAAAACTTCAGTTTGAAGTATTTTTACCCTTGCGATAAGTGAGAGTTTTGCAATCGGGTACTTGACTTTTTTCCCTTAAACAACTTTTTCCACAGAATGACTAAACTTAGGTCATCTTCAAATGCATCTCTATTTGTACCCAAGATGGTGATTCAAAAGCTGGCTTCAATGACGGAAGCGATAATACTTTTACAGCTGAAAAAGATTTTTAGATGTAAGTTGATTTTTTTATCGGCTTCATTGATTTCGACCCAATTTTTGTCGGCTTACTTGCCGGGTAATAAGTTCTGTATTTTTGGTAGATTTTTTGATATTTTTTCATTTTCATAAGGCCAAATATAATTCATGGTTTTCTGGTTTTCATAGGCGCCAAAATTTTCTGTTAGAAATAAAACTTTTTTGAAACTTTCTGCTAGAATTTTTTGCAAATAACTATTCAGCTTTTTTCGTATTCATAGTTTCCGATTTTTTTTCTAAATATGAGTAAAACTAGTTTTATTTTATTTAGTTAGGTTGCGTTTTAGGTTTAGGTTGGTGCGTTTTAGATCTAAATCGATATAGAAAAAACTTCAAAAAAATTTAAAATTTATAGATTTTTTTCGCAAAGTTGGCTCAATTTTTTTGTCTACAGAGGAATGTGGCGGGGAAGATCTGCCCGAGTTCCAGGAGTGTGGTTCTTTCTGGCCGAAATTTTTGAAAAATGTTTGTTTTTTGTTTTCTTCTTTGGCGTTTTTTCTGTTGTTGTAATTTAGCTCTCTTACCGTTGCGTATAAATTTCATAACTGATAATTCTTCATGTAATTGCGTTTTTTTCACAGGCTTTGAGAGTTTTTTTTTTTCAGATTGTTTGTTTTTTTTTGTGGCAATTGTTTGTAATTTATGTATTCATGTTTTGATATTTTGTTTTTCGTTTTTTTTTTTCATTTTGATGTTATACTATAGCGGATAGGGCCTTTATCCCCGACTGTTCTGGTTAGATATGCAGGTTGTTTTGTTACAAGATTTAATGAACCGTTTTTGAGTGTAAGTAGGAATTATCGTATCTCAATTTTTTGACCGAAATGTTTTATCGTTTTCATCTATTGGTTATCAGAAAGAATTGGATGGAGTTAAACCCAAATCCTTGTTTTGTTTTGAAGGTAATTGACTTCTATAACAATTGCAATCATTTTTTTCAGAATATTGAGACTACGATTTCTTCAACAAAATTCATTAATGTTTTTCAATTTTTGTTTTAAACACATTATCTTTTGATTTTTGGAGTTTTCTTGTGTTCTGCAAGTGGTGCGAAGCTCAGCTTCGCCTCTGTGTTTTTCTGTCTCTTTTGCTGTCGGTAGTTTTCAATGCGCCGCTTGCATTGTATCACAAGTAATCCAAAGCTCCGCTTAGCCTCTGTGTCGAGAAAGTTTCGTTTAGTCGCTGTGTTGACGGAACTTTGCTTTGAGAGTGAAAACCACTTCTCGAACTCTTGAATGATGATTGATAAAACTTCGCTTTGAGCACAGTGAAGACAACTTCTTGCAATCTTGAATGATCTTCAATAAAATTTCGCTTTGCTGACACTTAATGAGTTTTGATATAACTTCGTTTTGCAAATACTAAAAACCACCACTCGAATGCTTTTTAATTTAACTTTGCTTTGGACACACTAAAAATCACCGATCGATCTTGCGAATAATGTTCGATAAACCTCGCTTGTGCACTCAAACTCTTGAACGATGTTTGTTAAAACCTCGCATTCCACGCAGTGACCTCTCGTATATACTAAAATAGAAACTTGATGTACAGCCAATCTTAAACTCTTTCAGTCAAATGTGACGTTACATATAGTGGTGTCATTTTAAATTGCGCAGCTGAAAATTGTTGAGATTGATAGATAGTTTGTTTAATTCAGAAGAGTTAATAACCTGATATACATTTAATTATTGCAAAAGACACGTTTTTCTTCTTGCTAAAATTCACTTCTAAAAACGAAAATAACTGTTAGGCCGGACCGTTCCATTCGTTCATTAAAACAATGTTTGATAATTTTTTAGCCATGTCCTTAATTTGAATACGCTAGTCCTGATTTTGAAAAGTTCTAAATGGAAAATTTGAGAAGCTAACAATTTCCTGCAAACTAGATTGTATTTTGAACCTGTAAGTTCGCTGCGAGATCGAATACTCTCGTTTTAGAGCAATGATTTTTCAAAAAAAAAAAATATTTTGAAATTACTGTTTCAGGTATCTTTGGCAATGCATCCACGATGCAATATCGGAAGGCCGACCAGTAGTTCTCACTTCACACTCCATAGAAGAGTGTGAAGCGCTTTGCACAAGACTGGCCATAATGGTCAACGGCCAATTCAAATGTCTCGGCACATCACAACACATTAAAACCAAATATGGAGACTGTTATGTTATTCAGTTGAAGATGCCGAATGGATGCTGTGAACAAGTCGAAGAGGTTTTCTGTTCACACTTTCCAACCGCGAAAATTATGGAAAAACTGCCGACACTGGTAGTTTTCCAACTGGGCCAAATGGAGGCAAAGTTGGGAGACTTGTTCAGAGTGATAGAAAAAGGAAAGAAAACCAAGATTCAAATCCCAGTCTACACCGGAAGACGTGAACTTCAAATGCTGCAGTGTGAACTAATCGAAGACTACTCCGTCAGTCAAACTACTTTGGATCAAGTGGTTATCAACTTCGCCAAAAACCAGTCGGATATTGTTCCTCTTGGCAACCAAGTTTCAGCAGATAATAACGAAAGCTTCGAAATATCTCTAACTAAACCAAGATTGGCTGCTCAAGGAGGAAGTATGCCAAGTTTGATCACAGACGTGGAAGCTAATGCGCGAAGTTCGAACCATAACACACCACAAGCTAAGAAGTATCTGGTCAGCTCGCCAATTCCAGCCAATGATGTGGAAGCTCAACTGAATGATACTTTTCAAGAAAGCCAGATCTTGTTGCAGGAGTATCAAGTAGTCGATACCCCTGCAAGTGTGAGTATAGCGGACAATTCTGCCACTGCTCAAAAACCACCCGCAGTGATAGTTTCGCAAGTAATGCCACTGGCACCAACTGCAGATGTACCAGGAGAAAAACAGGTCAAAACTGAGGAAATCAAAGATTACGGTAAGGATCACGCTATAGATGAGAAAGATGAGCCGAAATCAACGACTGTGGCAGGAGGCGCCGCAAATGTAAGTGATAATTTGTTCGACTTTAATCAACCATTCGGCAGGCCTAACCCGGAGGTTGTTTAATTAAGTTGACAAGAGCGCTTATAACCAGCCCTCATTTGCTATGAGTAACTTGCAAGAATATTTCTATGCTATCATGTTAACGAATTGTTTTGTGTATTACTTGAATTATTGAGATAATGTTTTAAAGGTAAATTATGCCTTTGGCCGTACATTAGTTGATGGGCAATTAGTTTAAAAAACTTGAAACTTTCTACCGTCTGTAAAGTGATGATTTTGGAAAAAATCTTTTTAATGAATTGTAGATAAGAAAATAGCCGAAAATGATTATTCTAACGTCTTTTTTGTGTAGGTTTCGCAAGATCTAATTTCTAACTTGTTGTTCCGACCACCTAAATAAGTATTTTTCACTTATATAGATCTTGATGATTTTTTGTATGTTTTTCAGGAAAGTCTTAAGATGCTCTAATAACTACTGATGTGTTTTTATACGTAATAATGCAATTAGGAATGCACTTAATTATATATGCACTTTTTGAGTTCAATTCAAGTTTATTTCCTGAATGATAGGTAAGTGCGCTCGCCGATTACAAAAGAGAAAATGGCTCGAACAAACGTGAAGGACTTAGAGATTCGAAAGTGGATTTTAATTTACCTGCGGAGCGAAAAATTTACTAATTAAGCCAGTTTTAAGAATAATAAACGTACTGATTATCTTTAGGTCTTTTTCTTATAGGAACAGTTTTCAAATATGTTCACGCAGTTTTGATTTTTCGCGGTTTGACTCTTGAATTCTTTTCAACTTCAGTTAATTTCCTTTGTTAAAAGGCAGGCAAACTTTACTATCGAAAAGCAAAAGAATAAAGGGCACCAAAAATTGGGTTAATTTCATCAAAAATGTACCAAGCATCAATTATTCAAAAAATTCAAAGAGCTTTAAGGGCAATTATTTTTTGTTAAAATTCGAAAGTTGAAGGTTTCAAAAAACATATTTTCTTCTGTTTTCTTGCGTTTATTACTCTTTTTCAACTTTCAGTTGGCTATGTTCTTAAAGTAGGTTATCAGAAAAATTACTCAAAATCTTAAAATGTTCTTGAAATTCGAAGAGTTTTAACTCTTTTCCGAAAATTGAAGGAGAAGCAAAAACTTTGAATCGTTTTTTTTGTTTCCTTGTTCTTTTACATTTTCCAAGCTTCTGTTGGCTATGCTTAATCTGGTGCCGTGTATATTAATAGCTGGCTTTTTTCCAGCTTGTTGTTTAACTGGGAGCATTTATAATAATGAGTTTAGGTTTTTAATTGGGAAGTCGCTGATTTCTGTTTAAATTTCTGGGTTCAGTTTTTCTGGGCAAATAAGAGTATTAAAACGCGGGTTTAATTAGAAAAATTTATATCGGCAAAGTAGATTGCTTTCATTACTGCGCATGTGATTCGATCGTAAGTGTTATTTGGTTCGAATCTCGGCGGTACAATGTAAAATTTGTTTTTTATTCTCTAACTTTCAGAGCTCCATTAATGTTTTTTTGTTTGTTTGCGAAATCAAACTTCACCTTTGTCTAGTTTTTACTTAATGTTTTACACTTAGTGTCTTTTTCTTCGTGCTTTTGTCATATCAAAGACGCAAATTTTCTTCTATTTTTATTTTGTTTCTGGGTACTACTTAGCTATATTCAATTTAATAAAAAACCTTCATTTGCTTTATCAGTATTGCTTGTAATGAAGTGTGAAAATGAGTGACATAAGGTTTGCTTGGTGCTATAACGAAGCTCAAGTTTTAAAGAAAAAAAATGGAACATAAAATCAGCTTTTTCGAACTGCTTTTTAGCTGTGTTTGTTTTAAGAATTTTTGTGTCCGTATTGCCAGAGACAGTTGTTTTTGTTACTGAGGGACATCCGATGAAATTTTGGGAGACTCGGAGAATCTCCCCACTCTGCAGATGAAGGGCAGGATTTTCTCCGGGTGTTCTTGAAACCAGGACAGATCTGGATTTTGACCCAGGGTTTCATTTCTTTCTTCTACCCAGAACGGACAGGAAATCAGGAAGTGTTCTGTGTCTTCAGGTACCTGGTTGCAGTAGTGGCAGGTGTGGTTCTCGACTCTCCCGTGCCGATGGGCTACAGACTGCAGCCAAGGAGCCCTGTGTAGCCTCAGTTGGTGAAGGATTCTTTCTTGTCTTGATCGGTTTCTGTCGAACTTGAGGGTATTCCCGCTGGTCGCTTTTTGGTGGGTTGAGTCGGTAGGCGTGTTGTTTATGTAGTTTTCTAAGGTTCTTGCTTCATTCCCTTCTCGCAGATGGTGTCTGAGGCAGGCTCCCTGGGGATTTGCTCGAATCTCTTGCTACAGACGGTTCTCCTTTCTATTTTGAAGCAGGTGTCTGCTTTTCTTTAAGTTAGGCAGATTCCATCGCTTATAAGTACCAGATTCACTTCAAGGTATGACTTTCGGGGCTGAGTTTGCTCAACAACTTGTTGAGGACGGTCCGTTTCCCCCTCCAACCATCCACTTTGATTTGGAGGATGCACTCATTCTTGATGTTATCTTCTTTCTTCTTCTGCTGAGCCGGGGTACAGCCGCAGTGCCATCTCCAGGTTGACCAGCTGCGTATTTCCATTACGCTCATGTTCAGGCAGCGTCGGTGGAACCAGCTCATGCAGTCACCGCACTTGATTGAGGAGTCCTTGTTGGTGACGTTCTTGGTGCAGTGGGGGAACTTGAAGGGGGCTGGGGTTGCTTTCCACGTCTCCAGAGAGAAGGCATTGCTGGGTTTCGTTTGTTCTTCTGTCCGCGGGGAAGGCTGGGTGTCTCAAGTCCGCGATGCTACTTGGGGAAAACCCTTTATACTCTGCAGAGTACCCTGGTTGATCTGGATCTTGGAGGGAGGTCGGAACTTCCCCACATCTGCCGTCTAGGGGAGGTCTCCACAAAGCGTCCAGTTCGGCAGAAGCCAGAGACAGTTGAGATACGGCTCGATGAATTCATTCATCTGATCAGAATTGTTTAGTTTTTGTACTCATATTTCAGATCACCCAACTGCTAAAGCAATTTAAATTTAGTTACAGTTAATTTCTCGATGTGAAAAGAGCTCTGCATCAAAATTGTATTAAATCAATCAATCGGAAAGCCTCAAGGTGTCATAAAATCGGATTAATTGAGCAATCTCCCCCCCCCCCATTCTCCCCCCCCCCATAAAGCTCAATCAATTATATTGTTTCAATTATATGAGTTTGATTTTCTTTCCAGGTCAACGCAGATGATCCCAACAGCTCAAATAATGTTTCGGTTGAAGCCACAGATTCCAGCCCTCCACAGGAAGTATCAGACAAAGATAGCTTAGGCACAAGTAACAGTGGCGAGGACGAACATGTGAACAACAATTATGTCAAGCAAAAATGCACCAAGTTATAGACAATACTCGTAACTAATTATTGTACAACTAAATTATCGCAATAAAAATGTTGCTATACATTACAGAAACAAAGTCAAATCCATCTGTCCTGTTTTTTTTAAAGAGCCATCACCAAAAACCATTTCTAAATTTCTATCTTTTATGCCTGATTTAATCTTTTGTTTGTGTAATCAAAAAAGTTTTCCACGTTTGACGTTGAATTCTCCATTTTTGTAAAAATAAAATTTAGTTTTCAAGCTTATCAGAATTGTGCAATTTTTTAATGTAGAATTGATAGATTTGATCAATTGGAATCATTTAAGTGTCAATGAACCTATTGAAGACACTTATATAAGTCGTGTTCAGTTTTCTCTGCTTTTAAAGGAAAGCCGTTTACGCTCAAGTTTGAATTTTTGCAGTTTGAATTTTGATTTATTTTTGCTCTCCATTTGCGAAAGTAAAAATGGCGCAAACAAAAAATATGAAAGACTTCTAGTTTCAAAAATGGACTTAATTTTCTGAAATCCCAGCGGAAAAAATACAATTGGCATAATTTTCTCTAATTGGGTTAAAGAGTGTCAATCATAAAAGCTTCTTGAAATTTGCTGCGCTTTAAGTTGATGTATTTTTTTCTACAACTCGAAAACAAGTTTCTCAGCAAAAGCTTAAATTTTTCTGACTCCGTGGCTTCATTGACACTTTTCCAACTGGCAGTTGGCTATGTTTTACTGTTGCTATGTGTTTGATTACCTTCAGCATTTTTCCCGAACTAGAGAGGACTTTTAAAGCCTAGGTTTGGTATTCATTTAGCCCAGAAAAACAGGTCTGAGACAGCAGTTTAAATAGCGTTAATATTTATTTGTTGATCAGTGGACGAATTTAAATAAACTATTTTTGTATTTTGTGTTTGTTTCCCTGGTGCTCAATTAATCTCTTCGATAAAAAAAACTGTAAAATATATTAATAAAAATTAGGGGATTAATATTAATAGTTTATGTATCAAATCTTAAATGTACAACACCTTTACTTGCTTGAGAGTTTAGTTTCTCCTTGTCTTTTTGATCTCATTGTTAAAAAAGTCATTTGCAACTTATATTGACCATATGAGTAATATTTGGTCATCAGTACTAATTGCAGCAAGAACTACTGGCAATTTTTATACGTCCGATTAAATAACCCTTAAAAGACGGTTTTCTGTAATTTTTTCAGAAATATACTTGAACTTACTGCTTTTCAAGTATTGATCTTGCCAGCAGGGGCGGATCTCGAATTTTCTCGTGGGGGGGGGGGAAATTAAACAAATTGCGTGTTTTCGACGCGCTGCCCCTTCAAAATTAGTTTGTTGGCGCCTTTAGAAAAATTTTAGCTTTGGTCGGCCTAAAGTGGATGTTATAAAATGATACGAAAAGGGGGCAGGGATCCTTTGGTTGGCAAGGGGCTCGCGTTCCTGAAGGGGCGTCCGCCCCATCTCCCACCTTTCCCTAAATCAGCCCCTGCTTTTCAGCAGTGCACATGTGAAACAGGTAAAAACAGAGACTACGTGATTTAATTTTGGTTTAAAGTTTTGAATTTTAAATGAGAAGAACGATGGTGAAGTGCCAGCGATTGTCCGTGTTCGTTGCACTCGGTTAAGGCTGCAATTCTCTGCCCTTAAAGAAATGAAATTTTTGGTTTGAAGCTATTGAACAGCGGTTCTCCGTTAAGAGCTGAAAAACTTATACGTTTTCCTTTCCTTTAGGGTAAACCGTATTAATCAACTAAAAAAAAACTAATAAAAACCGTAACTAATGATTCTGAAATCATGCAGCTGGCATGACTTCAGAATCAGTCTTGAGCTGTTATAAAGAAGGATCGTTAGAAAGAAAGCGGAGCTGCTCATGTGATAACTTCATTTTCATCTGTAGTATTGAGCGAGCTAAAAAAAACTTGAGGGCTGAAAAAAAGCAAAGCGATAATAATGCACTTTGCATATTTCCCAGCAACTTCGCTAAACCAGTACCCATGCAAGGCACGCATACTTCGAAGAAATCGTGAAGTTACCATTACCTTAAGACCTATTGAGCATATTTGACAAAAATCCTCACAAATTGAAAACGAAGTCGAAAAAAAAACTTTTCAGACGATTTTTTCATATTAGTTTTCTCTGTAACTGTCTGTGATCGAAAACCTAACTAAGATCTAAACAAATACTTACTAATTTTGACAGAACAGTGTCGTGTAATCAAGAAACAGGTTTTTTTTGCCGCAAACAACCTTTAAAATCTTTTTTGTTTTTCTTACTTGCTGTATCACTGAACCTTAACAACTTCTAGGCGTTTCACCACTTGGTCGCCATTGCATCCTAGGATGCAATAGCGACCATATTAAACAGTGCATAATTTGAAATTATTTCATATCGAATAATTTCAAATAAAATCAGTGCATCATTTGATATCGAAATTAAATAGTGCATCATTTGAAAAGCATTATAACAGAAAACCAAAATTGCTCTAGAAAACCTTAGACATCAAAGGTCAAGCAACAAGCCAGTGATATCGAACTCCAGCGGATCAGTGTATAAACATATCTTCACTGCTTAAATCGGCGGTACTCAAGCTATTCCTGGGGTCCGACTCATTAGAAGATCTTAACACCAAAACTTCCATGGAATCAACCCAAAAAAAAACGAAACTAGCTTGAGTGAATAGCAGTCTCCTTGGGATACACAATCTGAAAAAACGAACTTTGGATCCTCCGATTTGGAGAAACTGCTGGATACCATTTCGGCCTGGAAGAGTAGAAAATATCGATACAATTCAATCACATAAAGTCAAATACTCAAGCAAATGTACAAAATTCTGAAAGAAGAAAAGTGAATCACTTCCATCTAAATCTAATAAACACTATACACAGCTTTATTTAGAATCATTCAACCTAATGCAGTACCCGTAGTTCATCCAGTTCAACTATTTTTTCAATCTTATTTTGAATTTTAATTGGCCGCACCGCACCTCTCAGTTTTGTAAGTTTCCAGAGCTGTAAAGTTTTGGCTAAATCTTTTTTAAATAACTTTTCAACCAATTCTTGGCCCATACTCCACTCTGATCTTTGTAATTACTCTTCAATTTTCACTTAACTTTTTTTCCACTGTTTCGTGTAATCGAGGAAAAGGTAAAGGCAGTATAAATTGTATGTATTACGAGTAAGTATTATATATTGTAAGCCTTTTTCACGAGTGAGGGAAGTGTTCTGATTGCAAAATTTTCAAATGATTTAATTAAGAAAGAAAGAAAGAAAAAAAATTATTCCACGGTCATTCATTACATAAATTTGGCAATTCATCGTTATAAGTAAATATCAAAATGAGAGGATAGACAACGGGGCCATATGGCCCACAAACGCCTACCCTAGCTATGCATACATCTTTCACAATCAGTAAAAGATTTTTTTAAATGTTTTTAGAAATTGTTGAAAATTTGTATTTTCATCCATATCTCCTAACCAACGAGCATTTGGACGGTCAAGTTTTGTCATTCGAATCAGAAGCCTATATTATACCTACGTAAGCAGGCAACCGCTGGTAAAAAAAGAAAAGAAAAACAAAAATTTAAAATTAGATTTTTTTTGAATTTTTTTTTAAATCGTAAAATCGTCCATATCTCCTAAGCTAGGAGTTTCTGTAATTTTTTATTATCTGTTTGATCTTGACAGCTTTCATTTCGTTGCTGGAGTGGTTGAGTTATTGTTGATGAACGTTATTATTAAAAGTTTTTTTATCCAGTTTTAATGTTATTCTTTATCTTAACCTTCTTATTTAGAGTTCTAGGGGTAAAATGTTTCAAGATTTTAATATAACCTAAAGCGACTAGAATAAAAATTTGAATAAGTTAAGAAAACTTAAATAAGCTTATGTTTGATGATAACTTAATCACTGAAAAATAAAACAACAATTAAAATCCGTTCAAATTGCAAGTTTAGTTTCTGAAAAGTAGAAAAGTGCACACAGTACAACAACAACTGTTACAAGATGTTTTCCTATAACTCATATTCATCTGTCCAAAAGGAAAAAAACAGTCGCACAAGTCTTAAAACCATTCAGTTTGTCTCAAATTAATTTACCTGATTCTCGGTTTTACGTCACCGGTAGACGCACTGAGGTTTCGTATTTGGACCTTACCTCTTTTGCAAGCTCTCAATACGTTGGCGCGACTGCGGCGGTCATTATTCGGCCGCTTGAATTTTTTCTGTCTTAACAAAAAAAATAATCCATCTATTTGATGGCTCAACTTTCAATCAATCAGAATTCAAGAAGAATGATTTTGGGATTTATGCGGCTGATTTTTAAATCTTGGATCTATGAACATTGAAGACTGTGAAACATGTGCAATTTTTGTTTATTTTTTTCATTTTTGAGGACATGTGGGAGTCAGTGTAATTGTCTTGGCGAGCTAAATTAATTTAATTTACTTGACTTCACCCGTTAAGTGTTGGAAACAAAATAAAATTTTCGCTAGGTATATTTTGACTCAATGAACGTGTCGTGACAAAACGGGTATTTTTTTTGATGATATAGCGATGCTTTTTTTAGTTCGTTAAAGCTATTTATACGTAACAATGATGCCTCAAAGTGCTTGGTTTTAAAAATTGATCAAGGAATTTGTGTTCCTGTGTGTTAATAGGTCATGCGCTGTATATTGTACTAGGTTTTTTTTCTCCATTTTTGAGGACCTGTGGGAGACAACTTGATAGTCTTGGCTAGCTAAATTTCGTTTATTTTATTAAATCAACAGGTTAAACTTTGGAAACAGAATACATTTTGCGCTGTGTTATTTTTGACCCAATGAAATTGTCATCACAAATATGATACTTTTCATTGTTTTTTTGGTCGAGGTTATGGAACTTTACTTGCGCTCTCACAACTTTTAATGATAGAGCGATCCGTTTTGAGTTAATAATGTCACTTATACGTGCCAATTATGCCTTGAAAAAGTTGATTTCGAAACTTGATCTTTAATTCAAGAAAATGTTTTTCTATTTGTTAAACATTTTTTGTACTTTTATTTTCATTTTGAGAATTTGTGGCACCCGGGTTGACTCAAAAGCTTAAAGTAGTCGGCTTAATAGTCTTAGGCCAATTGAATGTTTTTGGTACAAATGGGACTGATTTATCATTTTGGTACTTGTGAATACCCACCCGGGTAATGTCACAATTAGGAATAGTCATAATGAACTGAAACAGCAGTAGCAGGTGAAAGTGATGAAATTATGTTCGTATGATGGGGTCTAGGACAACAAGCCGACGGGACTTCAAGCCGAAGGGACTTCAGGCCGAAATTTTAACTTTACAAGCACCTCAAATTACAATCTTTTGATCTGTAAAACGTTGCTTTTCAAAAATTTAGGCACGTTCTGTCCATAATAAGCGTTATTCATGACAATGAATAACTTAGGATTGGGATTCGTTTATAATTTCAGACGATTTTTGAAATGCATAAACTATAAACAAGAAAATTGCCTTCAACCTTCAGCCAATAATTACTGAAAAAAGATCATAATAGTAAGAAATTCTTTAAAAAGGTTTTCAAATTAATCCTATTTCATCACTTAATGAGAAAATTTTTGGCTTTAAGTCCCTAATTTTACGATTGGGCTTGAAGTCCCATCGGCTTGATGTCCGGAACCCCGTATGATGGAATCAAAAATGTGAAAAAGAAGTGCTAAAGGCAGTCTTAACAGGTTGGAAGTGTGAATGGCAGTCTTAACAGGTTGGAAGTGGAGGTTCAAAAGGTGTGAACGGAAGCCTCAACAGGTGTGAAGAGAATTTTCAAAAGGTGTGAATTGAAGTGCGAAAGGTGTGAACAGAAGTGTGAAAGGTGTGAAATTTTATAAAAGTCGGGCCCGGCGCGGTTGCCGATTCTAAAATTGAGGCCCGAGCCCGGCCTGGCATGTAAAAAGCCCGGGCCCGGCTCCAACTCTAACCATGACATGTTAAATTTACATAACCTGCCTTGTTTTCACTCTTTGAAATCGGGAGTGGGTTTAGGGGAAGGGGGACGAACCCACAACCCACTTACCTCAACCATCTTCACCACCCAACGAGCTCTCTTTGGTATGTTTAACCCAAAACCGATCGTTTTCAGATTTTTTAATCAATCAAAAATTACGCAAAAAGTATCGGAGCAACTGCTTATGAAATTATATCAAAGTGAGGAGCCTCTTTTGTAGCTCAACAAACTTTAGGAAAGGTATAATTTGGGTATAGTGTGAAAATTTGAGCAAAACAATCTAAAATGTCAATCACATGTTAATTAAAGTGGTATCACATTGATGACTTAAGCACATGAGCTGCCAAGGAGATTGTCGCGAAAAAGTTCAGAAATTAATAAAGCATTTTACACCGCCAAACCAGATTTTTCTGCAGCTGGCATGATTTCAGAATCAGTCTTGAGCTGTTATAAAAAGGATCGTTAAAAAGAAAGCGGATGTGACAACTTCATATTAATCTACAGTATTGAGCGAGCTAAAAAAGACTTGAGGGCTGAAAAAAAGCAAAGCGATAATTATGCACTTTGCATATTTGCCAGCAACTTCGCTAAACCAGTACCCATGCAAGGAACGGATACTTCGAAGAAATCGTGAAGTTACCATTACCTTAACACCTATTGAGCATATTTGACAAAAATCCTCACTAATTGAAAACGAAGTCGAAAAAAAAATTTCAGACAACTTTTTCATATTATCTTTCTCTGTAATTGTCTGTGATCGAAAACCTAACTAAGATCTAAGCAAATACTTACTAATTTTGACAGAGCAGTGTCGTGTAATCGAGAAACAGGTTTTTTTTGCCACAAACAACCTTTTAAATCTTTTTTGCTTTTCTTACCTGCTGTATCACTGAACCTTAACAACTTCTAGGCGTTTCACCACTTGGTCACCATTGTGATTTCAAATAAATTCGAATAATTTCAAATAAAATCAGTTCATCATTTGATATCGAAATTAAATAGTGCATCATTTGAAAAGCATCATAACAGAAAACCAAAAATGCTCTAGAAAACCTTAGACATCAAAGGTCGAGCAACAACCCAGTGATATCGAACTCCAGCGGATCATTGTATAAACATATCTTCACTGATAAATCAGCGGTACGCAAGCTATTCCTGGTGTCCAACTCATTAGAAAATCTTAACACCAAAACTTCCATGGAATCAACCCAAAAAAACGAAACTAGCTTGAGTGAATAGCAGTCTCCTTGGGATACACAATCTGAAAAAACGAACTGTGGATCCTCCGATTTGGAGAAACTGCTGGATACCATTTTGTCCCGGAAGAGTAGAAAACATCGATACAATTCAATCACATAGAGTCAAATACTCAAGCAAGTGTACAAAATTCTGAAAGAAGAAACGTGAATCACTTCCATCTAAATCTAATAAACACTATACGAAGCTTTATTTAGAATCATTTAACCTAATGCAGTACCCGTGGTTCATCCAGTTTAACTATTTTTTCAATCTTAATTTTGAATTTTTATTGGTCGCACCGCACCTCTCAGTTTTGTAAGTTTCCAGAGCTGTAAAGTTTTGGCAAAATGTTTTTTAAATAACTTTTCAACCAATTCTTAGCCCATACTCCACTCTGATCTTTGGAATTAATCTTCACTTTTTTCTGAACTTTTTTCCCACTGTTTCGGGTAATCGAGGAAAAGGTCAAGGCAGTATAGTATGTATGTATTACGAGTAAGTATTTCATATTGTAAGCCTTTTTTCACGAGTGAGGGAAGTGTTCTGATTGCAAAATTTTCAAATGATTTATTTCTTATTATCTGTTTGATCTTGACAGCTTTCACTTCGTTGGAAGGGTTGAATTTTTGTTGATGAACGTTAATATTAAAAGTTTTTTATCCAGTTTTAATATTATTTCTTATCTTAACCTTCTTATTTAGAGTTCTAAGGGTAAACTGTTTCAAGATTTTAATCTAGCCTAAAGCGACTAGAATAAAAATTTGAATAAGTTAAGAAAACTTAAATAAGCTTAGGTTTGATGATAACTTAATGACTGAAAAACAAGACAACAATTAAAATCCGTTCGAATTGCAAGTTTAGTTTCTGAAAAATAGAAAAGTGCACACAGTACAACAACAACTGTTACAAGATATTTTCCTTACAACTCATATTCATCTGTCCAAAATAGAAAAACAGTCGCACAAGACTTAAAACCAGTCGGTTTGTCTCAAATTAATTTACCTGACTCTCGGTTTTACGTCACCGGTAGACGCACTGCGGTTTCGTATTTGGACCTTACCTCTTTTGCAAGCTCTCAATACGTTGGCGCGACTGCGGCGGTCACTATTCGTCCGCTTGAATTTTTTCTGTCTTAACAATAAAGAAACTAATCCATCTATTTGATGGCTCAACTTTCAACCAATCAGAATTCAAGAAGAATAATTTTGGGACTTATGCGGCTGATTTTTAAATCTTGAACCTATGAACATTGAAGACAGCAAATTTTGTTTATTTTTTTTTTCAATTTTGAGGACATGTGGGAGTCAGTGTGATTGTATTGGCGAGCTAAATTGTTTTTATTTACTTGACCTCACCCGTTTATTGTTGCAAACAAAATACAATTTGCGCTGGGCTTATTTTGACCCAATGAACTTGTCGTCACAAAATTGGTACTTTTTTGACGATATAGCGATGGATTTTTGGTTTGTCAATGCTACTTATACGTACCAACGATGCCTTAAAGTGCTTGGTTTTGAAAACTGATCTTTATTTCAAGAAATTGGTCTTTCTCTGTGCTAATAGGCCATGCGCATATTTATTGTACAAAGGTTTTTCAATTTTGAGGACTGTGGGAGTCAACTTGATTGTCTTGGTGAGCTAAATTTCGTTTGTTTTTTTGAGTCAACAGGTTAAGTATTGGAAACATAATACAATTTGCCCTGGGTTGTTTTTGACCCAGTGAAATTGTCATCACAAATATGATACTATTCATTAATTTTTTGTCGATGTTATTGAACTCTACTTGAGCTCTCACAACTTGAAATGATATAGCTTTTATGGATTAATAATGCCACCTATACGGGCCAATGATGCCTCAAAAAGCTTGGTTTCGAAATTTGATCTTTATTTCAAAAAAACGTGTTTCCATTTGTTAATAGCTCAGGTGCACTTTTTTGTATTTTTTATTTTTATTTTTGAGGGCATGTAGGAGTCAATGTGATTGTCGTGGCTAGCTAAACTTCATTTGATTCTTTGAATTTACAAGTTAAGCGCTGGAAACAGATTACAATTTGCGCTGGGCTTATTTTGACCCAATGAAATTGTAGTCACAAAACGGGTACTTTTCACTGTTTTGTTCGAGGTTTTAGACCTGTACTAGAGTTCTCACAGTTTTTCATGGTATAGCGGTAGGTTTTGGGTTGGTAATGCTATTTATACGCGGCAATGATACCTTAAAGAGCTTGGTTTTGAAACTTGATCTTTATTTCAAGAAAATGTGTTTCTATTTCTTAAACATTTTTTGTATTTTCATTTTGAGAATTTGTTGGAGTCAATTTGTTTGTCTTGGCTACCTAAACTTTATTTGATTCCATGAGTTTACAGAGTAAGCGTAGGAAACAAAAAAAGTTGCGCTCGGTTTTAATTTGACCCAATGAATTTGTCATCATAAAACGGGTACTTTTCACTGTTTTTTGTTCAAGGTTTTGGAACTTTACTTGAGCTCTCACATCTGTTAATGACAAAGCAATGACTTTTGGGCTGGTAATGCTGCTTATAAGTGGCAATGGTGTCTGAACGTTTTGATTTCGAAAATTGATCTTTATTTCAAGAAAAAATGTGTTTTTGTGTTAATAAGTCATGCTCAAATTTTTTTTCAGATTTTTTGTTATTTTTGAGGACAAGTGGGAGTCAATTTGATTGCGTTGGTGAGCAAATTATATTTATTTCCTTAAATCGCGACGTTAAGCGTTAAAAACACCATAACTTCCGCCGGGTTGTTTTTGATCCAATCTACTTGTCATCACAAAACTGGTACTTTTCACTATTGTTTGTCGAGACTATGGAACTTTACTTGAGCTCTCACACCTTTGAATAATTTAGCTACGCACTTTTGGGTTAGTAAATCTTCTTATCTTTGCCACTGGTGCTTCAACTCGCTTCGTGTTGAAACTTGATTTTATTTCAAGAAATTTTTCTGTGTGTTCATAGGTCATGCATGAATGGCTTGCCAACGTCAGCTATAACGAGTGAGTTTTTGTTGGTTACTTTTGGATTGTAATAAAATAAGGTTTAGTACGAGTATTTTTTCTGATGTACAATTGCACGCCTGAGCGCACATTTTTTGATTTTAGGTTTTGCCTAAACTATTTTTTTTCAAAATATCTGGTTCAATTTATAATGTGAATTTGAAAAAAAAACGACAGAATTAGACAAGACGAGAATGTGGCACCATGCTCTCAGAGCAGTCAAAAACAACAGCTGAAAAGAAAGAGCTAAGAGGCAGTTGATCAGGAGGTCAACATCACATTTGACTGATCTCGTGCGAAAAAAAAACGGTAAAAACAGACGTGTTTTCGTAGATGAGGATGAGGAAGATTCTCTTGAATATGATACACTTAAAACTCAAATGAGTTAAATGATTAAACAACTGAAAATCTAATCCTAAAGGATAAGGTGATGTTTGATCATTCTATATTTTGTCATTCTTGATCTGATTAGTTTTTAAATTAGTTTTTGCTCCGTAGTATTTTAACTAAAATAATAGTGAGACTTAGATTTAATTTGCAAATTAAAACTGTCGAAAAGTCGGCGAATTTTTATTATATACCATAAAAGTCAATTCCACTTTCACTAACAAATTTCAACTAGGTCGAAAATTCATTTGCCCGAAACAAATATAACAATTAATATGATTCATATAATTAACCAGAACCAATAATTAGGGCCCCAAAAACTGGAATGAGGAAGAATTTTTTGTCGTGTCCCCTTGTTGTTAAGCTAAGCTTAGCAAGATCCTAAGTAGGGAGTCTTCTGCTTTTTGAGTGGAAAATTTCTTCTTATGTTTACAAAATCCTAGGATGAGGGTCCTCCAAAAAATTAAGGAACCCTTTCCTTGGATTTTGCTTTCCTAGGACAAACCCCCCTGAGCTTATTTTTATAATGTATTTTCCACCATGCTAAGGGGAAAATCTCATTTGTTGATTTCAAAGGTGTCCTCGTAAAGTTTGAGGTGCGCATAAATCAGCCTGGTGATGTATTGGGGAGATTCTAATGAAAAATTGATCAGTTATTGAAAAACATCTCAGGCATACTTCTCAATTTTCACCGCAGGGGCGGGAGTTGTAGACTCACACTTTCAGAGATTTGACCCTCTCACTGCCCAAAGGGGAGGAATTGGTCAAAACCTTTCAAAAGTGCTCAAAAAAGGCAGTTTTTTGGCCAGTTTTTTTTTCTAAAATCGGTCGTCTTTATGTTTGTACTAATGTCAATTAGGACAAATTACGCTCAAACATATTATTTGGTTTCGAAATTTATTAACAGAACTTTGAAGTTCATTCACAGAACTTCAGCTTTACTTTGAACCTTATTTACAGTTATTTAAAAAACTTTTACTTCAGATTTCAGTTCCTTGTTTTGCTCATAGTTATTTCATTATATATCATTCGTTTTCGAAGCGAGTTGACTTTCCTTTGGAATTTATTACCAGTTGTTAAAGAAAATTTTTGTTTATAGATTTTAGTTCAATTTTGGGCTACCAATTATTCACAGAATTTAAATTTCAACATACCTTAAACTCCTGGGATGGCCTAGGATCTGCTAATTCTTTCGTCAACACATTCTAGTGAGAAAGTTTACAGAACATAAGATTATGTGTTATGAAAACTCTCTTAACAAAAAAAAACAGTAGGTCAAGTTATGGGTTACACTTTGAAAGACAAGTTCGAAGTACTTGCAGCAATCCGTAAATGTGGGTTCCTTCATCAAATCATAGAAGCTTTTGGAAGTGGACGCCGTTTAGACGCTCAACTTTCCTTTAAAAAGAAAAAAATTGCTAAGATTCGCCGAACTGAGCCTTCTATGCCTTTTCAGAGGCCTATTTATCCGTTGATGAATACGGATTTATGCGCTCGGGTGAACAGTCGGACTTCAAAAACTGAAGCTATACGGCATTCCAAATGTTGTTCTTGAATTCCATATCGGAGACTCCACATTCGATTGGGATGGAACTTTTCTGTGGAGAAAAGTCTAAGCCCACATCGCCATTCTGCGAAATTAACCTAAGCGCCTCCATCTTGAAATCATAAGAAAAAGGTGCAATTTTATGGACACACGCTACTTTCCGTTCGCCATGGTTAAAAATCATGAGCTAGTCTTGGAATTTATTAAGTTAGTTGATAAAATTCTTACTCCGTATCGTCCAGTTGGTCTATTACAGGAAGAACCTGAGGATGAATATGTTCCGGAAAAAAAGCGGGAATGAACCAAATAATTCTCGATGTCATGGATGAAAACGGGTGGCCCGGTCTTTTCAACAAGATGGGCAGACCCTTGGTGGTATGATTTTCGACAATGTGCACAGACAATGGGGATCCGTTGCTTTGAGGACTCTGTTAGCCAGTCCAGCCTTTGTTGCAGGGCGTTTGACGCAATGCTTCGACGAAGATGACTCTTTTAAAGAGAAAGTTCGTGCCAGCATGTTGGAAAAGATGAAAGAGCTGATTACAAATCAAGAACAGGAATACACCCACCAACTGGAGTCGCCGTTCTGTACTACAATACGACTGGAAATCTGACGGGGTTTGGGCTGAGCAAAAACTCCTCGGTTGAAACATACCTCGAGCACTGTCGAACCATACCTCGAGCTCGGCCGAAACTTACCTCAAGCACGGTGGAGCCATACCTCGAGTACGGTCGAAAACTACCTCAAGCAAGGTCGAAACATATCTCGAGCACGGTCGAAACATACCTGCGCGATGGAAAGCGTAGGTTTGATCTATTTCATTTTGGATCTTATTTGAGCTAAAAAATAATGTCTGATATTTTTGGTTTTCAGGTTTCTAGTGTATGTTCTTGTTTTTTCAGATAATCTCTTGCTTGCTCACTGGTAGCTAATATGGGAAGGAAAGTATTCCGTCTTCGGACACAAAAAAATCTGTACCTTCATGTTGGCTACCTTCTCATGTGAGCTTAATCGAGACAGTTTTTCTTAGCTTTCAGCCAGTTTTGTAGGCAATTGTCGATTTTAAATTTTGCCTAAACCTGGGATTCCAGCTCTGGTTCCTAGGAAAATTCTTTGAAAACCAGCCCTGGACTCCTAGATCGATCCAGGAAAGCCAGGGTAATCCTTGCAAGACTTTGACCTGGTTTTTTCCCTAGCCAGGCCTGGCTCCAGGGATGGACTTCCATGGACAGCTAACTCGAGAATGTAGTTTTGAGGATTAAAAAAAAATTGAATTTCAACAATGTAGAAAATAAATGGTCTCTTTGAACTGATTTTTTTTTGGAGCTAAGAATGTTGTTGTTTTAAAACTCGGATTTGAGAGAGCGATCAAAACGAAAGCGATCGAATTCTACCTTTGCATAGATTTTTTCATTCTACACAGGCAACAGTTAAATAAGGAAAGGAAAGGCAGTAAAAGCTTTCAAAATAAATATTGCCAGTAGCCGGACGAGAACCACTGACTTCAGTTTTATGAGATGCTTTTAAATTGGAAACAAACTATAAATAAACCCGATAGAAGAGACTATTAAATTGCCAGTGTATGCAGAAAAACTGCCACCAAAACGAGAACTTCTATGGAATCCGAATTACGACCAATAGATCTTTAAAATAAGAAATACCACCGAGCACAACGTTTAAGAAGGCTTCGATCAAAGCATTCAAGACTCATTTAGCGCAACCATCGAATACTCGAAAGTCTGGAAAATTCTAGAATTTTTTTGTGAACAAAGTCCGGAACTCTATAATAACGATGAACTCGATTCAACTGCAAGGCTAGACGGTACTTGCCCACTTTTTGTCCTAAATGTTGTTTTAACGGATTTCTTTCAGTATAAAACGAAACAACTAAAACAGCGACCACCAGGATTAGAAAACTAACTTTTAGCAAACAGATTCGTGGTATATGAAATAACTTGAAATACTTCATCAAAGTTTCAGAGCTGGAATTGCTTGCTTCGAAAAATCTAAAGTTTTCGCGCACTTATTCAATCTACTAAATAACTTGAAATATTTCAAACTTTCATAGCCTGAATAGCTTGCTTCGAAAAAAATCACCAACAGATTCGCGGTCGTTGAAATCACTTGCAATATTTCAAATTTGCAGAGATAGGATAGCTTTCTTAGAAAAACTTTTAGCGAAATGACGCAATCTATGAAATAACTTGAAATAATTCAGAGCTCGAACAGCTACCCTAGCAAAAAAAATTCGAACCGATTTAGTCTAAGAAATAAGTATTTCGAGGGTTCGTTGCTGGAATACCTTGCTTAGAAAATGGTTTTGCTAAGGAGTTCGATCAATGAAAACATTTCATAGGTTGAAAAGCTTGCTTGTAGGAAAACCTGAACAGATTTACTTCAAGAAATTTATTGAAATTTTTCAAAGGTTCATAGCTGAAAAGGTTTTCTCAGAAACAATTAAATTTTCGCCATCCGGTTCAGTTCATCAACTTATTTAAATATTTCATCTCTTGAATAGCTTGCTTAGAAAACACTTAAGTTTCCGCCACTTGATACTCTCTATGAAACTACTCAGGACTGACTACTTCAATTACTTTGACTACTTCAATTACTTCAAAGTGTATGATATAGAAAGGTAAATTATAGAAGTTCGATTTGAATTAAAAAATATTTCAGGTTAGATTAGCTTTAATGAATTATTGCCAACTGGTTCGGGAGATTCAAAGTTTTTACTGATTGTCCCGGGTTCCCACATTTTCCTCTTTAATATCGCTAATATTTTCTGAGCAAGATTGTAATTTAAATATTTCACAAGTAATTTGATTATTGAAGGTTAGATTCGCTTATTATTGAACTGTTGCCAACTGGTTTGGGAGATTCAAAGTTTTTACTGATTGTCCCGGGTTTCACCGTTTTCCTCTTTATTTTCGCTAACATTTGCTGAGCACGATTGTGGATTTTCTCAGCTTTGGTTCCATGTGCTTGTCATATTATCTTGACAATTGCATATAACGAATTTCTACCACCTGACAAGTCGTTCGTCTTAGTGTCATTATCGTTAATTATTGATGTCAGGTCTCAGACATCATTATTTCTCAAATAAGTTCAAGTTCTAACATTGACTTTTCCCTGAAACACTTCCGATTCCCTACACAAGCTTATAGGCAGGAAGCTAAGAAGATCCACAATATTGCGCAGCAAATATTATATTTTATAATTCAAATCGAACCTCTAAATTATTGTCACTACTTCAAATGGTAAGATATAGAGAAGTGATTTAAAGTTAAATATTGAAACTTGAAATTGTTCACTTCCTACTTAGCAGTTGCACGGACACGTAGTCAGGATAAAACATACTAAATTTCCAGGAATATTTATTTCCTGGGCGATGATTTAACTAAGTTCACAGATATTTCCAAGTGTTTCAATTTTTTACAATAAAACAGAATCAACCAAGCGACCATTGTTACCACTCGTCCCAAATGTCAGCGCAGTAGAGCAAGTGTGCGCTACATGCTAATACCGTATTATGAATTGTCGCCTGTTACGTTATGCCCTCTACGGCTGGAGTTGCTTCAATTTTTGGCTGAGTTTTGAATGCTTGATGTCTTAGCGTTTAAGGCATTTGACCGAGACAATGACTCACTGATCAGCAAAAAAGTGTAGGTGAAAAGGATGTCCATCTACCTCAAGGGATCTCTTGAGAAGCAAGCTCAATGTAAATAAGCATCTTGCTAATCACGTCCCCCCATGATATCTCGGTATAAATTATACTAACTCTTCAGCTAAGCGTATGCGATTTTAGTTTTTTGTCATTTTTAAAAAGTTAAATGCTATTGAACGATCAAAATTTTTTTTGATCATATGCAAATAATCCTCGCAGAACAGTGGACTTATGCTATTTTTCTCGCTTGTACTTAAGTATGTTTTGAAAGGGCGAAAAAAAGTTTGATGCTGTGTAGTTAATCTTAAATATGTTTCGGTCAACTAATCTGAGCGATGTTACTGAATCTTAAATTGTTCATTTAGACATCAATATAGTAGGTTAAACTGTCGAACGCACCATTTTTCTTTGACAAAGTTGCTGAAGGTCACAGATGTTGCCACTAATTTGGCCTTAACTGTAACTAAATGCATGTGTTGATATAATTCTGTGGAGCTGCTTTCGGATAATTTTGTTTGTTTAAGAGTAATGCACGTAGTGAATAGTATGTTTTTGCTCTTTCACACCTGTTCTTTCACGACAAGGCATGAATGAAAAGTTAGAACGCATGAATGAACAAAGAAATCATTTGCATAGTTTCGCGCACTTTTCCGGGCTCTTTCACAATTTTCTGGCACCTTTCTCTCAGAAAGAGCAAAAACATACTCTTCAACAGTTAGAACATAGTTGAAGATGGCCTCGGATAAAAGAGCCGCACTCGGGCACTTCCTGCCCTCAGGCCGGGCTTTTTTTCCCTCGGGCATCTTTCAATGTTCTAAATACTACGAAGAGTATGTTTTTGCTCTTTCACACATGTTCTTTCATGACAAGGCATGAATGAAAAGTTGGAACGCATGAATGAAAAAAGAAATCATTTGCTAACTACTACAAAGACTCTTATATTGGTCTTGCTGATTTTTTTTTCAGGAAAGTCTTGAAATGTGCATAGAAGTCTCTAATAACTACAGATGTGCATTTATAACTTCCCAAATGGCATAAAAATGGAAACTTTTGCCAAATGGCATAAATTTCAAGTTTTCATTGTAATTTAAACGTTTTCTATCAATTTCTATCATGTTGTCAGGAACGAAAGCATGTGAACAAGATTTGGAATTAATTGCTTCCAAACAAATTTAAGCAGCAGATTTGTCGAAAAAAAATTGACCACAAGAAGCTTATTAATAATCGCAAGCTTATGCTTCTTGCTTTTGATAAAAAGTTCTACAAGTTTTTCACGATAAAATGTCAATCAACATTTGAATTGACAATTTGACTAAATTTCTCACATTGTGCACGAAAAAATTGTTCTAGATTTTTCCAAAGCAAGTGTTGCATGAAATTTATGCCAATTGGGAAATTTTTCATTTTTATGCCATTTGGGAATTATGCCATTTGAGACGTAATCATATATTGCTGCTTTTATGAATGCACTTAGGTATAAATACACTTTTTGAGTTCAATTAAAACTCATCTGCTGAAAGTGACGTAAATAGCACTCTCCAAATGCGAACGTCTAAATGGTGTGAAAATTCGTGAACAATTTCTTGTTTCGAAAGTGGAATTTAATTTTTAGATTTCCAGCGGAATAAAAACTTTACCTGTTGATCCAGTTTTCTCAAGTTGGGTTAATGTTACCAAAAAAGCGCCAATCATAGATCGTTCTAGAAATTCAAAGAGCTTTAAGGGCATCCACTTTTTTTCGTTGAAATTCGAAAATTGAGAGTTTTTCATGTTTACTTGGGTTCATAACTCTTTTCCAATCTTCGATTGGCTGTGTATGTTTGTTAATGTGTATTGTATTTGTAGTCTGTTTCGACGTGTACTCCATGTCAGCTGTGAATGCTACCGAGAGTGTAATCAGCAGTGAGGACATCCACACCATGCTTAAACACTGTCTGGTCAAACAACCCACTGAGGAGAATCCGGACGAGGGCGTGAGGACCTGGTGGACCTCATGCTCAAAAAGATGGTAAAAGTTGTCCTGTTGAAAGCTCTGACTCTTTCTATTCAAATAGCCTCTTCACATGTTGAATTTTAAGTTTATATTAAGCTCAAAACCAGTTTGATATTTGCTCACAAGTTTAACTTTAAAATAATGACACATACATTTATGTTATAAACACTGCAACTACTGAACAAGTTATTACTTCAAAATAGGCAATCATTTTTAAAAATCAGGCGCTGAAATCATAGGAAGTCTTACAATGCGATAAACAATAAAGGATCTACAAATTGAGCAAGGAATTGTGCTTTCTTGGACTGCTCATACATCCAGCACCGATCTAAAAGTGAATAATTATCGTCAGGGAAAGTTATTGATTAGCAAATCAAAATTTTTAAATACATTCGCTTGTCATGACCAGTCTTAAATAATTTCAAAATGCGAATTGCTTATAATAATTTTAAGATTGATTAGGTATTACCAGTCGGGCGGGGCGGGGTTTAATTGGCAAATGAACGTCAATATTCAACATACACTTCATTCATAGATGGATGAATACTTCATTCATAGGTTAACTACTCATTCATGAGTGTGTTTTTGGTAGAATCACACTCAACCATGGCTCTTGCAACCTCAGAATTCATTTCATGCGAACCCATTATATGCTGTTTCAAAATGTCTTTACGGTTAAAAGTTTTCTTGCAAATCTGACAAGCATAGCGAATATTTCCATGCACTGATTTCATATGTCGCAATGCAGTTGACTTTGACGTAAACTGGTTTTCGCAAAGAGGACAGCTGAAAAAGTGGCTGATGTGCGATGCCACTTGAGGCAAAGCCGAAGCTTCTGTAACTACAGTTTGATATGGTTGACGGAGACGGCTACTCTTATTGCTTGAAGAAGGTGGCGGCGGCCTTGCCGGAGTTGTCTCTACTGCAGCAATTGCAGGCATAGCGAGGTGGCTGGGTTTCTACGGATTCTGCTTCCCTAAACACGAGGAGGAACATAAGACGAAGCCGCTTGTGCAGAAGAGATTCGCCTAACCTGCAACTTCGATTGAACCCAAAAACTCAGATTTGGCAGGGTAGTTCACAAAAAGTTTCAGAAGACGGTCGGAAATCAAAATTCGACAGAGTATGGTATGCAAAGGAGCTTCCTACAATCTGTTCTTTGAATTGTACCCAATATCCCATATATGAGAGGGTATTTTATTATAGAATACCCCATATATTTTTGGGAAAAGTCATAAAATTTAGATAAAAAATGCTAAAAAACCAAAAAAGTGATTTTTCCGAGGACGATAACTTTGCGTAAAAAATTTTGTAAGTGTCCAATAATGCAAGGGAGCTTCCCACTATCCGTTAGCTCTATTGAACCCACGACCTCAGAATTGGGAGGTTAGTTTACGAGAGAAGTCAAAAAGATTTAAAAAAACGGTCAAAAAAATCAAAAATTTCATGTTTCCGAGGAGTAAAAAGTTATGGAGAGAAGTTTTTCATATCTGCAGTATCTTAGTATCTGCAGGTAGCTTAGTTTGAGAAAATGAAAAAAAAGGTCAAATATTCCCCCAACAGACTTTTTCGAAGACTGTAGACAAAAGGGTAAAGCAAAAAAAGACCAGGGGAGCATGCAGACACACAAGAGTGTAGGCGCTCGTTCTATGGATACCATTTTTTTGAAAATCAGTATAAAACGTTTTGGAAAAAGTAAAAAAAATTTTCCAAAGCGTCTCAAAAAACAACAAAACAAAAAACCCAATTCCATACATTTGATAACAGTTTTTATCGAACAAGTTTTCTAGGAAACACGCCAAGCAAGACATTTCAAATGAAAATAGGCAATTTTCTCTTGCTGAGACCTGTGTAACGACCTGCTGTCGATGTTGCTGTTTCAGGTTGGGGATTTTGCGTTACTCGAGATGCATTGTGGTTCTCGGCGCGACATGTTTTTGCATGATTCATCATATTGTTTTTCCGTGAATGTTTTTTTTTTGCATTTCGGACACGAACTCTTGCTTGTTTGGGATTTGATGCATTCTTCTTTCATGCTGTGTCCGGCCTCCCTTTGCGAGGCACCCCTTCCCGCGGCCCCCTAACTGCACCGAAAAAAAATCCTTCATTCTTTCGATTCCATCAAGCTTTTCCTCTTCACGCATTGTATAAGCCATTTGATCTTCCCAATCCTCGATGAACTTCATTCTTTCATTTATCGCTTTCCATGATTTCCTTGCTTTAGTCAGATTCTCTGCATTGGTCCAGACCTGACCTATATCGCGGAGCAATTTTGCAGTATGATGATATGTTACCTCTGTTTCCAATGTTCCGTCTTGAATTCTTTCATCTTCCCAATATTATTTTCTTAGACAGTCTGGTGTCTGCCATCCGCAATTCTGGAACTAGTCTCTCTAGGGACCTTTTCTACTTTGTATCTTACGCAGTGCACGTTCAGTTTTTTCTGAAGTTTTAGCTGTACGTTTTTTTCTTTCAACATCCTTTTTGGTAATCTCATCCCATCATTCCATACAAATACAAATCTATCGCATCGATCCACTGCACTCTGGAGTTTGCCAAAATCGGTATTCGTCCAACTTCTTGCCAGAAAATCCAACAGGAGAGTGGATTCTACCACTGTTTGCACTAGTACGGCTTCGGTTCTCCTTCTCAGTTTCGACTTCCAATCTGGGTATAAGCTTTGCCCATGATTTGCTAGCTCTCTTTATCTTTTCTTGTCTGTCTTCCTTTCGGCCAATTATATGTCCCCAGGACTCTGGTGTTGTCTGGATCTTTTGATCCAAAGCAAAAAAAAATCTTCTTTTCTGTCATCGCAGCGTTCTTCTAACTACATTATTTTTTCCTTGAACATCTCCTTACCCTATTTGAGCGCGCCCATGCAACCCATCAAGGTTTGAGTCATCAGCGAACAATAATTCCCCGATCATTGTTCTCAACGCAATGTTAGCCAATTCACCATGGAGTCTGCTGCCGGGCGACATCCTCCTAGTTTCCGCTTTCAATCAAGTCCGCACCTTTACTTGAAAGTGGAAACCAGTGGCAAAGATTCTTGCGCACAGAAGATTTATCAATGGCAATAGACACACGCCTCGGTAATTGTTCAAATCACCTCTCCAGCACTTCTTAAACAGCTGCACTACCCAACCGATCGTATTCGCTTCTTCCCATATATAATAGAGTTCTTCGAGATGCTTTACTGTTACGTTGAACAGCCTCCTTTTCTTGTCTTGGTTCATGGCTTTCAGCGAGACTTCTATTCCTTCAATTCCGGGTGCCCCGCTTTTCATCCGTTCGTCTTAGAATTTCGGGAAGGTTACCTTCTAGTCTAGTTGCTGGATTTCGCGCCTTGATGGGAGATCTTTTTTTCACGAGACATTCATTCGCCGGTGCCATAAGCTCTTTAATCCTCCTTACAAATTTGTTCTCTGATACTGCCTTAAAAGGGTTTCTAAATTCTTCGAGAGCGAACTTTTCTCATTAAATGGTTTTCAGATCACTGAATTCGAATATCGGGTAATTTCTTGTACCAGGTCCAAATGTGATTTCTACAAATGGTTTCTAAATTCTTCAAGAGCGAACTTTTCGTTTTCAAGGGTTTTCAGATCTCTGAATCGAATATCGTGTAACTTCTTGTACGAGTTCCGAAAATCACCAAGCCTTATAGCTACTTTAACCTCGTCTACGACTTGTATAGAAATATTTATCCAGTTTCTTCTTCTTTAAACACTTTCCTTACCTTTTATCTGGCTTCTTTTACCTTTCCTTTTATATTTCTTCTTTGTATTTGTCTATCCACGCATTGAGAGTTCTCTTCTTTTCTTTCCGCAGACTCTCAAATCAACATCCCGGGTACATGCCATTGCAGACTTCTCGTTCATTTCCTCTGAGAAGAGCGTTTGTGTATTGACGCCCCGTAGAGCATCCAAGTCAATTCCGTCACGGGTCTCAGATTTCTTCGCTTTTTTATCATTTCTTATCAAGCATTCCAAGAGTTTCCGCTAGTGGTCTGACAGGTACCACGTTAAATGTCTGTAAATTTTTTAACCTTCTGCTGCGTTCATTTTTCCTTGGCAGAAAGCCATCCAACTCATGTGATGTCTTCCTGTTGGGGCATTTCCAAGTCCTCGGTTGTCGTGACAGAAAAATGAGTTTACCCACACGATCATGTGGGCGTGGCACAGTTCTACTAGCGACCTCCCTGCCGCGTTTGTTTTATACAGTCCGTAAGGCCGGTTGCATCTTCCACTGTTCGTACCGACTCGTCTCCCACTGCCGCGTTGAAATTCGCTCCATCAATGAGACACTTTTTGCTATATTTCAGTATGAGCGCTTCAAGTTCCTCGCTATATGTTTCATACTCCAGTGGTTCGCACCCCCACAGCGGAGGATATGTGGCTACTAGCGGAAGGTTCTCTACATCCATGGCCGTGTTGCGGTCTCGCAACTGCCGTGCTAATCGAAAGCGCAAAAATCTGAGATATCGAAAACGTTACCAATCAATGATTGGAAAAGAGCAATGAACGCAAGTAAACACAAAAAAAAACACTTGACTTTGTTTGTTGAAAAAATCTCAACTTTCGAATTTCAAAGAATAAAATAGATGCCTATAAGCTCTTTGAATTTCTAGAAAGATTTATGGCAGGCGCTTTTTTTTGATAATATTAACCAACTTGAGAAAACTGGATCAACAGGTAAAGTTTTTATTCCGCTGGAAATCTAAAAATTAAATTCCACTTTCGAAACTAGAAATCGTTCACGAATTTTTACGCCATTTGGACGTTCGTATTAAGAGAGTGCTATTTACATCTCTTTCAACAGATGAATTACCATTGAACTCAATAAGTGCATATATACCTTAAGTGCATCAATATCTTAAGACTTTTTCCTCAAAAAAAAATCGGCAAGACTTATATAAGAGTATTCACTATGTGCATTACTCTCAAAAAGTACCCGTCTTTTTTAAAGAGTAAGGAACGTAGTGAAGACTCTTATGTGGGTTTTGCTGATTTTCCTAGCCTAGCAAGCGTTTTGTTAGCTTGTTTGTCAGAGTCATAAAACATTCTCCCAACCAAAAAAACATCTCGTCATAGGTGACATGAGTTTAAACCTGAGATTGCAAGAACGACATTGTATTGGCTAATCTACCATCAAATGGATCATATAAAAACCTTATTAGCAAGGAAATATATATTAGGCGTGCGTGTAAAAAATAAAAGTACAACAAAATTGACCAGACATCAATTAACCATGAGAGAATTCCACCTTGAAAGAAGTTTGAGAAGAAAATAACTCAAATTACTGGATTGTCCAGTCGTCTCCTCCCCCTCTCCCTGTCCGCATTCAATGAGCTAAGTGATTTTGTTGGAAGTAGAAGTACAATCGACCATCGCTCGTGCTACTTCTGCGTTTAATTCATGCGATCCCATGATATGTCCTTTCAAAATATCTTTTCGGTTGAAGCTCTTCTTACAAATTTGGCATTCGTAGCGAACATTTCCATGCACTGACTTCATATGTCGAAGTGCATTTGGCCGACAAGTGAACTGATTATCGCATAGAGGGCAGCTGTAATACTGGTTTACACTGGGGCCAACTTCTGGGAGGGGAATTGGGATAACATCTTTGACTGGACTTGAGTATTTCTCGCTGCTTTTTGTCGATGTTATTGCTTTAATTTGAATATTCTTCTTCGTCCTACCTGCAAGATTCATATCCATGATAGTTTCAAGAACAAATCTTATTTGAGTAGGGATGAATGCCATCGAAGGATGGTATTCGGATTCAGTCATTTTCAGCGGAGAACATCCTATCATTTGCAAAGTGAAAGAAAATTAACAGACTGAAACGTCGGTTCAAAAATAATAACTACCAAAAACGTTCATCCGGAAACACAATCACTAAGGAAAAGCAGTATCAGAATGAACGAAAAAAAAATCAAAACAGCGTATATAATGAAGAAAAACACCTATGTCCCATTTTTAGAAGATAGTCCAACTAAACGGGGATGGATGGCGTGGAAAAGGAGAGGTGCTGAGAAAGCTAGCGTTCGAAACGCAAGCCGACATTCTAGTCCTAAATTGGGATAACATCTTTGACTGGACTTGGGCTATGGCAAAAGTTCCGAAAAGTATCGACTGGGTAGTCTCCAGAGAAGACCGCAAAGACACCACCTGTGAAATGGAACAAGGCCCTGAAGCTGCAGTTGAAGCAGTTAGCAGTGAAGACTGAAATTAACCGACTCTAGGTACACACTATCAATCTTCTACCAACGGAGTCCGGATCTAATGACCTAAGAGACTCAAAGCCATAACTAAGAAAAGTGGCTGAGAAGCATTAATAGCCTTATCTGGGCAGATATTATTCCGCTTGGAAGATCATACAGGTACTATGCAGACGATAAAAGGAGATGTACCTACTGAACAGTGGCGGAGCTACCCGTATTGAAAAACTACGCCTGACATTTCGATACACTCGACCAGGGCGAATCTTAATTAATGAACCACAAAAAAAATCAGTAGAATCGGACCACCGATCCATCCTGATGTCCTCATGTGACAAAAAGAGACCAAAACTCAACCTCAAAAAAGCTGACCGGCAAGAATTTGAGTAGTTAATTGAAGACAGTTTGACACAACCGGATGACACTAAATCGCTAGGAGCATTGGAAAACATTTTCAAGAGCAAAAAGGTAAGCAGCAAAGCGCTCAATGCCAGTGAGCACTCGCAAAGACTGCTAACTTTGGTGGTCAGAAGTGTGTACTAAAGCTAAGAGTAACATGAATATTGCGCAAAAGCTCTGGAAAACACCCTGTAACAATCTTCTGATTCCTGCAGTGAAAAATGCAACCGAGGTGTTCAAAATAACAGTGGAAAAAGCAAACGATATTCATGGAGGAAGTACGCGGCTGAATGGGATTCGGAAATCAACGAATCGTTCACTAAATGAAGTGGATGAAGCACTTAGGGTACTTAAGCTGAGAAATGCGGAATCAGATGGAGTCTAGATCCAACATCTAGGTCCAAGGGACAGGTACTACATCCTATACTTGGTCACCAGAAGCTGTGATGGCAACAATTCCCAAAATTCTTTGAACGAAATGCGGGGGAATTTCATTTCAGTGAATATCAAGATTCTGATCCGAGGGAGGTATACAGCATTAATCTCGTTTTTTCTTTGCTTCTTCCAGACGCATACCGTTTAAATTACGCTTCACCATAAGAAACACAAGTCAGTTTTGTTTGATGGAGTTGTCATTCGAGAGTCGATGAAAACACTCAAAAGCAAGAAGCATCTGATTTTTTTTTGAAGAAGTCAACAAAAAAGTTCCTGCCATTTGACATCAAACGGTTTTATGATTCTGTCGGACTACACTCTTTAGCTTCAGGCCATTTTAAAAGAGATTAAAAAAGATTAAAACAGAAAGTGTCAACAGATGACTCAAAGAAAAATTTAACCAGTGAGTACTCAGCAGAAACATCTGAATATAAAAAGAGTTATGATTGTTAAAACCTCCAATTATTGAAAAGATAACATTTTTGCTGATAAATTCCAAGAAAAAACTGTTGTTGCGGTTACAACAAAAATAAATGGTAGGGTGTGAAGACAAAATGTGCAACACGAGAGGAGTTCAACGAGAATCATAACCAAACCAATCAATCGAAAACGTTCGATTGAGCATTTCGTGGGACGTGCGTAGCCTGCCAAAAACAACCATGCCAAGACACAAACGAACGTGTCGTGAAGCCCTCAAAAATAAAGAAGACACGACGACGGAACCATCAGCAACGGCAAAGAAATAAACGGGGACTAGGAAAAAGAATGAGCGCCAGTTTTGTTGGCGAGAAATTACCAGTAACAACAGAGCAAGACATGAAGAAAATACAAACGAAAGCACCAATCCCAGGCTGCGACACTGGCGTAACGGGACGAGCAAACGCCCCTGTGTAAGTTAACTTTTAGGTTAAAAAAAACAACAATGTATCTATTTGAAGGTACAAAAGAAGTATCTCTGCAATTTTTTCATTACGGCTTCTCGGATAAAATCAAGCTCGAATGTATCGATTTTGAGGGCTCTCTTGCAGATTTTTCTGACTACTAATGATACCAGAAGAACCGGTTAAGTTGATACAAGTTTAGCCGAAACTTGAATGCTTTTGTAACCTCCGAAGAAACATTTTAAGCAGAAAAACTAAAGATAAATAAGAAACCCGAAACTGGTTTTGATTAGAAAATGAATTTAAAATGCATAAATGCTAGAAATGGTTCGGTTGACAGACTTTTCTAATTACAAAATGAATCAGTGATTTTGTTAAAGCAGTTGTTAACCCGAATAGAAAGAAATTAACAGTGCTAACGAACTGCCGTAAAATGCGTAAAAAGCCTCATATAGTCGAAAAAATTCAATTGGCAAAATCTAACACGCCGAAAATTCATTCAAAAACTATTTGTTCCCAAAAGTTTATAATCCAATTTTTTCGAAACAAAACGATCCGACGTCAATCTGCACTTCGCAAACACAAGCAAGAAAATGAAAAAAACAGTAGCTCTAAAAGGTAGACAAGGAAAGAAAATGCAAAAAATGCAGAAGAAATAATTCGATTGCAGTTACGGAAGAGAAATCTCTGACCTGGAGACTACGAGTCTCAAGTTCTCGCACCTGCGCCATTGTCGCTTGACATATCTAAATATTAGCCACTAATAAACAGAATTGAGTCAACAAAAATGAGCAGACAATTAATAGCCCGATTGCAAAGACCTTCTAGCAAGGGGGCAACCAAACTTGAACCAGTGCTTCATCGTCTCGAGTCTCTTCGCCACCATTGCGCCAAAAAATCAGTCATTGAACTTACAAAGAAGCATGTACAGATACACAAACTTACTAACTTGCAATTGTGTTAACAAATCTTTCAACAGAGATAGAAAAAAAATTGATCAACTGCTTCCAACATATTTGCCAATCGCAAGGTTTAATTTTGAAAAACCAATTCGGTACTCAGAACCACAATGTTATATTGTAGACCCCAATTGCATTTTCTGAAGTATGAATCACCCCTGTGGTTACGAGAAATGACTGGACATCGAGGGAACACCGGCAAATCAGGGTCCTAATTAAAAGCTAACCAGCTCGAATGGGATAAATAATATACAAAAAATAAAAACCTAACTAGACGAACCATATGCTCACGTTTTTTTAAGAATCCGCATATGCAATGACTTTTCTGGTGTAAATCAAGGAGCGGATCTTGGATATTTTCTCGAAGGGGGTGGACTTTCAAAAAAAAATCTTTAACTTTCTCGATCTCCTTTTTATAGGTCGACCATAATAATTTTCCCAGCTCTCCCACATCACTATGTTCCGTAGCACAGAATGTTCCGACCAGTCTTAAAAAACGACAACAAATTTATTTTTCCAATTAGTGTCGTTTTTTCGGCTTGGTGTGATAAATGAATCTGAGTGAAAAGCTTAGAAGCTTAGGAATTTTCGTCAGTCATGTAAAATATGCAATGTGGAAAACAATTTTTGAAGATAAATAACAAGAAAAACAAAAAAAATTGAAAGGAATTTTTTTAAAATAACTTTTCAAAATTTTTTCCCAAAATTTTTTAATTCCCAAGATAAAACTAAAAACTCCAAAAACTAACTTGATTAAAGTAAAAAGAAATTTTCAAGGCTTCAATTAAGCATAAATAAGCCTGCATAAATAATCTAAGCCTGCTCACTCGCTCGAAATTAGACAAAAAAATCAAAAATTTCAAACCGGTTTTTCTCAACACCGGGAAAACTTTTTCGAAATTTTTTGATGTTCGAATCACGACTGAAAAGGCTTCAATATGATATATCAGTCAATTCAGTCCGATGATTATTTGCAGTAGCTGATTTTGCGTGGAAAACAAAAAAGACTGCTCGCTTGCTTCATTCGCTCGAATTAAGACAAAAAATCCGAAATTTCAAACCGGTTTTTCTCAACACAAGGGAAATTTTTTGAAATTTTTTAAATGTGGTTCAAATCACGACTGAAGGGGCTTTAATATGATACATTAATTAACCCAGTCCGATCATTATTTGTGGTACCTGATTTTGCGTGGAAAACAAAAAAAAACTATAGCACACCCGAACACAAACTTCCTCCCCATTTTCAATGGTCGGAACAAAAACGTTAGAACTGAACTTGAGTCGAAGTACCATTCGCGAGTTTAATGAGAGTTCACCACAAATTACCCAAATCTTTACACAAATCGGTTATCAATGCAAGCCAAAGCTTATACTTACCGGTTTTCGCTAGCCCACCGTTTGAGTTTCCTACTTGTGGGTGCGCCCCACAAGCATCATCAGTAAATGAACCTATTTGACATCTTGGTCGTAAATCAAGCTCTTGCTCCCAATCGATACCAAAGCCCAAATGATTCTCGTTGGAGACGAACGATGGAATCTCACTAAACAAGCCGGGAATTATTTCCGAAGATTCGTATGGATCAATAGCTGTTGTTGTTCCTACTCGCAGTTGGTCAACACCACTACTGCTTAATTCTGGAAAATGATTTAGTGGACTGGCTTCTTCTTTTATACAAATTATATCATCATCGTCTTCATCATTAGCGCTTTCGTCTAATTCCTCTTGTTTGACTGTTTGGCTCTCCTCAGATACTGGAGGTCGAATCAAATGTTCGTGTATTGAACTCTTTTCATCACCTGCTTGTTTCAGCCGTTTGCAGCTTGAGGGAGCTAACAAAGGTTAAATAGCAATTAGTAGATAAACAGTAGTATTGTAATCGGGAAATCTTCCTAATGGTGGGTCCCTATATTCAAAGAAAATCCTAACATAAGGGTCTCTAAACTTTGCCAAGACTTAGCCCTTAGGATTTTGCAGAAAGCATATAGTCCCCGGCCTTGCACGATAAGACCACAACGAAACGACTAGTGGCAGCAAATTTGCGACAATTAAACAAAACACCTTTAATTTCTCTCCTCTTGCAATTTACTCGCAATTATGAGCGCAGGAACGCCAAAAAGGATAGTGCTATGATACAACACGTTAAAAATTAGTGTACGTTTTTAAGAACTCAAAAATGGTTGCTAGTAAATTAGAGTTTGATAAACCAATAATTCTGTGCGTCTCTCTGAAGAACGATGTGAAAAAATATGAAAATATTTGTCAAATATGAAATTAGCTGGAGCTAGATGCATTAATCAATGGAATTTAATGTCTGTTACCGCAGGTTTTTGCGTTTTGAAATAAGATTCCTCTCCGAACGAGAGCGTTTGGTCCTTTGTAAACATTGATGCAAAATAATAGTGACTTGCTGTAAGAAACTTTTAACAAAATGTCTTGTGCGCTTCAAGTGATTACTGTAGCTATATTTTCTTTACTTATTCCACCTTGAATTATCTATTTAGTTAACAGTAAATTGCTCCTTTAATTTACGTAGTTTCAGAAGCAAATATAAATAGAAACAAAGATAGCCAGTTACTGTGCACGAAGCACAGAATGTTACGACCAGTCTTAAAAAAAAAACAAAAAAAAATATTTCAAAATGGTGTCGTGATAAAGTTCTGAAAAAAAAATTTAAGTATACTTGAGAATCATAGTTAAATAGGTCTATAGGAAAACAATTTTTGAAGATTTTTTTTCGAATTTTTTTGCAGTAACTTTTTGAATTTTCAAAATTTGATTCCCAAAATTGCTCAAAAAAACTCCGAAAACTACCTTAACTTGAGTAAAACTAAGTTTTCACGGCTTGAATTAAGCTTAAATAAGCTATTGCAAGCATACACGGTCACCTTATTTGCTCAAAACTAGACCAAAAATCAAAAATTTCAAACCGGTTTTTCTCGATATCATGAAATTTTGAAATTATGTCGTTCGAATCACGACTGAAAGAGCTTTAATTGGATTGATCACTCAAACTAGTCCGATCATTAATTATGGTACCTGATTTTGCGAGGAAAACAAAAAGAAAACAAACTAAAACACACCCGAATATAAAGTTCCTTCCCATTTTAATGGTCGGAACAACCATCAATTCTGGTTTAAAAGCTATTTTCTAGCCGAAAAGAAATTCTGGGTCTCCCTCAATACCGATTCATCTTCCAAACTGTCCATTCCACGAGAAAAAATTTCAATTTTTTAACCATAAGATTGATTAGATATTCGGTGTGGGTAATTTAAAAACCTATCAATCAGAGTGAAATATTAATAAGGATAGCCAGCTGGTGTGCAGTAGCCGTTTTTTTCATGTGTTTTTGCAAAATAGTGTTATTTTTTGGGCGCAGCGTGACAAAGGGATCAAAATAAAACCTGAAATTTAGGTATACTTGACATTCACTGTAAAATTGGCAAATCGCGCGACGGTTTTTGTCGAAATCAGTTTTTTTTGTAGGAATGGTTTTGAACTTTTGAAGTTTTTCAACCCAAAATAGCGCTAAAAACTTTTTATTACAATTTCATGGCTAAAAACTATAGAACCGCTGCTTCTGCAGAAACAATTATCGCAACCCCTTATTTCGATGGAATTTTTCATCTCAGTTTTGATTGCGTGAAGTATAAGAAAACTCAAGTTTCCGAAAAACGGCCAAAAGTTGTAAAAAACGTTCAAAACTTTCCAAAAATGATTAAATTTTTCTGCAAACAGCACGTTATGGCATTAAGCAGAGAAGATTTCCAAAGCCGGGTTTATCGATTGAGAATTGGACCAGTAGTTTTCGCGTGAAGTCAATAAACTCTCACATAATCAAAACTGTCATCAACATCATTTGATTAAACCTACAGTTTTAGATGTGGCAGGACAGTTAGCGATAAAGTCCAAAAAACGGTCAACAACAAATCAAAAATTTGACGATACCAAGATTTATAGCTTTTTGAGTGAAAAACGGTCACAAAATCAAAATTTTTACTTTTCCGAAGGCGAAAACTTTTGGAGTAAAAGAATTGAGAGTCTTATTCGCACATAAGCAAATGCGCTACACGAAACCCCTTAAGAGAACTGAACCCAAAATCTCGGGCATGGAAGGGTAGTTTTCGAGAATATAAAAAAAAATGAAAAAATCAAAATTTCTGTTTTCAGAGGACGATAACTTATTATATAAAACTTTGTGTTTGTGCCTGCTAGGGCAGAGGACTTCCCACTACCCGTTATCTCTCTGAACCCACAATATCGAATTTGAGAGGTTAGTTTTTCAGAACAGTCGAAAAGATTGACAAAAGAGCCAAAAATCAACAACTTGACTATTCCGAGGGCCATAACTTTATGTGCAAAAAAATTCGGTCGTAGCCACTTCTGCAGGAAAGCTTTTCAAAAATTTTAAATTATTGAAACCTCACACTCATATTTGAGAGTAGTAATTTTCGAGAAAACGAAAAAAAAAAATTATGGGTCAAATATTAAGCGGACTTTCAATTGATAACCCTTTTTGAAAGTCAGTAGAAATTTCTGAGAAAACTAAAACTTTAGCAAAAAGTGAAAAAAAATTTGCAAAACGAACAAATATGAAAATTCAAGAAATAAATAGGTTAAAAAAACAACCAACATGAAAATGCGGAGGGAAGTGCTAAAATTGTGTTTATCTTGAAACGGCTAAAAATAAGGTCATTGAGCCGAGGAAAAAAAGGTCGAAGTAATTTTTACCGAAGATCTATTTTAGCGAAACAAAAAAAAAACAAAGGAAATACAAAGTCAAGGTAAGTAAAATTACAAAGTGTAGGCGTAAATTAAAAACTAAAAACAACATGAAAGAAAACAGCCAAGCCGACAACAGATAAGCGGACAAAAAATTGGCCAATTTTATATGAAACAGAATATTTCCCTATTGAACAAAATCAGGCCCTGGTCAGATTCGAAACAGGACCTTCGCCGTACCAGGAATATTCGTTACCTCCAGGCTATGTTGCCCAGGGCGCTAAGAAATTCGTATACACTATGGAACAAGGTAGAGATGAGTACAGACGTCCAGATCATTTCCTGCGGACAAAGTTGTTTACGGGAAAAAAGTCTAGTACCCGTTTGCAACAACCGTGCTTATCGCAAGGGTAAATGAAAACTTTGGGAATGACTAATTGAACATAACCTGATTTAGAGTTAAAATTAAATTGATATTTGCACAACTTAGTTGAAGATACCTATGGTAAACTTGGCTTTCATGACTAACTAGCGTAAAATGCACCTCCGGTACTCATTGTAAACCGCATATATTGGAAAAAAGATCTGCATTTTTTGAGTCTGGTTTTGTGGTTTGACAGCACCCAATTACAGGGTTCGTAATTACAAATTTTGCAAAGATTTTATTCAAATTTTTTTTTATACAAATTTTGAAGAACCGTAAAATTTTGTGAAGTTCTTCGAAAAACTTAAAATGAACTAAGAAACGTCACATCTGGGGAGCTAAAAGCAATTGAGCAGTCGCATTTGGACGCAAGATTTAACTGAATTCAAACGGGAAAATTGAAAAAAACCTAAACCATTGCAATATTTGATATAGCTTAAACGTGAAAAAATTATTTTGTTACGATGCAAAAAAATACATTGAAAAAGCATAAACATGGCGAGATAGTGAAGCCCGCATTTACAAATATAATAGATTTGATAGAAAAAAGTTTTAAAAATTAGGAGACGGGTAGGCAGACAATCAACTTAATTTAAAAAAGCAGGTATACAGACAGACAGACTTAATTTGGCCTCGAAAAAAAATTACTGAAAAATTAATGACCTTGCGGAAAACTAAATGAAAAATTTTCTTAAGCATTGCAGTATATGATGTAGCTTAAACATGAAAAAAAAATCCGTTTAACATGCGAAATTATTATGCTTAAACATGAGAGATGGCTGTCACTAGCATTTAAATATAGTATAGATGTCGTCAGTGGAAGATTTTACGTAAGAGGTACCAAAGTAAATTTCAGGCCTTGTAGGGACGATCATAACTCTAATTACAACTAAAACTCAAATAGGCAAACTTAGCGAAAAGATTACGGTTAGTTTACGCTTAGGCGGAATAATGGGTACTGAGTTATAATATAGTTGTTTCTCAGTTAGTTTGAGAATAACTGTCTGAAATGAGAGATTGCAAAGTGAGTTAATGCAGACATTTGTTTCTGAGAATCGTTCATTAACAAATTTCCACATGGATTTGATCAATCTACTTTTTTATCCGATAGGTTTTTTGATGTCGATGTATTTCTCGATTCGATTAACAAGCCTGCAATTTCTGAAGACAAATTCACCTCTGGCCTTTCCAGTCCTCGTCTTGTAATGTTTAAACACTTCCGCGTGATTCTTCTTTGAGGGTCTTGACGCTCAGGTAAACTAATAATCTCGTCATCTTTGGTGATAACCTTTGCGAGGAACAAAATACCACTCATTTGAATGAACATTGGAAGTGGCAGAATATTCAGAAGTTGTAACTGATTTCCATAGCACGATCCCTTGATACCTGTTATCCATCTGGCAACCTTTTTTGAAAACGTTCAGGAGACTGGAGTTCTGCTGGGGAGGCAGATACACACGAGAATCCTTATAACAGGATTGGCAGAATGAGCGATTTGTTCAAACCAAGCTTTTTGAAGGTTTTTACGTTCACAGCTAGATTCCTTCTGATCATGTAGAAAACTTTGTTCGCTTTCTTTGGTCATTTATCAAAGTGCGCTTTCCATGTTAGATCTTCTGCTACATAGATGCCGAGGTCTTTTACGGTTTTAGATTCATCCAATTTTGCATCCATCAGCTTGTATCTTCAGTCCTGTCCTCTGAATGTTATTTTGGCAAAATTGTCCAGTGTTAACTCCGTCTTATTTTCTTTGACCTAAATTACAACATGATCTAGGTCATCCTGTACTTGCCAGAAGTTCTTCCGAACAGCAAAAATTTTGAGATTGTCTGCAAAGATGAAAGGATCAGAGAATTGCAGGACATCAAGCAATCGTTTATGAAGATCAAATAAAAAATGGGTCCCTAGAGTGACCCTTGACGTACCCCGCTAACAACATCTAGATATCTTGAGCTCGTATTGTCCACTCTGACGAATTGTTTTGTTGTTCAGGTAATCTATTATGATTTCAAGCAGACAGCCTCCTTCACCTATTTATGCAAGTTTTTTTCACTAGCTCGAGGTGAGGAGTTTTGTCGACCGCTTTCAAAAAACCGGTGCAAAACGCAACAATTTCATAACTTGGGTCGCTGTCCAGTGCTTCGTGTATCTTCTGCAGAAATTACAACATATTCGTCAAAACAGATCTGTTTTTGACAAATCCATGTTGGTGCGGTGTTAAGTAACGACAGAAGTATTCATAGAGTGTAATGTATATAGATTTCTCAGGAACTTTGCTATCGATGTCTATGAGTGAGACTGGTCGGTAGTTTTCTACTCTTCGTCTGTCTCCTTTTTTGTGGATTGGGGTTACAGCAGCAACTTTCCATTTGTCGGGTATCTTACGGACTCTCTTTATGCTCTTATTTAGAAGAAGGCAGGTTGCAAAACCTTTGGACCACGAGAAATAGTAATATCTAGCGAGGATACAATGAAGTGAATTGTCGTTTTAGAGATGTTGAAACTTGTTCAAGTTGGATTCTCAGTTTCCACATCTTTTATACTGAAAGTTTTTTTTGGAGTAAACACTGAATGGAAGAACTCGTTCAGCATGTCGAACTTTTTGTTGAGAATGGTACACTGCGATTCACTCTTAATCAGAATTTTTGGTGGACTGGAAAATTTCGTTAGACTTTACAAGTGTTTGAAAATTTAGACCTGTATTTCTGGAGTGAAGCAGTTTGTTCTGGTAGGATTTGATTTTCTTTGATAGCATCTTCATTTGATAAAGCAGGCAGGATGTACACATTTTTTTGAAATAGTACTTCTCTTCGTTATGACTTTTCGCAAGCGTAAGTCTGTTTTCATGTTCACTGGAAAACGTTCTAGGTTTTTTCCGTTCTGCGTTAAACTTTCCTAGGCGTTTGGGTTCTAGCACTTTTGGTGTTACTCCGATTTGGCTCAGTATTTCAGTTACTTCATCGTTAGTAGGGACAAGATTTCCTCATTTGGTTTTAGTAGGATCCTCGGGGATCTCTTGTATTCTGAAACTTTGACTGATGTTGTGATTTATTCTGTATCCCACTTCATGTTTCGTTTTCCCTTGCATTCACCCCGTAGATTTTTCTACGGCGGCTACGGCAGCGTACGCTGGTTCAACCTTTTCGTATGTTGTCTTCGTAGCATTTCTGATTTTTTTGTTCGACTAAGTTTGCTATCGATGTCTACGAGTGAGACTGGTCGGTAGTTTTCTACTCTTCGTCTGTCTCCTTTTTTGTGGATTGGGGTTACAGCAGCAACTTTCCATTTGTCAGGTATCTTACGGACTCTCTTTATGCTCTTATTTAGAAGAAGGCAGGTGGCAAAACCTTTGGACCACGAGAAATAGTATTATCTAGCGAGGATACAATGAAGTGAATTGTCGTTTTAGAGATGTTGAAACTTGTTCATGTTGGATTCTCAGTTTCCACATCTTTTATACTGAATGTTTTTTTTTGGAGTAAACACTGAATGGAAGAACTCGTTCAGCATGTCGACCTTTTTGTTGAGAATGGTACACTGCGATTCACTCTTAATCAGAATTTTTGGTGGACTGGAAAATTTCGTTAGACTTTATAAGTGTTTGAAAATTTAGACCTGTATTTCTGGAGTGAAGCAGTTTGTTCTGGTAGATTTCCCTATCTTGCTCCAACGATTCTTTAACTAAATTTTCCAATTTTATTACTTGTTGTCTTCTATAGTTAGTCGGCTTTACTTTGGATAGAATTCTCTGTGTGTTCAGTTTCTTCATTAAATTTGATGTGAAGCTAGAGATTCAAGGAGGAAGACATTGTCTGTGCAATGTTCTTCTTGGAACATATATCTCAATTGCTTTGTCGAGATACTGGTGTAACTCATCATACATGTTGTTGATATTAGTATAACAGATAGGCTCGAACGGATTTTTCAACAGGTAATAATTTAATCCATCGTAGTCTGCTTTTCCGAAGCATTAAGAAAGCAGTTACGATAGAAAGCTACATCAAGAATGTTGTGACAGAAAGTCGGGTAATCAATTGCTTGTCAAAAGAGCTCGTCTTCAAACAACTCAATTATCAAGTTTTCATCTTCATTTGGGCTTTCTGATGCTTTCCAATTAGCCTCCAGAAATATTAGATCACTTCAGATGAAGGCAGGTTTTGATTTGGGAATGCTTTTCAGGAGTTTTTGGAAGTCTTCGATAGTGTCACGACATTTGCTATCTTCTGGTAGATTATAGAATGCGCTGAAAATAACTTCTGAGTCGTTTAGATTAACTTTACACGAGACGCATGAATCTGGAAAAGGGGAAATTATTTCTCCTTATACAATAGTATTTTTGATAGCTATTAGGCTTCCTCCGTGTGAATTTTTGTCGACCACAATTTCCCTTTCATTTCTGTAGATGTCATACTCATTTAGCAGTTCTGATTCATCGATGTTTTCATTTAGCCAAGTTTCACATAAACAGATAACGTTATAATCAGAAGCAATTACTGCATTTGCGAATTTCGTTCTTCTTTCAACGAGGCTTCTTGTGTTCAGCTGCAAGATGTTCAAGAAACTTTGTCATGTTGACAGGGTTCTGTCGGCAAATTCAACTCTCACCCCATCGTTAAACAGCTCCAAGTTCCTTATTTTGAGCTTTTCGCGCGGGACTCCTTCATCCAGAAGCTCCATTCTTCTTTTCAGGATTTGATTTTCTTTGATAGCATCTTCATTTGATAAAGCAGGCAGGATGTACACATTTTTTTGTAATAGTACTTCTCTTCGTTATGACTTTTCGCAAGCGTAAGTCTGGCTTCATGTTCGCTGGAAAACGTTACAGAAGCGTTCTAGGTTTTTTTTTGTGTTCTGCGTTAAACTTTCCTAGGCGTTTGGATTCTAGCACTTTTGGTGTTACTCCAATTTGGCTCAGTATTTCAGTTACTTCATCGTTAGTAGGGACAAGATTTCCTCATTTGGTTATAGTAGGATCCTTGGGGATCTCTTGTATTCTGAAACTTTGACTGATGTTGTGATTTATTCTGTATCCCACTTCATGTTTCGTTTTCCCTTGCATTCTCCCCGTAGATTTTTCTACGGCGGCTACGGCAGCGTACGCTGGTTCAACTTTCTCGTATGTTGTCTTCGTAGCATTTCTGATTTTTTTGTTCGACTAAGTCAGTGAGTCTCATCTACATGTTTTTCAACTAACCACCAACGTGAAGGTTCTCGGTCATTTCGTTTGCGTTCGCGAGAGTTCAGCAACGGATAAAGTTGTCCCGTTCATTGTTTTCCACACAGGCATTGCATAGCAGCATTGCATTTAATCCTATTTCCTTGAATCAATTTATAGCAGTAGGTGACGGAGCAATTTATTCAGGAGTCATGTGCATTTGTGAGTTACACGAGACACAGGAAAAGAACTTATCATTTGTAGGGATAACCTTTTTACACGTTTTATAGTTCTTTACCATGACGAAGAATTATCAATTAGATTCTTGTTCAGGACCCAGAAACTTAATCACTAAGTTCGTCACGAAAACCAGAATTTAACAACAAACTAACTTACTTTCTTCGCTTTTTGTTTTTCCTTCTTTTCTGCTGGGACGGACTTTGCTTCTTCTTGATTATTCCTTCTAGGTCGTTACCGTGTTTCTTTATCTTAGGTCGTTACCGTGTTTCCTTATGTCGGGGTCTTTATCTCCGGATTGGGATCTAGATGGATTTTGCTGTAGCTTCTCACAACTTTCTTGTCTTTTCTTTTCCTCTTTGAGAGCAGCTCGTTCACAATATCGTGCCACAAGATTAGATTTTCTGATTTAGGGATAAATTTTGCTCGATTTTGGACAATTTTGCTTGTGTCTTTCGTGTTGGGGTGAAGATTGTAACCAGGCTTCGTGATAACTTGTTTGGATAGACGAAAGCGTTCTTTGATGTTTCTCCACTTCTCGAGGGAATGATGTAGAGAGCTTGTAAGGGCCACCACGGCCGCCCTTTCAATTCATAATAACCTGAAACTATTTAATTACGTGATTAGGATTTAACGAGTTAATTAGGATTCTATAGAGATAATCGTTTAGTGGGGTTAGTTGGAAGTTAAATTGAAATAAGTAATTGCGCTGATTAATCGCGGACCCTTTCCTTTGATTAGATCATTAGATTATATTCTGGCCACTTGGAGCCGTCTTTGTTTGAACTTTTAGTTTCTGAATTTAATTACAATTTGAAATTCTTGCGATCGTGAGTGCGAGCGATGCAGCCACAAGAGCAGTGACAAAAGAGGGCAGGCAACATAGTACAGTACAGAATAATTGCCACCAACTGAACCCCTTTGGGATTGTGAATAGAACTGAATCTTGGTCACCCCGCTGAATTTAGTATCCAAGGTACCACCTTGCAAGTGTCGTTAAGAGAGAGAGAACCAACCTAGAGAAGCATTCCCCGAAATCTACAAAACCTATGGGAGGAATAACTTTAAGCAGTCCAAACTTTCTCGCAATCGATTTTCACTGAAACTTTTACAAAATTATAACCTTTTATTCATGTCGAAAATTTGCAATTCTGTCCGAAAACTCTAGGGGCAGTTTTCCAATGCACTTAGGCTACTAAGAAGTTCTTACCATGAATTTTTCATCATATTTCGTTATCGTCTGCCTTCTTGCCTATTTTCTACCAAATTTCACGAAAGAAAAAAAGCTAATAATTAAAAATCCTCACACCACGTAGAATAATTTTCAGATCAGATTCCTGAGGTAGGGGTCCTCTCGTGTAACGCCGGGGATGCTTTTCTGCAACGCCTTAAAGGATACTAAGTTTCTTTGTCATCTTACATCTTACTCCACGAGCTTCTTAGTGTTTTGTCGATAAGCCCAAAAATTAACCCAATTTCAATAGTCTCCAATTGAAATAATTGTATTAAGCTTTGATGAACTTTCAGCAATATATTTCAAAAATCAGATGATGAGTTGGGACGAGGGTGCTTGAGTCAAAAGGTCTTGCAAGCAAAGCTAACTTTTCTTTCTGCCTATAACTTCGAACGACTAATTCGAACGTTTAATACAAGCCCTATCCAGCTTGTGCACTGACGTAACTTAACTGAAGGGTAGGGTGGATACTGCATTTCCCCAAAAAAGGAGTAAAAACTTTTTACTAGTACTACTACTCACAATTTCCTGGGATCATCGTATTTTCACTTTCTTGTTGATTATCAGCACGCACAATCTGGACTGACAAAGTTCCCAAACATTTACTGAGCAGTTCATTCATAATGAAGAGCTGAGTATTCGTATTTTTCACATAACCCATCAGATTTTTGTCAATTGAAAGAGAAATCTGAAAACATTCTTCAGGAGGTACGATAGACGTCATTCCAAAAACTCTGAAAAGAGAAAATCAACTGTGAAATAAGCCATTCGATCAGAAGTCTGGAACACTTGTAGCATGTACCCGGAGATTACATAACGAGGTAAAGTAAAAAATTAATCCTATAACAAAAACCTAGCGTCAAAACCAGATCCTGTGTAACATTCGCCCGGAAATACATACCGACGGAAAATAAAGCTAGGTTACTACGCGACTGGCTAGCGTCTAAACACAGCTTCACATGCTTTTAACCGTCTCTACCAAAGCCAGTTCAATGTCAAGTTCTCGTAACATCGGGTCGACGCAATCATTTCAACTTAAAGGCTATCGGCCAAGCCGCTCAAATTAACCAAGTTACATGCAAAATAGTGAGCTCATGGCTGGGTCTCAGTATCCCGAGACCACGAGGTCACTCCTAAAAACAGGGCTACAACTTGATTAAAATATTACTATTGTTTTTGTTCAGTATGTAAAATCATCATATCCATCGGAAATGGATTAACCCTTTCCCTCAACTCTTAGCTTCTCATACTCTGATAATGAACTAGATGTAGATTCAATTCAAATCAGGACATTCCAGGAAGCTAAAAGTTGTTAAAATAAATGTTCACAAATGGTCTCCGGTACCCCTCCGGATTCCTGAATCCGGATGAAGAGAGGTCGTCTTCACAATCAGGAAGGGTAGCAAATTCTCCGTTCAGCTCTCCTGATTCTCGGGATCTGATCTTAAACGATTGTAACTGCACAATTGTTACAACTCGCAGCGCTCTTCTTCGATAATCACAATTCCGATCGATTTTCTGATATCGCTGTCCGTTTTCTATCTGTTCTTTATTAGCGAAAATTGTTGTTCTGTTATCTATTAGACCTAGAGTTGCGATTCTCGGGGTTTAGACCCGTACTAGTCTTATTGTTGTCTTTCTGTTTTTACTTAAAGGCAAAACACCAGTGCAGGCACTGGTTTCCTCTCTTACTCGATCTGCATATTCGTCCTAATACCCGAATTTTAATCCACTTAGTCTTGCTCTCGTATACGTACGTATTAGGATCCCTGCGTTTACGTTCGTAAAATTTCAGACCCTTCAGGAGCGGCGTTCAGGGATCCAAGTTGGCAAAAATGACCCTTCTGGTTTGGGACCCTTCCAAGTTGGCAAAAATATTACCCTTCCGAGTTGGCCAGAATAAAACCCCTCCGTATGGGCAAAAATATTACACTTCCGTTTCGTCCTGTGACATTCGACCAGAATGTGAAAAATGCAATCTCTGCAGAATTCGGAATTTTAGCAGTAAGCCTTCCGGATTGGTGGTTTTTAAGAACTAAGGGCGTTATTGGAACGTTTAGCCAAACGGTGAGGGCTGGAATATTCTAGTATTTTAAAATTTCAAAAATTCGAATGATGACGTCACGTTTCTGAGAAATGCTGAAACGGCCATTTTAACAAAAAACGTGTGAGAAAACACAACAACATTAGTTGCGCTGACGATAACAACGACAATCGTGATTGAAAAACAGCAGCAGATTGCAGAGAACGTTCCGAGTTGCAACTATTGTGCTGCTACAATAGTTGCAAGGCCGTTGCGAACAACGGTGAAGGGTAAGAAACCAGCCTTCCGGATTGGGAAGAAATCGAGATCAACGGGCTTGATTCACCGGATTCAAGAATCCGGAAGGGTCTCGGGACGGAAAACTTTTATTGACTCGTGTGAACTTTTAGCATCCTGTCATGTCCTGACTTGAATTTAATTGATATTTGGATTAGTTTTGACAAGGATGAGGTGCTAAGAGTTGGGGGGGAAAGGGTTGATCCATCTTCGATGGAGATGATGATTTTTATCTACTGAACAAAAACAATAGTAATATAATAAGTAGTAGCCCTGTTTCTAGGAGTGACCTCGTGGTCTGGGGATACTGAGACCCAGCCATGAGCTCACTATTTTTGCATGTAAATCAGTTAATTTGAGCGTTCTGGTCGAAGCCGGAGAACAGTAACGTTTTTGTCGACCCGATGTTAGAAAAGACCACCGAAAAGTACTGGCTTGGAAGAGACGGTGAAAAACATGCAAAGCTCTGTTTAGACGCTAGCCAGGCGTCTTTAGACTTAGTTTTGTTATCCGTCGATATGTATCTTCCGGGCGAATGTTACATGTATGTTTTTATGGCGCTCCTGGGTGTTATTCTTTTATAACATCATGACCGGCGGAACCGTTAACGAGCACTCCCCGCCGAGCGGATGCTCACATTAACGCCCTTAATAGGCCTAAAACCGCCGGGGCGGAAGGGTAGTTCGGAACGCGGAGGCCTTCCGGGTTGCCGTGAATAGTTTTTTTAACCTAGTTAAGACTGAAAATTCACGAACCAGGAAGGGTGGGGGGATCGGCCGTCCCCTCGTCCCCTGAGTGGTTGGTGACCAAAAACACTTAAAGATATAAGTAAAATCAAACAAAAAGTAGTATAATACCCAAGAAAAACAAAAAACATAAAAAATAACCGAAAAAACCAAAAACAGTAAAAAAAAAAAGTAAAAATTCAGTAGAAATCATCCCCCCAGACAAGATGTGATTCAACCCCCCCGTTTGTTTTTGATAGATATATTGTTGTTGCAGGCATTTATATCAGTCAGGATCGTTACGATCAATTTTGTGGCCCGCTTGTGAGGCTTGTACTGTAGGGTTATTTGAGCATTTGAGCACGGTAATGATAAATTGCGCTCAATCCGGAAGGGTTAGCTGATTTGCGCTCAATTCGGAAGGGTCTTGGGTGAAGACCGATCCGGCAAGCAGTACAAGGAGCAACAAGAAGGGGCTCAACGACAACAACAATCGACTGTTGGGTATCGTTAACAAGTTTTGTATCCCTTTTGGTACAAAAAGTAAGATAGTAATCTGTGGGGGGCTCGACAGTGCTGCACTGTAGTGACCCTTCACCGAACTGCGAATATCCGAGTTAAGCACCTTAATTCGGATAATAAACAAACCCGGAGGGGTATAGTAATACTAATATTATTACTTATAGAGCCTATATTAATAGTCTTATATCGTTTTTCAGTGAAAAACAACGAAAACAGACCGGTTTTTAGGGTCAAAATAGCGATATTTTGATCCCCCCACAAGTCGCGATTTTTGAGATATCGATATTTTTTGAAACAGAAAAAAGCGCTAAATTAGTGTGTTACATCGTAACTGCACTACTGTAATAAGTAGAACCGGTTAACTTTAGTTCGGAAGTGGTTGGAACTAGTTTGGTACCAAAAACCAAATTTTCCCATTTTTTGATAGTAAGAAACACTATAAAATCAGAAAATTTTTTGAAATCTTTGAGTTAGGACAGTAAAAATAGTTGTTCGGACAACGTCCACTAGTGAATCTACGAGTTTTAAAACCCGCTACCCGAAAGCCTTCCGGGTTGCAGAGAAATCGAACATAACGTGTTTGATTTGGTGGATTCATCAATCCGGAGGGGTCCAGGTAGCATAGTTTTTCGCAAATTTTTTCTACAAAAGCGTTTTAGATCGGGTCTTTTGCATTGAACTAGAAGAGTATAGGCCTTTTGAGCTCAGATCAATAATTTTTAGGTCGAAAGGACCAGATTTGCGGAAAAAGTTAGGCGGAACCTATAAGAGAGAAAATTTTTGAGTTTGGAAAAAAGACGTTTTGGTTAATAACTTTGGAACTACAGAGCATATCGAGTTGATCTTGGTACCAATAGATCAGAGATTAGCTGAGCTTACTGACATGATTGGGAAATTTCCCGGAAAAACGAGCGAGAAAATTTTTTGAGATTGTTTTTAGCAAATTACACAAATCCGGAGGGGTACACCCTTCACGTTTTATAAATTTTTCTGAAAAACCCTTATACCCCTACCAAAAGTTGATAGCAATTGAACTAAGTAACTTAGGACAGTTCTAGACAAAATAAAACTATAAGGTCTCTAGCAATTGAGTCAAGAGTAGGCATAGGAAAGTGACAAATAGAGAATGAGTTTAGACAAGTCAAGGATACCAAAACGAGGTAATAGCTCTAGGAAATTCATACCTGAAAAGCAAAGAAAAACAATGACCGATCCTTTTGTGGATTGGATCAAGCGATCCCGGTCTGACAAAAGGCGGACGGTTTCAGGCAGAATGGTTGAAACGAGAAGTCAAAAGACCTCAGAAGAGCGAAGAGAACTGTTAGAAGTGGAGGTCAATACGGACCATACCATGAATGACAACCAGGAAGTAAATGAACTGGAAGGGAGAGGCAGAAGGCTGGCGAGTGAATCTACCCCGGTAGAACAAGGCCATGATTTTGCCACTTCCACCGGGACATTGGATCGAGAAGAGATGTCGGAACTGTCCGACATCTCAACTGAGGTAGCGGCAACGAGAAGATCTCCGACAGACAACACTATGATGGCAAGCGGAACTGGGAAACAAACGACATCATCATCGTTCTCAGAAAGAATGAAGAACACCTTCGGAAACATCTTTCCATTCAGCATGGGAGGAGGAGCAGGAAACGATGGCGAGTCTCAGGAGGAAGAAGATGAAGAGGAGCAAGGGGACTCTGGATCTCAAGTAAGCCTCAATAGTTCGATCCAGGAGAGTGAGGCACACGTCGGAAGAGAGACTGGAACCATGGACAAATTTGGTGTAGTGACAACGATAAGCAAAGAGGCAAACACACCAGGCCAGTCAAAAGACTTCGCGATTAGAGCAAGTTCGGAGCCACAACCTGGTCAGAATAAAACCAGAGGGCTCGGCAACGCGTTAATTGATCCTGAAATAAACAAAGAAAAGACGTTGAAGCAGAGAGTCAAGGCCCGGATCTCGACAAGCACGAAGTTACCTGGGACCGACAGGGTTACACCACCACTAGTAACGCCACTCGTGGATAACGGGGCAGCACTAGAGGAAGCCTTAAACAACATAGTGGACAGTTTAGGAGAACAAAACGAGCAAATGTCAATAAGGATGAGTGAACTAGAAAGAGCAGTTCACATTGAGAGGGAAAGGCTGCGGGAAGAAATAAACCGCAACAGACAAGAAGTTGACAGGAGCGAAAAACGCTTGAAAGAGAGAACGGATGAACACATGACGAGGAACTTGTCGCGAATGACAAGAGAGGCGGAACAGAGGGAGTTACGCTTAAGAGCCGACATGGAGAAGTTAAGAATTCAGCAAGAGCAGTCTCTTGGGACTCTTGACACAAAGATAGATGCGATGATGGAGAGGCGAACTCAGGCTATCATGGATAGGTTGGACGGGCTACTAAGCAGCAAGAGTGGATCAAAAGAAGGAGAACCGAATTCGGGAGGTCCCAGCAGGGAACCGAAGGTGAACTTCAATGAACATCAAAAGAGGAAGACGTATGGATCCACTAGAGGCAGGGGCAGTTCATCAGGCTATGCCACAAGGGATAATGGAGCATGGGGCCCGAACAATAGAGCAAGTTCAACGGGGAACAGACAGACCTCTAATGAACAACCAACGCAAGGCACACATGCGACTGGGAGAAGTGATTCCGGTAACAGAGGGCATGCAAGCCCGGGGAGGAGTCATGTGGGCCAAGCGGTAAACACTCACGGCTATTCGGATTGCAGGGATGCACCGCATACAGAGCCTTGTATGTCATGGCCAAAAAACAGTATCAACGTGACACTGCAGAGAAAATCTTCGAAATCTTGTTAAACCGTTTCGGATCAGGGGTGCAGGGGCACCAGGCGATGATGCGCTTCGAGAAACGGAGGCAACGGGAGGATGAAACCATAGACAAGTTTCTCGATGATTTGGAAATGCTGAGAAGAAGCAGCCAACCGGATGAGTCAAACCGAAGGATGAACCTGGCCGTAGCCTCAAAAATCATCGATGGTGTGAAAAATGATGAACTTCGTACGATGCTAGCAACGCATTACACAACACTATCAACTAATGCGTGTGACATTCGACCAGAATGTGAAAAATGCAATCTCTGCAGAATTCGGAATTTTAGCAGTAAGCCTTCCGGATTGGTGGTTTTTAAGAACTAAGGGCGTTATTGGAACGTTTAGCCAAACGGTGAGGGCTGGAATTTTCTAGTATTTTAAAATTTCAAAAATTCGAATGATGACGTCACATTTCTGAGAAATGCTGAAACGGCCATTTTAACAAAAAACGAGTGAGAAAACACAACAACATTAGTTGCGCTGACGATAACAACGACAATCGTGATTGAAAAACAGCAGCAGATTGCAGAGAACGTTCCGAGTTGCAACTATTGTGCTGCTACAATAGTTGCAAAGCCGTTGCGAACAACGGTGAAGGGTAAGAAACCAGCCTTCCGGATTGGGAAGAAATCGAGATCAACGGGCTTGATTCAGCGGATTCAAGAATCCGGAAGGGTCTCGGGACGGAAAACTTTTATTGACTCGTGTGAACTTTTAGCATCCTGTCATGTCCTGACTTGAATTTAATTGATATTTGGATTAGTTTTGACAAGGATGAGGTGCTAAGAGTTGGGGGGAAAGGGTTGATCCATCTTCGATGGAGATGATGATTTTTATCTACTGAACAAAAACAATAGTAATATAATAAGTAGTAGCCCTGATTTAGGAGTGACCTCGTGGTCTGGGGATACTGAGACCCAGCCATGAGCTCACTATTTTTGCATGTAATTCAGTTAATTTGAGCGTTCTGGTCGAAGCCGGAGAACAGAAACGTTTTTGTCGACCCGATGTTAGAAAAGACCACCGAAAAGTACTGGCTTGGTAGAGACGGTGAAAAACATGCAAAGCTCTGTTTAGACGCTAGCCAGTCGTCTTAAGACTTAGTTTTGTTATCCGTCGATATGTATCTTCCGGGCGAATGTTACATGTATGTTTTTATGGCGCTCCTGGGTGTTATTCTTTTATAACATCATGACCGGCGGAACCGTTAACGAGCACTCCCCGCCGAGCGGATGCTCACATTAACGCCCTTAATAGGCCTAAAACCGCCGGGGCGGAAGGGTAGTTCGGAACGCGGAGGCCTTCCGGGTTGCCGTGAATAGTTTTTTTAACCTAGTTAAGACTGAAAATTCACGAACCAGGAAGGGTGGGGGGATCGGCCGTCCCCTCGTCCCCTGAGTGGTTGGTGACCAAAAACACTTAAAGATATAAGTAAAATCAAACAAAAAGTAGTATAATACCCAAGAAAAACAAAAAACATAAAAAATAACCGAAAAAACCAAAAACAGTAAAAAAAAGTAAAAATTCAGTAGAAATCATCCCCCCAGACAAGATGTGATTCAACCCCCCCGTTTGTTGTTGATAGATATATTGTTGTTGCAGGCATTTATATCAGTCAGGATCGTTACGATCAATTTTGTGGCCCGCTTGTGAGGCTTGTACTGTAGGGTTATTTGAGCATTTAAGCACGGTAATGATAAATTGCGCTCAATCCGGAAGGGTTAGCTGATTTGCGCTCAATTCGGAAGGGTCTTGGGTGAAGACCGATCCGGCAAGCAGTACAAGGAGCAACAAGAAGGGGCTCAATGACAACAACAATCGACTGTTGGGTATCGTTAACAAGTTTTGTATCCCTTTTGGTACAAAAAGTAAGATAGTAATCTGTGGGGGGCTCGACAGTGCTGCACTGTAGTGACCCTTCACCGAACTGCGAATATCCGAGTTAAGCACCTTAATTCGGATAATAAACAAACCCGGAGGGGTATAGTAATACTAATATTATTACTTATATAGCCTATATTAATAGTCTTATATCGTTTTTCAGTGAAAAACAACGAAAACAGACCGGTTTTTAGGGTCAAAATAGCGATATTTTGATCCCCCCACAAGTCGCGATTTTTGAGATATCGATATTTTTTGAAACAGAAAAAAGCGCTAAATTAGTGTGTTACATCGTAACTGCACTACTGTAATAAGTAGAACCGGTTAACTTTAGTTCGGAAGTGGTTGGAACTAGTTTGGTACCAAAAACCAAATTTTCCCATTTTTTGATAGTAAGAAACACTATAAAATCAGAAAATTTTTTGAAATCTTTGAGTTAGGACAGTAAAAATAGTTGTTCGGACAACGTCCACTAGTGAATCTACGAGTTTTAAAACCCGCTACCCGAAAGCCTTCCGGGTTGCAGAGAAATCGAACATAACGTGTTTGATTTGGTGGATTCATCAATCCGGAGGGGTCCAGGTAGCATAGTTTTTCGCAAATTTTTTCTACAAAAGCGTTTTAGATCGGGTCTTTTGCATTGAACTAGAAGATTATAGGCCTTCTGAGCTCAGATCAATAATTTTTAGGTCGAAAGGACCAGATTTGCGGAAAAAGTTAGGCGGAACCTATAAGAGAGAAAATTTTTGAGTTTGGAAAAAAGACGTTTTGGTTAATAACTTTGGAACTACAGAGCATATCGAGTTGATCTTGGTACCAATAGATCAGAGATTAGCTGAGCTTACTGACAGGATTGGGAAATTTCCCGGAAAAACGAGCGAGAAAATTTTTTGAGATTGTTTTTAGCAAATTACACAAATCCGGAGGGGTACACCCTTCACGTTTTATAAATTTTTCTGAAAAACCCTTATACCCCTACCAAAAGTTGATAGCAATTGAAAATTGAACTAAGTAACTTAGGACAGTTCTAGACAAAAAGAGAGGGCTGAAGGCACAAGACAACCATAATAGAGTCGAAATTAGGCAAAAGATAAGACCCTTCACCGTTAGTGTGAATTGTCAAATAAGTGCCTTAAGTTCAATCCGGAGGGGTCTAGGAAAGGACCCTATACCCTTCCCAGTTAATTCAAACAGCATAAAAGCAACGCAGAACGTATCCGGAGGGTTATAAGCTGAAATTAAGAAAACTACGAAAAGCTACTTTGACAGAGCTAAGGGCTCCGAATCCGGAGGGGTCTACTTTCCACAAAACCGGAGGGGTCCGAATCCGGAGGGGTCTTATAGTTGCTAATTCGAAGGGGTCCAAATCCGGAGGGGTCTATATTCTGACAGTCCGGAAGGGTCCTATTTGTGCCAATCCGGAGGGGTATTATTTTATTAAGGACTTAGGTAAACGAAAGAAAGACTAAAAAGCGAGAGGTATTAGGTTATTAATACACAGGCTAGGTATCAGTGACTGCACTGGTAACTTGCCTTTCAAAAAGAACCAGACTAATACAAAACAGGTCCGAACTCGGATATTCGCGACACTAAGTCTAAATTAAAAAGAGCGTGACTCATTGGTGTGGATTGAAACATAATACGTTTTTGGGAAAAGTGACTGCCCTGAGGATTTTAGTAGGTCTAGCTCGGGCAGTCCGAAGGCAGATAGGTAACACAGTACTCGGTGGGTGCAATAGACGCCCACTTGAGAAAATTACTGCCTTCAAAGTTTTGTCTGTTTGGTGCAGCACCAAGCAGGGAAAGCTTTTTCTTTAAAAGACAGGTTCGACTATTGTACTGCGACCGACTAAGAGTACAAGACACATACGTTTTTTTATATATACATTCATATTGTGTCAATATATATTTTTGTTTTTGATTTTAAATCAACGTAAACTGTGCTTGATTGGGTAGTGAATACACTATCTTTTAAATTGACTGATAACATCATATTGTGCTAGTTTCCAGATCTTTGGACCGATAATCGGTTAGTGTGAATAAATTTTATACAAACTGTACTCTGACAACATACAGGGATTCGTGGTCACTATTTAATAGAATCTGGTGAAATTTATTGTGTTGTGTCACTATTATTGTTAATAAAACTATAAGGTCTCTAGCAATTGAGTCAAGAGTAGGCATAGGAAAGTGACAAATAGAGAATGAGTTTAGACAAGTCAAGGATACCAAAACGAGGTAATCGCTCTAGGAAATTCATACCTGAAAGCAAAGAAAAACGATGACCGATCCTTTTGTGGATTGGATCAAGCGATCCCGGTCTGACAAAAGGCGGACGGTTTCAGGCAGAATGGTTGAAACGAGAAGTCAAAAGACCTCAGAAGAGCGAAGAGAACTGTTAGAAGTGGAGGTCAATACGGACCATACCATGAATGACAACCAGGAAGTAAATGAACTGGAAGGGAGAGGCAGAAGGCTGGCGAGTGAATCTACCCCGGTAGAACAAGGCCATGATTTTGCCACTTCCACCGGGACATTGGATCGAGAAGAGATGTCGGAACTGTCCGACATCTCAACTGAGGTAGCGGCAACGAGAAGATCTCCGACAGACAACACTATGATGGCAAGCGGAACTGGGAAACAAACGACATCATCATCGTTCTCAGAAAGAATGAAGAACACCTTCGGAAACATCTTTCCATTCAGCATGGGAGGAGGAGCAGGAAACGATGGCGAGTCTCAGGAGGAAGAAGATGAAGAGGAGCAAGGGGACTCTGGATCTCAAGTAAGCCTCAATAGTTCGATCCAGGAGAGTGAGGCACACGTCGGAAGAGAGACTGGAACCATGGACAAATTTGGTGTAGTGACAACGATAAGCAAAGAGGCAAACACACCAGGCCAGTCAAAAGACTTCGCGATTAGAGCAAGCTCGGAGCCACAACCTGGTGAGAATAAAACCAGAGGGCTCGGCAACGCGTTAATTGATCCTGAAATAAATAAAGAAAAGACGTTGAAGCAGAGAGTCAAGGCCCGGATCTCGACAAGCACGAAGTTACCTGGGACCGACAGGGTTACACCACCACTAGTAACGCCACTCGTGGATAACGGGGCAGCACTAGAGGAAGCCTTAAACAACATAGTGGACAGTTTAGGAGAACAAAACGAGCAAATGTCAATAAGGATGAGTGAACTAGAAAGAGCAGTTCACATTGAGAGGGAAAGGCTGCGGGAAGAAATAAACCGCAACAGACAAGAAGTTGACAGGAGCGAAAAACGCTTGAAAGAGAGAACGGATGAACACATGACGAGGAACTTGTCGCGAATGACAAGAGAGGCGGAACAGAGGGAGTTACGCTTAAGAGCCGACATGGAGAAGTTAAGAATTCAGCAAGAGCAGTCTCTTGGGACTCTTGACACAAAGATAGATGCGATGATGGAGAGGCGAACTCAGGCTATCATGGATAGGTTGGACGGGCTACTAAGCAGCAAGAGTGGACCAAAAGAAGGAGAACCGAATTCGGGAGGTCCCAGCAGGGAACCGAAGGTGAACTTCAATGAACATCAAAAGAGGAAGACGTATGGATCCACTAGAGGCAGGGGCAGTTCATCAGGCTATGCCACAAGGGATAATGGAGCATGGGGCCCGAACAATAGAGCAAGTTCAACGGGGAACAGACAAACCTCTAACGAACGACCAACGCAAGGCACACATGCGACTGGGAGAAGTGATTCCGGCAACAGGGGGCATGCAAGCCCGAGGAGGAGTCATGTGGGCCAAGCGGGAAGTGCTCACGGTGATTCGGATTGCAGGGATGCACCGCACACAGAGCCTTCGACGAGGTGTGAGGACACTCAAACGGGACACTCAAGGGATGCTACTGCAATGGCCACGGCATTTGAACCCCTGAACAGGTCTCTGGAGACATTCCTGACGAGGTTATCTAAAACCAATGAACGCAGTGAGAAGTCCAGAAGAGTCTTTAAGAAGCCAAGATGCTACAAAGACGAATCTGATGGCTGTATTGATACCTGGATAGAGGTAATGAAGCTGCATTTCGAGGAAGAGGACTTGTCTGAGAGACAGGAATGCAGCGCGCTCACCAGCAACTTAGAAGGGACAGCCCTGAACTGTGTCATGGCCAAAAAACAGTATCAACGTGACACTGCAGAGAAAATCTTCGAAATCTTGTTAAACCGTTTCGGATCAGGGGTGCAGGGGCACCAGGCGATGATGCGCTTCGAGAAACGGAGGCAACGGGAGGATGAAACCATAGACAAGTTTCTCGATGATTTGGAAAAGCTGAGAAGACGCAGCCAACCGGATGAGTCAAACCGAAGGATGAACCTGGCCGTAGCCTCAAAAATCATCGATGGTGTGAAAAATGATGAACTTCGTACGATGCTAGCAACGCATTACACACCACTATCAACTAATTCGCCAACACCGGAGGAGTTGAGGCTCAAATCAAAAGAGTATCTGTTGTTGAAACCTCCTTCGAGATCAGGATATTACAAGAACAATTATGGCAATTTTAACAACGGACCAGCAAACCAAGGGAACAATTGGTACAAACCGAGGGATGATATGGTCAAGAGACGCTCTTGTGCTAATTGTAGTTCAACAGACCATCATGTGTCAGCATGCCCAGCTTACAAACAAGGCATGAAAGCAATAGGCTTTAGCCTCGAGGACGAAGATGCGTCAGAGTTTGACCATGAGGATTTCATGAGAGGAGTAATTGCGAAGTTCGGCCCGAGGTGCTTCTTTTGCAACTTGGAAGGTCATTTTAAATTAGATTGTCCGCAATTCTGGGATGCAGTGGCAGACATCAAGCATCCAAGACATGAAGAAGCTTTGTCAGGGGTGAAAGCCAGCAAGGCTCGACTTTTGAGCGAAGCGGAGGCACGCAGAAAGGACAAACCTCAAGAGCTGGCGGCAAAGAAAATGCAAGCGGTAACAGGGGAGACACATGAGCCGGAACCAGCAACTGCGGCTGAGGACTTCAAGATCGATTATAAGGCAGCCGCAAGGGATGCGCTAAATAGAGTACAACAGGAATTGGTCACGAAAGAGATCGAACAAAAAGTGAAATTTGAACTGGAAAATGAAAAGCTTCAGGAGCAATTGAATACCTTCGTAGCAACGGAGGTCGAAGAGACGAAAACACCAAGCAGTTTAGATATGAAACTTAAAGTGATCTCCGGTAAGAGGTTCGGCATGGCGCCGCAAGGAAAGAAGATACAGTCGATAATCTCAGTGGCTGGACACCAGGTAATAAGAAATCTGAGTGAACCATCAGAGTTCACTTTAATGCATTTGGACACATATGCAGATTATCTGAGGCAGGTGGAGCCACGCACTGAGTCGAGAGCTGTGCGAGCACTACTAACGACGGGTGGCCCTCGCATGAAGAAACTTCATGGACGCTACCTAGAAGTCTACGGGCCGTATCAAGTGATGCTGAACGTGGATGGAATTAGTATCTACACCAGGACTTACATAACAACAGATGATGACCAGATGGGGCAGATCTATTTGGGTGAAGAGGAACTCAAAGTCCGCAGGATAGGCCATGACGCCATGATGGAACAAGACGCGGTACACATTGAATATGAAGCAGATGTGACAGCACACCTGCTCGACACCAACGGAACAAAAATCGGAGTCACAGGGCTTCTGGACACAGGAGCGGTGGTGAGTGTGATGCCGATAAAAACTTGGGAAAGAATGGGCTTCACACGGGAAGATCTAATTCCTACGAACCTCCGACTGGCCGCCGCAAATCGAGGAGCCATCTACGTAGCCGGAAGAACACCGATAACGGTCCTTCACATGGGAGGACGAGACCTTTGGATGAGCTTCCTGGTGGTAGAGAATCTGGACGACGCCGACCAATTCATCTTGGGCAGAGATTTTGTCAGGAATTTTGACGTGATGATTGACTTGAACAACGGTCTAATACGGATTAGAAACCCGGACCGAAAGTATGTTAAGAGACCAATTAATAGGATAATAACAGATGAAAATAAGGTGCCAGTTTTTTTGGATAGAAAAGTAAAGTTACAACCAGGACAAGCTGTAGTAGCAATTTTTAGAATGAGAAATTTAAATTCGTTAAGTGATAGCAAACAGGTTTGCTTAGTACCGAATCCAAATAGTCAGAGTTCGGTGATTTTAGGCCGGAGCTTCTCGGTAACGCGAAACGGACTGTGTGTCAGTGTGTTGTTGAACACACTGGACACCACGGTTTCAATCCAGCGTGGAAAGAAGCTTGGCTACGCTTTGCCGATGAGGACCGACTATGAGGAGACACAAAACTTGAAGAAACATAATGTGAAAGACTGTCCTTATCATGCCAATAAAGATAAAATTTTAAAGAGGATTAATGAATTAAAATCTAATCATAAATTGTTTTCAATGAAATCCGAAACGGACGACGGCTTATCAAGCTGCTCGAATTTTCCGGAACGCCCCTCGTCATACGAACTAGAATCTGACAAACCGGTTTTGCCAGAGATAAAACATTTAAAAGGAAAAATAGGTGAGGGAGATTTCGAAAAATTGCGGGACCTCCTAAATCGGAACGCCGAAGTATTTTCAAAACATAAGGTGGACATCGGTTGCTGTAATTTCGTCGAACACGAAATCGAACTAGAAGAGGGCGCCGTTCCCCATAGGGAAGGCGCAAGGCGAATGACGCCACATAAATCGGAAGCGTGCCGAGCGGAAATAGAAATGTTGCTTGAATACGACATGATAGAACCCTCGAAATCGCCGTGGGCTTGCGGGATAGTCATGGCGAAAAAGAAAGGGGGGCAGCTTAGATTTTGTTGCGACATTCGTTACTTGAACGCGGTAACGATTAAAGATGCGTACCCGATACCGCGAATAGACGAGAGCCTATCTAAACTTGGTGATGCAAAGTTCTTCACCACATTGGACTTGGGTTCTGCCTTCTGGCAGGTTCCTTTGCGGAAGAAGGATAGGGAAAAAACCGGTTTCGCGTGCGAATTGGGGTTGTACCAGTGGAAGAGGATGCCCTTCGGCTTGTGCAATGCAACGGCCACTTTTCAAAGACTGATGGCTCAGGCTTTGACGAGAGTAACCAAGAAGTACGGGAATCTCGTGATGTGTTACGTGGATGACGTGGTCATAGCGACACCGACCCTGGAAGACCACATTGATAGACTCGATGAGGTCTTTGGATGCATGAAAAGAGCAGGATTAAAGTGCAAACCATCGAAATGTGAAATCCTTAGGGATTCGATAAAGTACCTAGGAAGGATGGTGGATAGGCATGGCGTGAGGCCGGACCCGGAAGCAGTGGAAGCAGTGTTGACATGGAAAGCTCCTAGAACGGACACACAGCTCATGAGCTTCCTAGGGTTTGCCAATTACTACCGTGAATTCATTAAAGGATATGCGGACAAGGTGTATCCGATGCAGAAGCTGATGCGCAACAAAGGGAAGAAGTTCGAATGGAACGATGAGGCACAAGTTGCTTTCGAGAACATAAAGCGGGAACTGTGCGAAGCGCCAGTGCTGGGCATGCCTACAGAAAAGGGCATGTATGTTCTTGACACAGATGCACCGGTGGTGGCCATCTCAGGAATATTGCATAAAGAGCAAGAATGGAACGGAAGAACAGTTCTCCGTCCCATTGCATACGGCAGCAAAGTCTTGAGTGACACAGAGATGAAATATGGCGCACCAAAAGCAGAAATGTTTGCAGTAGTCACCTTCGTGGAGAAGTACCGTGCATACTTGGGGAGCGCTCCCTTCAAGTTACGCGTGGACAACAGAGCGTTATCCTGGTTGAAGACCTACTCGATGGATCAGAGTTATATTGGTAGATGGATAGTAAGACTGGATGGCTACCATATGATAATCGAACATAGGATGCGTGATAAACACCAGAATGCTGACAGCCTCAGTAAGAAAACTGAGTTCTATGAAAGATTGGAGCAGAAGCAGGCCAATCAGGCGGAAATAAAGGAGGGATTCTCGTTTCTGGACAAAGAAACTTATGAAGCGCTTCCCTTAACGAGATGGTTGGATAAGTCTGGACATCCAATTCCAGGGCACCCTGAGTTACCTGTAGAGAGAGCAGCCGAGATAAAGATCCTGTCAAAGGAGGACCCGGTCCCCTTGGATCTGTTGCTGCGCTCGAACCTGGTCCAGCAAGAACTCTCTCGCATGAATATAAACAGCCTCTCATTATTGGATAAAACGGTGCAAGTCACACCCCAAGTGATGCGGATGCTGGGTGGATTGTTAGAAAGAGAAGTGACCAGAGATAACCCCGAGTGGACAGCAGCAGTGGCATCGCTAACAGTCAGTGAGAAGGTCAAGATCATGCCGTCCAGACGACAACACGAAGAGAACGAGAGGGATTGTAGGACAATAGTTCAGCAACTAGTATCCTCAATACCCCAAGAGATTTTAACCAGTACTTCTTACGGACAGAAAGGACAGGAGAGCGGCAAGCAAAAGAAAACTGTCACCTTTGTAGACCGGGATAAAGAGGGTGAAGTTGTAGAACAAAATCGGCTGCAAGACTATTTGTCCGGGGAGAAGGATAAGGAGAAAAACCAGCGATCACAAGATCAACACCCGGGACAAGTGAATTTGTCCGGGGAGTCCGAGATAGACGAGAAAATTCCTGATGAGAAACAGGACCTAGAGAACAAGGTTTTGTCCGGGGAGTTCAGATGGATGCGAAGGAAATACAGACATGATCTGGAGGAGCGTGCAGTCTCCAGCACAACACCTTCGACGGATGATGATTCCCGAAACTCAGGAATGGATACCTATTCCGACAGGAATTCGACCTCGGGATCAGAACTGTCAGAACTAGCGATACACACGCTACTAGTGGAAACTCGGGCAAGGGACCTGGACAGAGAAGTGTACCAGGATCCTGACAGTGATCGCTACCTAATACCAAGCGAAAGAGTCTTTGACAACGCAGCGGATGACTTAGAAACAATAGCAGTATCAAAGCGGTCGATGAGCTTATTGCCACAGAAAGAGGCAGTCAGGACTGATCTTCAACCGTTTCAGCAAGAAACACAACCGTTGGCGAAGATTTGGTGCGTTAAGATGGAAGAAGACACACATCAGCCCAACGAGCTGAATAGTCAGATGAGGGTCATGAAGACGTACTTGAAGGCGAGATACAGACTCTCGGACCTTCTAAGGGCGCAGAGAAATGATCGCATGACAAGCAACCTAAAAAGGTGGATAGAAAACGGTGCACCTGACAAAGGTGACCTGGAAGAAGACAGCTATAGGATCCTGAGACAATACTTCATGCAGAAGGAGGGGAGATTATATCTGAACAAGGACGGGATCGTGGCTTGCAGGAGAAGAGAAGAAGACAAGGTCTTATACAAATATAACGCGATAGTGTTGCCGCAACTCTATCAGACAGAACTATTATTCAGGTCGCATGATCAGATGGGCCATCAAGGGATCGACAAAGTGTATCAGAGGATCCTGAAGCGCTTTGAGTGGCCTGGGATGAAAAAGGCATGCGAGAAATGGGTGACAGCATGTCTGTCATGCCAACAGGTCAAGGATCCTAGGAAGTTGCGATTTCCTTTACAATCGATTGAGTCGTCTGAATTCAACGAGGTGGTGCAGATAGATCACCAGAAGATATGCATGACAGACAGCGGTTACAACCAAGTCTTGGTCATGATAGATCACTTCACGAAGTATGCAGAGGCCGTGCCCTGCATAACTGCCTCGGCGGAAGAGACATGCGACCACCTGATCAATACGTGGATAGCAAGACATGGTTGTCCAATGACGTTTCAATCGGACAATGGAACGGCTTTCGTAGGCGAGCTTACGAAAGAGCTTATGAGATGGTCACAAGTCGCTCAGGCTCACTCCACGACATACCACCCTCAGACGAATGGCTTGGTGGAAAGACAGAATAGGACGTTAGTGTCGATGCTGAGGGTATATTGTTCCAGGTACATGACCGATTGGGACAGATACCTTCCACAGGTGATGGGAGCTTATAATAGCACGCAACACTCCACCACTGGAGTTAGTCCACACATGATGCTGACGGGACACGAGAAGTCTTTACCCTTGACATTCTTCTACCCAGAATATGAGGGAAAGAAAACGTCCCCACAGGTCTACGTGAGGGATGTGATCAAACGCCAACAGGAGTTGAACGATTTGTGTAGACGAAACACTCAGCAGGCACAGGCAAGGCAGAGGAAAAGATTCGACAAGAAAGCAGCTGGTGCAAAGGCTTACTCGGTGGGAGACTACGTATGGGTATTTCAGAACGTTATACCACCGAAAGGGACAAAGAAGCTTCTAAAGAAATGGAGGGGACCCTTCATGATTACAGAGGTGCACCAAGAGGGACGATTTTATAGACTGAGTACTGGCCGAGCCGCCCACTACGAAAACATCAAGCCACACAATCCATCGACAGAAGACTGGTGTATACCTGCAGACATGGAAGAAGGGGATTATCTAATGATGGATCCTGCTTGTGAGGTCAATGAAAAAGGCACCAGGGAGAAGAACGATGGAAACGAAATCGTAGAGGAAGGTACGGATACACCGCTGGACCTGGATCCAAACGAAAAGATCGAAGCGGACGATGAAACCTTACCCTACGCAGAAGAGGATTGGCAGGATCCCGAACAGACAGAGGTTCCCAAGAACTTGGAACCAGATCTTCCGTTCACGATTCAGACTCGTCAGAAGGACGGGACGAGACCAAGAAAGAAATACAATCCTTACGGTGACGACTTTGTAGTGGATGGGATAGATCTGAAGAAAGTAGTGGAGGAAGTAGTGGGTCTAGAAGAAATAACTGTGTCACAAGACATTGACATAGTCGATGATCACGATGATGAGTGGGTTAACGACTGGTCGAAACCCGAGGTAGAATTTGACGATGAGCAACAACAGTCATATGAACAAGACCAGACGAACCTGCGTGTCTTAGAGTGGCTGAACGAAATGACATCAGACCCTAAAGAGACCAGCGTTACGATTCAAGACGTAGATCGTGAAAGCGCGAAATACATTAAGACCGAACGAGATGATCCTTCCTGGGCTGTCCAGGAAGGACGACTACTCATTCCAGCTTCTAATCTCGACTTAATACCCGGTATGCGATCGACGGGGACGCCGATGGATATTTTTGTCCGGGGAGTGGGGGTAGGACTTACCCACACTGAAAACTTGATAATAAAAAAATTAAGAATAGCAAGAGAAACAGGAGACTTAGAAGCAGAAACAGGCGAAGAACCTAAGAAACCTGACATAGGCAGGGTAGTTGAGTCATATTTTAATTTACCAAATGAATATTCTAGTAACATAATACTAACAGACAGTGATTTCATACTCACAAACAGAATATGTGCGGTAGCAATCACCGCAGACATGAGTTTTAGGACGGCGCTAGCGGCAGATTTTAAGAGGGAATACAAAAACGTGGAATTCCTTTGGAAGCAAAGACCAGGGATAGGGGGCGTAGCAGCCTTACCTCCGACGGTGTCGCAGATACCGGGAAAGTACTTATGCTTCTTGGTAACGAGGGCGACAGAGAAGCAGCACGTGGACCCAGAAAACCTAGTCTTGTCTTTGACGAGGCTGAGGGACTTCCTTGTGGAAATGGACGTGAAGGAGCTCTCGCTTCCAGTGTACGATCCAAATAGAGGAAGACTGCATCCTCGGGAATTGTACGCGCTTGTACACGTGATATTCTCTGATACGAACATACAAGTATATCTACATAAGAAATATTACTTAAGTATAGGCTGAGTGATGTGCGAAAGAGTGTTAGGCCAAAGACCAAGTTGCATGTAATATGTGATATGTGTGTTATTTTATGTTATGTTATGTGTTAGGTTATTAAGATCATGGGTAAGTAGGCGTTAGTGACCATGAACAACTAAATGACGATCTTGGGAATAGATCCAAAGTTTGGACTGTCCAATCTTAGGTCGAATTCCAAAATTTTAGAAACCAATTGATTTTAATAAATTTTAGGATAAATATCTTTTTATCTGAACTGTTTTAAGCAAATTTTAACGATATATGTTAAGGTGAAACTGACAAGTGTGACATTCGTGATTTCTTTTCTAGATCCTGATTGATCATTTAAATTACTCACTTGAGTCAAAGAATCGAATCAAACTTGAAAAGAATAGAATGGACAACTTCAACCTGGATGAATTGATGGACCTGGCAGAGGCATATGTAGGACCGATGGTAGATGCGATCTATCGTCGGCTGATCGAACGAGACTTCGCTCTGGAGGACCCAGAGGTGGTCATGTTGCTGACCGCCCTGATCAACATCTTGGGGCACGACAACCGTGGCGACCACCCCACGGAAGTCCTGTTGATGGCAGCATATGGAGAAAGAGGAGTACTAGACCGCCCGAACATGAGAGTGATGAGGTGGAGAAATGGGGCTCTCTCAGCGAGTGACTTGGCGAATGAGCCTGGATTGGGAAGTTCTAGGACTTACCAACCAGGTGAGATGCCAATGCCCTCTAAGCCTAAACCTGGGCTGACGAGAATGCATCGGGAGATGAAAAGCGAGGCGACCTCGTCTGGTTCACCACTGAGAGCAGCTGTGCCACCAAAAAGGGCGAAAGTAACACAGAAGGTTCAGACGAACCAAACCATACAAGATCTGGACGAGATGAACGATCAGCTGAGAAGTACGAAGAAGGAGTTAGACGATATGACGAAGACCATGCTGGCGATGGAGGAAGACCGGGACATGTGGAGAAAGTTGTTTGAAGACTGCAACAAAAAGCAGGGTCAAGAGATCGAACGCTTAAGGCAGGAATACAAAGAGCGATCGGAACAGGCGGCGTTGACAACGGCCATTGAGAAAGTGATACCTGCAAGGGATATTCCTCGTGGGCAGTCCCCGATGAAGCTCTTGACACCTCGAGAAATGAGTCAAACAACGGAGACACGGCTTCCAGCAGAGACGAACCGAGTAACAATCCCGGATCCTAGTGACACCTTGGGTGATCCCGTCGTGGAACAGACAGTGAGAAAACTGATAGAGACAGCTGGACGATTGGTCGCTAACAAGAATGCACCAGGTTCCGGGGTGACTGCACCCTATGGAACGATTGACGATACGGGCAGAGTACAACTCTCCCAGACAGTAATCAGACAAGGGATGAGTAACGTGGGACCACTCATGGGGAGCTCGAGAATCCCAGAGAGGAAAGTACGGAAGATGCCAGCGAAGAAAGTGTCTCGTATAATAGACGTGCAGAAGAATAATCAATTGAAGTATAATTTCACGGGAGTTCCGGAGACAGATCCGAGAGCCTGCTTCAATCGAGCTACCTGGAGCCCGGCTGTGAACCTGCAGCAAACACCACTCAGGACATCTCACCTGATATTGGGAGACAGCTTAGTCAGAGTGCTGTCGAATTTGAGGACCTCATGGGTCACCACGGTGATGGCCTTTGGAGGCGCGACGATTGCCCAATTATATCGGATGGTGGAACTGATGAATCTAGGGAAGATTCCCAGTGTGATGATCTTAGTCGGGACGAATGATATCTCCAGAGGATCAGACGAGCAGGAAGCACTGTGGGAGTCAATGATGGTGTGTTTGTTCACTACTCTCTGGCAGAAGTTCAGTTGCGCGGTACTGACCGTTTGCACGGTGCCAATGAACGCAAGAAGCCTAACAGCATCAGGAAGAAGGCACAACGAGGGAGTCATGAGATGGATCAACATCTTGAGAAACCTAGCAAATCGAAATGCCGGAAGAATGATCCTCATGGACATTGAACATGAATTGAGAGCCATGGATCAAGCCAGACTGACCACGGATGACATCCACTTCGACAGCATCGAAGGACAGGCTTGGTTGAATCGAGTCTTCCAAGAACGGTTGGATGAGCTGGAAGCAGAACTCTTTGACACAGGAGTGCTGAAGAAAGAGGGAACGGTGAGTGATACGGTGATCACCACCTTTGTGCCTCCTAACCTGGAAACACGCTTGGGTACGGTCCCAGCCGTCACAAATTACCGGCAACAAAGCTCCAGTGAACCAGGTCGAAGAACAGACGTGCAGGATTGGTTGGGAGAAGCACCGATGAGGAGGACAATTCATCCTAGGAGAAGGATAGGACCTGTCAACCAACCAATCGAAGAAGTAGCAGGCACATCTAGATCGGGACACTAGATCGGAGACGACGAGTACCAGCCGAGAGGAGAGACCGAGCAGAGGCTCATTGTTGTGGTCTCGAACCATACCGTCTCCCTGGCATATATACAAAGACGAACTGATGAAGCTGGACCTACAGAGAGTAAGCTTCATTGAAGATGCAAGGAGGATGCTGAATGGAGCGACGCTATCCGTCAGCAGATTATACTCAATAACCGGCGTAGACTGGTTGATAGCCGCTAGCATAAATTTCAGCTCCACGACGCCCTTGAGATTTGCCGATTTGGAGGGACTGCCCTCCAACAACACAATGGGACCTGTGAATGCAAGACCGTTGCAAGATGTGAGATTGAACCATGATGAGAGGAATCGTGAAGAAAGACCAGGAAGATTCCTGACGGCGAGAGCGCCGATTGGACAACACGTGAAGATATTTAGGCAACTGACGACACCACCTGGTCATGTGAAGGAGAGAGTGTACCCAAAACTAGTGAACCAAGATGGTGATGCCCAGAGATATGGCGGATTGACAGCGATAAAGAAAGATGAGACCATCTTCGCCGCCTACGACAAAGCAGAGATGAGAAAGGCCAAAATCATGGTAGTAGCGAATTCAGAGTTCGTGTACACCTCTAAGTCTTTGTTTTGGCCGGACGTCATAATGCTGGCCGCAGTTGACCTAGACCTATTGCAATCAGTGTCATTGGCTATAGGGGTACAAAGGCAGACAGAAATGAACCCGATAACGATTGTGTTTGCTGGCATCAATGACCATCTACACAGTAGAGGTTTTCTGAGCAGGCTCAGAGATCCTGCAACAGCAGAAAACGCAGTATGGCCAGCGATAAAAGACATCCTGGAGTCGATGGGTGAAGTGGTGGATGCGACGAAGGAGGGATCATTCAATAAAGTGACGTTGAGAGTAGTATTTGCGTTGTCTCCGGGATATGCACATCTCCCGGATGGACTGAAATTTGTGTATGCAATGGTAGCCTTACTTTCGGAAGGAAAATATGATGTGATCATATCAGCCCCGAATCGCATGATAGAAATGGAGAACCTGAGGCCACTTAAGGCTGAACTGCCTGCAGTATGGTCAGATATCTCAAACGCGATGAGAGGATTCAAGGACCACGCGCTACACATGTTAGTGTTGGACGAAGTGCTGGGGTTGGAACTGTCCAACTTCAGTCGGCAACTCAAACTGAAACCAGGAATAGATGACGACCATCGAGTGATCACGGCAATGTCCAACGACTTGTGGTTCCGAGCAATGGAAGTGGCGAGTGAAGACACGAGAAGAAAGAATTCACTGGAGACGAGAGCTCATCTGGAGGCGATGGTGCTGAGAACCAAGCCGGAAGCAAACCAGTGGCTACACCTGAATCCTAGAGTAGCGGCATTGGGTGCAGATGCTTTTCAGCAAGGCCCGGTAATGATCACTAAGATACACGCCTACTTGTTGAAGGAGGTGAACCTGGCGGAAAATGCCGGAGAAAAGACAGCTGAGTTCGTGAACAGAATGTGTCAGATTACTCTGGAAACCTTCTGGACCCAGGAGGTGAAGGGACAGGAGGGATTTGAAAGGACAGACAGCATGCTAGAAGGGTTGGGAGCCGGATGGACCGCGTCCTTCTTGGCAAAAGTTTACCCGAAAGTCTCGCACTATTTGATAAAGGAATTCCTCCAAGCAGTAGTGAAAGTATCGATAGTGGAATTAATAGCCTTGTTCGTGACATTCGGAGCGGAGAGTTTCGTGAAAGGACCGGCGATACTGCTTACGGATGGAATACAGAACCTGCGACTAGATGGACTTCTGACATTGATCGCAATAACCCACGGAAACTTGGGAGGACTAATGAAACTGGCACGTTGTCCAGAGCAGATGAAAGAGAGAGCGAGGAGCCTGGATATGAAGAAGTCCACGGACTCGTGGAACAAAATAAGAGACCTGAGACACACTCTGATCCAATATCTCTTGCAGCAAAATCGCTTTGGAACCGGAGAAGACGAGACAATTGAAAGAGAGGAAGATGTTAGACGACATGTTGGAGGCATGCCGCTGTTAACAGATCTGAGCTTGGCTATGAGGACCGATCCCTTGGCGCTGATCAGAGGAGTCACGGAGTTCGTGACAGTGATCTATGGACCAGCAGTCACCTTTGCGTTCCCTGACGTTAAAGTGGAAGCATATAGGAGGTCGGTGCTGCACCTGAACCTCATATCGGCAGTGGACGGTAGTACACTGAACTGGTGTGAGCAGCACACACTGCGGGAGCTCATGATTGAAGATCTGTTGTTTGCGAAAATATCGGAGCCGGAGATGACAGTCATCAATTTTGACGATCACTTCTGTGACCGCATGGGAGAAGTAGAAAGAGGACACATCGAGGTGTTTCCAAAGCTTTGGAATCTGAGGCCCTAGGACAAAACGAATGGTGAAATGACCAGAGTGCCTCGTCTCACAGCAGCCTATCACAAAGTGAGAGAAGAGACGAAGGACTGGGGCGATTACAAGAAGCTACCGGAGGCAATCCCTGAATTCCCTCTGATAAGAAGGATGCTGCTCGGAGCAGTCTCCGTAGTACAAACTCCTAGATTGAGAGCATTCGAAACCAATGAAAGGAGAGTAGGGAATTTCTCGGTGACGATGGATCCATACTTCGTGGGGAGAAATGCCGCCGTGTTACAGTACACACGATTTGCGTACACGGATCAAGCGACGAGAAGGCGAATAAGCAACGCCGCTACTCCCAAGCCTGGAAGATTTGATGAGGAATGGAAGGGACTAGACTTAGCTCCGATGAGAATGAGAGGCAGGACTGAATTGCCTGAAGCCTCATTAATCCTGACCAGTGTGAAAAAGGAGATGAAAGTTGGAGGAATATTGCAAACGAGAACCTTCCTAGCACCCTTCGGCTGCGAAGAAATCAAAGTGGTCCATGGAGAAGAGGAAGATAAATCGGCCGGTACATTGCTCATACCGAGATTCCAGGAAGAAGCCGACAATGACGAACAAGGACGAGCGAGCTCGAATAAGGATAAATCAGAAGGAGATGACGGACAGGGTGGAAGCCGTCAGACTGAAGAACCCATGCAACAAGATCAAGCTGGTGGGGAAGACGATAGGGCATCGACAGGAGGAACATCCAGCCTGGATTTTAACATCTTCAGTGATCTTGAAAACAATGCGGATACGTTGGAAACGACTGAGCCAGCGGATGAAGGCACCTCGACGCTGGAGCCTCCGTCAGCCTTTATGGAAATGAAACGGAATTTGCCGGAGAGCAGCTCTCCTGGCAATTCAAGAAATAACGACCAGAGAATCCTCATGGAATCACCTCGGAGGAGAAGAATAGAGGCCTCAGCCAGAGTACCTTTCTTGGGAACGCTGCCCGAAGAAGAATGGAAGTACATCACCGAGACCACGAGAGTAGGACGGGATGTAAGCTGGACAGAGTGGCGTTCATGGAAGAAGTCTGGACTGTGATTCAGAGCTATGGGACCCAGTCCATTCTCAAAACAGGTCTCAATCAACCCTTGATGAGAGAAGTACTTGACAAGCTTGATGAGTGTGAAGGGAGACTGAGTGAGTTATTGATCGACTCAGCCACTGATGAGAGTGAAGCGAATTCTCCCATCAAGATGACACCGCAGGACGATGAAGGAGAGGTGGTGTACCTGTCAAGGACCAGGAGAGGAACGATGCGATCGAAAATGATGATTGATAAAATCAATGCGATGAAAATGAAGTTAGGCAGCAGAGTGATGCCGAGGAGAATTGGAAAGACGAAAGTGGATTCAGAAATATCGATGAAAGCTGGTAACTCAGCGAAAAGGAAGCGAGTCGAAGAAGTCATGGATTTGGGGCAAGGTGATTATCAATTGTCTGGCACAGATAGAATATTAACTGATATAGCGATGGTGCCACCCATTCTCATGGCAGGGATAAAGTCAACCGGTTATAAATCCAAAAGGAGTGACCGCACTCTGACTGGAGCAACTTTAGAAATGGAAATACTCAGTCAATATGGAGAGAGTAAAATGAGGGACTTCAAACCATCTCCCATGAATCATGGAAAAGGAAGTGTTGCAGGACAACTGACACCAGTGGAATACAACAGACTAACAGTGTCTGAGACAGTGTCGATAGATGAACCCACCGGTAGATACATGGAGATGTTGGAATACCGAAACTCGGCTAGAGGGTATGTAATGGCCCTGGAAGACGAAAAAGCCATGGAGGGTTATCTGGAAACAATGTTGCAAGGCACCACCCTCAAGCAGAAGGCGTATGGAACTTTGGCGTCGTCTGACGTACAGGCGGAGACGATCGAGCAGTTAGTGAGCCTTCCATGGAAAGCAGTAGTATTGAGGTATTTCGAAGAAGAAATGAGGACTACGCCAAGAATACATGCTCTCGTGGCAGTACCTTACGTAAGGACAGAATTACAACTCAGGTTCGCCTGGTGCATGATGGGACTGACTCGCGAAGAATATGACTCAGAGGAAAGAAAAAGGTCAAAAGAAGAGAAGGTGTTCCTTATGACGAATCTGAGGGATCTGATAGTCCAGGAGGGAGCAGCAGTAGCGTGTGCGAAGCGGAGAGATGCTCCCTGTTTCATTCGATTCCTGATAGAGCAGATTTCAGTACCTGCATTAAACACTTGTGTTAAAATGTTGAGGGAAGGCGATGAGCGAACGAAAGCCTTGTTCTTGCTAGCACTGCTGGACATGCAGCAAAGTAAACCGATGAGGGTGAACATGAAAGAACCTGAAGAATTGGAACCCATGAAAAAGATAGATGAAATCAGGAGATTCTCAAACAAGGAGCTGAGACTCACTAAAGAATCTATGGGAGCATTGCCGAAATCCAGTGAATACTGTGGACTGATCAAGAAGAAGTCATATAGCTACGTATCTGGGATCATAGGGATAGCGTACAATCCTTTCCTGAGTGAAGACATACGTGATTGCTTCTTTGATTATGAGCAGGCGGTGTTACTAAGATTCTGGACGTCCAGAATTGTAACGATCAAGAGCGTTAACAATCCACAAGCCAAATTGGGACTGGTCTTGGAAGAAGAGGTGACTGCACCTTCAGTACCAAAATCCGACAAGAGAGTGGAGTTTGGGTTGGGATTCTCAGATGAATTACTGAGAACGAGCTTGATGGCAGTGTGGGAATTGATGAGGCCATCATGGTGTCCTAGTCCCAACGCTGACTCAATATTACGTGCGACACAAGACGTACAGAGGGAACTGAATGCAGACTGTAATCTGCGTGACCTCAACATCATATATAATGTGATGATAACAGCCTCTAAGAACAACGGAGAAGATAAAGTGGAGTTGCCTGGCTGGGGACCAGAAGACTGGGTCAAACCTGGTAGCTGTCTGGCGGAAGTCTGTGGACTAGAGGGTCACGTTTGTGGAAATCTAGACTGTGTGAAAACCCTGGAGAAACAACACAAGCAATTGACAGTATTGTTTGGAAATGTAGTGATGAAAGCAAGAACGGAAACGGAACTGATAGCAGATTGCCATGGAGGAACCGAGGTGAATCTAGTGACAGCACTAGGATTCTACAGCATGTTTGGTTCTTTAGAGTCACTATTGAATCTAGAACAGAAACATGAGATGGTCACAGCCATCAGCGTAGAAGTATTCCCAGGAGTTCTGCAGACTGAGCAGAAGTATATAGGAAAATGGAGGGAAGCAATCGAAACAGAGATGAACATCAGACACAGCAAAACTTATTGTAGACCATCAGGAGCACGACATTTGGTGGGCTCAACGTTGGCTCCAATGTGCAAGAGCAGATATCCTATACATTTTGTAGCTGTGGACGTGAAGAGTACAAGAACGATTGTGGATCAAGCCTTCTCAGTGCCGAAGTGTGTGAGATTGGCGAGAATGTCTGAAAAGTCTTACGAGTTACTATGTAAGATGTTCTCAGCAATTCCAGAGAGAACCAAAGAGGAGTTGGAGTCAATACTAGGAAAGAAGTTCATGGGATATGTGAGCGGGAACTTCAGTGACTTTGAGAAACAGAAACAGAGAGGATCAACTGTCACAGATTACAATGCAGTAGATGAGAATGATGAAATCCACCGAGTGATGATGGAAGTGGAACCATTGCTGGAAGCTTCGGGAAAACGTAATTGGAGGAGCATCATGTTGACGCATGATGAGTTTCCTTGCCACTGCTTGCTGCAGACCTGGTGGTATCCCAAGCGTAGTAATCTGATGTTGATCTGGGGCTCTGGAGAGCTGCTCTCCATGGGTTTACCAGATTCATCACAGCCCGTAACAATAGTGATAGTGGGAGTTATGATGGCGATACGATGGATGGAAGCTCATGTGAGAGAAAATAATAGACATGAGGCACCGACGAGAGAACAATTGCGGAAATTAGATTGTCTAAAAGATTTAGATCTTTTTGAGACAATGTGCAAAGTTCTAAACATTCCGATGGAAGTGAAGAAGATATGGGCGAGAAAACGATTGATGCCATGGTTCAGAGCTAACATGACTGCATGGTTGTACGAGTATGCGAAAAAGCATATGTCGAAGCATGGCAGAGTATACAGTGAATATCAGCTGGACATTGGGGCAGGAGCTTTCAAGCGAGCTTTCGTGACCCATCGGAATGCAGTGACCACCGCTGTGAAGAGAATTTCCAGGACGAGTGAGCGTAGTGGAAATGAGAAGGCAGAGATGCTGAAAGAAGATCTGGAGAGAAATGTGACGTTGTGTCTCCACAACAGCTTCTGTAGAAACAGAGAATCCAACGTGGATCCCCTACCTTGCTGTAAACAGAGGGTAGAGGAGCAGAAGTGTTGGAGGACGGCTTCCAACAGCGTCAGGATAGCCAACGACGTGCTACAAGACACGGAAACCGAAAGTGCGGAGTCAGCATCACAGGAGGAGGAAATGGAACATTGACGAATGGTCGAGAAAACAAGAGGCAACAAGAAAGAAAATTAGAAGAATTTAGAAGTTTTAGAACTTCTAAACGACGAAAAAAGCAGAGAACAAAGGAATGATGAAGAAAAGTCAAAACTCAGAATTGTTTTATATGTGTGAAAAACTCAAGTGAGAAACCAAGCAACCAAGTTGTAATTGAAAACTGAAACATTTTGTTGAGTTTTGAAATTGTTGCATTTATAAATTTGCATTTTGATTTTAGCAGAAGTGGCTTTAGAGACACTTATTATTTATTTAGAAAGGCTTAAGGGAAGAGTATATTTAAATATTCCAGCCTGCATGATTGTTTTTAATCACTTAGGAAGACTGATCACTTTGTGGTGACATGAAAAACTTGAGTAACTTCTTGAGGAGGGAGGTTGTTACATTGTTCTTTCTAACCACAAAGTTTCTTAGTTTTAATATTCAGGACAATAAACAAGCAAGATTTCCGAAGGGAAGGAGCATAGTAGGATAATTTTAGCTTGTTGGTTGGCAGGACTGTCCTGCAAGCCAACACCTTTTAAATCTAGGAGAAAAAGTTTTAATCGGGACATTGACACTGGAAGTCAGAAAATATGTTTTATCTTAGGTTGTATCCTCAAAGTGCAGGTTAATGAGAGAATTTGAAGGCTATAGTGATGTAGTATGATGCCATTTATATTCTGCAGTGAGTCGATGTGACGTAGATAAAAGTAATTTCGTGCATTTTGTAAATTCTGTTCGATGACACTGTAACCATTTAGAACATTGCGCGATTCAATGAGGACATTGACCGGACTGTCCGGGGAGTATGTGACATTCGACCAGAATGTGAAAAATGCAATCTCTGCAGAATTCGGAATTTTAGCAGTAAGCCTTCCGGATTGGTGGTTTTTAAGAACTAAGGCCGTTATTGGAACGTTTAGCCAAACGGTGAGGGCTGGAATACTCTAGTATTTTAAAATTTCAAAAATTCGAATGATGACGTCACGTTTCTGAGAAATGCTGAAACGGCCATTTTAACAAAAAACGTGTGAGAAAACACAACAACATTAGTTGCGCTAACGATAACAACGACAATCGTGATTGAAAAACAGCAGCAGATTGCAGAGAACGTTCCGAGTTGCAACTATTGTGCTGCTACAATAGTTGCAAGGCCGTTGCGAACAACGGTGAAGGGTAAGAAACCAGCCTTCCGGATTGGGAAGAAATCGAGATCAACGGGCTTGATTCACCGGATTCAAGAATCCGGAAGGGTCTCGGGACGGAAAACTTTTATTGACTCGTGTGAACTTTTAGCATCCTGTCATGTGCTGACTTGAATTTAATTGATATTTGGATTAGTTTTGACAAGGATGAGATGCTAAGAGTTGGGGGGGAAAGGGTTGATCCATCTTCGATGGAGATGATGATTTTTATCTACTGAACAAAAACAATAGTAATATAATAAGTAGTAGCCCTGTTTTTAGGAGTGACCTCGTGGTCTGGGGATACTGAGACCCAGCCATGAGCTCACTATCTTTGCATGTAATTCAGTTAATTTGAGCGTTCTGGTCGAAGCCGGAGAACAGTAACGTTTTTGTCGACCCGATGTTAGAAAAGACCACCGAAAAGTACTGGCTTGGTAGAGACGGTGAAAAACATGCAAAGCTCTGTTTAGACGCTAGCCAGTCGTCTTAAGACTTAGTTTTGTTATCCGTCGATATGTATCTTCCGGGCGAATGTTACATCCATTCTGGCAAATAGATCAGTTATTTTTCAAAATCAACAGATCGTACGACAGAACTGCTGGAATGTGACATTCGACAAGAATGGATCAAAATGCAGATTCAGCATATTCGAAATTTTAGCAGTGAACCTTCCGAATTGGCGATTTTGAGGGAATAAGAGCGTTATTGGAACGATTGGCCAAACAGTGAGGGCTAGAATATTCTGGTATTTTAAAATTTTAAAAATTCGATTTATGACGTCATATTTCTGAGAAACGTCAGAAACGGCCATTTTGGCAGAAAAGTCGAAGGACACAACAACGATAGTTGCGACGACGACAACAACGAGAAACTTGATAATCAGAATCAGAGAAAAGCAGAAGTAGCAGAGACCGCTCCAAGTTGCAACTATTGTGTCGCTACAATAGTTGCAAGGCAGTTGCTAACAACAGTGAGGGGTGGAAACCAGCCTTCCGGGTTACAGAGAAATCAAGCTTAACGTGCTTGATTCAGTGGATTCGAGAATCAGGAGGGGTTTCGGGACTGAAACTTTTATCATCCTATATGAACTTTTAGCTTCCCTGTCATGTCCTGAATTGAATCTAATCAACATCTGAATTCATTTTGCTAGAATGAGAAGCTAGGAGTTGGGGGAAAGGGTTGATCCATCTTCGATGGAGATGATGATTTTTATCTACTGAACAAAAACAATAATAATTCAATAAGTAGTAGTAGCCCTGTTTTTAGGAGTGACCTCGTGGTCTGGGGATACAAAGACCCAGCCATGGGCTCACTATTTCTGCATTTAATTAAGTTAATTTGAGTGTTTTGACCGAAGCCGAAAGCAGTAACGTTTTTTGTCGACCCGATGTTAGAAAGACCACCGAAAGTACTGGCTTGGTAGAGACGGTGAAAAGCATGCAAAGCTCTGTTTAGGTGTTAGCCAGTCGTCTTAGGACTCAGTTTTGTTCTCCGTCGATATGTATCTTCCGGGCGAATGTTACATACATGTTTTTATGGCGCTCCTGGGTGTTATTCTTTTTTAACATCATGACCGGCAGAACCGTTAATGAGCACTCCGCGCCGAGCGGATGCTCACATTAACGCCCTTAATAGGCCAAAACCGCCGGGGCGGAAGGGTAGTTCGGAACGCGGAAGCCTTCCGGATTACCGTGAATAGATTTTAACCTAGTTAAGACCGAAAATTCACGAACCAGGAAGGGTGGGGGGATTCGCGGTCCCGTCGTTCCCTGAGAGGTGTGTGACCAAAAACACTTAAAAATATATATAAAACCAAACAAAAAGTAGTATAGTACCCAAGAAAAACAAAAAACATAAAAAAATAACCATAAAAAACCAAAAAACAGTAAAAAAAAAAAAATAAAAAATCAGTAGAAATCATCCCCCCAGACAAGATGTGATTCGACCCTCCAGTTTGTTGTTGTTAGATATATTGTTGTTACAGGCATTTATATCAGTCAGGATTGTTACGATCAATTTTGTAGCCGTTTGTAAGGCTTGTACTGTAGGGTTATTTGAGCATTTAAGCACGTTAATGATAAATTGAGCCCAATCCGGAAAGGTCAGCTGATTTGCGCTCAATTCGGAAGGGTCTTGGGAGAAGACTGATCCGGCAAGCAGTACAAGGAGCAACAAGAAGGGGCTCAAGGACAACAACGATCGACTGTTGGGTATCGTTAACAAGTTTTGTATCCCTTTTGGTACAAAAAGTAAGATAGTAATCTGTGGGGGGCTCGACAGTGCTGCACTGTAGTGACCCTTCACCGAACTGCGAATATCCGAGTTAAGCACCTTAATTCGGATATTAAACAAATCAGGAGGGGTATAGTATTACTAATATTATTACTTATATAGCCTATATTAATACTCCTATACCGTTTTTCAGTGAAAAACACAGAAAGCAGACCGGTTTTTAGGGTCAAAATAGCGATATTTTGATTCGCCCACAAATCGCGATTTTTGAGATATCGATATTTTTTGAAAAGGAAAAAAGCGCAAAAATAGTGTGTTACATCGTAACTGCACTACCATAATAGATAGAACCGGTTAAGTTTAGTTCGGAAGTGGTTGGAACTATTTTGGTACCGGAAACCGAATTTTCGCAATTTTAGATAGTACGAAACACTATAAATTTAGAAAATTTTTTGAAATTTTTGAGTTAGGACAGTAAAAATAGTTGTTCCGACAACGTCCACTAGTGGATCTACAAGTTTTAAAACCCGCTACCCGAAAACCTTCCGGGTTGCAGAGAAATCGAACTTAACGTGTTTGATTTGGTGGGTTCATCAATCCGGAGGGGTACAGGTAGCATAGTTTTTCGCAAATTTTTTCAACTAAAGCGTTTTAGATCGGGTCTTTTGCATTGAACTAGAAAAGTATAGGTCTTTTGAGCTCGGATCAATAATTTTTAGGTCGAAAAGAATAAAATTGCGGAAAAAGTTAGGCGGAACCTATAAGAGACAAATTTTTTGACTTTAGAAAAAAGACGTTTTGGTTAATAACTTTGGAACTACTGGGCATATCGAGTTGATCTTATTATCAATAGATCAAAAATTAGCTGAGCTTACTGATAGGGACAAAAGTTTTTCGAAAAAGTAAGCGTGAAAATTTTTGAGATTGTTTTTAGCAAATTCACCAATTTGGGAGGGTAGACCCTTCACGTTTTATAAAATTTTTTTAGAAAAGCCCTCACACCCCTACCAAAAGGTAACAGCGGTTGAATAGAGTAACTTTAGGCTGTTTTAGACGAAAAGTGGAGGCTAAAGGCACAAGAAAACCTTAATCGAGCCGAAGTTGGGCTAGCGATAAGACCCTTCACCGTTAGCGTGAATTGTCAAATAAGAGGCTTAACTTCAATCCGGAAGGGTCTAGGAAAGCAGTACATACCCTTCCTAGTTAATTGAAAAAGCAAAATTGCATCGGAGAACGTATCCGGAGGGGTATAGATTGAAAGAAGGAAATCTCCGAAAAGCTACTATTACAAACCAGAGGGCTCCCAATCCGGAGGGGTCTTATATTTGCTAATTCGGAGGGGTCCCAATCCGGAGGGGTCTTATATTTGCTAATTCGGAGGGGTCCCAATCCGGAATGGTCTTATATCTACTAACTCAGAGGGGTCCCAATCCGGAGGGCTCTAAATTTTGTTAGTCCGGAAGGGTCCTATATATATATATTTTTTTCCAATCCGGAGGGGTATTGTTTCTTTAAAGGACTTAGATAAACGGAAGAAAAACTACAGTGAGAGGTATTAGGTTATTAGCAGACAGGCTAGGAATCAGTGACTGCACTGGTAACTTGCCTTCAGTAAAAACCACACCAAAACAAAACAGGTCCGAACTCGGATATTCGCTACACTAAGTCTAAACTAAAAAGAGCGTAATTATTTGGTGTAGATTGAAACCCAATCCGTTTTTGTGAAAAGTGACTGCCCTGAGGATTTTAATAGGTCTAGCTCGGGCAGTCCGAAGGCAGATAGGTAACACAGTACTCGGTGGGTGCAATAGACGCCCACTTGAGAAAATTACTGCCTTCAAAGTTTTGTCTGTTTGGTGCAGCACCAAGCAGGGAAAGCTTTTTCTTTAAAATATAAGTTCGACTATTGTACTGCGACCAACTAAAAGTACAATACACTTACGTTTTTTATAGAGGTATTCATATTCTGTCATTATATGTTTTTTTGTTAGTTTTTGATTTTAAATCAACATAATTTGTGCTTGATTGGGTAGTGAGTACACTATCTTTTAAATTGACTGATAACATCATATTGGGCTAGTTCTCAAATCCTACGAACGATAATCGGTTAGTCTGAATAAGTTATATACAAACTGTACTCTGATAACATACAGGGATTCGTGGTCACTATTTAATAGAATCTTGTGAAATTTATTGTGTTGTGTCATTATTATTGATGGTCAAACAATAAGGTCACTAGCAATCGAATTGAGTGTATATGCATTAAGAAGTGACAAATTGAGAATGAGTCTAGACAAGCTAATGATACCTAAACGGGGTAATAGCTCTAGGAAATTCATACCTAAAAAGCAAAGAAGAACAATGACCGATCCTTTTGTGGATTGGATCAAACGAGCCCGGACCGACAAAGGGGAGACGGTTTCAGGCAGAATGGTTGAAACAAGGAGTCAGAAGACCTCAGAAGAGCAAAAAAAACTGTTAGAAGTGGAGGTCAATACGGACCATGCCATGAACGACAACCAGGAAGTACATGGACTGGAAGGGAGAGGCAGAAGGCTGGCGAGTGAATCTACTCCGGTGGAACAAGGCCATGATTTTGCCACTTCCACCGGGACATTGGATCGAGAGGAGATGTCGAAACTGTCCGACATCTCAACTGAAATAGCGACAACTAGAAGATCTCCAACAGACAACACTATGATGGCATGCGGAACTGAGAAACACACAACGTCATCATCGTTCTCAGAAAGAATGAGGAACACCTTAGGAAACATCTTTCCATTCACCATGGGAGGGGGCGCAGGAAATGAAGGTGAATCCCAGGAGGAGGAAGACCAAGAAGAGCAAGTGGACTTTGGGTCTCAAGTCAGCCTCAATAGTTCGACGCAGGAGAATGAGGCATACGTCGGAAGAGAGACTGGAACAAGGGACAAATTTGGTGTAGTGAGAACGATAAGCAAAGAGGTAAACACACCGGGCCAGTCAAGAGACTTCGCGATTATGACAAATTCAGAGCTGCAAAATGGGGAGAGTAGAAACAGAGGGCTAGGCAACGCATTGGCGGATCCTGAGGTGGATAATGAAAAGACGTCGAGGCAGAGAGTCAAGGCCCGGATCTCGACCAGCACGAAGCTACCTGGGACCGACAGGGTTACACCGCCACTAGTGACGCCACTCGTGGATAACGGGGCAGCACTAGATGAAGCCTTAAACAACATAGTGGATAGTTTAGGAGAACAAAATGAACAGATGTCTATAAGAATGAGTGAACTAGAAAGGGCAGTTCACATTGAAAGAGAAAGACTGCGGGAAGAAATAAACCACAATAGACAAGAAGTTGGTAGGAGCGAAAAACGCTTGAAAGAAAGAATGGACGAGCATATGGCGGAGAACTTGTCGCGAATGACAAGAGAAGCGGAACAGAGAGAGTTACGCTTAAGAGATGACATGGAGAAGTAATTCAGCAAGAGCAGTCTCTTGGGACTCTTGACACAAAGATAGACGCGATGATGGAGAGGCGAACTCACGCTATCATGGACAGGTTGGACGAGCTACTAAGCAGCAAGAGTGGACCAAAAGAAGGGGAACCGAACTCGGGAGGTCCCAGCAGGGAGCCGAAGGTGAACTTCAATGAACATCAAAAGAGGAAGACATATGGATCCACTAGAGGCAGGGGCAGTTCAACAGGCTATGCCACAAGGGATAATAGAACATGGGGCCCGAACAGTAGAGCAAGTTCAACGGGGAACAGACAGACCTCTAATGAACAACCAACGCAAGGCACACATGCGACTGGGAGAAGTGATTCCGGTAACAGAGGGCATGCAAGCCCGGGGAGGAGTCATGTGGGCCAAGCGGTAAACACTCACGGCTATTCGGATTGCAGGGATGCACCGCATACAGAGCCTTTGACAAGGTGTGAGGACACTCAGGCGGGACACTCAAGGGATGCTACGGCAATGGCCACAGCCTTTGAACCCCTAAACAGGTCTTTGGAGACATTCCTTACAAGGTTATCCAGAACCAATGAACGCAGTGAGAAGTCCAGAAGAGTCTTTAAGAAACCAAGATGCTATAAAGACGAATCTGATGGCTGTATTGATACCTGGATAGAGGTAATGAAGCTGAATTTCGAGGAAGAGGACTTGTCGGAGAGACAGGAATGCAGCACGCTCACCAGCAACTTGGAAGGGACAGCCCTGAACTGTGTCATGGCCAAGAAGCAATATCAGCGTGACACAGCCGAGAAAATCTTCGAAATCTTGTTAAACCGTTTTGGATCAGGGGTGCAGGGGCACCAAGCAATGATGCGCTTCGAGAAACGGAGACAACGGGAAGATGAAACGATAGACAAGTTTCTAGACGACTTGGAAATGCTGAGAAGACGCAGCCAACCGGATGAGTCAAACCGAAGGATGAACCTGGCAGTTGCCTCAAAATTCATCGATGGCGTGAATAATGATGAACTTCGAACAGTGCTAGCAACGCATTACACACCACTATCAACCAACGCGCCTCCTTCGAGATCTGGATACTACAAGAACAATTATGGCAATTTTAACAACGGACCAGCAAACCAAGGGAACAATTGGTACAATCCAAGGGATGATATGGACAAGAGACGCTCTTGTGCCAATTGCAGTTCAGCTGACCATCATGTGTCAGCATGCCCAACTTACAAACAAGGCATGAAAGCAATAGGCTTTAGCCTCGAGGACGAAGATGCGTCAGAATTGGACCATGAGGATTTCATGAGAGGGGTAATTGCAAAATTCGGCCCGAGGTGTTTCTTTTGCAACTTGGAAGGTCTTTTTAAATCAGATTGTCCGCAATTCTGGGATGCAGTGGCAGACATCAAGCATCCAAGGCATGAAGAAGCTTTGTCAGGAGTGAAAGCCAGCAAGGCTCGCCTGTTGAGTGAAGCGGAGGCACGCAAAAAAGATAAACCTCAAGAGCTGGCGGCAAAGAAAATGCAAGCGGTAACAGAAGAGACACGTGAACCGGAACCAGCAACTGCGGCCGATGACTTCAAGATTGATTATAGGGCAGCCGCGAGGGATGCTCTTAGTAGAGTGCAGCAGGAACTGGTGACGAAAGAGATCGAACAAAAAGTGAAACGTGAACTGGAGAATGAGAAACTTCAGGAGCAACTGAATACCTTCGAAGCAACGGAGTTCGAAGAAACTAAAGCACCAAGCAGTTTGAGAATGAAACTTAATGTGATCTCCGGTCAGAGGTTCGGCATGGTGCCGCAAGGAAGCAAGATACATTCGATAATCTCAGTGGCTGGACATCAGGTGATCAGAAATTTGAGTGAACCATCCGAGTTCACTTTGATGCATTTGGACACATATGCAGATTATCTGAGGCAGGTGGAGCCACGCACCGAGTCGAGAGCTGTGCGAGCACTACTAACAACGGGTGGCCCTCGCATGAAGAAACTTCATGGACGCTACCTAGAGGTCTATGGGCCGTATCAAGTTTGCAGTAGTCACTTTCGTGGAAAAGTACCGTGCATACTTGGGGAGCGCTCCCTTCAAGTTACGCGTGGACAACAGAGCGTTATCCTGGTTGAAGACCTACTCGATGGATCAGAGTTATTTTGGTAGATGGATAGTAAGATTGGATGGCTACCATATGATAATCGAACATAGGATGCGTGATAAACACCAGAATGCTGACAGCCTCAGCAAGAAAACTGAGTTCTATGAAAGATTGGAGCAGAAGCAGGCAAATCAGGCGGAAATAAAGGAGGGATTCTAGTTTCTGGACAAAGAAACTTATGAAGCGCTTCCCTTAACGAGATGGTTGGATAAGTCTGGACATCCAATTCCAGGGCATCCTGAGTTACCTGTAGAGAAAGCAGCCGAGATAAAGAAGATCCTATCCAAGGGGGACCTGGACCCCTTGGATCTAATGCTGCGCTCGAATCTGGTCCAGCAAGAACTCTCTCGCATGAACATAAACAGCCTCTCATTATTGGATAAAACGGTGCAGGTCACACCGCAAGTGATGCGGATGCTGGGTGGATTGTTAGAAAGAGAAGTGACCAGAGATGACCCCGAGTGGACAGCAGCAGTGGCATCGCTAACAGTCAGTGAGAAGGTGAAGATCATGCCGTCCAGACGGCAGCACGCAGAGAACGAGAGGGATTGTAGGACAATAGTTCAGCAACTAGTATCCTCAATACCCCACGAGATTTTAACCAGTACTTCTTACGGACAGAAAGAACAGGGGAGCAGCAAGCGGAAGAAAACCGTCACCTTTGTGGACTAGGATAAGGAAGGTGAAAAGGCGGAACAAAATCTGCTGCAAGACTATTTGTCCGGGGAGACGAATGATGAGAAGAACCAGCGATCACAAGATCAACACCCGGGACAATAAAATTTGTCCGGGGAGTCTGAGATAGACGAGAAAATTCCTGATGTGAAAAAGGACCTAGAGAACAGGGTTTCGTCCGGGGAGTTCAGATGGATGCGAAGAAGGCACAGACATGATCTGGAGGAGCGTGCAGTCTCCAGCACAACCTCTTCAACGGATGACAATTCCCGGAATTCAAGAATGGACACCTATTTAGACAGGAACTCGAGCTCGGGATCAGAACTGTCCGAACTAGCGATCCACACACTACTAGTGGAAACTCGGGCAAGGGATCTGGACAGAGAGGTGTACCAGGATCCTGACAGCGATCGCTACCTTATACCAAGCGAAAGAGTCTTTGACAACGCAGCGGATGATTTGGAGACAATAGCGGTATCGAAACGTTCTATAAGTCTGTTGCCTCAGAAAGAGGTAGTCAGGACTGATCTTCAGCCGTTTAAACAAGAAACACAGCCGTTGGCGAAGATTTGGTGCGTTAAGATGGAAGAAGACACACACCAGCCCAACGAGCTGAATAGTCAGATGAGGGTCATGAAGACGTACTTAAAGGCGAGATACAGACTCTCGGATCTTCTAAGGGCGCAGAGAAATGATCGCATGACAAGCAACCTGAAAAGGTGGATCGAGAATGGTTCTCCGGATAAAGGGGACCTCGAGGAAGATAGTTATCGCATCCTGAGACAGTACTTCATGCAGAAGGAAGGGAGGTTATATTTGAACAAGGACGGGATTGTGGCTTGCAAGAGAAGAGAAGAAGACAGAGTCCTATACAAGTATAACGCGATAGTGTTACCGCAACTCTATCAGACAGAACTATTATTCAGGTCGCATGATCAGATGGGCCATCAGGGGATCGATAAAGTATATCAGAGGATCCTGAAGCGCTTTGAGTGGCCTGGAATGGAAAAGGCATGTGAGAAGTGGGTAACAGCATGTCTGTCATGCCAACAGGTCAAGGATCCAAGAAAGCTGCGATTTCCATTACAATCGATCGAGTCGTCTGAATTCAATGAGGTGGTGCAGATAGATCACCAGAAGATATGAATGACAGACAGTGAATATAATCAGGTGTTGATCATGATAGATCATTTTACGAAGTATGCAGAGGCCGTGCCCTGCATAACTGCCTCGGCGGAAGAGACATGCGACCACCTGATTAATACCTGGATAGCGAGACATGGCTGTCCGATGACGTTTCAATCGGATAATGGAACAGCTTTTGTAGGAGAGCTTACGAAAGAGCTTATGAGACGCTCACAGGTCGCTCAGGCTCACTCCACGACATACCACCCTCAGACGAATGGCTTAGTGGAAAGACAGAATAGGACGTTAGTGTCGATGCTGAGAGTATATTGTTCCAGGTAAATGACCGATTGGGACAGATACCTTCCACAGGTGATGGGAGCATATAACAGCACGCAACACTCCACCACCGGAGTCAGTCCACACATGATGCTAACTGGACACGAGAAGTCTTTACCCATAACCTTCTTCTACCCAGAGTATGAGGGAAAGAAAACGTCTCCACAGGTCTACGTGAGGGATGTGATCAGACGCCAACAGGAGTTGAACGATTTGTGTAGACGAAATACTCAGCAAGCACAGGCAAGGCAGAGGAAAAGATTCGACAAGAAAGCAGCTGGTGCAAGAGCTTACTCGGTGGGAAACTACGTATGGGTATTTCAGAACGTTATACCACTGAAAGGGACGAAAAAGCTCCTAAAAAAGTGGAGGGGACCCTTCATGATTACAGAGGTGCACCAGGAGGGACGCTTTTATAGACTGAGTACTGGCCGAGCCGCCCACTACGAGAACATCAAGCCACACAATCCATCGACAGAAGACTGGTGTATACCTGCATATATGGAAGAAGGGGATTATCTAATGATGGATCCTGCTTGTGAGGTCAACGAGAAGGGCACCAGGGAGAAGAACGATGGATACGAAGTCGTGGAGGAAGGAACGGACACACCGCTGGACCTGGATCCAAACGAGGTGATCGAAGCGGACGATGAAACCTTACCCTACGCAGAGGAGGATTGGCAGGATCCCGAACACATAGAGGTGCCCAAGAACTTGGAACCGGATCTTCCGTTCACGATACAGACTCGTCAGAAGGACGGGACAAGACCCAGAAAGAAACACAATCCTTACGGTGACGACTTTGTAGTGGATAGGATAGATCTGAAGAAGATAGTGGAGGAAGTAGTGGGTCTAGAAGAAATAACTGTGTCACAAGACATTGACATAGTCGATGATCACGATGATGAGTGGGTCGACGACCGGTCGAAATCCGAGGTAGAATTCGACGACGAGCAACAGCAGTCATATGAACAAGACTTGACGAACCTGCATGTCTTAGAGTGGCTGAACGAAATGACTTCGGACCCAGAGGGGACCAGCGTCACGATTCAAGACGTAGATCGTGAAAGCATGAAATACATCAAAACCGAACGAGATGATCCTTCCTGGGCTGCCCAGGAAGGACGATTACTCATTCCAGCTTCTAACCTCGACTTGATACCCGGTATGCGATCGACGGGGACGTCGATGGATGTTTTTGTCCGGGGAGTGGGGGTAGGACTTACCCACACTGAAAACTTGATAATAAAAAAATTAAGAGTAGCAAGAGAAACAGGAGACTTAGAAGCAGAAACAGGCAAACAACCTAAGAAACCTGACATAGGTGGGTAGTTGAGTCATATTTTAATTTACCAAATGAATATTCAAGTAACATATACTAACAGACAGTGATTTCATACTCACAAACAGAACATGTGCAATAGCAATCACAGTAGACATGAGTTTTAGGATAGCGTTAGCGGCAGATTTTAAGAGAGAATACAAAAACGTGGAATTCCTTTGGAAGCAAAGACCAGGGATAGGGGGCGTAGCGGCCTTACCTCTGGCAGCGTCGCAGATACCGGGAAAATACCTATGCTTCTTGGTAACGAGGGCGACGGAGAAGCAGCACGTGGACCCAGAGAACCTAGTTTTGTCCTTGACGAGGCTGAGGGACTTCCTCGTGGAAATGGACGTGAAGGAACTCTCGCTTCCAGTGTACGATCCAAACAGAGGACGACTGCATCCTCGGGAATAGTACGCGCTTGTACACGTGATATTCTCTGATACTAATATTCAAGTATATTTACATAAGAAATATTACTTAAGTATAGGCTGAGTGACGTGCGAGAGGGTGTTAGGCTAAAGACTAAGTTGTATGTAATGTGTGATATGTGTGCTATGTCATGTTAAGTGTTATGTTATTAAGATCGTGGGTAAGAAGGGGTTAGTGACCATGAACAACTGAATGACGATCTTAGGAATAGATCCAAAGTTTGGACTGTCCAATCTTAAGTCGAATTCCAAAATTTTAGAGACTGATTGATTTTAATAAATTTTAGGATAAATATCTTTTTATCTGAACTGTTTTTAAGCAAATTTAAACGATATACATTAAGGTGAGACTGACAAGTCTGATATTTGTGACTTCTTTTCTAGATCCTGATTGATCAGTTAATTACTCACTTGAGTCAAAACCTTGGAATCGAATCGAATCAAATCAAATCTGAAGAACAGTATGGACAATTTCAACTTGGATGAATTGATGGACCTGGCAGAGGCATATGTAGGACCGATGATAGATGCGATCTATCGTCGGCTGATCGATCGAGACTTCGCTCTGGAGGACCCAGAGGTAGTCATGTTGCTGACCGCCCTGATCAACATCTTGGGGCATGACAACCGTGGGGACTTCCCCACGGAAGTCCTGTTGATGGCAGCATATGGAGAGAGGGGAGTACTAGACCGCCCGAACATGAGAGTGATGAGGTGGAGAAACGGGGCTCTCTCAGGGAGTGACTTGGCGAATGAGCCTGGATTGGGAAGTTCTAGGACTTACCAACCAGGTGAGATGCCTATGCCCTCCAAGCCCAAACCTGGGCTGACGAGAATGCATCAGGAGATGAACAGCGAGGCTGCCTCGTCTGGTTCACCACTGAGAGCAGCTGTGCCACCAAAGAGGGCGAAAGTAGGACAGAAGGTTCAGACGAACCAAACCATGCAAGATCTGGATGAGATGAAGGATGAACTGGAAAGTACGAAGAAGGAGCTGGACGAGATGACCAAAAGCACGCTCAAGATGGAGGACGATCGAGATATGTGGAGAAAATTGTTCGAAGACTGCAACAAAAAAGCAGGGTCAAGAAATTGAGCGCTTGAGGCAGGACTACAAAGAGAAATCGGAACAGATGGCGTTGACAACGGCCGTGTAGAAAGTGATACCTGCAAGGAATATTCCTCGTGGGCAGTCCCCGATGGAGCTCTTGACGCCTCGAGAAATGAGTCAAACAACGGAGACACGGCTCCCGACAGAGACAAATCGAGTAACGATCCCGGACCCTAGTGACACCTTGGGTGACCCAGTCGTGGAACAAACGGTGAGGAAGCTGATAGAGACAGCTGGACGACTGGTCGCCAACAAGAATGCGCCAGGTTTCGGGGTGACTGCACCCTATGGAACGATCGACGACGCGGGCAGAATACGATTCTCCCAGACCGTGTTCAGACAGGGGATAAGTGACAAGACGCCACTCATGGGGAGCTCGAAGGCCCCAGAGAGAAGAATACAGAAGATGCCAGCGAAGAAAGTGTCTCGCATATTAGACGTACAAAAGAACAATCAATTGAAATATAATTTCACGGGAGATCCGGAGACAGATCCGAGAGCTTGCTTCAATCGAGCGACTTGGAGCCCTGCAGTAAACCTGCAGCAACCACCACTGGGGACATCTCATCTGATACTGGGAGACAGCTTGGTCACAGTACTATCGAATTTGAGGACCTCGTGGGTCACCACGGTGATGGCCTTTGGAGGCGCGACGATAGCCCAGTTATATCGAATGGTGGAACTGATGAATCCAAGGAGGATCCCCAATGTGATGATCCTTGTTGGGACGAATGACATCTCCAGAGGTTCAGATGAGCAGGAAGCACTATGAGAGTCAATGATGGTGTGTTTGTTTACTACCCTCTGGCAGAAATTCAATTGCGTGGTACTGACCGTTTGCACTGTGCCAATGAACACGAGAAGCTTGACAGCAGCAGGAAGAAGGCACAACGAGGGAGTCGTCAGGTGGAATAACATCTTGAGGAACCTCGCAAGTCGGAACGCCGGAAGAATGATCCTCATGGACATCGAACATGAGTTGAGAGCTATGGATCAGGCCAGACTGACCACGGACGGCATCCACTTCGACAGTATCGAAGGACAAGCTTGGTTGAATCGAGTCTTCCAAGAGCGGTTGGACGAACTAGAGGCGGAACTCTTTGACACAGGAGTGCTGAAGGAAGAAGGAACAGCGAGTGACGCGGTGATTACTACCTTTGTGCCTCCTAGCCTGGAAACACGCATGGGGACGGTTCCGGCCGTCACGTACTACAGACAACAGAGCTCCAGCGAACCAGGTCAAAGGACAGACGTACAGGATCGATTGGGAGAAGCGCCGATGAGGAGGACCATCCATCCTAGGAGAAGAATAGGACCTGTCAACCCAATCGAGGAGACAGCCGGCACGTCTAGATCGGACACGAGATCGGAGACGACAAGTACCAGTCGAGAGGAGAGACGCCCGGGCAGAGGCTCGTTGATGTGGTCAAGACCCATACCGTCTCCCTGGCATGTACACAAAGACGAGCTAATGAAGCTGAATCTCCAGAGGGTAAGCTTCATCGAAGATGCAAGGAGGATGCTGAATGGAGCGACGCTATCCGTCAGCAGATTGTACTCGATAACCGGCGTAGACTGGTTGATAGCCGCTAGCATAAATTTCAGCTCCACGACGGCCTTGAGATTTGCTGACCTAGAGGGACTGCCCTCTAACCAAACAATGGGACCAGTGAACGCGAGACCATTGCAAGACGTGAGATTGAATCATGGTGAAGGGAATCGAGAAGAGAGACCTGGAAGATTTCTAGTGACAAGGGCGCCGATCGGTCAACATGTGAAGATGTTCAGGCAAGTAAGCTCACCCCCTGGTCATGTGAACGAAAGAGTATACCCAAAACTAGTGAACCAAGATGGTGATGCCCAAAGATATGGCGGATTGACAGCGATAAAGAAAGATGAGACCATCTTCGCCGCCTATGACAAAGCAGAGATGAGGAAGGCCAAGATTATGGTAGTAGCGAATTCAGAGTTCGTGTACACCTCCAAGTCTTTGTTTTGGCCGGACGTCATAATGTTGGCAGCGGTTGACCTGGACCTACTGCAATCGATATCTCTGGCTATAGGGGTACAAAGGCAGACGGACATGAACCCAATTACGATCGTGTTTGCTGGCATCAATGACCATCTACACAGTAGAGGTTTTCTGAGCAGACTCAGAGATCCTACAACGGCAGAGAACGCGGTGTGGCCAGCGATAAAAGATATCCTTGAGTCGATGGGTGAAGTGGTGGATGCGACGAAGGAGGGGTCGTTCACCAAAGTGACACCGAGAATAGTATTCGCGTTTTCTCCGGGGTATGCACATCTCCCGGATGGACTGAAATTTGTGTATGCGATTGTGACCTTGCTTTCGGAAAGAAAATATGATGTGATCATATCAGCCCCGAATCGCATGATAGAGATGGAGAACCTGAGGCCACTCAAGGCTGAACTACCTGCAGTGTGGTCAGATATCTCAAACGCGATGAGAGGATTCAAGGACCATGCGCTACACATGTTAGTGTTGGACGAGGTGCTGGGGTTGGAACTGTCCAATTTCAGTCGACAGCTCAAACTGAAACCGGGAACAGACGACGACCATCGAGTGATCGCGGCGATGTCCAACGACTTATGGTTCCGAGCAATGGAAGTGACAGGTGAAAACACGAGGAGGAAAAATTCACTAGAGACGAGAGCTCATTTGGAGGCGATGGTTTTGAGAACCAAGCCGGAAGCCAACCAGTGGCTACACCTGAATCCTAGAGTAGCGGCATTGGGTGCAGATGCTTTTGAGCAAGGCCCTGTGATGATCACAAAGATCCATGCCTACTTGTTGAAGGAGGTGAACCTGGCGGAAAATGCCGGAGAAAAGACCGCTGAATTTGTGAAGAGAATGTGTCTGATTACTCTGGAAACCTTCTGGACCCAGGAAGTGAAGGAACAGGAGGGTTTTGAAAGGACAGACAGCATGCTGGAAGGGTTGGGAGCCGGATGGACCGCGTCCTTCTTGGCAAAAGTCTACCCGAAAGTCTCGCATTACTTGATAAAAGAATTCCTCCAAGCAGTAGTGGAAGTGTCAATAGTGGAACTAATAGCCTTGTTCGTGACATTTGGAGCAGAGAGTTTCGTGAAAGGACCGGCGATGCTGCTCACCGAAGGAATCCAGAACTTGCGGTTAGATGGACTTCTGACATTGATTGCGATTACCCACGGAAACTTGGGAGGACTAATGAAAATGACACGTTGTCCAGATTAGATGAGAGAGAGAGTGAGGAACTTAGACATGAAGAAATCCACGGACTCGTGGAATAAGATAAGAGACCTGAGACATCCAATATCTCTTACAACAAAATCGCTTTGGAACGGGAGAAGACGAGACTATTGAAAGAGAGGAAGATGTTAGACGACATGTTGGAGGCATGCCCCTGTTAACCGATCTGAGCTTGGCTATGAGAACCGATCCCTTAGCGCTGATCAGAGGAGTCACGGAGTTTGTGACAGTGATCTATGGACCAGCAGTCACGTTTGCGTTCCCTGACGTTAAGGTGGAGGCATATAGGAGGTCGGTGCTGCACCTGAACCTCATATCAGCAGTGGACGGTAGTACACTGAACTGGTGTGAACAGCACACATTGCGGGAGCTCATGAGTGAAGATCTGTTATTTACGAAAATATCGGAGCCAGAGATGACAGTCATCAATTTTGACGATCACTTCCGTGATCGCATGGGAGAAGTAGAAAGAGGACACATCGAAGTGTTTCCGAAGCTTTGGCATCTGAGACCCTATGATAAAACGAATGGTGAAATAACCAGAGTGCCTCGTCTCACTGCAGCATATCATAAAGTGAGAGAAGAGACGAAGGACTGGGGTGATTACGAGAAGCTGCCGGAGGCAATCCCTGAATTCCCTCTGATAAGATGGATGATGCTCGGAGCAGTCTCCGTGGTACAAACTTCTAGGTTGAGAGCATTCGAAACCAATGAAAGGAGAGTAGGGAATTTTGTGGGAACGATGGATCCATACTTTGAAGGGAGAAATGCCGCCGTGTTACAATACACACGATTTGCACATACGGATCAAGCGACGAGAAGGCGAATAAGCAACGCCGCAACTCCCAAGCCTGGAAGATTCGACGAGGAATGGACGGGATTAGGCTTAGCTCCGATGAAGATGAGAGGCAGGACCGAACTGCCTGAAGCCTCCTTGATCCTGACTAGTGTGAAACCGGAGTTGAAAGTGGGAGGAACACTGCAGGCGAGAACCTTCCTAGCACCCTTCGGCTGCGAGGAAATCAAAGTGGTCCATGGAGAAGAGGAAGATGGATCGGCCGGTATATTGATAATACCGAAGTTTCCGGAAGGAACCGACAATGATAAGCAAGGACCCTCGAGCTCAAAGAAGGATAAGTCAGAAGGAGATGACGGACAGGGAGGAATCCGTCAAACTAAAGAACCCATGCAACAAGATGTAAGTCAAGCTGGCGGGGAAGACGACAGGGCATCGACAGGAGGAGCATCCAGCCTGGATTTCAATATCTTCAGTGATCTTGAGAACAACGCAGATACGTTGGAGACGACTGAGCCAGCGGATGAAGGCATCTCGACACTGGAGCCTCCGTCAGCCTTTATGGAAATGAGACGGAATTTGCCGGAGAGCAGCTCTCCTGGCAATTCAAGGAATAACGACCAAAGAATCCTCATGGAATCACCTAGAAGGAGAAGAATAGAGGCCTCAGCCAGAGTACCTTTCTTGGGAACGCTGCCCGAAGAAGAATGGGAAGTACATCATCGAGACCACGAGAGTAGGACGGGATGCAAATTGGAAAGAGTGGCGTTCATGGAAGAAGTCTGGACAGTGGTTCAGAGCTATGGGACCCAGTCCATTCTGAAAACGGGTCTCAACCAACCCTTGATGAGGGAAGTCCTTGACAAGCTTGATGAGTGTGAAGGTAGCCTGAGTGAGTTGTTGATCGACTCGGCCACTGATGAAAGTGAAGCGAATTCTCCCATCAAGATGACACCGCAGGACGTTCAAGGAGAGGTGGTGTATCTGTCAAGAACCAGGAGAGGGACGATGCGATCAAAATTGGTGATTGATAAGATCAATGCGATGAAAATGAAGTTAGGCAGCAGAGTGATACCGAGGAGAGTCGGAAAGACGAAGGTGGATTCGGAGATATCGATGAAAGCTGTTAACTCATCGAAAAGGAAACGAGTCGAAGAGGTCATGGATTTGGGACAAGGTGATTATCAATTGCCTGGCACCGACAAAATGTTGACTGATATAGCGATGGTGCCACCTATTCTCATGGCGGGAATAAAGTCAACAGGTTATAAATCCAAAAGGAGTGACCGCACTCTGACTGGAGCAACCTTGGAAATGGAAATACTCAGCCAATGTGGAGAGAGCAAAATGAAAGACTTTAAGCCATCTCCCATGAATCATGGAAAGGGAAATGTCGCAGGACAACTAGTACCAGTGGAGTATAACCGACTGACGGTATCGGCGGCTGTGTCGATAGATGAACCGGCCGGTGGATACATGGAAATGTTAGAACACCGAAACTCGGCTAGAGGGTACGTAATGGCTCTGGAAGACAAGGGTGCCATGGAGGGTTATCTGGAGACAATGTTGCAAGGCACCACCCTCAAGCAGAAGGCGTACGGGACTTTAGCATCGTCTGAGATACAGGCAGAAATGATGGAGCAGTTGGTGAGCCTTCCATGGAAAGCAGTGGTATTAAGGTACTTCGAAGAAGAGATGAGGACTACGCCAAGAATACACGCTCTCGTGGCAGTACCTTAGGTAAGAACAGAGTTACAACTGAGATTTGCCTGGTGCATGATGGGACTAACTCGCGAAGAGTATGATTCAGAAGAAAGGAAGAGGTCAAAAGAAGAGAAGGTTTTCCTTATGACGAACCTGAGGGATCTGATAGTCCAAGAGGGAGCAGCAGTAGCGTGTGCGAAGCAGAGAGACGCTCTCTGTTTCATTCGATTCATGATAGAGCAGATTTCAGTACCTGCATTGAACACTTGTGTTAAGATGCTGAGGGAAGGCGATGAGCGAGCGAAAGCCTTACTTTTGCTAGCACTGCTAGATATGCAGCAAAGCAAACCGATGAAGATGAACATGAAAGAACCCGAGGAGTTAGAACCCATGAGAAAGATATACGAAATCAGGAGATTCTCAAACAAGGAGCTGAGACTCACCAAAGAATCTATGGGGGCACTGCCGAATTCCAGTGAAAACTGTGGACCGATCAAGAAAAAATCGTATAGCTACGTATCCGGAATCATAGGGATAGCGTACAACCCTTTCCTGAGTGAAGACATACGCGATTATTTCTTCGATTACGAGCAGGCGGTGTTACTAAGATTCTGGACGTCCAGAATTGTAACGATTAAGAGCGTTAACAATCCACAGGCCAAATTGGGATTGGCCTTGGAAGAAGAGGTGACTGCACCTTCCGTACCAAAATCCGAAAAAAGAGTGGAGTTTGGGTTGGGATTCTCGGATGAATTACTGAGAACGAGCTTGATGACAGTGTGGGAGTTGATGAGGCCATCATGGTGTCCTAGTCCCAACGCTGACTCGATATTACGGGCGACACAAGACGTGCAGAGGGAACCAAATGCAGACTGTAACCTGCCTGACCTTAACATCATATATAATGTGATGATAACGGCCTCTAGGAGCAACGGAGAAGATAAAGTGGAGTTGCCTGGCTGGGGACCAGAAGACTGGGTCAAACCTGGTAGCTGTCTGGCGGAAGTCTGTGGACTGGAGGGTCACGTTTGTGGAGGTCTGGACTGTGTGAAGACCCTAGAGAAACAACACAAGCAATTGAGGGTATTGTTTGGGAACGTCGTGATGGAAACAAGAACAGAAACGGAACTGATAGCAGATTGCCATGGAGGAACCGAGGTGAATCTAGTGACTGCACTAGGATTCCACAGCATTTTTGGTTCTCTAGAGTCACTTTTGAATCTAGAACAGAGACATGAGATGGTCACAGCCATCAGTGTAGAAGTATTCCCAGGAGTTCTGCAGACTGAGCAGAAGTACATAGGAAAATGGAGGGAAGCGATCGAGACGGAAATGAACATCAGATACAGTGAGACTTATTGTAGACCATCAGGGGCACGATATTTGGTGGGTTCGACATTGGCTCCAATTTGCAAGAGCAGATACCCGGTACACTTCGTAGCCGTGGATGTAAAGAGTACGAGAACGATCGTGGATCAAGCCTTCTCAGTGCCGAAGTGTGTGAGACTGGCGAGAATGTCCGAGAAAAATATTAGCCAGAATAAAACCCCTCCGTATGGGCAAAAATATTACACTTCCGTTTCGTCCATTCTGGCAAATAGAACAGTTATTCTTCAAAATCAACAGATCGTACGACAGAACTGCTGGAATTAAAATTCGTTTATGACATGCATATTGCGAAGTCATTCTGGTCAAATGGCCCAATGTTTTTCACCGCCTCTACCAAATCTAATCCAAAGTAATCTGTTAAAAATTGTGTCGAAGCGTGAGTTATTGTGTGATGACAAGCGGTCACAGTCTCCAAATAAGAAGAAGAAGAAGAAGAAGAAGAAGAAGAAGAAGAAGAAAGAACACCTGAATTACTATACAGTAAAAAGCCGAGGCATCAGTATAGCAAAGTGTAAATAATAAAGTTGGTTAAAATTCATTGGTTACATCAAACAAAAACACAACATCAAAAAACAAGCAATAAACAAAACAAAACAAAACAAGTTCGGTTACAGTTCAGAAATTGGTTGATTAGAATATATGAAGTTACGGATACTAAAAAAAACATCAGTTTTAAGAATTAAGAACGAGCTGGTATTTTAACTTTACAAACAATTTTATAGACAGTCCAAACATACAGCGTATATACAGAGTATATACAGATTCTCTTTCAAACAATGTCTGGAAAATTAAACTAAATTAAATCATATAGAACTAGCAAAAACGGAAATCATGCCACGTATTTGTATTTGTACATATTGGATTGTTTCTCAATTCACTCACGTAAAATTCTTTCAATTTTTTCTTGAATCCTGTTCTCGAATTTTCTAAATTGCGCAAAATTATGGGCAGTGAATTCCATTTTTTAGAAGACAAATGAAAAAAAGATTTTTGTAGAGAAGCGGTTGAACAATGTTTGTCAAAAATAATTTGTTTCGTTCTTTTGTTGAGCCTATAATTGGCAGTCGGTAGTCTCAATGTATTTTGAAAAGCCTTCCTTTTGTTTGTAAGATATTGGTATGAGTATGTTATACACTTTAACTCAATTCTTTTCTCGATTCCAATGAACGATTTGCTAATGCGAAGAAGGGGAGAAGATTTAAATTTCGATCTGAAATATGTTCTTTTTAACGCCCAGTTCAACTGTTTCTCAAGAGATAGCATCAAAGTAGCATTACTTTGTTGTAAAAATATTGCTGAACAATCTAATTGTGATAAAACAAGACAATGAAGCAAGGCAACTAATGATAATGTCGGCAGTTGTTATCCAATTATATCTATAGTTTTAATTCCTTGTGCTATTTTTTGGAGAATTGTTTTGATTTGAGCATGAAAAGATAAACTTGAATCAAGAAGAAGGACTAAATATTTGCATTCTGATTTTTTGGCTACATAATGCCCATTAAATACTATTGTATCAGTATCTACATTTTTGCTATCATTTTTTTAACAAAATGTTATAAATTCCGATTTAGATGCATTCAGATTCAATTGGTTTTCTGCATAAAATTCCGTTAGATTATTGAGTGATTTTTGCAATCGATTCAAAGCATCCTCAGAAATTATAGAAGAGGAAAAAACCATACAATCGTCAGCATATTGAACTAAAGTACAACCTTCATTTAATCGCTCTTGTATGTCATTAACATATAAATTGAACAACAACGGACCAAGTACCGTTCCTTGTGGGACACCTCGTTTGATTTCAATCCAGTCTGAAAAGATTCCATTGACGTTTACTCTTTGAATGCGTTTGTTTAGGAAGCTAGCAATTAAAGCATTTGCTCCATTTGAAAAACCGAGAGAAAGCATTTTTTCAATTAAAACTTCATGCGAAATAGAATCAAAAGCCTTGGACAGATCTAATAAAGCTGCATGTACAATTTTTTTGAATCCACTTGATTTCGAATACTTTCTGTCACATAAACAAGAGCATCTTGTGTTGAAATGTTTTTGCGAAATCCGAATTGAAATGTTGTCATGATTTGAAATTTGTCAAGATGTTCTGTTATTTAGGCATGTAAAATTTTATCAAAAATTTTAGAAAAAGCACAAGTTATTGGTATTGGCCGATAATTTTTTGCATCCATTGGGTCATCTTTTTTAAACAAAGGGGTTACGTGTGCTTTTTTTTAGTTCGATCGGGAAAATGTTCTCATCTAAGCAAGTAATTATGACAAAAGTTAAATGTGGAACTATAATTGATTGACCGTCATTGATTGCCCAAGCAGGTACGGTACAAGGTCCGAGAAGTTTTCTAACATTGATTTTTCGAACTATATCAAAGCATTGCTTCACTGTAATGTGTTGAAAATGGAAAGGTGCAGATTCAGAGGCAGATTTGTTGTAATTCGGAGGCTTTTTAGCGCCAAAAAATTCGCCTAAGTTTGAAAAAATATAATTTAAATGATTGGCAATTTTTTGTCGTGGGTTATCATTTCACTGAAGGAGTTTCGTAGAACTGTAATTCGATTGTTGCCAGAACATGTACCTCTAACTTGGTTAATATATTTCCATTTTTGTTGGATAGTGCTGAGAAGTGAAAAACAATTTTTTGAATGATCGAGTTGTTTACTTTTAATCAATTGGCTCATTTGATTACGTAAAAACTGGAACTTTGGCCAATTATCACTTGGGCTTTGACTGCGATATGATCTGAGTCAATTCTGTTTCTTATCAACAATTGCTGACATTCTGAATCGAACCATTCCGTTTTCAACACATTTTTTGGTTTAAAATTACGAACTAATTTTTTTTCGATAGGAGCATCTTGATAGGAAATTAAATAAATCATCGTCGAGAACATGTTTTGTGCGTCTGTACATTGATATAAGAGATACCACGGAAGAGCGGAGAGTGTATTGCAAAATTCATTTTTCTGATAATTTTTCTTATTGAAAGTCGAAATTATCCTCGGTAAACTTTTGGCGCATTTTATGTTATAATCACCCAGAAGCGTAATTTTATTAGAAACTGAAAATGCATTATCTATGTTAAGCGTTAATTGTTCCAAAAAATCAATAAACTTTGATCTGCTTGGATTATAACACAAATTAACTAACATTTTTTCTTTACTGGAAATGTTAAAGGTAGATTTGCACTCAACCCACACTGACTCATATTTTTCTTTATCAAATAAATTTAAATCAAGCCTCAATTTCGGAGCCAATTTGACTGGTATATATAACAAAACGCCACCGCCTTTCTTTTTTACCGCTGATTGCCTATCATATCTGACCATCGCATGCGTTCTAGGTTGGAGATTCCATAAATTGTCACTATCTTCTTTTTTAAGCCACGTTTCGGAAATTCCTGTAATTGTATTTTCGCCCATATCATCAAGAAATTTTTTCAATTGCATCCGTTTTCTAATAATACGGAGGCTATTACACTCAGAATCATGAACTCATAGCTGAGTCTCAGTATCCCCAGACGACGAGGTCACTCCTAGAAAAAAGGGCTAAAATGTTAAAATTCATTTAATTTTGTTCAGTATTTTTGCAAAAAGTGAAAATTTAGCAAAATGAAAAAAAAAAGGAAATTTTAAGAAACATATTTTTTTCTTTTATTTTTTTAAAGGTAATCAGAAGGTCAAAAGTATCATAGTAACCGAGGTTATAGTCATGAGTCCCTTCATCATGTATTCCAGTCAAAATCCAAATTCCAGTTAAAAGTAGGTAAAAAACAACCAACTCGAAAATGCGGAGGGGAGTGCTAAGACTGTATTCATCTTGAAACGGCAAAAATAAAGTCATTAAGCCGATGAAAAATAGGCTCAAGTAATTTTGCTGTCCGTTTTCTATCTGTTCTTTATTAGGGAAAAATGTTGTTCTGTTATCGATAAGACCTAGAGCTGCGATTCTCCGGGTTTAGACCCGTACTAGTCCTATTGTTGTTTTTTCAGTTTTTACTTAAAAGCAAATCACCACTTTAATCCACTTTAGTCCCTCTCTTAAAAAAAACTAAATTACAAAAGGTTACGGTGAGTGCACAAGCTGGATAGGGCCATACCATCGATATAAAAATGCATATATATCAGCAATGAAGTCATAAATCAGCATTAAATGCATCGTCGTAATGTTAATTTATCTTAGCCGTCCTTCCTCTACAATAGCGCTTATGGAGTTGTCGATAAATTGAACTTTGCGTAGCGATCTGCACCCCCTTATATGTGACATTCGACCAGAATGGACAAAACTGCAGATTTGACAGATTCGAAATTTTAGCAGCTAACTTTCCGAATTGACGGTTTTAAGAGATTAACAACGTTATTGGGACGATTAGTCAGACGGTGAAGGTCGAGATATTCTGGTATTTTGAAATTTTATAAATTCGAAGTTATGACGTAATAATTCGGAGAAACGTCAAAAACGGCCATTTAGAGAAAAGCCGGAATAAAATCAGAACAACAATAGTTGCGACGACGACAACAAAGAGAAAATTGAGAATCAGAATCGGAGAAAAGCAGAAGTAGCAGAGACCGTTCCGAATTGCAACTATTGTGTCGCTACAGTAGTTGCAAGGCCGTTGCACACAACGGTGAAGGGTGGAAAACCAGCCTTCCGGATGGAAGATTAGGGTCTTATTTCCCCGGATTCCAGAATCCGAAGGGGTCTCGGGACTGGAACTTATATCATTTTATACAAACTTTTAGCTTCCCTATTATGTCCTGAGTTGAATTTAATTAACATCTGAATTCATTTTGCAAGGATGAGATGCTAGGAGTTGAGGGAAAGGGTTGATCCATCTTCGATGGAGATGATGATTTTTATCTACTGAACAAAAACAATAATAATTCAATAAGTAGTAGTAGCCCTGTTTTTAGGAGTGACCTCGTGGTCTGGGGATACTAAGACCCAGCCATGAGCTCACTATTTCTGCATGTAATTAGGTTAATCTGAGTGTTTTGACCGAAGCCGAAAGCAGGAACGTTTTTGTCGACCCGATGTTAAAAAGACCACCAAAAGAATTGGCTTTGGTAGAGACGGTGAAAAGCACGTAGAGCTTAGTTTAGACGCTGGCCAGTCGTTTTGAAGCTTAGTTTTATTTTCCGTCGATATGTACTTCCGGGCGAATGTTACATAGATGTTTTTATGGCTTTCCTGGGTGTTATTCTTTTTTAGCATCATGACCGGCAGAACCGTTAAGGAGCACTCTGCGCCGAGCGGATGCTCACATTAACGCCCTTAATCGGCCAAAAACGCCGGGGCAGAAGGGTAGTTTGGAACGCGGAAGCCTTCCGGATTACCCTGAATAGCTTTTTAACCTAGTTAAGACCGAAAATTCACGAACCAGGAAGGGTGGGGGGATTCGCGGTCCCGTCATCTCCTGAGTGGTCCGTGACCAAAAATACTTAACGATATATATAAAACTAAACAAAAAGTAGTATAGTACCCAAGAAAAACAAAAAACATAAAAAATAACCGAAAAAAAACAAAAACAGTAAAAAAAAAAGTAAAATCAGTAGAAATCATCCCCCCAGACAAGATGTGATCCGACCCTCCCGTTTGTTGTTGATAGATATTTTGTTGTTACTAGCATTTATATCAATCAGGATCATTACGATCATTTTTTTAGCCCGTTTGTGAGGCTTGTACTGTAGGGTTGTTTGAGTATTTAAGCACGTTAATGCTAACTTGCGCTCAATCCGGAAGGGCTGCTGATTTGCGCTCAATCCGGAGGGGTCTTGGGAGAAGACTGATCCGGCAAGCAGTACAAGGAGCAACAAGAAGGGGCTCAACGACAACAACAATCGACTGTTGGGTATCGTTAACAAGTTTTGTATCCCTTTTGATACAAAAAATTAAGATAGCAATCTGTGGGGGTCTCGACAGTGCTGCACTGTAGTTACCCCTCACCGAACTGCGAATATCCGAGTTAAGCACCTTAATTCGGATATTGAACAAACCCGTAGGGGTATATTATACTAATACTTTTACTTATATAGCCCATATTAATACTCCTATATCGTTTTTCAGTGAAAAAACAAAGAAAACAGTCCGGTTTTTAGGGTCAAAATAGCGATATTTTGATCCCCCCACAAATCGCGATTTTTGACATATCGATATTTTTTGAACCGGAAAAAAGCGCTAAATTAGTGTGTTACATCGTTATTATACTACTATAGTAGGTAGAACCGGTTAAGTTTAGTTCGGAAGTGGTTGGAACTATTTTGGTACCAAAAACCGGAAGTGGTTGGAACTATTTCGGAAGTGGTTGGAACTATTTTAAAATTTTTTTGAAATTTTTGAATTATGACAGTGAAAATAGTTGTTCGGACAACGTCCACTAGTGAATCTACAGGTTCTAAAACCCGCTTCCCGAAAGCCTTCCGGGTTACAGTGAAATCGAAGTTAACGTGTTTGATTCAGTGGATTCATCAATCCGGAGGGGTCCAAATAGCATATTTTTTTTGCAACCTTTTTCAACTATAGCGTTTAAGATCAAGTTTTTGCATTTAACTAGCAGAGTATAGGCCTTTTGAGCTCGGATCAATAATTTTTAGGTCAAAAAGAACAGAATTGCGGAAAAAGTCAGGCGGAACCTATAAAAGGGAAATTTCTCGATTTTGGAAAAAAGACGTTTTGGTAAATAACTTTGGAACGACTGGACAGATCCAGTTGATCTAGGTACCAGTAGATCAGAAATAAACTGAGCTTACTAATAGGAACAAAAATTATTCGAAAAAGTAAGCGTGAAAATTTTTTGAGAATGTTTTTAGCAAATTCATCAATTTGGGAGGGTAGACCCTACACGTTTTATAAAAAATTTTTTTTGGAAAGCCCTCTCACCCTACCAAAAGGTGATAACGGTTGAATAAAACAATTTTAAGCTGTTCTAGACGAAAAGGGAAGGCTAAAAGCACAAGAAAACCTTAGTCGAGTTGAAAGTAGGCTAGCGATAAGACCCTTCACCGTTAGTGTGAATTGTCAAATAAGAGGCTTAACTTCAATCCGGAAGGGTCTAGGAAAGGACCACATACACTTCCTAGTTAATTCAAACAGCATAATAGCATCGGAGAACGTATCCCGAGTGGTATAGGTTGTAAATCAAGGAAGTCTCCGAAAAGCTAATTTTACAAAACCGGAGGGGTCCCAATCAGGAGGGGTCCAAACTTTTACAAAACCGGAGGGGTCCCAATCCGGAGGGGTCTTGTTTTCACGAAACCGGAGGGGTACCAATCCGGAGGGGTCTTATATTTACTAACTCAGAGGGGTCCCAATCCGGAGGGGTCTCAAATTTGCCAATCCGGAAGGGTCCTACTTTTGCCAATCCGGAGGGGTACTGTTTTTGTCAACCCGGAGGGGTATTATTTTTGTTTAAGGACTTAGGTAAACAGAAGAAAAAATAATAATGGGAGCTGTTAGGTTATTAAGAGACAGGCTAGGAACCAGTGACTGCACTGGTAATTTGCCTTTCAAAAAAGACCAGACCAAAATAAAACTGGTCCAAACTCGGATATTCGCGACACTTAGTCTTAAATAAAAAAGAGTGTGTAATTCATTGGTGTGGATTGAAATCCGAAACGTTTTTGAGAAAAATGACTGCCCTGAGGATTTTAGTAGGTCTAGCTCGGGCAGTCCGAAGGCAGATAGGTAACACAGTACTCGGTGGGTGCAATAGACGCCCACTTGAGAAAATTACTGCCTTCAAAGTTTTGTCTGTTTGGTGTAGCACCAAGCAGGGAACGCTTTTTCATTAAAAAGCAAGTTCTACTATTGTACTGAGACCAACTAAAAGTACAATACACATAAGTTTTTCATAGAGATATTCTTATTTTGTTTTATCTGGTTTTAATTCAACAGTTTGTGCTTGATTGGGTAGTGAATATCTTTTTGACTGATATCATAATACTGTGCTAAACCTCAAATCTTACGACTATCAATCGATTATTGTGAATAAATTGTAAATACGTTGTGCCGTGATAACATACAAGGATTCGTGGTCACTTTTTAATAGAAACTTTTGGAATTTATTGTGTTGTGTTATTATTATCAATAGTCAAACTAGAAGGTCACTAGCAATCGAATTGAGTGTATAGGCATTTAGAAGTGATAAATTGAAAATGAGTCTAGACAAGTTAAGAATACCTAAACGAGGTAATAGCTCTAGGAAATTCATACCTGAAAAGCAAAGAAAAGCAATGACCGACCCTTTTGTGGAACGGATCACACGAACCCGGACCGACAAAGGGGAGACGGTTTCAGGCATAATGGTTGAAACCAGGAGTCAGAAGTCCTCAGAAGAGCGAAAAGCTAAGCTAAAATTGGAGGTCTATCCGGACCAGGCCATGAATGGGAACCAGGAAATACATGGACTGGAGGGGAGAGACAGAAGCCTTGCGAGTGAATCTACTCCGGTAGAACAAGGCCAAGATTTTGCCACTTCCATCGGGACATTGGACCGAAAGGAGATGTCGGAACTGTCCGACATCTCTACTAAAATTGTGGCAATTAGAAGATCTCCCACAGACAACACCATGATGGCAGGCGTGACGGAGAAACAGACAACGTCCACATCGTTCTCAGAAAGAATGAAGAACACTTTCGGAAACATCTTTCCATTCACCATGGGAGTGGGCACAGGAAATGAAGGTGAATCCCAGGAGGATGAGGAGTACGATGAGGAGCAAGTGGACTTTGGATCTCAAGTCAGCCTCAATAGTTCGACCCAGGAGAATGAGGCATACACCGACAGAGAGACTGGAACCAGGACAAATTTGGTGTGGTGAGAACGATAAGCAAAGACGCAAACACATCAGGCCAGTCAAGAGACTTTGCGAGTATGAGAAATTTAGAGACGCGAACTGGAGAGAATAGAAACATAGGGCTAGGCAACGCATCAGAAAAGACGTCGAGGCAGAGGATCAAAGCCCGAATCTCGACCAGCACGAAGCTACCTGGGATCGACAGGGTGACACCGCCGCTAGTGACGCCACTAGTAGAAAACGGGGCATCATTAGAAAAAGCCTTGAACAACATAGTGGGCAGTATAGGAGAACAAAATGAACAGATGTCCATGAGAATGAGTGAACTAGAGAGAGCAGTCCACATTGAAAGAGAAAGTCTGCGGGAAGAAATAAACCGCAATAGAAAAGAAGTTGGTAGGAGCGAAAAAACGCTTGAAGGAAAGAACGGACAAGCACATAGCGAGGAACTTGTCGCGAATGACAAATAAGCGGAACAGAGAGAGTTACGCTTAAGAGACGACATGGAGAAGTTAAGAATTCAGCAAGAGCAGTCTCTTGGGACTCTTGACACAAAGATAGATGCGATGATGGAGAGGCGAACTCAGGCTATCATGAATAGGTTGGACGGGCTACTAGGCAGCAGGAGTGGACCAAAAGAAGAGGAACCGAATTCGGGGGGTCCCAGCAGGGAACCGAAGGTGAACTTCAATGACCATCAAAAGAGGAGGACATATGGATCCACTAGAGGTAGGGGCAGTTCATCAGGCTACGCCACAAGGGATAATAGAACATGGGGCCCAAACAGTAGAGCAAGTTCAACAGGGAACAGACAGACCTCAAACGAACGACCGACACAAAGCACACATGCGACTGGGAGAGGTGATTCCGGTAACAGGAGACATGCGAGCCCAGGGAGGAGTCATGTGGGCCAAGCGGGAAACACTCACGGCGATTCGGATTGCAGGGATGCACCGCATACAGAGCCTTTGACAAGGTGTGAGGACACTCAGGCGGGACACTCAAGGGGTGCTACGGCAATGGCAACAGCCTTTGAACCCCTAAACAGGTCTTTGGAGACATTCCTGACGAGGTTATCTAAAACCAATGAACGCAGTGAGAAGTCCAGAAGAGTCTCTTAGAAACCAAGATGCTATAAAGACGAATCTGATGGCTGTATTGTTACCTGGATAGAGGTAATTAAACTGCATTTCGAGGAAGAGGATTTGTCGGAAAGACAAGAATGCAGTGCGCTCACCAGTAACATGGAAGGGACATCCCTGAACTGTGTCACGGCCAAGAAGGCAACGAGAAGATGAAACGATAGACAAGTTCCTAGACGACTTGGAAATGCTGAAGAGACGCAGCCAACTGGATGAGTCAAACAGAAGGATGAACCTGGCAGTAGCCTCGAAATTCATCGATGATGTGAAGAATGATGAACTTCGAACAATGCTAGCAACGCATTACACACCACTATCAACCAATGCGCCAACACCAGAGGAGTTGCGGCTCAAGTCAAAAGAATATCTTTTGATGAAACCTCCTTCGAGATCTGGATATTATAAGAACAATTATGGCAATTTTAACAACGGACCAGCAAACCAAGGGAACAGCTGGTACAAACTGAGGGATGATATGGACAAGAGACGCTCTTGTGCCAATTGCAGTTCAACGGACCATCATGTGTCAGCATGCCCAACTTACAAACAGGGCATGAAAGCAATAGGCTTTAGCCTCGAGGTCGAAGATGAGTCAGAGGTCGATCATGAAAATTTCATGAGGGGAGTAATTGCAAAAGTCGGCCCGAGGTGTTTCTTTTGCAACTTGGAAGGTCATTTTAAATCGGATGTCCGCAATTCTGGGATGCTGTAGCAGACGTCAAGCATCCAAGGCATGGGGAAGCTTTATCAGGAGCGAAAGCCAGCAAGGCTCGCCTATTGAGTGAAGCGGAGGCGCGCAGAAAAGACAAACCGCAAGAGCTGGTGACGAAGAAAAGCAAGCGGTAATTGAAGAGACAAGCGAACCGGAACCAGTGACTGCGGACGATGGTTTCAAAATTGATTATAGGGCAGCCGCGAGGGATGCTCTAAATAGAGTGCAGCAGGAACTGGTGACAAAAGAGATCGAACAAAAAGTGCAACTCGATTTGGAAAATGAGAAACTACAGGAGAAACTGAATAGCTTCGAGGCGACAGAAGTCGAAGAGACAAAAGCACCAAGTAGTTTGAGCATGAAACTTAATGTGATCTCCGGTCAGAGGTTTGGCATGGTGCCGCAAGGAAGCAAAATACAGTCAATAATATCGGTAGCAGGACACCAGGTAATCAGAAATCTGAGTGAACCATCGGAGTTCACTTTGATGCATTTGGACATATATGCAGATTATCTGAGGCAGGTGGAGCCACGCACTGAGTCAAGAGCTGTTCGAGCACTACTAACAACGGTCGGCCCTCGCATAAAGAAGCTTCATAGACGCTACGTGGAAGTCTATGGGCCTTATCAAGTGATGCTGAACGTGGATGGAATCAGTATCTACACTAGGACTTATGTGACAACAGATAGTGACCAAGTAAGGCAGATCTATTTGGGTGAGGAGGAACTCAAAGTCCGCAGGATAGGCCATGACCCCATGATGGAACAAGACGCAGTACACATTGGGTACGAAGCAGATGTGACTGCACATCTGCTCGACACCAACGGAAAGAAAATCGGAGTCACAGGGCTTCTGGACACAGGAGCGGTAGTGAGTGTGATGCCGATAAAAACTTGGAAAAGAATGGGCTTCATGAGGAAAGATCTAAATCCAACGAATCTGCGACTGGCTGCCGCCAATCGAGGACCGATTTACGTAGCCGTAAGAACACCAATAACGGTTCTCCACATGGGAGGACGGGATCTTTGGATGAGCTTCCTGGTGGTAGAGAATCTGGACGACGCCGACCAATTCATCTTGGGCAGAGATTTTGTCAGGAATTTTGACGTGATGATAGACTTGAACAACGGTCTAATACGGATTAGAAACCCGGACGGAAAGTATGTTAAGAGACCAATTAATAGGATAATAACAGACGAAAACAAGGTACTAATTTTTTTAGACAGAAAAGTAAAACTAAGGCCAGGGCACGCTATGGTAGCAATTTTTAGAATGAGAAATATAATTCGTTAAGTGATAGTAAACAGGTTTGTTTGGTACCGAATCCAAATAGTCAAAGCTCAGTGATTTTAGGCCGGAGCTTCTCGGTAACGCGAAACGGACTGTGTGTCAGTGTGTTATTGAACACACTGGACACCACGGTTTCAATCCAGCGTGAAAAGAAGCTTTGCCGATGAGGACCGACTATGAAGAGACACAAAACTTGAAGAAATTTAGTGTGAAAGACTGTCCTTATCATGCCAATAAAGAGAAAATTTTAAAAAGAATTAATGAATTAAAATCTATTCATAAACTTTTTTCAATGAAATCCGACACGGACGACGGCTTATCGAGCTGCTCGAATTTTCCGGAACGCCCCTCGTCATATGAATTAGAGTCTGAGAAACCGGTTTTGCCAGAGATAGAACACTTAAAAGGGAAAATAGGCGAGGGAGATTTCGAGCTACTACGATGGGTTTTAAATCGGAACGCAGATGTTTTTTCAAGACATAAGGCGGATATAGGTTGCTGTAATTTCGTCGAACACGAAATTGAACTTGAGAAGGCGCCGTTCCTCATAGGGAAGGCGCAAGACAAATGACGCCACATAAATCGGAAGCGTGCCGAGCGGAAATAGAAATGTTGCTCGAATACGACATGATAGAACCCTCAAAATTGCCATGGGCTTGCGAGGTAGTAATGGCAAAAAAGAAAGGGGGCAGCTTAGCTTTTTTTGCGACTTTCGCTACTTGAACGCGGTAACGACAAAAAATGCGTACCCGATACCGCGAATAGACGAGAGCCTCTCTAAACTTGGTGATGCCAAGTTCTTCACCACATTGGACTTGGCTTCTGCCTTCTGGCAGGTCCCGCTGCGGAAGAAGGATAGAGAAAAGACCGGATTCGCGTGTGAGTTGGTGTTGTACCAGTGGAAGAGGATGCCCTTCGGCTTGTGCAACGCAACGGCCACTTTTCAAAGACTGATGGCTGAGGCTTTGACCAGAGTGACAAAGAAGTTCGGGAATCTTGTGATGTGTTACGTGGATGACGTAGTCATAGCAACACCGACCCTGGAAGACCACATTGATCGGCTCGATGAGGTCTTTGGATGCATGAAAAGAGCAGGCTTGAAGTGCAAACCATCAAAAGGTGAGATCCTTAGGGGTTCAATCAAATACCTGGGAAGAATGGTGGACAGTCATTGTGTGAGGCCGGACCCGGAAGCAGTAGAAGTTGTGTTGACAAGGAAGGCTCCCAGGACGGACACACAGCTCCTGAGCTTCCTAGGGTTTGCCAACTACTACCGTGAGTTCACAAAAGGATATGAAGACAAGGTGTATCCGATGCAGAAGCTGATGCGCAACAAAGGGAAAAAGTTCGAAAGGAACGATGAAGCACAAGTTGCCTTCGAGAATACAAAGCGGGAACTGTGCGAAGCGCCAGTGCTAGGTATGCCTACAGAAAAGGGCATGTATGTTCTTGACACAGACGCATCGGTAGTAGCCATCTCAGGAATATTGCATCAGGAGCAAGAATGGAATGGAAGAACGGTTCTCCGTCCCATTGCATATTGCAGCAAGGTCTTGAGTGACACTGAGATGAAATATGGTGCACCAAACGCAGAAATGTTTGCAGTAGTCACATTTGTGGAAAAATACCGCGCATACTTGGGGAGCGCTCCCTTTAAATTACGCGTAGACAACAGAGCGTTATCCTGGTTAAAGACCTACTCGATGGTTCAGAGTTATATTGGTAGATGGGTAGTAAGATTGGATGGCTATCACATGATAATCGAGCACAGGATGCGTGATAAACACCAGAATGCTGACAACCTCAGCAAGAAAACTGAGTTCTATGAAAGATTGGAACAGAAGCAAGCCAATCAGGCAGAAATAAAGGAAGGATTCTCGTTTCTGGACAAAGAAACTTATGAAGCGCTTCCCATAACGAGATGGTTGGACAAGTCTGGACATCCAATTCCAGGACATCCTGAATTACCTGTAGAGAAAGCAGCCGAGATAAAGATCCTATCCAAGGAAGACCCAGTACCCTTGGATCTGTTGCTGCGCTCAAACCTGGCCCAACAGGAACTCTCTCGCATGAACATAAACAGCCTCTCATTATTGGATCAAACGGTGCAGGTCACATCGCAAGTGATGCGGATGCTGGGTGGATTGTTAGAAAAAGAAGTTACCAGAGATGACCCCGAGTGGGCAGCAGCAGTGGCATCACTGACAGTCAGGGAGAAGGTGAAGATCATGCCGTCCAGACGACAACACGAGAGGGATTAAAGGACAATAGTTCAGCAACTAGTATCCTCAATACCACACGAGGTTTTAACCAGTACTTCGTACGGACGGAAAGAACAGGGGAGCAATACGCGACGCAAAACCGTTATCTTTGTAGACCAGGATAAAGAAGGTGAAAAGTTAGAACGAAACCTGGTGCAAGATTGTTTGTCCGGGGAGACGAACGATGAGAAGAGCCAGCGAGTTCAAGATCAGCACCCGGGACAAGGAAGTTTGTCCGGGGATTCTGATGTAGATGAGGAAATTCCTGATGGGAAGCAGGACCTGGAGAACAAAGTTTTGTCCGGGGAGTTCAGATGGATGAGAAGAAAGCACAGAACTGACCCAGGAGATGGTGCAGACTCCGTCGCAGACTCTTCAACAGATGACAACTCCCGAAACTCAAGAATTGACACCTACTCAGACAGGAACTCGAGCTCAGGATCGGAACTGACGGAATTAGCGATCCACACACTACTAGTGGACACTCGAGCAAGGGATCTGGATAGAGAGGTATACCAGGACCCTGATAGTGATCGCTACCTCATACCAGGTGAAAGAGTCTTTGATAACGCAGCAGATGATCTGGAGACAATAGCGGTATCGAAACGTTCGATGAGTCTGTTGCCGCAAAAAGAGGTAGTCAGGACTGATCTTCAGCCATTCGAACAGGAAACACAGCCATTGGCAAAGATCTGGTGCGTTAAGATGGAAGAGGATACGCATCGGCCTAATGAGCTGAATAGTCAGATGAGGGTCATGAAGACGGTCTTGAAGGCGAGATACAGACTCTCGGATCTTCTAAGAGCGCAGAGAAATGACCGCATGACAAGCAATCTGAAAAGGTGGATCGAGAATGGTTCTCCGGACAAAGGAGACCTCGAGGAAGACAGTTACCGTATCCTGAGACAGTATTTCATGCAGAAGGAGGGAAAGTTATACTTGAACAAGGACGGGATTGTGGCTTGCAAGAGAAGAAATGAAGACAAAGTCCTATACAAGTATAACGCGATAGTGTTGCCGCAACTCTATCAGACAGAACTCTTGTTCAGGTCGCATGATCAGATGGGCCATCAGGGGATCGACAAAGTGTATAAGAGGATCCTGAAGCGCTTTGAGTGGCCTGGAATGAAAAAGGCATGCGAGAAGTGGGTAACAGCATGTCTGCCATGCCAACAGGTCAAGGATCCAAGGATATTGCGATTTCCCTTGCAATCGATCGAGTCGTCTGAATTCAACGAGGTGGTGCAAATAGATCACCAAAAGATATGCATGACAGAAAGTGGTTATAATCAGGTCTTGGTCATGATAGATCACTTCACGAAGTATGCAGAGGCCGTGCCCTGCATAACTGCCTCGGCGGAAGAGACGTGCATCCACCTGATCAATAGGTGGATAGCGAGACACGGTTGTCCGATGACGTTTCAATCGGATAACGGAACAGCTTTCGTAGGAGAACTCACGAATGAGCTAATGAGACGCTCACAAGTTGCTCAAGCTCACTCCACGACATACCATCCACAGACAAATGGCTTAGTGGAAAGGCAGAATCGAACGTTAGTGTCGATGCTGAGGGTATATTGTTCCAGGTACATGACCGATTGGGACAGATATCTTCCACAGGTGATGGGAGCTTACAGTGGCACACAATATTCCACCACCGGAGTTAGCCCACGAGAAGTCTTTGCCCTTGACTTTCTTCTACCCAGAGTATGAGGGGAAGAAGACGTCACCACAGGTCTATGTAAGGGATGTAAATAGACGTCAGCAAGAGTTGAACGACTTGTGTAGACGAAATACTCAGCAAGCACAGGCAAGGCAGAGGAAAAAATTTGACAAGAAAGCAGCTGGCGCAAAAGCTTATTCGGTGGGAGACTACGTATGGGTATTTCAGAACGTTATACCACCAAAAGGAACGAAAAAGCTCCTAAAAAGTGGAGAGGACCCTTCATGATTACGGAGGTGCACCAGGAGGGACGCTTTTATAGACTGAGTACTGGCCGAGCCGCTCATTACGAAAACATTAAGACCCACAATCCATCGACAGAAGACTGGTGTATACCTGCAGACATGGAAGAAGGGGATTATCTAATGATGAACCCTGCTTGTGAGGTCAATGAGAAGGGCACCAGGGAAAAGAACGATGGAAATGAGGTCATAGATGAAGGAACAAGTACACCACTGGACCTAGACCCAAATGACGTGATTGAAGCAGACGATGAAACTTTACCCTACGCAGAAGAGGACTGGCAAGACCCTGAACAAAGGGAGGTTCCTAAGAACTTGGAACCGGATCTTCCGTACACGATACAGACTCGTCAGAATGACAGAACAAGATCCAAGAACAAATATAACCCTTACGGCGACAATTTTGTGGTGGACAGGATAGACCTAAAGAACATAGGGGAAAAAGTAGTGGGTCCAGAAGAAAAAACTGTGTCACAGGACATTGACATAGTCGATGATCACGACGATGAGTGGGTCGATGACCGGTCGAAACCCGAGGTAGAATTCGACGACGAGCAACAGCAGTCATATGAACAAGACTTGACGAATCTGCGTGTCTTGGAATGGCTGAACGAAATGACTTCGGACCCAAAGGAGACCAGTGTCACGATTCAAGATGTAGATCGTGAAAGCATGAAATACATGAAAAAAGGAACGAGAAGATCCTTCCTGGGCTGCCCAGGAGGGGCGACTACTCGTTCCAGCTTCCAATCTCGATTTAATACCCGGTATGCGATCGACGGGGACGTCGATGGATATTTTTGTCCGGGGAGTGGGGGTAGGACTTACCCACACTGAAAATTTAATAATATAAAAATTAAGAATAGCAAGAGAGACAGGAGATTTAGAAGCAGAAACATAAGAAGAACCAAAGAAACCTGACACAGGGAGGGTAGTTGAGTCATATTTTAACTTACCAAATGAATATTCAAGTAGCATAATACTAACAGACAGCGATTTCATACTCACAAATAGAACATGTGCAACAGCAATCACAGCAGACATGAGTTTTAAGACAGCGTTAGCAGCAGATTTTAAGAGAGAATATAAAAACATAGAGTTCCTTTGGAAGCAAAGACCAGGAATAGGGGGCGTAGCAGCCTTGCCTCCGGCGGCGTCACAGATACCGGGAAAATACCTATGTTTCTTAGTGACACGGGCGACGGAGAAGCGGCACGTAGACCCGGAAAACCTAGTCTTGTCCTTGACGAGATTGAGAGACTTCCTCGTAGAAAGGGATGTGAAGGAGCTTTCGCTTCCAGTGTACGACCCGAACAGAGGACGACTGCATCCTCGAGAACTGTACGCGCTCATACACGTAATCTTCTCTGATACTAATATACAAGGATACTTACATAAGAAATATTACTTAAGTATAGGCTGAGTTAAGGTGACATGCAAGAGGGTGTCAGACTAAAGTAGGTAATGTGTGTTATGTTATGTTATGTGTTATGTTATTAAGGTCCTGGGTAAGAAGGAGTTAGTGACCACGAACAAGTGAATAACAATCTTAGGAATAGATCCAAAGTTTGGACTGTCCAATCTTAGGTCGAATTCCAAAATTTTAGATTGATGTTAATAAATTTTAGGATCAAAATCGTTTTATCTGACTGTTTTAAATAAATTTTAACGAGAATTAAGGTGAAACTGACAAGTGTGATAATCGTGACCTCTTTTCTAGATCCTGATTGATAATTTAATTGCTCACTTGAGTCAAACCTTTGAATCAAATCGACTCAAACCTGAAAAGAGAATGGATAATTTCAACTTGGATGAATTGATGGACCTGGCAGAGGCATATGTAGGACCGATGGTAGATGCGATCTATCGTCGGCTAATGGATCGAGACTTCGCTCTGGAGGACCCAGAGGTAGTCATGTTGCTGACCGCTCTGATAAACATCTTGGGGCATGACAACCGTGGGGACCGCTCCACGGAAGTCCTATTCATGGCAGCATACGGAGAAAGGGGAGTACTAGACCGCCCAAGCATGAGAGTGATGAGGTGGAGAAACGGGGCTCTCTCAGGGAGTGACTTGGCGAATGAGCCTGGATTGGGAAGTTCTAGGACTTATCAACCAGGTGAAATGCCTCTGCCCTCCAAGCCCAAGCCTGGGCTGACGAGAATGCATCACAAAATGAACAGCGAGGCTGCCTCGTCTGGTTCACGACTGAGAGCAGCTGTGCCACCAAAGAGGGCGAAATCAGAACAAGGGAATCAAACAAACCGAACCATGCAAGATCTAGATGGGATGAAAGACGAGCTGGAAAAGACCAGAAAGGAGCTGGATGAGATGACTAAGACCATGCTCAGTACGGAGGAAGACAAAGACATGCGGAAGAGATTGTTCGAAGACTGCAACAAAAAGCAGGGCGAAGAAATTGAGCGCTTGAGGCAGGATTACAAAGAGCGGATGGCGTCGACAACAGCCGTGAAGAGGGTGATACCTGCAAGGGGTGTTCCTCGTGGGCAGTCCCCGATGGAGCTCTTGACGCCTCGAGAGATGAGTCAGACAACGGAAACAAGACCCCCGACGACAACAGGTCGAGTGACAATCCCGGACCCGAGTGACACCTTGGGTGACCCAGTCGTGGAACAAACGGTGAGGAAGCTGATAGAGACAGCTGGACGACTAGTCGCCAACAAGAATGTGCCAGGTTCCGGGGTGACTGCACCCCATGGAACGATCGACGATACGGGCAGAGTACGACTCTCCCAAAGCGTGATGACCAGACAGGGAGTTAGCGACACAACGCCACCAATGGGGAGCTCTAAGGTCCCAGAGAGGAGGATACGAAAGATGCCGGCGAAGAAAGTGTCACGTGTAATAGATGTACAGAAGAACAATCAGTTGAAATATAACTTCACAGGAGTTCCAGAGGCGGATTCGAGAGCTTGCTTCAATCGAGCGACCTGGAACCCGGCAGTGAACTTGCAGCAACCACCGCTAGGGACATCACATCTGATACTGGGAGATCGCTTAGTCAGAGTACTCTCGAACTTGAGGACCTCTTGGGTCACCACAGTGATGGCCTTCGGAGGCGCGACCATAGCCCAGTTATTTCGGATGGTGGAGTTGATGAACCCAGTGAGAATCTCTAATGTAATGACCCTAGTTGGGACGAACAACATCTCGAGAAGCTCGGATGAGGAGGAAGCACTGATGGTGTGCTTGCTTACTACTCTCTGACAGAAGTTCAACTGCGCGGTACTGATCGTTTGCACTGTGCCAATGAATGCAAGGAGTTTGACTGCAATAGGGAGAAGGCACAACGAAGTAGTAGTCAGGTGAAATAACATCCTAAGGAATCTCGCAAGTCGGAATGCCGGAAGGATGATACTCATGGACATCGAACATGAGTTGAGAGCTATGGATCAGGCCAGACTGACTACGGACGGCATCCACTTCGATAATATTGAAGGACAGGCTTGGTTGAACAGAGTCTTCCAAGAGCGATTGGATGAGTTGGAAGTAGAACTCTTTGACACAGGAGTGCTAAAGGAGGAGGGAGCATTGAGCGAACCTGTGATTACCACCTTTGTGCCTCCTAGCCTAGAAACACGCTTGGGGACGGTCCCGGCCGTGATGAACTATAGACAGCAGAGCTCTAGCGAGCCAGGTCAAAGAACAGACGTTCAAGATCGGTTGGGAGACGCGCCAATGAGGAGGACCATTAATCCTAGGAGAAGACTAGGGCCTGTCAACCCGATGGAGGAGACAGCCAGCACCTCTAGATCGGACACGAGGTCGGAGACGACAAGGACCAGTCGAGAGGAAAGACGCCCTAACAGGAGCTCTCTAATGTGGTCGAGGCTAATACCTTCTCCATGGCACATATACAAGGATGACCTGATGAAACTGAACCTTCAGACGGTGAGCTTCGCAGCGGATACCATGAGGATGCTGAACGGAGCAAGGTTATTGGTCAGCGGATTGTACTCGATAACAGGAGTGGACTGGTTGATAGCGGCTGGCATAAGCTTCAGCTCTACAACTGCCTTGAGGTTTGCTGACCTAGAGGGACTGCCCTCCAATAACACAATGGGACCAGTGAACACCCGACCGTTACAAGACGTAAGACTGAATCACGATGAGGGGAATCGAGAAGAGAGACCTGGAAGATTTCTGATAACGAGGGCGCCGATTGGACAACATGTGAAGATGTTCAGGCAGCTGAAGACACCCCCAGGTCATGTGAAAGAAAGAGTATACCCAAAACAAGTGAATCAGGAAGGTGATGCCCAAAGATACGGCGAATTGAAAGCGATAAAGAAAGATGAGACCATCTTCGCCGCGTACGACAAAGCAGAATTGCGGAAGGTCAAGATTATGATAGTAGCGAATTCAGAGTTCGTACACACTTCCAAGTCTCTGTATTGGCCGGACGTCATAATGTTGGCAGCGGTCGATCTGGACCTACTGCAATCCGTGTCAATGGCTATCGGAGTACAAAGACAGACGGAGATGAACCCAACCACGATCTGTTTGCTGGCATCAATGACCATCTACACAGTAGAGGTTTCCTGAGCAGACTCAGAGAGCCTACAACGGCAGAAAATGCTGTATGGCCAGCAATAAAAGACATCCTCGAGTCAATGGGTGAAGTGGTGGATGCGATGAACGAGGGGTACTTCACCAAGATGACACCGAGAGCAGTGTTCGCGCTGTCTCCGGAGTATGCACATCTCCCGGGTGGACTGAAATTCGTGTATGCGATCGTGGCTTTGCTTTCGGAAGGGAAATATGATGTAATCATATCGGCCCCAAATCGCATGATAGACATGGAAAACCTGAGACGACTCAGGGCTGAGCTACCTGCGGTGTGGTCGGATATCTCAAACGCATTGAGAGGATTCAAGGACCATGCGCTACACATGCTGGTGCTGGACGAGGTGCTGGGGTTGGAACTGTCCAACTTCAGTCGACAGCTCAAACTGAAACCGGGAATAGGCGACGACCATCGAGTGATCGTAGCGATGTCGAACGACTTATGGTTCCGAGGAATGGAAGCAGCAGGAGAAAGAGAGAGAAGGAAAAATTCCCAGGAGACTAGAGCTCACCTGGAGGCGATGGTTTTGAGAACCAAACCAGAGGCTAATCAGTGGCTACATCTAATTCCTTGAGTAGCGGCATTGGGTGCGGATGCTTTTGAGCAAGGCCCAGTAATGATCAAGAAGATCCATGCCTACTTGTTAAAGGAGGTGAACCTGGCGGAGAATGCTGAAGAAAATACAGCCGGATTCGTAAACAGAGTGTGCCAAGTTACCCTGAAAACTTTCTGGTCTGAGAAGGTGAAGGGAGAAGAGGGCTTCCAACGGACTGATAGCATGCTGGAAGGGCTGGGAGCCGGATGGACCGCGTCCTTCTTGGCAAAATTCCACCCGAAACTCTCTCATTACTTGATAAAGGAATTCCTCCAAGCAGTAGTGGAAGTGTCGATTGTGGAACTACTAGCCTTGTTCGTGACGTTTGGAGCAGAGAGCTTCGTGAAGGGACTTGTGATACTGCTCACCGAAGAAATCCAGAACTTGCAGTTAGATGGGCTTCTAACATTGATTGCGATTACCCATGGAAACTTGGGAGGACTAATGAAACTGACACGTTAACCAGAACAGATGAGGGAGAATGTGAAGAAGTTTGATGTGAAGAAAGCCACGGATTCGTGGAAAAAGATAAGAGATCTGAGACATACTCTTATCCAGTACCTCCTGCATCAGAATCGCTTTGGAACAGGAGAGGATGAGACGATTCAGAGGGAGGAAGACGTGAGACTACATGTTGGGGGCATGCCCCTACTAACTGATCTAAGCTTGGCTATGAGGACCGATCCCTTAGCGTTGATCAGAGGAGCCACAGAGTTTGTGACAGTGATTTATGGACCAGCAGTCACGTTTGCGTTCCCTGATGTCAAGGTGGAAGCATACAGGAGGTCGGTGCTGCACCTGAACCTCATATCAGCAGTGGACGGTAGTGCGCTGAACTGGTGTGAGCAGCAAGTATTGCGGGAGCTCATGAGCGAAGATCTGTTATTTGCGAAAATATCAGAGCCAGAAATGACAGTCATCAACTTTGACGATCACTTCCGTGATCGCATGGGAGAAGTAGAGAGAAGGCACACCGAGGTATTTCCGAAGCTCTGGATTCTAAGACCCTATGATAAGACGAATGGTGAAATGACCAGAGTTCCTCGTCTCACTGCAGCATATCACAAGGTGAGAGAATAGACGAAAGATTGGGGTGATTACGAAAAGCTGCCAGAGGAAATCCCTGAATTCACTTTGATAAGAAGGATGTTGCTCGGAGCAGTCTCCGTAGTACAAACTCCTAGACTAAGAGCGTTTGAAACCAATGAAAGGAGGATAGGGAAATTCGTGGAAACAATGGATCCATACTTTGTGGGGAGGAATGCCGCCGTGCTACAGTACACGCGATTTGCCTACACGGATCAAGCGACGAGAGTGCGAATAAGCAAAGCCGCGACTCCGAAGTCTGGAGCGTTTGACACGTAATGGGTGGAATTAAACCTAGCGCCCATGAGAATGAGAGGCAGAGCCGAATTACCTGATGCCTCTCTGATTTTGAACAGTGTGAAGCAGGAATTAACAGTGGGAGGAACGTTGCGGACGAGAACCTTCCTGGCACCCTTCGGCTGTGAGGAAATCAAAGTGGTTCATGGAGAAGAGGAAGATAAATCAGCCGGCATACTGATCATACCAAAATTTCCGGAATGGGCCGAGACTGAAAAGCAAGGACCCTCAAGCTCGAAAAAGATACATCAGAAGGAGATGATGGGCAAGGAGGAAGCCGTCGAACGGAGAAACCCATGCAACAAGGTACCGATCAAGCAGATAGGGAAGACGACAAGGCATCGACAGGAGGAATATCCAGCCTGGATTTCAATTTCCTCAGTGACTTTGAGAATAATGCGGATACGTTGGAAGCGGCTGAGCCAGCAGACGAAGGCACTTCGACACTTGAACCTCCGTCGGCCTTTATGGAAATGAAACGCAATTTGCCGGAGAGCAGCTCTCCGGGCAATTCAAAAGATAACGAACAAAGACTCCTCATGGAATCACCGAGGAGAAGAGGAATAGAAGGCGCTGCCAGAGTACCTTTCTTGGGAACGTTGCCCGAAGAAGAATGGGAAGTACATCACCGAGACCATGAAAATAGGACGGGATGTAGATTGGACAGAGTGGCGTTCATGGAAGAAGTCTGGACAGTAGTTCAGAGCTACGGGACCCAGTCCATTTTGAAAGTTTGAAAGACCGACCATTGATGCGGGAAGTCCTTGACAAACTTGATGAGTGTGAAGGGAGAATGAGTGAGTTGTTGATTGACTCAGCCACTGACGAAAGTGAAGTGAACTCTCTCATCAAGATGACACCGCAGGGAATAAAGGAGAGGTGGTGTATCTGTCAAGAACCAGGAAAGGAACGATGCGATCGAAACTGGCGATTGATAAGATCAACGAGATGAAGATGAAATTAGGCAGCAAAGTGATACCGAGGAGAGCAGGAAAGACGAAGGTGGATTCGGAGATGCCAATCCGGAAGGGTCCCAACTTTGCCAATCCAGAGGGGTCTTATTTTTGCCAACCCGGAAGGGTCACAGTTTTGCCAATCCGGAAGGGTCCCAATTTTGCCCATCCGGAGGGGTCTTATTTTTGCCAATCCAGGAGGGTCACAATTTTGCCAATCCAAAGGGGTCCTATTTTGCCAATCCGGAAGGGTCCCAATTTTGCCAATCCGGAGGGGTCCTATTTTACCAATCCGGAAGGGTTCAAATTTTGCCAGTCCGGAAGGGTCCCAATTTTGCCAATCCGGAAGGGTCCCAATTTTGCCAATCCGGAGGGGTCCTATTTTTGCCAATCCGAAAGGGTCCCAAATTCACCAATCCGGAGGGGTTCTAATTTTGCCGATCCGGAAGGTTCCCAGTTTTGCCAATCCGGAAGAATCCCAACTTTGCCAATCCGGAGGGGTACCATTTTGTCAAAACTTAAATAAACAAAAGAATAGTGAAAGGTATTAGGTTATTAAGAGTCAGGCTGGGAACCAGTGACTGCACTGGTAACTTGCCTTTTATAAAAGACCAGACAAAAAGAAAACAGGTCTAAACTCGGATATTCGCGACACTAAGTGTAAGCTGAACAAGAGTTTGTAACTAATTTGTGTGGATTGAAATCCAAAACAATTTTGGGAAAAAAGATTGCCCTGAGGATTTTAGTAGGTCTAGCTCGGGCAATCCGAAGGCAGATAGGTAACACAGGACTCGATGGGTGCAATAGACGCCCAATTGAGAAAATTACTACCTTCATGTTTTGTCTATTTGGTGCAGCACCGAACAGTAACAGTTCTTTCTTTAGAAACCAATTCGACTATTACATTGCGACTGACTAAAGTACAAAACACATACGTTTTTCATTGAAAATATTCTTATTTTTCTTCATTTTTGGTTTTAAATCAATAATATCTGTCATTGATTGGGTAGTGAGAACACTATTTTTTAAAAAAAATTGATATCATCAGACTGTGCTAGCTTCATATCTTACAACTAATAATCGACTATTGTGAATAAATTGTATACACGCTGTACTGTGATAACATGCAAGGATTCGTGGTCACTTTTTAAGTGAAACTTTTGGAATTTATTGTGTGTTATTATAATCAGTAGTCAAACAATAAGGACACTAGCAATCGAATTGAGTGTATAGGCAGTAAGAAGTGAAAAATTGAAAATGAATCTAGACAAGTCAAGGATACCTAAATTCAGTGATAGCTCCAGGAAATTCATACCAGAGAAACAGAGAAAAGCAGTGAACGACCCTTTTGTGGAAAGGATCACACGAACCCGGACCGACAAAGGAAAGAAATTTTTAAGCAGAATGGTTGAAACCAGGAGTCATAAGTCCTCAGAAGGACAAAGGGCAATGTTAGAAGTAGAGGTCTATCCAGACACTGCCATGGATGAGAACTTGGAGGGACATGGACCGGAAGGAAGAGGAAACAGACGATTGGCGAGTGAATCTACTCCGGTAGAACAAGGCCGAGATTTTACCACTTCCACCGGGAACCTAGACCGAGAAGAGATGTCGGAACATTCCGACATCTTTACTGCAAATATGGCGACTACAAGACCACCCACAGACAACACCATAAAGCTTGGCGTGACGGAGAAACCGGCAACGTCCTCATCGTTTTCAGAAAGAGTGAAGAACACTTTCGGAAACTTCTTTCCATTTACCATGTGAACGGGTACAGGCAATGAAGCAGAAACCCAGGAAGATGAAGAGGATGATGGCGTGCAAGATGACTTTGGATCTCAAATCAGCCTCAATAGTTCGACTCAGGAGAATGACGCATACACCGATAGAGAGACTGACACCATGGACCAATTTGGTGTAGTGAGGCCAATAAGCAAGACCACAAACGGATCAGGCCAGTCAGGAGATTTTGTGAACATGACGAATTCGGAAATGCGAACTGGGAAGAATAGAAACACAGGGCTATGTAACGCACCTGCGGATCCAGAAGTGGATCATGAAAAGACGTCGAGGCAGAGAATCAAGACCCGAGTCTCGACCAGCACCAAGCTACCTGGGACCGACAGGGTGACACCGCCACTTGTGACGCCATTAGTGGATAACGGAGCATCAATTGAAGAAGCCTTGACCAACACAGTGGGCAGCATAGGAGAACAGAGTGAACAGATGTCCTTAAAAACGAGTGAACTAGAAAGGGCAGTCCACGTCGAGAGAGAAAATCTGCGGGAAGAGCTCAACCGCAACAGACAAGAATCTTGCCTGGAATCGCGGCATCAATCTGAAACACAAACAACTGGGGCGAGAAAGGAAGCTCTTTGGGATGATTTATGAATACTTTCACTTAGGGTTTAAAATTGCTGAGGCAAGGGCGATGAAAAAAAAGAAAGAAAAAAAGAAAGGAGTGGTACAACCTGACGTCGATTTGGAGGTCGATTCACAAGTTCACTCCTTCTTGCGTCTAGTTACGCCAGGGAAACTCACTCGCCTACGACTGTGACGGCGAGATTTGGTAAGATAACCAGAAGAGGAAAGCCCAGCGCGCATATGATATGAAAACACACAAGCGGTAAATTTGAACAAAGAAAGACTATTTAATAAGTTTATCACAACAATCGTATAGGGTCCCTGTTTTTACGTTCGTAAAATTTCAGACCCTTCCGGATTGGCGTTCAGGGACCCAAGTTGGCAAAAAATGACCCTTGGCAAAATGCATGGCAAAATTCGATTATGACATGCATATTTCGAAGTCATTCTGGTCAAATGGCAGAATGTTTTTCACCGTCTCTACCAAATCTAATTCAATGTGATCTGTTGAAAATCGTGTCGCAGAGTCAGTGACTGTTTAATGACAAGCGGTCACAGACTCCAAATCAGGTACAAATTTATACGCAGAATCATGAACTCATAGCTGGGTCTCAGTTTCCCCAGACGACGAGGTCACTCCTAGAAAAAAGGGGTAAAACCTTAAAATTCATATAATTTTGTTCAGTAGAGTTTTAGTATAACCATCGGAAATGAGAGGTTAGTTTTGGATAACAGTCGAAAAGATTGACAAAAAAGTTAAAAATCAATAACTTGACTATTCCGAGGGCCATTACTTTATGTGCAAAAAAATTCGGTCATAGCCACTTCTACAGGAAAGTTTTTCGAAAAGATTCAATTATTTACCAAACACTCAAATTTGAGAGTAGAAGTTTTCGAGAAAACGAAAAAAATCAAATTATGGGTCAAATATTATGTGTCAGTCGGTCATATTTGGAAGTTTGACCTTGAGCAACGTTTAGTCTTGATTTTGGGGTTAAACAGAATTTTTTTTTAAAAATAGAGTAAGGGGCTTGTCATGCTCATGTTTTTTGCGATAACTGAAAGTACGAGAAAATAAGATCAGAAGATTCCATCTACAATCGCGGGAAAGTAGCCCAAAAAATAGAAGCGTGAAATTGCTATTGTAACATTCGCCCGGAAGTACATATCGACGGAAATAAAGCTAGGTTCTAAAAGGACTGGCTAGCGTCTAAACACAGCTTTACACGCTTTTCACCGTCTCTGCCAAAGCCAGTTCAATGTCAAGTTCTCGTAACATCGGGTCGACGCAATCATTTGAACTTAAAGGCTATCGGCCAAGCCGCTCAAATCAACCAAGTTACATGCAAAATAGTGAGCTCATGGCTGGGTCTCAGTATCCCGAGACCACTAGGTCACTCCTAAAAACAGGGCTACTACTTGATTAAAATATTACTATAAAATATTTCTACCTACTCTTTATATTTTTTTAAATATTACGATTGTTTTTGTTCAGTAGATAAAAATCATCATCTCCATCGAAAATTGATCAACCCTTTCCCCCCAACTCCTAGCTTCTCATGATCTGAAAACGAATTTGGTATTAATTAAATTCAACTCAAGACATTCCGGGAAGCTGAAAGTTTTTAAAATAGCGAGTTACAGTTCTCTCCCGAGACCCTTCCGGATTCTGGAATCCGGAGAAATAACGCTCTTATTTCTTCTCGGAAGAGTGGAAAAATCGTCCCAACACCCTTCCTTGTTCTCGTGAACTGCTCAGTAAAGATTTGTGACATTCGACCAGAATGTACGAAAATGCAGTTTCGCAGTCAAATTTTTATCGATTAGAAAAAAGAACATCTAACAGGGAAGGTTGATGGTTTTAATGAATTAGCGACGTTAACTGATTGATTGGACAAATCGGGAAGGGTTAGTTTTAACTGACATGCTTATTTTTAAAATTTCGATTTAGACATGAACGTTACGTAACCTTTTATTATTTCGCACACACTGAAACGGCGAAAACACAACAACAATAGTCGCAGTGGAAACAACAACGAGAAAAACGACAACAAATTGAAATTGTAATTGGAGATTGTCAGGAACCATTCCGAGTTGTAACGATTGTGCTGCTCTGTAGCGACCCTTCACCGAATTGTGAATTTCCGAATTAAGCAACTAATTTCGGGTATTGAACAAACCCGGAGGGGTATAATGATACTAGTATTACTACTTATACAGCCTATATTATTACTCCTATACCGTTTTCATGGAAAAAGACAGTAAGCAGACCGGTTTTTAGGGTCAAAATAGCGTTATTTTGATACCCCTACAAATCGCGATTTTTGGAATACAGATTTTTTTTGAAACGGAAAAAAGCGCAAAATTAGTGTGTTACATCGTAACTGTACTAGTTTAATAGGTAGAACCGGTTGAGTTCAGTTCAGAAATGGTTGGAACTAATTGGGTACCAAAAACTGAATTTTCTTGATTTTTGAAAAACTAAACGCTACAAAATAAGAGAATTTTTGAAATTTTTGAGTTAGGACAGTAAAAATTGTTGTTTGCACAACGTTCGCTAGTGAATCGACAGCTTTTAAAACCCGTTTGCCGATAACCTTCCGGGTTACAGTGAAATCGAACTTTACGTGTTTGATTTAGTGGATTCATCAATCCGGAAGGGTCTATAGCATTGTTTTTGGCGAATTTTTTCAGCTGGAACATTTTATATCGGGTTTTTTTGCATTGAACTGGAAGAGTATAGCCCTTCTGAGCTTAGATCGAAAACTGTAGGGTCGAAAAGAATAGAATTGCGAAGAAAAGTTAACCTATTTTTCGCGATAACCTATTAAAAGAGATTTTATTTTGATTTCAGAAAAAAGACGTTTTGGTTAATAACTTTGGAACAACTGGAGAAATCCAGTTGATCTTAGTACCATTAGATTAAAAATTAGGTGAGCGTACTCATAGAAACATCAATTATTCAAAAAAATTAAGCGTGAAAATTTTTTAAGATTGTTTTTAGCAAACTCACTAATTTGGGAAGGTAGACCCTTCATATTTTATAAATTTTTTTGGAAAGCCCTCACACCCCTACCAAAAGGTAGTAACGGTTGAGTAAGGCAATTTTACGTTGATCTAGATGAAAACGGAAGGCTAAGGAAACCAGAAAACCCTAGTCGAGTCGAAACTAGGCTCTTAACAGTTAAGGTGAATTGTCAAGTAAGAGGCTTAGCATCGATCTGGAAGGGTCTAGGTACGGAAAATACACCCTTCCTAGTTAGTTCCAACAGCATATTAGCATCGGAGAGCGTATCCGGAAGGGCATCAGATAAAATTTTTAAAAGTCTCTGAAAAGCTATTTTTACAAACCCGGAGGGGTCCCAATCCGGAAGGGTCTCAATTTTGCCAATCCGGAAGAGTTCTACTTTTGCCAATCTGGAGGGGTCTTATTTTTGCCAACCCGGAAGGGTCACAATTTTGCCAATCCGGAAGGGTCCCAATTTTGCCAATCCGGAGGGGTCTTATTTTTGCCAATCCAGGAGGGTCACAATTTTGCCAATCCGGAGGGGTCCTATTTTGCCAATCCGGAAAGGTCCCAAATTCACCAATCCGGAGGGGTCCTAATTTTGCCAATCCGGAAGAGTACCAATTTTGCCAATCCGGAGGGGTACCCTTTTGTCAAGACTTAAATAAACAAAAGAATAGTGAAAGGTATTAGGTTATTAAGAGTCAGGCTGGGAACCAGTGACTGCACTGGTAACTTGCTTTTTATAAAAGACCAGACAAAAAGAAAACAGGTCTAAACTCGGATATTCCCGACACTAAGTCTAAACTGAACAAGAGTTTGTAACTGATTTGTGTGGATTGAAATCCAAAACAATTTTGGGGAAAAAGATTGCCTGAGGATTTTAGTAGGTCTAGCTCGGGCAATCCGAAGGCAGATAGGTAACACAGGACTCGATTGGTGCAATAGACGCCCAATTGAGAAAATTTCTACCTTCATGTTTTGTCTGTTTGGTGCAGCACCAAACAGGAACAACTCTTTCTTTAGAAACAAACTCGACTATCTCATTGCGACTCACTAAAGTACAAAACACATACGTTTTTCCTTGAAAATATTCTTATTTTTCGTCATTTTGGTTTTAAATCAATAATATCTGTCATTGATTGGGTAGTGAAAACACTATATTTTAAAAATATTGATATCATCAGACTGTGCTAGCTTCATATCTTACAACTAATAATCGATTATTGTGAATAATTTGTATACACGCTGAGCTGTGATAACATGCAAGGATTCGTGGTCACTTTTTAAGTGAAACTTTTGGAATTTATTGTGTTGTGTTATTATAATCGGTAGTCAAACAATAAGGACACTAGCAATCGAATTGAGTGTATAGGCAGTAAGAAGTGAAAAATTGAAAATGAGTCTAGACAAGTCAAGGATACCTAAATTCAGTGATAGCTCCAGGAAGTTCATACCAGAGAAACAGAGAAAAGCAGTGAACGACCCTTTTGTGGAAAAGATCACACGAACCCGGACCGACAAAAGAAAGAAATTTTTAAGCAGAATGGTTGAAACCAGGAGTCAAAAGTCCTCAGAAGGACAAAAGGCAATGTTGGAAGTAGAGGTCCATCCGGACCCTGCCATGGATGAGAACCGGGAGGGACATGGACCGGAAGGAAGAGGAAACAGAAGATTGGCGAGTGAATCTACTCCGGTAGAACAAGGCCGAGATTTTACCACTTCCACCGGGACCCTTGACCGAGAAAAGATGTCGGAACTGTCCGACATCTCTACTGCAAATGTGGCGACTACAAGATCACCCACAGACAACACCATAATGCTTGGCGTGGTGGAGAAACCGGAAACGTCCTCATCGTTTTCAGAAAGAGTGAAGGACACTTTCGGAAACTTCTTTCCATTTACCATGTGAACGGGTACATGCGATGAAGCAGAAACCCAGGAAGATAAGAGGACGATGACGTGCAAGATGACTTTAGATCTCAAATTAGCCTCAATAGTTCGACTCAGGAGAATGACATACACCGATAGAGAGACTGGCACCATGGACCAATTTGGTGTAGTGAGGACAAAAAGCAAGACCACAAACGGATTAAGCCAGTCAGGAGACTTTGTGAACATGACGAATTCGGAAATGCGAACTGGGAAGAATAGAAACACAGGGCTATGTAACGCACCTGCGGATCCAGAAGTGGATCATGAAAAGACGTCGAGGCAGAGAATCTGGACCCGAGTCTCGACCAGCACCAATTACCTGGGACCGACAGGGTGACACCGCCACTTGTGACGCCATTTGTGGATAACGGGGCATCAATTGAAGAAACCTTGACCAGCATAATGGGCAGCATAGGAGAACAGAGTGAACAGATGTCCTTAAGAACGAATGAACTAGAAAGGGCAGTCCACGTCAAGAGAGAAAATCTGCGGGAAGAGCTCAACCACAACAGACAAGAAGTTAGTAGAAGGCAAAAAAACTCTTGAAGGATAGAACGGATGAACATTTGGCTAAGAACTTGTCGCGAATGACGAGGGAAGCTGAGCAGAGAGAGTTACGATTGAGAGACGACATGGAGAACTGAGAATTCAACAAGAGCAGACTTTTGGGACTCTTGACACGAAAATAGATGCGAAGATGGCAAGGCGAACTCAGGCTATCATGGATAGGTTGGATGGGCTACTATGCAATAGGAGTGGCTCAAAAAATGGGGAATCGAACTCGGGGGAACCCAGCAGGGAGCCGAGAGTGAACTTGAATGAACAACCGAATAGGAGAAGGACATATGGATCCACTAGAGGAAGGGGCAGTTCATCAAGCTATGTCACAGGGGACAATAGAACACGGGGTCCAAACATCAGAGTAAGTTCAACTGGCAACAAACCGACCTCAAACGAACGACCGACGCAAGATACACATGCGACTGGGAGATGTGATTCCAGGAACAGGAGTCATGCAAATCAGGGAAGAAATAATCCCAGCAATTCGGACAGGAGGGAAAATCCAGAGCCCTTGTCAGGGGGCAATGATACTCAGGCGGGGCATTCAAGAGACGCTACATCAATGGCCACAGCCTTTGAACCTCTTTGGAAACATTCCTATCGAGGTTATCTAGAACCAATGAACGTAGAGGACTTGTCGTCAGAAAGACAAGAATGCACAGCTCTTACCAGCAACTTGGATGCGACAGCACTAAACTGTGTGATGGCCAAAGAGCAACACCAGTGGGATACTACTGAGAAAATTTTTGAAATCTTGTTGAATCGTTTTGACTCAGGGGTGCAAGGACACCAGCAATGATGCGCTTCGAGAAACGGAGACAACGTGAAGACGAGACGATAGACAAGTTTCTAGACGATTTGGAGATGCTAAGAAGGCGTAGCCTACCAGATGAGTCAAACAGAAGGATGAACCTGGCAGTAGCCTCAAAATTTGTCGCTAGTATGAAAATGATGAGCTTCGAAAAATGTTAGCGACACATTACACACCACTCTCAACCAATGCCCCAACACCAGAGGAGTTGGGACTCAAGTCAAAAGAATATCTTTTGCTGAAACCTCCATCGAGATCTGGATATTACAACAAACAATTATGGCAATTTTAACAACGGACCAGCAAACCAGGGAAACAACTGGTACAGAACAAGGGACGATATGGACAAGAGACGCTCTTGTGCAAATTGCAGTTCGACGGACCATCATGTGTCAGCATGCCCAACCTAAAAACATGGCATGAAAGCAATAGGCTTAAGCCTCGAGGATAAAGTTGCGTCAGACGGTGATCATGAAGATTTCATGAGAGGAGTAATTGCGAAAATCGGCCCAAGGTGTTTCTTCTGTAACTTGGAAGGTCATTTTAAATCGGATTGTCCACATTTCTGGGATGCTGTGGCAGACATCAAGCATCCAAAGCATGAGAAAGCTTTATCGGGTGTGAAAGCCTGCAAGGCTCGCCTGTTGAGTGAAGCGGAGGCACGCAGAAAAGAAAAATCCCAGGAGTTGGTAACGAAGAAGATGCAGGCGGTAACGGAAGAGATACGTGAACCGGAACCGGTGACTGCGGTGGATGATTTCAAGATCGACTTTAGGGCAGCCGCGAGGGATGCTCTAAACAGAGTCCAGCAGGAGTTGGTGACGAAGGAGATCGAACAAAAGGTGAAGCTCGAACTACAGAATGAGAAAATACAGGAAAAACTGAACGCCTTCGAGGCATCACAAGTTGAAGAAACGAAAGCACCAAGCAGTTTGAGCATGAAACTAAACGTGATCTTTGGGCAGACATTCGGAATGGTGCCACAAGGAAGCAGAATACAGTCAATAATTTCGGTTGCGGGACATCAGGTGATCAGAAACATAAGTGAACCCTCAGAGTTCACTATGATGCATTTAGACACATATGCAGATTATTTGAGGCAGGTAGAGCCACGCACTGAGTCGAGGGCTGTACGAGGGTTGTTGACAACGGGTGGCCCTCGAACGAAGAAACTCCATGGGCGCTACAAGGAAGTCTATGGACCGTATCAAGTGATGCTGAACGTGGACGGGATCAGTATCTACACTAGGACCTACGTGATGACAGACAGTGACCAAATAGGTCAAATCTATTTGGGTGAAGAAGAACTTAAAGTCCGTAGGATAGGCCATGACACCATGATGGAGGAAGATGCGGTTCACATTGGATACGAAGCAGATGTGACTGCACATCTGCTCGACACCAACGGGAAGAAAATCGGAGTCACATGGCTTGTGGACACAGGAGCGGTAGTGAGTGTGATGCCGATAAAAACTTGGGAAAGAATGGGCTTCACGAGGGAAGATCTAATTCCAACGAATCTGCGACTGGCCGCCGCCAATCGAGGAGCAATTTACGTAGCCGGAAGAACACCAATAATGGTTCTCCACATGGGAGGACGGGATCTTTGGATGAGCTTCCTGGTGGTAGAGAATTTGGACGATGCCGACCAATTCATCTTGGGCAGAGATTTTTTCTGGAATTTCGACGTTATGAGAAACCCGGACCGGAAGTATGTAAGACGACCAATTAATAGGATAGTAACGGATGAAAATAAGGTGCCAATCTTTTTAGATATAAAGGTAAAACTAGCGCCGGGCCAAGCTGTGGTAGCTATTTGTAGGATGATAAATTTGAACTCGTTAAGTGATAGCAAACAGGTTTGTCTAGTACCGAACCCAAAAAATCAAAATTCAGTGATTTTAGGCCGGAGCTTCTCGATAACTCGAAACGCACTGTGTGTCAGTGTGTTATTGAACACACTGGACATCACGGTTTCAATCCAGCGTGGAAAGAAACTTCGTTACGCTTTGCCGATGAGGACCGACTATAACTATGAAGAGGCACAAAACTTGAAGAGATATGACGTAAAAAACAGCCCTTATCATGCCAACAAAGATATAATTTTTTAAAAAATTAATAAATTTAAACCTATTCATAAACTGTTTTCAATGAAATCCGAAACGGAAGCAGTAGAAGCTGTGTTGACAAGGAAGGCTCCCAGGACGGACACACAGCTCCTGAGCTTCCTAGGGTTTGCCAACTACTACCGTGAGTTCACAAAAGGATATGAAGACAAGGTGTATCCGATGCAGAAGCTGATGCGCAACAAAGGGAAAAAGTTCGAAAGGAACGAAGAAGCACAAGCTGCCTTCGAGAACATAAAGCGGGAACTGTGCGAAGCGCCAGTACTAGGCATGCCTACAGAGAAGAGCATGTATTAACAATTTTTTACGATGAACTGGACAAATTGAGAAGGGTCAGTTTGGACTGACAGGCTCAACTTTTATTTCATGAAGAGATGCTCTGATTTGTAACAACTGTGGAGGTACAATCGTTGCTGATGAAATCCCGCGAAACAGGAAGGCTAACGGGAGAACTTTCTTCCTTTCCGATCGTGAAGAACAGGCTTCTTGACGCTGATTTGAGAAGTCGGAGAGGTTTCGAAGAGTAACAGTAAACTGAAATTTTAACAACTTGTACCTTTCCGGAATACCTCGAATTGAAATTATTTAACATCAGATTCATTTTCAGGTAATGAGAAGCTAGGAATCAAGGTATTTGGTCGAGCCATCTCCGATAGATAGGATGATTATCTCTACTGAGCAAAAACAATAGTAATATGGTAACTCAAGTGTATTGATGTAGCATCCCTAATTTTAAGAGTAACCTCCTAGTCTAGGGATTCTGAAACCTAGCCATGAGCTAAATTTTTTACATGTAATCTCGCTAAATTGAAAAGTTTGCCCGATAATTTTAAAGAGAAGAAACGATTTTGTCGACCCGATGTTATGAGAACTACAATGAACTGGCTATGGAAGAGATGGTTAAAAGCACGTAAGGCTCTCTTTAGACGCTAGCCAGTCGTTTTAGGCCTAGCTTTTTTTCCGTCCGTCTGTACTTCCGGGCGAATATTTGCAACGCTCCTAATCAAAAGCCTGAAGGGTGGTCTTGAACGCGAAAGCCTTCCGGATTCTTCGATTTAGCTTTTTACACTGTTTCAGACCAAGGTTCACGTATCGTAAAAGATGAGAGGATTGGCCGTCATAAATATAATGAAAAAAAAACAAGAACAGTAGAAAAAAACCTGGAAGAAAACATCCCCCCAAAGGAGATGCGATCCGACATTCCCGTTTGTTATTGTTAGATATAGTGCTGTTAGGGACATTTGTATCAAATTGACAGGAAGCAGCAGGAGGGGTCAAAAAGAAAACAACAATCGAGCGTTGGGTATCTTAAAATTTTTTTGTATTCATTTCGTACGCAAATTACGATATCAATCTGTGAGGTGCTCGACAGTCACTGCACTGTAGTGACCCTTCACCGAGTTGCAAAATTCCAACTTAAGCACCTCGTTTTGGATATTGAACAAACCCGGAGGGGTATAATACTATTGGTACTACTACTTGTACTACCCGAATTGATATTCCCATTTTGTTTTTCAATCAAATAGACCGTGCTAAGACCAGCTTTTAAGGTGAAAATATTTTTATTTTTATCCCCCAATAAACTCGATTTTTGAGATATCCATATTTTTTGGAACAGAATAAACCACTAAATTATTGAAACATATCGTAAGCTAACTAGTATACCACGAGGAACCAGTTGATTTCAGTCCGGATATTGATAGAACAAATTAATTGTTGAGATCCGATTTCTCGCGATTTTTGAAAAAACGTAACGCCGCAAATTTTTTTCGAAGTTTTTGAATTAGTCAGATAAAAAAGTAACATACACTAATGAGTTGACAGGTTTTAGAACTCGTTTACCGGTAACTTTCCTAATCCCAGTGAAATTGGACTTGATGAGTTTGATTTTGTGGATTCAACTATCCAAAGGGGTCCATTTTCCATTGATTTTGGCAAATCTTTTCGGCTGAAAGTTTTTCGGAACAGAATAAATCACTAAATTATTGAAATTTATCGTAAGTTAACTAGTATACCTAGGGGAACCAGTTGAATTTAGTCCGGACATTGATTTAACAAACTAAGTTCTCCCGGCAGCCAAAGGTGGCTTGATCATTTTTGCTGCTCGTCTACTAGCTTTACCCGCTTTCTTAGCCTCAGCAGTAGGAGCGATATCTTTGGTTTGGAGCATGCTAAAGCAATTTTGGCTGACGGGAGAACTGCTTGTAAAAACTGTTTATCGTCCATTTTCACGTTAGTGACCTTGCATAACGAATTTCTTAGTAATTTGTCGTAGCTCTTGTTTGCAAAAAACATGGGCTCGTACAAGGGCTTGTACGAAACAAATATAGGAGTTTTGGCCCGCTAAAGCAATTTTGGCTGCCGGAAGAATTGCTTGTAAAAACAGCTTGTCATCCATTTCCACATCAGTGACCTTGCATAACGAATTTCTTAGTAATTTGTCGTAGCTCTTATTTGCACAAAGCAAGGGCTCGTACGAAAAAAACATAGGGTTTTTGGATTGCTAAAGCAATTTTGGCTGCCGGGAGATTTGCTTGTAAAAACTGCTTATCATCCATTTTCACATCAGTGACCTTGCATAACGAATTTCTTAAAAATTTTTCGTAGCCCTTTTTTGCTGAAGACAAGGGCTCGTACTAAAAATTATAGGTGTTTTGACATGCTAAAGCCAATTTTGGTTTTCGGGAAAACTGCTTATAAAAACTGGTTATCATCCATTTTCACATTAGTGACCTTGCATAAAGAAATTCCTAGTAAATTGTCGTAGCAAATTACTCCTATATTATTACTCCCACAGCAAATTACTCCAAATAAATTACCCAGCCTTTAGCATGACAAAACTCCTATACTTCTTTTGTACGAGCCCTTGTTTTTTGCAAACAAGGGCTACGACAAGTAACAAAGAAATTCGTTATGCAAGGTAACTGAGGTGAAAATGGATAATAACCAGTTTTTACAAGCAGTTCTCCCGGCAGCCAAAAGTGGCTTGATCATTTTTGCTGCTCGTCTACTAGCTTTACCCGCTTTCTTAGCCTCAGCAGTAGGAGCGAAATCTTTGGTTTGGAGCGTGCTAAAGCAATTTTGGCTGCCGGGAGAACAGCTTGTAAAAACTGTTTATTGTCCATTTTCACATTAGTGACCTTGCATAACGAATTTCTTAGAAATTTGTCGTAGCTCTTCTTTGCAAAAAACAAGGGCTCGTACAGGGGCTTGTACGAAAAAAATATAGGTGTTTCGTCATGCTAAAGCCACTTTTGGCTGCCGGGAAAACTGCTTGTAAAAACTGGTTATCATCCATTTTCACATCAGTGACCTTGCATAACGATTTTCTTTGTAATTTGTCGTAGCTCTTGTTTGCAAAAAACAAATGATCTTACAAGGGCTCGTACGAAAACAAAATAGGAAATTTGACTTGCTAAATAATTTTGGCTGCTGGGAGATTTGCTTGTAAAAACTGCTTATCATCCATTTTCACTTCAGTGACCTTGCATAACGAATTTCTTAGTAATTTGTCGTAGCTCTTGTTTGATAAAATATGGGCTCGTACGAAACAAAATATAGGACTTTTGGCTTGCTAAAGCAATTTTGGCTGCCTGGAGATTTGCTTGTAAAAACTGCTTATCATCCTTTTTCACATCACTGACCTTGCTTAACGAACTTCTTAGTAATTTTTCGTAGCCCTTGTGGCTTGATCGTTTCTTCTGCTCGTCTTCTAGCTTTACCCGCTTTCTTAGTCTCAGCAGTAGGAGCGATGAATGCCGTAAGCAAAATCTTTGGTTGGGAGCTTGCTAAAGCAATTTTGGCTGCCGCGAGAACTGCTTGTAAAAACTGGTTATCATCCATTTTCACATTAGCGACTTTGCATAACGAATTTCGTAGTAAATGGATAATAACAAGTTTTTACAGGCAGTTCTCAGGGCAGCCAAAGGTGACTTGATCGTTTCTTCTGCTCGTCTGCAAGCTTTACCCGCTTTCTTAGCCTCAGCAGTAGAAGCGATAAATGCCTTAAGCGAAATCTTTGGTTTGGAGCATGTTAAAGCCACGCTTGGCTGCCGGGAATACTGCTTGCAAAAACTGGTTATCATTCATTTTCACGTCACTGTCATGCATAACGTTTTTCTTAGTAAATGGATAATAACCAGTTTTTACAAGCAGTTCTCATGGCAGGCAAAGGTGGCTTGATCGTTTCTTCTGCTCGTCTACTAGCTTTACCCGCTTTCATAGCCTCAGCAGTAGGAGCAATAAATGCCTTAAGCGGAGTGTTCTGTTTGGAGCATGTGGATGGAACCTATGATGATGCGCTTTAACGGTGGTTTGAACTTGGAAAAATTAAAATGTGTCAGTAAAATGAAATACAAAAAAAATTGGAGAGAGCCAATTTTTGACGGCGAAACTGCAGACTTGATTTTACGACTCGAACCAAGGGACGTAAAAAGATTCAACGCGTTCCAAAATAAATTTGGCTCCCAATGGTTGAACGTCATCCGAGCAAATTTTTAATGTTAAAATTGTCAAACCAACAACTCAGAATTGCAATAGGACTTCGATTAGGCTCAAAAATATGCGTGCGACACAAATGCGTATGCGGAAAAGACGTTACCGAAGATGGTTGGCATGGTCTTTCTTGCCTCAAAAAAGCAGGGAGATTCTCTAGGCATTCAAAACTGAATGCCCGTAGAAGGCAGAGTTTATCTTCTACTCACATTCCGTCTGTTTTAGAACCATGACACCTCTACACGACCGATCAGAAGCGGCCAGACTGTTTGACGCTGGTTCCATGGGCTGTTGGTAAGCAGCTCTTGTGGGATGTAACGGTAATAGACTCCTAAGCTCCTAGTAGGATTAGTCCCGGGTCTGTTTGTAACCCTAGTACGGCTGCCGCTGAAGCAGAAGAGCAAAAAAATGACACGGGTATAAAGATCTAGTAGATGATGGGTACCTTTTTCAACCGCTAGCTTTTAAAACTCAGGGCGCGGCCGGTACCAGCACAGAATTTTTTTGAGCAAGCTTTGTAAGAACCTAAGCATATGCACTGAGGAATCCAGAGCAGGCAGCTTTCTAAAACAGAGAATCTCCCTGGAAATACAGATTGCGAACGCCGCTTGCGTACTCGGATGAATAATGGACAAAATAACTTTCGACGAAATTTTTTTCGGATTTTTTTGTTAAAAAGTAAATGTCAAACGTTTTCGCAACTATGTGCATTGTCAAGCTTTTTAAAATAAACTAATCTAAATGACGATAAAACAATAATTCACATACATTTTGGTTCCAAACCAGCATGTAAAAAATTAGCCAATCACAGTTGACCTCTATATTACTATTAAGATTAAAATACTTTTAACGTCTAAATTTAATTTAAAAAATTTAAACTATTTTGTCTGGAAGTTTCTGAGTCATAATTTCAATTTAGATATGTGCGTTTTAAATAAAAAACTAAGAATATTTTTGGACTAAACTTTCAGTGTTTACTTCCTGCTCCTAAACTCATCGCACGTGTTTAAGCCCGGTTTCTCTTTCCTGATATGTATTGCCTCTAGTGTTAACAATTTTGTTTGGTTGTTTGACCTATCTATAATTTCCCAACTAAGATCTCTGCTATTTCCCTCAAGTTGGCATTGCTGAAGGTGGAGTCCTACCGGTGAGTCTGCTTTCTTTTGTTCCTCAATTCTAGTTGTCAAATGACGAACAGTGTGTCCTACATAGGCGGAAGTGCAGCCACTACATGACAGTTCATAAACCACTCTTGAGTTGAGGTCATTAGAAAATGCTGACTTCAGTGATGGTAAACATGATTCTAGTTTTCACTTGAACATTAGTTATTTTTCGTAATCTGTTAGAAAAATAATGGCTTTGGTTGCCTCTATATTGCACCATCAGCATTGGGGGCTTCATATTGTTTGGTGATTGAATTGACAAGCACCTCTCACTATCCAGGGGCTTGCCCTTACCCTCGATGATTTTGCACAAGATGTCTGAAGCCACCTTTGCGGACCAATTTTCAAGGTAATGATTTGTCAGCCATTGCGCCCTATTAGTTTCCACAGCCTTATCAAATTGCTCCCAGCTGGATGTATTCCTAAAAATTCTGGGTACAGTGCCATGGATAACACTTTGCCTATACTGAGTTGGGGCGCAGCTTCAATAGTTCAGTATAGTCCCTGTATCTGTTGGTTTTTGATACCAGCTGCAAGTTACACCACTAATCTGTGATACAGTTATGTTCAAATCCAGGAACGGCAAATTCCCCTCCGAATTAGTTTCCTCTATAGTGAACTGCAGATTTGGATGAGGAGAATTGGCTGCATCGAGAAGACAACTCGGCTCCCCTCTGACTGTTCTAACAATGTCATCCACATACCTGAGGAACAATTTCAAGTGGGGAGTATCCTTCTCCTTGTGCTTAGCGCGGCAGCAGCTTTCACAGAACCAGACTATCTCGGTTATTGATGCTTATACGTCATCGGATATTTTTCCGCATTTTAGATGATACCAGTTTCGGCAACTCTCGCATTCAACCCCCTTTGATCTATATGTGACTTTCCTGCTGAACATGGGCACAAACTGTTTGTGTCATTAATTTGCTGTATCTCCGTTCCCACCGGTATTTCTTGTCTTAGAGCAAACTCTAACTCTTTCAGCCATAAATTTGCCGCAACTACAGCGAGGGACGCGCCCATTGCTAAACCATCAACTTGTACATACCATGAATCATTACACTTGAAATATACTTTGCTGACCGCCATATTCAAAAGCCTTTTCATGGTTGCTCATTGAATTTCAGGAGGAGACTCCTGGCTGTACAGCTTCTGTAAAGCAATTTCAATTGCCTCCTTCAGGGGAACGTTGGTGTAGGAACTTTTCACCTCAAGAGATATGGTTTCATCCGAATCTAGATTAATGTTTTCAATTGTTTCTCTGGCATCTTTAGTATTGGTTTCTATATTGGCTCAATCGATATTGTCAAAAAACTTAGCAAGCATTTTGTTAAGATTCTCATACGATCTGCCTGGAAGTGATAGTACTGGTCGTAGGGGTGTCTCAGCCTTGTGCACCTTAGCTAAACCGTACAAACGGGCGGGTTGCCCCACTGTTGACCTCATCTTAGAATATAACTGATCACTTATCTCGTCTCTTTTGTTCATGGCTAGTAATTCTTTGTTAAGTTTCTTCTCATTTTTCAGTATTACCTCATCAGTGGTTGCATCTTTTTTCACAAACTGAGCAGATTGCAACAAGGATTCCAGCACGTTTGTTTCCTCATTATGCAAAAACCAACGCCCTTATCAACAGAGCAGAGGTGTTGGAGGACTGCATCCAAGAGGTGTTGGAGGACTGCATCCAAGAGGTGTTGGAGGACTGCATCCATTTTGTGAATTATGTCATAAATTAGTTAATAGATTGTCTCATGGAAAGCTTCTGATTGTGTAAAAATTTTCTAGTCGAATAGTGTCGTGTTAAATTGCAATTTTTTTCATTCTGTTCACGGCTTCTTAAATATTTTATTCAAAAGGGCCCTTCCGTTTAGTTACGGTAAGTGCACAAGCTGGATAGGGCCATACCAGCGATATAAAAATGCATATATATCAGCAATGAAGTCATAAATCAGCATTAAACGCATCGTCGTAATGTTAATTTATCTTAGCCGTCCTTCCTCTACAATAGCGCTTATGGAGTTGTCGATAAATTGAACTTTGCGTAGCGATCTGCACCCCCTTATACAAAGTATAGAGCTCCTCAGGAGCTCGAAGCCTATTTTAGTTCTTATGTAGTTTATAGATTCTGGATAGCTTTCTTGTCTTTTTTCACTTAGTTTTTCGGCCAATCACTGCATCGTCCGCGTGGCTGTTGGAGCAGCGCCACCGGTGCATCCAAAAATTAGCGGGCAGAAGCTACTCTGCTCTACGTTTAAAATTCTTTGCTGATATTTGGAGTTCTTCAGCGTTTCGTGGTATTTGTATGCATCCTTATGCAGTTTTCGCGATGTTTTGGCATGGGGGTTGAAAATTTTCACATCAAAGACAGCGCGGCTGAATCGTGAACCCCAGAGTCCATTTGCCTTAATGTCAAGTCGTGCCTCATCTTCAGTTGTAGTTGAATTGTTGACACAGCTTTCGCCTTGCAACGGCTGAAGTTTCGGCTCAATCTCGACGTCATGGCAAACCTCGTTCATGAGGTTGGCGAATGTGTCTCTAATTTCATTGTGTCTTATGTGTGTGTAACCACCCTTTGCACAGTGAAGTGCATTTGTCATTTTAAAATCAGCACCACATGCACATGTGAGTGGGGTTCTGGTTGGTTCCCATCCGTATCTTAAGTAAATACCATCTCTGAACTCTGATTTATTCAGGTTGAAGGTGTATCTGCTCAGTGGTAGAGCATTGAGCCAGTTAGAGGCTCCCTTTTCAGAGGCCAGATCGAGTTTGTATTTATCTGTTTCATTTAAGGATTTAATGAGGTTTGTTTTTTTTTTCGATTTGTTCTATCAGTTTTCAATTTTTTGATTTTCGTACATATTTTTTATTGCTGTGTTACTGCTGTAATAGGATCTTGAGATTCCAGTACTAGTGATGTTTCCTTAGACCATTCTAGGTAGTTTTTATGATCGGATGGCAGCTTGATGTTAAGTCCGCCCATTTTAAGGGGTAAGGAAGATATCTCAAGGAATTGGGTGTTTAAAGTGTCTTTACCGACTAGGTTAGGTAATAATTGTTCTTTGATAATACTTTCACATATTTCTAAGTTTTCCATAGTGTTAGGCGTTGTCCTGGCAAGAAATGAAAGTTTTTCTTGAACTCCTTTAGTATAGCAGGCATAAACGTTTTGAGGGGAGGTTTTAGCGATTTTCGTTAGTTTTTTCAAAATTTTGATTTGCTCATTCTGTTGAAATCCAGGAACTTTTTACTTTCAAATTCTGTTCCTATAACTGAACCAAGCACTCGGGCTCCTGCCTTTATATTGATTCCTGTATTTGCGAAGATTTTCTGAGCTTCACCGAGTTTTTCATCCTTGACAATGAGTTGGCATTTGGATGCTTTCACATGGTAGCCGAAAAATTTACCCAGTGATACAACTTTATCGAGGACGGTTCGTCGATTGCTTATTTTACCGACTGCGTTTCCGTCGTCTGCGTACCATTTCTCGGTTACATCGTCTACTGATAAAAGTTTTATGAGGGGTATTATGGCTAGACCGTACAAGGCCATTGCTAGTGGATCCCCCTGGGTTGTCCCTTCTTGAGAGTAGATTGTTTTTTTTGTTAACGAATAGTTTAGATGGATTGGAGTAGGAGTTCTTAATCGCTGTTAAAAGGGAAGGGCAGGTATTTTCGATGTTTTTTAATGCCAGCTTTCGGTTCAGCGAGTTGAAAGCGTTTTCGGCATCTATCAGTAGAACAGCATCGGCGGAAGTTTTGCTGTATTGATCTCTTAGCGTGTGGATCGCATATTCAATGCCACATTTTTGTCCTAGGCAGAGTTGGTAGTTTGAACCAAGCGACATGAGTTCGTTTTTTAGGCATTTAAAAATTGTTCGCCCTATTATCCTACGCATAACTTCTCCTATGCCTATGGGTCTTACCCCTGGATTCTTATCTAAGGGTATTATTCTGCATGCGTTATATGGTTCCATTAGTTCTGGATTTAGTTCTTCTGTGGCCAATTTCTTGGCAATTTCAGCAATTGTTTTTGAAATTTCAACTGATTGTTGGCCGAAGTGTGTTAGAATACGTCTCCATTCATTTGCATCGAGGCCAGATGGTCCGTGCGTTCCCATGGCTGCCTTCTTGATATGTTGACCGTTTATCTGATCAAATATCGATGGATGGAAAGGAATTGTTTCGTTTGAGACTGGTGTAATATCTCTCATCAATTGATTCTGAGACCGGGGTTATAAAATGAACAGTATTGTTTGCCGGAACAAAGGTATTTTTGCTTTTTGAACTTTCGCTCGATACCCTTCTGGACCGAGTTCGATAAACCTGGAGGTGAACATCAACTGAACGGACTTAAACTGAACGGACAAAGACCATGAAATGCAGTGACTCTCTAGAATTGATGTTCACGATCTTTTGCTTGTGTTATTTTGATATCTGTATTGCATATGACGCAAAGCTCGGAGTGTCTCTTTATAAAAACTTTTGCCGATCAAAGGACAGTTTCTGGACCAAGTTAAGATCCTCCCCCCTAAGCGATGTTAACGAAATCCCGGTTTCTTTGTCTGAAACCGGGGTTATAAAATGAACAGTATTGTTTGCCGGAACAAAAGTATTTTTGCTTTTTGAACTTTCGCTCGATACCCTTCTGGACCGAGTTCGATAAACCTGGAGGTGAACATCAACTGATGGTAATTATTAATCAGAAGGTCAAAAGTATCATAGTAAGCGAGGTTACAGTCAGGAGTCCCTTCATCACATATTCCAGTCAAAATCCAGTCAAGGAAAGGAAATCCTAGGAAAGTATTTCTTCCGGATCCCCTGCCCTCGACTAAGATCGCCATCTTTGGCGTGATAGCTTATCATGTGCTCCATCTTCATAATGGATGCCTCAAGCACTATGCTTTGAGTAATTTACGCTTGTGACTAGCAAGCGTTATCAAATCGAAATGTAAACTTTTTCGGGCTAACAACTTGTTTAACAGAATCTTTTGGTCTCCTGGTTCATAGCGATCTCAAATTTGTAAGCGTCTCCGGCACATTTAATCTGGAGGTAATGTGTACGCCTGGGACAGCAAAAGTGCCTGGTTTGAATCTTTCCAGGACCTGTTTTTCGTTTCATTGATATTCCGTTTCAGAAAAAAAATTGTCGGCTGATCATTTGTCTGCTTGTGTTTTGTCAGATTAGTTGCCACATCTTAGATTTTTTTTGCTTAAAAAATTTTCGGGCTAAATGATTCCGGCTTACTAACCTAATTTTGGGTCATTCGAGGGAAACATAATATGTATGTTTTCTTCCGGATCGCACAAAACGTTAAAAATCTCAGGTTTTTCAAGACAAGAATTTTTTTTGATCGAAAGTTGTATATGAATTTTCATTCAACGCCGTCTAGGGTGTTTTTGGACGTGTGTTACGCAAATAGAACATCATTTCAGTCAACAGTTTGACGTTTTTAATTGGTTTTTTCGAAAATTTCTTTAGATTTAGTGGCTCTTCTTTCCTTTCCTGTCTGCTAGCTTTTTTTTGTGATATTGCAAGTGATGTGAAGCTCCGCTTCGCCTCTGCGTCGAATAAAAGCTAGAAGGATAATTTTGAATTTGAAAACTTATATTTAACATCTACTGTAGAAAACAACCGCTCGATGATCATGAGAATAAAGCTACCATAAAATATGCATGTAACAGGTGATTCAGGGGCGTTGAGCATGTTTGCCACATTCAAAAACTGTGGTAAAGTTGAGAGTTTTTGCCTGGCACACGATGACTTTCGTAGCTGAGTTTAGAACATCCATTTTGAACGAGGTTTTTTCTTTGTTGCTAAAAGAAAGACAGATATTTTTTTTATTATCGGAAGCTCATTTAAGGAATTTGAAGTACAAGTTTTTTACAAACTTGGATATGTTCACATACATAATTTCAAGTTGTTCTTCGAACTTGGGCGTCAGCTGCTGCGCCTGAAGCAATAGAAACGACGGTGTCCACGTTTTTGTTGGCTGTAAACTAAAAGAATTTATCATGCCTGAAGGACAAAATGTGCGAAAATTTTGTCAGCCAATCAGAGCTCAGTCTTCAAGAACGCGAAATGAGCGATAAGCTAGTCAGTTTTGGACAAATTAAAGGGAGTTGATTGGTTGAGAATTTTCGCGGATTCAGTCCTTTGCTGGGGGATAGCCCCCTCGTTATAGTTGTTACCTGATCTGCTTTTGTTGGGATAGCAGGCAGAGACACTCGATGTTCCGAAAGTTTTCTTTTCAGTGAGTTAATCTATAACAATATTTTCTCTTTTTCAAAGACAAAATTAGTTTCAAAAGAATAGAAGGATTTAATTCTTTGTCGAGTATTTCAAATTATTTGAAGAATTTTTGGTTATTGTTTGGGAGGACATTTTGTTTGGAGGTAAATTTGAAATGCATTCCTTAATTTTCGGGCGCATTTCAAATCCTAAATTAAATTAGCGCTTTTACGTTAACTTAACTCTTTTCCCTATTTCTTTTTTTTTTTTCAAAACCCTATTTCTTTTTTGTTTTAATTAAGAATTACACGAAATGTAAATCAATATGGTTACATTAGTTTGTAGCTTTAGTTGTGCCTCCTGGTGAAGTCTGTTTTGTCTCTCGCACAGTCTCTTGGCCTCTTCTAACTGCTGCTCCAGGTTCACTATGTACTCTTTGTTTCTCTCTACTTCTTCTCGTGCTAGTTTCAGATTGGTCTCCACTGCTTCTTTTTTATCTGCCGACGAAGTTGATTGCTGAAATTCAGAATACTTTTTAAACGTTATTTTTATGTCCAGCTCTGATGTCCAGGATTTTTATTTGTCTTGCTTTTTTGATTTAATCATAAAATATAGCACTATCGAAGACCCAAATGATAGTGTATACAAAGATAAAGAGTGTTTTGAAAACTCGGAACAAGCGTTGGCTCTGATTGCTCTGAAGTTATTTAAATTGAACAATTAAATCGGTCATTTAAAGCTGTTGCACAATCGGAGCAAGGATAGCCGGTTGCTGTGCAAGTAGCTCAGAGAGTTTCGACCACAAATTGTGATGTTTCTTGTTAGTTCGCTTCGAGCGGATCTGAACGAAAGCCTAGAAATTGCGTTCGTTAGAAAGAGTTTTTATCAAGTTGTTGGTATTTGAAGTTGGTTTTTATCTAAAAATTTTCGATAAAAGAATTCTCATTTTTGGCTGAATTTTTTAAGGATATTTTTTGCTGTCAAGATGGCGCTAAAAGAAGCTTAAAAAACTAATATTCCTGTAGTAAAACTAAAATTTACGTCTTGCATATTATAAGCCTGCTTGCTCGCGTAATTCTCTCGAAATTGGAGCAAAAGTCATAAATTTTAAACCGGTTTTTCTCTACACGGCGGAAATTTTTTGATAGGGTTTGAATTAAGACCGCAAAGGCTTTAATATGATATGTCACTCATTTCATTTTGCATGCAAAGGAAAAAGTAGAAAAAACTACAGCACACCCGGATCAATTGAGCAATCTCCCCCCCCCCCATTTTCGCGTGGGGGGGGGGGGGGAAGGGGGAGATAGCTCAATAGGTACTTGAGACGTGTTTATAACCACTTCAAAATTATTTGAATGATATGAAATCATAAATCAGATTCTTCAACGATAGTGGAACGCCAAAATTTACAATATCAAATCTCGGAGAACAGTTTTTGATATTCAGATACAAGGCTAGAGCACCAACCCTGGTAAGTCGCTTTGCTCGTTGAGGCAATGGTCGCCCAAACAAAATTTTCTCGATACTAATATAAAATAAACTTCAGTCAGTCAATTGATAGCGCGCTACGAACACACTAACAATCTACTTGCGTTTGCTGACGTCTTTTTGTAGCGTTTTACCGTTTTTGCTTGGGGAGGAGATAGCTCAATTGGTCATTACGGGGGGAGATTGCTCAATTGATCCACACACCCTATTACAAAGTTTCTCCCCGCTTTCAGTGGTTAGAACAAAAAGGTCCATCACTTACTGTTATGGTCGTAACTTGTGTCCTAAGTGAACTCATTTCAGACTGCAGCGACTCATTGATTGACAGAATTTCTTCCATTTGCTGGGAAACCTTCACTATCTCTTTATTCTTCGACTCACTTTCCTTACTCGCCATCTGCAGTTTGTAATTAAGATCGCTCTTTTCCTGTGCGTGATCAGATGCGGTTTGTGTTAGTTCGTCCTTGAGACGCTGAATTATGGATTCATTATTGGCAAGATCTTCTCGAATGTCTTCAAGCTGTTGTTCTTTGAGTTCGAGTTCTTTTTCAAGAGGATTCTGAGTTCTAACTAGCGCAACTGGTGGATCCTAAACAATTATGAATGGAAGAAATCCAAAGTTTAAAGAAAAAAATGTGATTTGGAATAAAATAGTCGTCGTATAAATTGTCAATTGCTATTGATGTAATGCCAAAGGAACTCTTTTTTGCGCATTGTTTTCAGTATGGTACAATAACTTATATTTTGTCTTGATCTGAACTGATTGAAGCTAAAAAAAATGCAAAAAAGTATCAATTGAAGCCAGTATTTATCTTGGCTCTTTTCCCTACCTCTTCTCTGGTTTCCTTTTCCTCTAGTAGTTTGGCGTTCTCCTGCATCAGATCTTCAATGGTTAGCTCTTTATCCTCCAATCTGTCTTCTAGGTGTTCCAGTTCGTCTTTCATTTCGTTGATTTTGGCTTCTTGCTCAGATATGGTCACTGAAACATGATTTTGCATCATTTTTTTGTAGATAGTATGCTTACAGCAGTTGTGTACTTTTTAAAAGAAACCTTTTCGGTCTTAATAGAAGGTATTTTTATTGATATATCAGACAGCTGCTCCTAGCCCAAAACAATACATTTTTTTACTACAGTGATGTAATAAGGCGTTTGAATTTTAGATTGCTGTGAATTTTGTTCTACAGCTGTACAGTGATGATTTCGGTCAATTTTTCTCTGTTCGAAGAGTATGTAGCAACAGTAATAGACTCAATTCCTATCAGTGGGAAAGTTCTCCATTCGCTCACTGAACAAATGATTGGCTTTATTAATTTGCAATTTCATCAAAAAGACGAAGTTTTGAAACCAATTTCAACTCAGTTATCTGGACAAAAGAAATCTCCTAAAAAGCGTCTGGCACCTGCGGGGAAAAGGCAAACTAGTCAACCCAAAGCAATATACAAGCCAACGCAAATGACTGAGTCCAGTACTATTGCTAGTAGATATTGTGACAACTTCAAAAGCAAGCCCAGATGCGCTGATCAACGCGACCCAGAATTTATCAACTGGAGAAAAGAATTTCCAGTGCAGTTTGTGTCCGTATAGTTCTAAAAACAAGGGTCACGTAAAACGGCATATCGAAATAAAACACATCCCCAATTCAACAGTTTTCAAATGTAGGATGTGCGATAAAACATGCAACTTGAAGTACAATTTGAAGATTCATTATATCAGCAAGCATGGAATGCCAGATGATGCCGCCCAAGTTATGGTCGGATGAAACCATTTGCAGTAGATGTGGCAGCTGAAGCTGTTGTAAGAATTGATAAAAACTGCAGTTAGATTTGTGTTCGATTGTTTAGTTGCAATCTCTAATTTCCTTAAAGTGGATAAATTGTTTATTGTTGTCAGAAATATTCTGATTGCTTTGGTTTTTAAATGTACGCAAATGCAGCCACACAATTACTGGAATTCCTTTCCAGTAAATCATTTGATTAAAATTTTTACATTTGTAAATTTTATCAATTTGATTGTTTATTGTTCACCAAGATATAGTTCTATATTATCGTAATCACTTTTCGTTCGCGTAAACAGTGTATGCTTTCAATGAATTGGCAGTGGAGCAGGAGATAGCGTGTACTCCATAGATTTCCTATATTCCTAATTTCGCGTCGTCAGATATAAAACTTCATTTTGGCCTTGCAAAACATTTCAGCCTTATAAAATCAGGGTTTTCTTCCGATACGCAATTTGATTCTGCCGACCTGGTCGGTATAATAAGCAATTCTTTCCACTAAGCGTTGACTGTTTCTGCAACTTTGGTGCAGAGGTAACTTTCTTGTTAAGAAGACAAGGGCCACGGGTTTGAGTCCGGCCAGGGCCTTTACTTTTGCAAACTTGAGTATTCCTGCTTCAAAAATCAAAGTTTTGGAATATCATTTATCAGCTTTTGAGGGTTACGTTTCCACAGCACGGATATTTTGAAGAACCAGCAATTTGAACAGTTTTGCAATGCTGTTTTCGTTCCGACCATTGAAAATGGGGAGGAACTTAGTATTCGGGTATTTTAAGTTTTTTGTTTTGTTTTCCACGCAAATTCAGGTAACATAAATAATCATCGGCTGGTTCGAGCGAACGACATTAAAAATTTTCCGAAAAAATCACCAGTGTTGACAAAAATTGGTTTGAAGTTTTTGATTTTTCGTCCGAGCGAGTGAGCAGGCGTACATTAGCGTATTTATGCTTAATTTAAGCCTTAAAAGCATATTTTTACTTAAGTAAAGTTAGTTTTAAGCACCATTTTAGGAATCAAAATCTTCAATAATTTAAAAAGTATCTGAAAAAAATTGGAAAGTTTTTAAAATATAAATTTTTTCAAATTTGCCTATTTTACGTTCTAGTTTTTTTTTCGTTCAGATCTTGAAAAAAAAGAACCATAATTTGAAAAAAAAACTAATGGTCCGAACATTCTTTGCTACCTGCACAGCAAACGGCTATCCCTGTTAATAGTGCTATGGATAAACGTAAATCGTAATGCAGTTGTTAAACAAATTTCGATTCAAAGAGTGGATATCTTTTTTTTGAAATACTTTTTTTCTGGTCACCTAATTCAAAAAATATGATTCGCTTTTTTTGAAAACAAACTATTTCATTTTAAAACAGAAAAGATCATCAATTTTCCCATTTTTTTTCTTTGAGTGGATATTCAAATTTAGAAATGAGAACAATAAAGGGAAAACTTGTTTTAAAATTTAATTTATAGCTAAATTTAAAGAGTACAGGGAGAATCATTTTAGTAAGCTGTAAAAGCTAAATTTTTAGCTACAAAAAAAACAGTTTGTTGATTCACACTGCTTTTACAGTCCGAAAAAATTTAAAATATTCACCAAATTTCATCCAAAAAAAATCGAAAAAAAAAATTAGTTTTTGTTTATGATATGGTTTTTGCAAAATTAAATCTTTATACGCTAACTTGATATTCCTATTTTCTTCCACAAAAACTGACCCTAATTGGAAAAAGAAAACTTATAAATTATCGTGATCAAATTTTAGGTGCTTTTTTCTCATGCAAATTTAGGTACCAGAAAATCATCAGAATGGGTCGAGAGTCATTTTAAAGCCCCTTTCAGGCGGATTCAATTATTCAAAATTTTGTTGGTTGGAAGTTTTTGATTTTTAGTCGTATTCGAGTAATTGAGTCGAACGAGCTGGCTTATAGTTGGAGGATAAGCATTTATTTTAGATGGAAATCCTTATTTTACTCCATCAAATTTGTTTTCTGAAGTATCTTTAAGCGTTTCGAGTAGTTTCTGCAATTTTTCCAAAAATATTTTTTTGACTTTTCAAATTTATTTTTGTTTTCCTACGAGTTTCTATAAAAAACCTCTGGTCGAATATACTTGATTATACTAACTATCGGATAGGCCTACATTTAAGGCTTTTTGTCAGATCACATCACAAAAAACGACACAATTAGAATCAAAGAAGTTTTTTTTTGTTGGAACTTTCTGTGCTACTTGCACAGCAACCGGCTATCCTTGTTTTAATAAGCTTTTTTTTGTTAAGCAATTTTTAAAAACAGAAAAATATGTTAAATCGGTGCGTCTGTTACCTGTTGTTGCCCGTTCTAGATGTCTATATCTTTAACAAATTTATCGGACAACGTTTTAAATTTCTGAAATAATTCTGACCTTCAAATTTAACTAATTGAAGGTTCGCGAAATACTTCATTGAAGGTTCGCGTTTGCCCTTTTATCGGTATGTTTTTGCTCTGAAAAATTTTATGGCAAATCGTTATTTAATGAAAAAGTTTTCTAAATTGGGCTCTTGAATTAAGACAAAAATTAATTTTTACGAAAAAGCGCAATCAGTTTTGAAAATTCGGTTGCAGTTTTAACGCCATTTCACTGTCTCAAGATCAAAATAATTTCAAAAATTTAAGACGTCCAATAAATTTGTTAAAAGCTATATTGGCTATTTTCGTGAATAGCAAATGGAATATGCTTGCAAAAGGGATACAAATTAACAGGGTCTTTTTCAGAGAAGTTTCTCAAATTATAAGTTCAAGGTCTTTCAGGGAAATAGCTTTAAACTTTTTCCTCAATTTTAAGCCGAATTTCTCATGAAGTAACTGAGCTGAGATTCTCGTGTTTGAATTTGTGTGGTAAACAGATGGAAGTGTTTATATTTCTCCCGGTATATCAGATTACTCAATTTGGAGATGAAAACGAAAAATTTAAAGAGAGCACAGGGAGAATCATTTTAGTAAGCTGTAAAAGCTAAATTTTCAGCTAAATTTTCGTGAATAGCAAATGGAATATGCTTGCAAAAGGTATGCAAATTAACAGGGTCTTTTTCAGAGAAGTTTCTCAAATTATAAGTTCAAGGTCTTTCAGGGAAATAGCTTGAAACTTTTTCTTTTCCTCAAATTTAAGCCGAATTTCTCATGAAGTAACTGAGCTGAGATTCTCGTGTTTGAATTTGTGTGGTAAACAGATGGAAGTGTTTGTATTTCTCCCGGTATATCAGATTACTCAATTTGGAGATGAAAACGAAAAATTTAAAGAGAGCACAGGGAGAATCATTTTAGTAAGCTGTAAAAGCTAAATTTTCAGCTAAATTTTCGTGAATAGCAAATGGAATATGCTTGCAAAAGGTATGCAAATTAACAGGGTCTTTTTCAGAGAAGTTTCTCAAATTATAAGTTCAAGGTCTTTCAGGGAAATAGCTTGAAACTTTTTCTTTTCCTCAAATTTAAGCCGAATTTCTCATGAAGTAACTGAGCTGAGATTCTCGTGTTTGAATTTGTGTGGTAAACAGATGGAAGTGTTTGTATTTCTCCCGGTATATCAGATAACTCAATTTGGAGATGAAAACGAAAAATATCACTTACCAGCAGTTTTGGTTAGTTTTTTCTGAAAAATTTGATCATTTATCCGCGCCAAAACTAAATGATATTATCAAAAAATAGTTTGCTACCGTTTCCCCACCACTTGTCATATTTGTTTATAAACATCAATTCGACGGTTTTTTCTTAGCCCCAGCCCAGCTCCCATAATTCAATCTTTGGCTTTTTTTTTCTGTGGGGGAGAGAGATGTCAACCATTTTGCCTCAGCCGGGCCCACCTTGAAAAGGCGGATGACACTGGGACCCTCCAACATTGACCGAAGCGGGATTTGAACCCACGGCCTTTGTGTAAGGCTGCTCATCTTACCAACTCAGCCAAAGGCCGTAACCATTGAGTTTACGAAGTTGTATAAAAAAATCAAAATATACTTGCAATTGAAAGATTGCATGTACGTTTATTAAGCAATATAATGGGACAACGTAGACAAACGGTCAAACCACGATAAAATGGTAAGTAGCATGAAAACTTAGAGAATCACAAGCTTTCTAAAGGCTAACCATGTCGTTTTTTGTCGTAGCCATTTCAGTGATTGTCGTAAATTTCTGTGTAACAATTTCGAATTCAGTTTGAAATTTTCCTGCAAATAAAGATTTTTGGGCGAATTGCGAGAGAATATTCAACGTCGACCGACGGAACAAAAATACTTTTTGAGGGCTTGTTAACAAAATATCCATCTTTCCTGAACGTTGCGTCAACATTGAGTTAAATCAGATATACTGAGTCAAAAGACCTGTATTATTTAACTTTTTTAGATCTTTGATTTACGGAATCATGTTTTCGGTCAATTTTTCTTTGTTCGAGGAGTCTATATCTGACTCTAAATCAAAAGATTTAGACGTCGCTTTGCCTATTGCTGGTAAAAATTTTCACTCCTTGACCAAGAAATTAATCGGTTTTGTCAATTTCCATTACGAAGAAAGTGAACATACAGAGCTTCGGTTGCCTCAGCATGGTCGATCGGCAAAGAAACGATCCCCTCCAGCTGAGAAACTTAGCCAAATCAATAAAATTAAAGCTCAGAAATTCACTCACATTCCTAGATCACAACCCATGGCTGATCAAGATGTCCTCACTAAATCTAAAGCGAACCCAGACGCTTTGATTAACACCACTGAAAGTCTTTCAACTGGCCAAAAAAAATTTGAATGCAGTTTGTGCGCCTACAGCTCAAATACTAAACGTAATGTGAGGAGACATATTGAAATCAAGCATATACCCAGTTCAACTGTTTTCAAGTGTCGGATGTGCGATCATACGTGTAATTTGAAGCACAATTTGAAGAGGCATTACATGAAGGTGCATGCAATGCCTGATGATGCTGCTCAGGCGATGCTGGGATAATTTTGTAATGGTAAATTAGAATGAAGACCCATGAAGTCCAATTGCGATATGTATCAGGACTAGTTACATACGACATTTTCTGTTCTCATGAAGTCAAGTTTTTTTTTACTTTACTTTAGATTTCTTGACTTGGGAGTTTTATTACTGATTTTTGTTTCCAAAAATCTGTTATTTAAAGGTATCATTAAAGATCTCTTTTTCCAAGCTTCTCTTATGTTACAGTTGTGAGTTTCCAAGCCTGGCCTCACGCTCTTATGACCACATTTCTTAAAGCATGAATGCAGGAGGTAAAACTTTCGAATGTGTGTATAGGTCAAGTAAAACATGTGAACAGACATGCAGTTTTTCTCCCAGTACAGAAAACAGAATTTAAAGAACCACTATTTGACTAGCATAGGTTTGAACAACAAAGCTCAAAAGCAATGATTGATTAGATTATTCAGTTGAACTTGACAGGTTTTATAAAAATGTCTTTCAAAAGTTTTACTCAGTTTTTTTGATAACTAAATGATAATGGTGTCGGTGTTTATTGTATGTGATTATGATTCATAAGAAGTAAGATATACTCTGCGACATTGAAAACGCATCATCAAGAATTTCGCAACTTTTTCCCTGCAAATTAAAAACGATTGAAGAAACCGTGAAAACTAACGCTTTTGAAACAAGTTTGATCAAATTGTCACAAATAATTTTTATTTAATTCTTTTCTAAAATTGAGTTTCCTTGTAAGCTTGAAATCAATTATGACTGAAATAAACCGTGAAAATCTAGTTTTGATGCTAAAAAAAGCTTATCCCTCAATTTTATTTAGTTTATTGACCGGATGAAGACGAGATGTTTCCAGAACTGTGACTGAAATAACGCTTTGTAATTAGCTTTATGACTTGAATCAGGCAAAGCATAGGTCAATTTTTTGTTATTTTTGCCCTAAAATTTTTTTCTTAAATTAGTTTGACTGGCAATTCTGTTGCAATCTATCAGAGCAAACCATCGAATTTTTCAAATTCTCAAACATTACACCCTAAAATACTGTGTGGCTCATCGAATTTTTGCTGTTGCATTTTCAATGTCGCCCAGTATAGTTATATGGTAAAATTTTGATTAATCGCCATGTGTTAGTAAAAGCATTAAAAATATTCGTTTTTTAATTGCGCGAGCAATTACTTGTACTCGGATACTAGAGTAATTGTATGCTCAATCATTACATTAGGGGGGGGGGCAATTTTATCTCCGTGTTCGCAAGGGATAGGAACAATTTTGTCACTCTGTGCTCGCAACCGGTTGGGACAATTCTGTCCCCCTGTGTTCACAGCGGGTAGGGACAGTTTTCCATCTTTCGTATTTCTTAAATCTTACAGCCATTTTTTCTTACAATTCATAATTTCATTTACTGGCCTGGAAAGTGCTGACCAATTAGAAGTTAATTTTGAGCATGTCTAGAACTTGAATTTTCCTCCCAATCAACACTTATCTTCGATTCTTGAAAAAATTCATTTGGACTATTATTTGTCTCTGCTTAATTTTTTGTGGGTTTTTATTAAATTAAATTTATTAAATTAAAGCTCAGAAATTCACTCACATTCCTAGATCACAACCCATGGCTGATCAAGATGTCCTCACTAAATCTAAAGCGAACCCAGACGCTTTGATTAACACCACTGAAAGTCTTTCAACTGGCCAAAAAAAATTTGAATGCAGTTTGTGCGCCTACAGCTCAAATACTAAACGTAATGTGAGGAGACATATTGAAATCAAGCATATACCCAGTTCAACTGTTTTCAAGTGTCGGATGTGCGATCATACGTGTAATTTGAAGCACAATTTGAAGAGGCATTACATGAAGGTGCATGCAATGCCTGATGATGCTGTTCAGGCGATGCTGGGATAATTTTGTAATGGTAAATTAGAATGAAGACCCATGAAGTCCAATTGCGATATGTATCAGGACTAGTTACATACGACATTTTCTGTTCTCATGAAGTCAAGTTTTTTTTTACTTTACTTTAGATTTCTTGACTTGGGAGTTTTATTACTGATTTTTGTTTCCAAAAATCTGTTATTTAAAGGTATCATTAAAGATCTCTTTTTCCAAGCTTCTCTTATGTTACAGTTGTGAGTTTCCAAGCCTGGCCTCACGCTCTTATGACCACATTTCTTAAAGCATGAATGCAGGAGGTAAAACTTTCGAATGTGTGTATAGGTCAAGTAAAACATGTGAACAGACATGCAGTTTTTCTCCCAGTACAGAAAACAGAATTTAAAGAACCACTATTTGACTAGCATAGGTTTGAACAACAAAGCTCAAAAGCAATGATTGATTAGATTATTCAGTTGAACTTGACAGGTTTTATAAAAATGTCTTTCAAAAGTTTTACTCAGTTTTTTTGATAACTAAATGATAATGGTGTCGGTGTTTATTGTATGTGATTATGATTCATAAGAAGTAAGATATACTCTGCGACATTGAAAACGCATCATCAAGAATTTCGCAACTTTTTCCCTGCAAATTAAAAACGATTGAAGAAACCGTGAAAACTAACGCTTTTGAAACAAGTTTGATCAAATTGTCACAAATAATTTTTATTTAATTCTTTTCTAAAATTGAGTTTCCTTGTAAGCTTGAAATCAATTATGACTGAAATAAACCGTGAAAATCTAGTTTTGATGCCAAAAAAAGCTTATCCCTCAATTTTATTTAGTTTATTGACCGGATGAAGACGAGATGTTTCCAGAACTGTGACTGAAATAACGCTTTGTAATTAGCTTTATGACTTGAATCAGGCAAAGCATAGGTCAATTTTTTGTTATTTTTGCCCTAAAATTTTTTTCTTAAATTAGTTTGACTGGCAATTCTGTTGCAATCTATCAGAGCAAACCATCGAATTTTTCAAATTCTCAAACATTACACCCTAAAATACTGTGTGGCTCATCGAATTTTTGCTGTTGCATTTTCAATGTCGCCCAGTATAGTTATATGGTAAAATTTTGATTAATCGCCATGTGTTAGTAAAAGCATTAAAAATATTCGTTTTTTAATTGCGCGAGCAATTACTTGTACTCGGATACTAGAGTAATTGTATGCTCAATCATTACATTAGGGGGGGGGGGGCAATTTTATCTCCGTGTTCGCAAGGGATAGGAACAATTTTGTCACTCTGTGCTCGCAACCGGTTGGGACAATTCTGTCCCCCTGTGTTCACAGCGGGTAGGGACAGTTTTCCATCTTTCGTATTTCTTAAATCTTACAGCCATTTTTTCTTACAATTCATAATTTCATTTACTGGCCTGGAAAGTGCTGACCAATTAGAAGTTAATTTTGAGCATGTCTAGAACTTGAATTTTCCTCCCAATCAACACTTATCTTCGATTCTTGAAAAAATTCATTTGGACTATTATTTGTCTCTGCTTAATTTTTTGTGGGTTTTTGATCCGGCAGAGCAAGGAGTTTTCAGCTGATTCGCGTAATTTTTGCAGTGATTCAAAGTCCCGTTATGTGTAAATTCATCAACTCTAAGTTAAAGTAAATTATCTGAATTTTTTCTCGCGTAAAATGGTTTGGGCTTGTGTTAGATCAGCATAGTTAACGATTAATGCGTGGTTCGAAAGGCAAAATAGATTTTTGTGCTTTCGTGTGTTTGAATAGGGAGCGGTAGCGCGTATAAACTTTGAGTTTTGAAAATTTGAGTTTATAGGTTTATTCAAAGCTAAGGATATTGTTCATCGACATTTATTTTTCATTTTAAACGTCAGTCGAGACAAATTTTTTGTAGATTTCGTTTTTTTGAATTATTCCTTACAAATGTGTTTTTCAGACTTTGTGGCTTCATGCTCGTTTTCTACCCGCTAGCCTGCAATTGTACGTTTTAGTCTTTATTTCAAGCGTTGAGAAGTTCTGCTTCGCCTCTGGGCTTAAATTTTAATTTGACTCCTAAAGGATTGGCGATGTTGCATGATAAGTATCCGATATAAAGGTGAACAGTTTGTTTTTATTGAAAACCAAGTTGTTTATTCAGCTTGGCATTGAGAGTTTTCGCTTAAAAGTTTTAATTTGATAGCGTTCTAGTTTTTCAGTTTGTTGTGAGTATCAAAATGTATTCCGTAAACGTTCTACTTGCTGAACAGATTCTTGAGTTTTTTGAACTGAATAAAAATAGTAGCGGTTTTGACCAAAAAAGGTTGTTTGAAGGAGATGTTACATGTGCAAATACTGGTGGTTACATGGGGAAAATATGCATCTCTGAATTACGGAACAGTCCCTCGCTTCCCAAAATCAATGAACCCATGTCTAATTTGTCGCCTATGAAATCACCAGCGAAAAGAAAAGTTACCAATGGCTCTGTATCTCAAATGTCTTGCAAAATTATTAAGCCCAAAGTTACTCTAAATGTGCAAAATACAAGCGCAGTTGTGACTTCCCAAGCGAACCCAGACGCTCTCATTACAACATCGCAAAATATGAGTACTGGAGAGAAAACCTTCGAGTGCAGTTTGTGCGGCTACAGATCGACTGACAGTAAACGGAATGTTAGCAGACACATTGACGCAAAGCATTTGGGGACAAAGTTTACTTGTAAAACGTGTGGCGCTACTGCTGCTGTGAAGTATGATATGAAGAAGCATTATGTGACTAAACATGGGCTGAGTAAAGAGGCTGCTGAAGTAATGGTGGCATAGATAGATCAAATAGCTCTTGAAAACATCTTAGTTTGATCATAGTAGAATTGTGTTTGTTCTTGTGCATAGTTTTAGGACATTTAGGACTTTTAGTCGTAAATCATACATTTAGGCCTATTGTTTTTGCAAATTATTTTGATTAATTTACTCAAATTTGCAATTGTTTTGTACAAATTTCAAATTTACGAGTCTCTTTTTTTCGTTTTAACAGTTTTTGCTGTTCTTTATATTTTTATATGTATATCTGACTCTCCTTTTCCAGTTTCTGTGCGTTATGCGTAGCGTTTAAGTTAGCCTTCCTGTGATTCACTGGCTGTTTTCCTCTGGAAAAACATACTGTGTTGTGTGTCAGCTGCTCGAACGACTGTTGATCGGTTCTGAACTATACTAATCAAAAACCAGATATCTATCCGAAGGATGGACTTTTTTCATAAACATGACGGTTTCTATGATATGAGTTATAATGAATCTTCAGATCAATATCACGATGGCCATGGTTAACTTCACCCTTAGTATATGCGAATCTTTTCTTCCTCCAGCTGACAGTAAAGGTGATAATCCGTTTTCTGGAAAGATTTTTCATTCGATAACAGAGAAATTTGTTGGCTCCTTCCAGCTACATTTTAACTACTCTCAGCAGATACCTTCAGAAAAGTTATCACAACCTGAGAAAAGCTTAATAAAAAAGCGACCAATAGCTCAACCCAGAGGCGCCAGTAAAGCAAAAACTACAAGAATTGAGAATAATGCGACCCCTTCAACTCAAATTTTTAATAGTTTTGGCTCAATGGCAATGGAAAAGCCAAATGTCGAATCGCTTATTATACCTACTCAGAACCTCCAAAGTGGCGAGAAAATTTTCCAGTGCAGTATTTGTACTGTATATTGTTCGAAGAATAAAGCGCACGTGAAGCGTCATATTGAAATCAAACACCTTCCGAGTTCGACCGTTTTCAAGTGTAGAATGTGTGATGTGACTTGTAGTTTGAGGTATAACCTGAAGAATCATTACATGTCGAAACACAACATGCCTGATGATGCTGCAAAAGCCATGCTATAGTGAAGTCATTTTTAAGACAAATAACAAGGTTTATTTATTAATTTAAAAGTAAGAATTAATTAGAAGTATCTAGACTTAACCGCTCAATGTTGTTTAGTTTAACTTGCACGGTAATTTTTAGATTGCTTCGACGAGTAATCATTAAATTCCTCGAAGCAATCTAAACTGAATCCGGTAATTCAAAGTTGCTTCGAGTAACTTAGAGATTCTTCTTTATATTTTAAACTAATGTACTCTCAAGTTTACTCAGTTTTCTTGGTTTTTAATTTCCCAATTTTGATTCTGATTTTTTAGGTGTTCATTTTGATCATAATTTGAAAATTTATTTAGACTTTAGAGATACAGATGTTTGTTTTTGAACTATCCCTTACAGAAAGCTTCATAAACTCCACCGAGAAACATCTTTCAACTTTCGGAAACTTTGTTAATGGGGATATAAATCTTGAAGGTACCAGCGAAAGGATAGGAAAAATGCAGATGCGCATTGATTCATCAAATGCTGTCTCCGATTTGAAAGCGAGTCCTACATTACAGCAAGCTGTTAAAAGAAAGCAACACGTTGCTCCAAAGCTGCCACGAAAAGAGTCAAAAGCCGCTGAAATGGACTCAAAGAGTGCTTTAAATCCTAGCTTAATTCGCAAGGCCAGTGTTGACGTTGACTCGATGTTGAACATCAGTAAAAACGTAAAATCAGGAGAGAAAATCTTTCAGTGTAGTTTTTGCGGCTACTCTTCGGCTTTCAGACAATCGGCTAAAAGACACATTCAATTGAAGCATCTTCCGAAGAACGAGGTTTTCAAGTGTCAGTTATGCGAGCACTGCTGTAATTTGAAGTTTAATTTGAAACTGCATTATACCAGTAAGCACTCGTTGCCAGAAATAGCTGCCAAAGCGATGTTGGAAGGGGTATGAAGAACCGAGGGTCGGAGCTCAACGCCGACTTTAAAAAAAAATACGCATGTCATGTCAAATTTATTGATTAGAAGATGTACAGTTCAAGTTTTTGCAGTTAAAACTATGTAAAACTTTCATTAGGAAAGATATTTACTTTTATATTTACAAGCATAATGTGTTTTTCTTACGTGAAAAAAAATACATTATGATGATTTTATAAAGTCTTTATTTGATTCCAAAGATTCGATGAAGATCTATGCCCTGTTTCTAGGTTGCTTTGCTTCATAAACAATGTTTTCGATCAGCATTGGCCTTGCAAGTAATTGCATGGAGAACCTTCAGGACTTACTTAACAAATCGGTTCCAAGTGGTTTTTATGCTGACATAGTCATGTGTGAAGAAGCGAATACCTGCCTAGGAAGATTAGGCATCTTTTGTGATCCAAGTAGAATTCTTCCTGAAGTTAGTTTCATGAGCAATAACTCAACACTCATTCCTTGGGTACAATCGAAACCGCCTGCGAAGCGCAGGTTACCAATCGCTTCAAATTCTAAATCTAAAACTGTCAAAGCTCCCGTGAACTCGCAGCAAATTCCTGTTGAATCTCTTATAATGAGCAAGGCTAACCCCGAATCATTGCTGAACATCAGTCAAGATTTAGCGACTGGTGAGAAAACCTATCGATGTAGCTTCTGTGATTACTTCTCTAATCGGAAAGATTCGGCTCGAAGGCACATTGAGCTAAAACACTTGCCTTCAAAAAGCGTGTTCAAATGTCAGTTGTGCGTTTACACTGCTAACTTGAAGCACAATTTGAAAACTCGCGTAAAGGCTCATTCCCTACCTGAACAAGCAGCAAAAGCCATGCTCGATTGTTTTTCATTTCATTTTGACTTTTAGTGCTTTTTAAATTATCACTGTATTTTGATGTTATGATTGTTCAATTATAGATCGTGTGTAGTTTTAGAAGACTAATGAATATGAGAGAAGTGAAAATAAAATGCTTTAAGTAAAATTTTATTGGCCAAAATTAATGATGTGCGGCACGCACGAACTCATAATTTCATCTTTGATTTTATAAGTGCTTATATAGTAAGAATATGACTCAATGGTGTCAGGGACGGATCTATGATTTTCTCGAGGAGTGGGGGTGGGGGGGGCGGAGTTTCAAAAATTTTGGAGAATTTGCTCGACTTTTTTTGAGAGGTTGACCAAATTGATTTTTCGAGCTCTCTCAAAGCACTAGAAAGACCCTGTTTTAGCCCAGTTTTTGCGCCGCAGGCAAACTTTGAAAAAAACAGGCCAAAAAGCCGTTTTAGGCAATTTTAGGATAAATTTTTCTAAAGGAGTTTTAGGTACTTTTTGGATAAATTTTTCTAAATGAGCGAAGGCGTCTTCAAAATAATTTTAGGGTCTGTCAGTCAAAAATGAGTATCTCAAAAATATTCCTGGGAGAGGGGGGGGGCGTCCGCCCCCTGTCCAAAATCCACCTCTGAATGGTGTTATCTGTTGTTATTGTCATTTTTATTAAACTGTGAAATTTTTTGCTTACTTCGCTTTTGAGCATCAGTAAAAACTAAATATTTTTGTCGGGGAAATTTTTCCAGGTAAATTTTCAAGTGACCACGGACATAGTGAATATGTTTTGTGATTTTGAAGTTTTTTCAGGTAAGTCTTTAAATTTGATCACGCGAAATTTGATCTTTTGTGGTTTGACTTTTGATATGTCCTAAGGTTAATTCAAATTCATGGCTAAAAGGAAGGCAAATAATGTTCTCCAGTTAAGAAGCGGTAATGGTGCGAAAACACATGAATGACGTTCATGTTCGAAAGTGGATTTTAGGTTTAAGATTTCACAACTGAATTTTTTAAAATGACCTTTAGATTCAGTTTTATTTAATTCGGCGCTAGTTTTAGGAAAAAAGTGGTGATCATAACATATTTCTGAAATTTAAAGAGCTTCAACGTGATAAATTTTTTCTGTGAAATTCGAAAATTTTCCAAAAAAGTCAAATTGTCAGTTTCTGTTTTACTTAAGTTTCTTGATACTTTTCAAACTGTTCGTTGGCTGTTCTTTCACTAGCAGATTAATACGAAGATTTTGTTTTTTTTTTCTAAAGAAAATGTTCAAAATAAATCTGAAGATGTCAGAATCTTGCTGGGAAAGTATTGAGCAGTTTCACACAACTAAGCTTGACACCTTACTTGCTGAAATTTGGTCTTCAAAACGGGGCGAAAAAATTGGAGTTATGGAAGCATTTTATGATTCTAGTTCAGAAAATTCTCCTGGTTTTTCTCCAACACAGCTTAACAGCCTAAGCGTCAATCAATCCCCTAAGAGAAAGAAAACATTTGCGGGACCAGTTATTCAGAAGAAGCCGAAAAGCAAGCCTGCATGTTTGCAATTGCCAGTAGATAACAGTAAATCAAATGGTAATTTTACAACAATAAAACCCAGTGCAGAAGCATTAATTAGCATAACTCAGAATCTGACAACAGGTGAAAAAAGTTACCAATGCACTATATGTGGTCAAACATCTAGCGCGAAAGGAAACGTGAAAAGGCATATTGAGCTGAAACATTTACCGAAGACAACAGTTTTGAAATGTCAGTTGTGTGAATATACAGCAAATTTGAAATTCAGCTTGAAGAGTCATTATACTGGCAAACATTCACTTCCAGAGCAAGCGGCCAAAGCAATGATAGACTAGCATGCAGAAAATTCAAATCTTCCAGTATGAAGATGTATGAAGTTTGTATTCCAGTATGAAGATGTATTTTAGTGTTTCTGTTTTTTAGTGTTTCTTGGCCACCCCAATAGTTGTCAATAGTTGTTGTTGGAGATGATTTTTCTATAAATTTCTAGTTTGAAAAAATTCGAATTTATCATCTAGATGTTGGTTTGGCTGTCCTTAAACCGATTTTTGTTACGCTGTTGTGAGCTCTGAAACGTATTTTTTGTTTTACAGTTGAGTATGCTTCCCTATATGTTCTATTGTTATACTGTTTGAGTCTGAGTTTCTAGTTATTTAAGCTGATATTTTTCCGGAGAAATACGCTACACTTCATAAATTTTAGAATAGGTGGTACATTTTACAATGCTTTTTTTTGCATGGACAAAATTTATCCGTAGTGTTTATCTTATCCTGGTAGTGTTATTAGATTCAAATTTTGAACAGAATCGAATATAAACGTAATTTTATTTTGAATTATCCTTTTCGTATTAGAAAGTGAAAATTTTTTTGAAAATTTTCTTAACCTTTTTTTGTCATTTTTATCTTATTGCAATAACATTTAGATATAATAATTTAAAAGTAACAATGATCATTTTTTTTTATATTTTAATAAAGTTGTACTATCTACGCTAAGATATCACCGAAAATAGATTGGAGACAAACGAGTCCTTTTTCCTTGATCGAAAATCATTCATTGTACTATGTAGTTTTTATAGGAAAAATGTTCACATTCAGATTGAACATCGCTGAATCTTGTTGTGAAAGCATTGAGAAACTTTTTCCGAACAATTTTGAGACCCTATGCGCTGACATCTGGTTGCCACAAATTGACGAGAAAATTGGAACTCTTGAAACCTTCTTCAATTCATCCCCAGTCATTAAGTCAAACCATGATTTTTCTCAGTTTCTAATGGGTAAAACTGTCAATAAGCAGCTTAGTAAACGAAAACAACCCCCCAATTTATCAATCGTACCCAAGAAATTCAGAAACATTGCTAAGGTGACTCCGTCTCCTGTAGTTGCTAGTGCTGTTGACGGGAGTCTGTTGGCGACGACTGCGCCCAGTGTAGAAGCCTTCATCAGTATATCCCAGAATCTCACAACAGGTGAAAAAAGTTTCCAGTGTAGTATGTGTGGCCATAATTCAGGACAAAAAGGAACTGTAAAAAGACACATTGAGCTGAAACATTTGCCCAAAACCACGGTTTTGAAATGCCAATTGTGCGACTACAGTGCTAGCTTAAGGTTCCAGTTGAAAAGTCACTATACTGGCAGGCACTCGCTTCCAGAGCAAGCGGCCAAAGCAATGCTAGATTGAGCTAAGGAGGTAGATATGTGAAGAACTAACTGAGTTAGATAAGAAATTTGTGAACGTATATTTTTATTGGAAGTTTTTTTCTAGAAAAAGCTAACAGCAATGGACGTGTCCCAACTAGTTAGTTTTTTTAATTTTTGTTTTAATTTTCTTGCTTTCCGGTTTATTGTAGTGGCTAGTCATCTAGTAATAGAGTGGCAGAATCAAAGTGACTGTACACTAGTTAATGAAGTTCGTAGCAAAACGTTTTCAGGCCACAATGATCTCTTTCAAATTTCACCTGACCGAAGAGTGCGTTGATAGCATTGAGAGTTTTAAAATTTCAAAAGGAGGATCTTTTTTGGCCAATATTGGACAGCTGGTAACTGGAGAAAAATTAGGAACTCTGGAGGCTTATGACAAAAAAAACTCAGTTAGATTTATTTTGCAGTCAAGCTAGTAGGACAGGTTCGATTACGCAACCGATAGTTTCAACCATAGAGTCACAAACAAGTTTTAAAAAGAAATCGATTAAATTTAATCCAGCTCCTGAACCAGCGAAAAAACCGAAGACAGTTCCAAAAAATAGTGCGACCCCAAATGTCTTGACCACCGGACCTAGTGCAGACGCGTTACTCACTTCCAACCAGAACTTAGACACCGGTTTGAAAAGTTTCCAGTGCAGCATGTGCGGCTATACCACAGGACACAAAGGAACAGTTAAGAGGCACATCGAATTGAAACATCTCCCCAAAACAGCAAATGCTTTGAAATGTCAAATGTGTGAGTATGCGACGAATCTGAGATTCAATATGAAAAGTCACTACATAAAAAAGCATTCGGTGCCTGAACAAGCTGCAGCAACGATGGTAAGCTAGGCAAGCATTACGAATTACTTTAACTTCTTCGTGTCAAAATGCAAGGTGATATAGAGGAAGTCTAGAGTCTGTAATTTTGATAGAACCGCTGATAGATAGTCTCAATTGATAGTCGCATTAAATTAATTACCTGATTAATTAAAAACTTATGGCCTGGTTTTTATTGTCATCAAGTTATCAGAGAAAAATACTTCATTCAATTTTTAAATTGCCCACTTTTATTCGGAGAAATAGTTCTAACTTGCCTTGCCCTAATGTTCATTCTCTGATTCAAAAGTTGGTTTCTAGATATTTGTTATTATGTTTTCCTTCAAGCTTCATCTATTTGAAAGTTGTGTTGCCACAATCCAGGATTGTGTGATCGCGAATTCCGTGCCATTTTTAGTTGATCTTATTTTACCTGCGAGTCATGAAAAGACTGGAAACCTTGAAATGATTTTCGTTGATTCTGCCGACCAAAGCAACAATAGTCCGAATTTCCTTGCTAAGAAAAGTGTTTCACTACCTAAACGTAAAATGCAATCAAACTACCACGTGACCCCAAGTAAACCAAAAATGATGACTACAAATGCCTCATCTGAAAATATGCAGTCTTCGGATGATTTGCTCACAACAAAAGCTAATCCAGAAGCACTTATTAACATCACCCAGAACTTGACTACAGGGGATAAAAGTTTTCAATGTAGCATGTGTGGCTATGTTTCTAATCAAAAAGGAACTGTCAAGCGCCATATAGATCTGAAACATCTTCCCAAAACGGTAGTTTTCAAATGTCAGTTATGCGAGTATACTGCGAGTCTGAGGTTTTATTTGAAAAATCACTACACTGGAAAGCATGCTTTACCTGAACAGGCTGCAAAGGCCATGCTAGACTAGCTAATCGTAACCTTATAAAAATAACAATGTCTTAGAACTCATTTAGCAGTTGTTAGTATCTTAATACTTTCGTTTGCATGAGAGTGAGCTTGTCCATTAAAATTTTCAGTGTAGTTCTTAGTTTTCATGGTGACCAAGAATACATCTTAATCTTTACTTGATTGACGTTTGTACAACCTAAGGAAGTTCAAAAGATGCTTTGAGGGATATGCTTTAGCTTTTGCTATATTTTCATCGGTGTTTTCCATATTTCATATCTATTACAAGATGTAATTTTTAGATCTTTGTTATTATGTTTTCCTTTAAAATCCACCTGTTAGAGTCTTGCATTGCAACGATCCAGGACGCCTTCGCGGCAAAGCAATTTCCAAGATTTGCTGATATTATGCTATCTGCTAGTCTGGAAAAAATTGGAAACCTTGAAATGATTTTTGACGATTCTGCAGACCCAGGCAACGGTGGTCTTCAAAAATTCTTTGCAAAGAAATAATCTGCACCTAAGCGTCAAATGCAATCAAACTCGCTCGTGCCTCCAAGGAAATCTAAAATGGTAGAACCAATTCAAGCGTGTGGTAATGTAATCTCAACAAAAGTTAGTCCAGAAGCTCTTGTCAACGTCACCCAGAACTTGACAACTGGAGAGAAAAATTTTCAGTGTAGCTTGTGTGGTTATGTATCGAATCAGAAAAGTGCCGTGAAGAGACACATTGAACTAAAACATCTTCCCAAAACTGTTGTTTTCAATTGTCAATTATGTGAGTATACTGCCAGTTTGAGGTTTCATTTGAAATCTCACTACACTGGCAAGCATAATTTACCTGCACAAGCTGCAAAGGCAATGCTTGCCACTGACTAAATCATCTCAGTCGTGATTTCAAACAGAGTAGATTTCTTTACCTATACAGTGGTTTTGTGTTCGTTTATAGTTGAGATTAGATTTGAAATTTGTTGTCAACTTAATTGTTTTGTCAATTTTATGCTCACTTGCATAGAAAGTTTTTAAAGTCTTAAAGATGTTTTTTCAGATCTTACCCTAAAAAATAATTTAAAATAATTTAATACCGTATTTGTAATTTTTTAAGAGATATGTTTTCTTTCAAACTTCATTTAATCGATTATTTTCTGGAAGCAAACCAGGGTGCTGTGATTTTAAAACCCTTGTCACGCGTTGCGGATATCATTCTATGTGACGAACATAAAAAAGTGGGAACTATCGAAATACTTTTTGATCCATCTTTGGACAACTCTGTATTCAATCCAGAGACCCCACCTATCAAAACTGCGCCAAAGCGAAAGAGTCAGTCATGTAATTTCGTTCTTCCTATGAAGCAGCCAAAGATTTTTGCTCCAAATATTATTAATTCACCTACAGCCGATACTGTTTTGAGTTCCAAAGCAAATCCTGAAGCTCTTGTTAACATCACTCAAAATCTAACTACAGGAGAAAAAAGTTTCCAGTGTAGCATGTGTGGTTTTTCCTCAAGTCGCAAAGATACAACTAAAAGGCATATAGAACTGAAGCATCTCCCTAAGACAACAGTTTTGAAATGTCAGCTGTGTGATTATACTGCGAGTTTGAAGTTTCAAATGAAAAGGCACTATACGGGCAAACATTCTTTGCCCGAACAAGCAGCCAATGGCATGTTAATGTAGATAGTCATAAAATCAGCTAGTGTCGGAGTAATTTTCTGTTCCTGGTGAAGTTCTTTCAATGACTGTTTATTTGAAAAAGTAGTAGCTTACTGTTATGCTGCATTTTGTCATTTTAATAGCGAGTCACAGCAATCATTGTGAAATCCTAATGGTTTATTTACTTTATGATCCATTTGGAATAGTTTATAGTTTATTTCAAATTATCGAATGGCGAAGATTTCGAACAGAGGATACAGTTACCTCGATTCCGTTTTGGCCTATGTCGAAACCAAATACCTCTTTTCAGATCCGATTATGGAAACGTTTGAGTCTCTCAATTTTTCCATCACTTTTAACCTGATACTGTTCGATCAAATTCTTGATTTTGAACAGCTGAATGTATTTGACATATTAGGTGGCCCTGATCAGGTCAAAGTTGGAAACCTAGAAGTTGAAAGGTGTTCCGATATGGTAGACCCTTCTAAGCATTTGAAACATCTATCACAAACAATTCCAAGCTCTGGAAAACGCCAGAATGTAAATCCAGTAATTGCTCAAAGGAATTCAAAAGCAGTCAAAAGTGACCCTCGAAGTGTGCATGCACTGGTTCAAAAAGACGTCGGCAAGATATTCAAAGATCTAAATCTAGTTCCTAGCGTCGCATCGCCTGCAGATGATTTGCAATGTGCGTTATGCACTCATCGGGCCTCTCATAAAAATAATTTAAAGACTCATTATAAGCTGAAGCATTTAGGAGGAGCTGATCTAGCTATGAGTTGTAGCATTTGTCAGAAGAAATGTACCACTAAAAGCAATCTTAAGAAACACATGATAGTTGTGCATAAGTTGTCTAGAGAAGATGCGATTAGGTTGACTGTATAGCAAGATGTTTTTTTTTCGTAAAAATGCTATGTTTTAAACATCACTTGCGTTGCCTTATGCAATTGACTGCCAAAATTTGAAAATGGAATAGTTTTTTTTGGACTTAGTGTGATTTATTGTTTTAAACTTAGCTCATTTTCGAATTAAAGTTTGTATGATGAATTCCTATTTACAAACCTTGGACTCTGTTGCAATTTATGTTAAGAGAAATCTGCAGTTTTTAGCAACGTTGTTTTTTTAAGAGTCGGTTAACATAGCTACCTATATAGGTAGCGGTGATTTGTTTTCAGAAAAAATTTTAAAAAATTGTTTACGCTCAAATTTGATTTTTTCGCGATTTGAAGTAAGTTATCTGTTCGAGTTCAGTTCATTTAATTTATTAAGAGGAAGGCAAGCTACATTATTGATCAGCGAAAAAGTAAACGTCACAAAAAACGTGATCGTTTTCCAATTTCTATTGTGGATTTTAGTTTTCAGATTTCGCTGCACAACAAAAACTTTACCTATTGATCCAGTTTTCTCAAATTGAGTGGTAATTATAAATTTTTCTTGAAATTCGAGGAGCTCTTTAAGGTCAGATATTTTTTATGTTGAAACTCGAAAATTGAAGGTTTTTCAAAAAACAGGTCAGCAACGTTTCTTTGAGTGCATTGACTCTTTTTCAACTCTCTGTTGGCTAGGTTTATATTTTTAACCTTTTTTTCAGAATCTGAAATTACCTAATTTTGTGTCAATCGAGAGTTTTATCAAGACGTTTGTTTTAGTTGAGGTTTTGGGTCAATAACGAACAGTGCTATATTGATTAAATATGGAAAAGAGTGAAGCCCTCAATTTTTGTTTGAACTTAAACCTCTTGCAGCACAACCGAGTTTTTGATTTCTCAAAGTTGAGCATAAGGGGTTGGAGGTCGCGAGAAGGTTAGAATAGGAAACATTGTAGTTGGAAGCTTATCGGCAAATTTTGCATCAAAGACTGTTGAATCAAAGACTCAAAAAGTTAGAGATAGCAAAACGTTAATTTGAGTTCAATGGTCCATAAAGATGGCGGCGAAATCTTAAAAGATCTCAATCTAGTTCCTAGCGTCACATCATCTGCAGATGAGATACAATGCGCCTTGTATAGTTATAGAGCAACGCGGAAAACTCACGTAAAGACTCATTATAAGTTGAAACATTTGGGAGGTGCTGATCTATGTAAGAATTGTAGCATTTGTTGGAAAAAATGCACCACAAAGAGCAATTTAAAAGCACACTTAGTTGGAGCTCATAAATTGACAAGGATGGATGACGGCATAACCTAGCTTAGAATGATTGATCCTATTTCTTGCTTAAATTAATGTTGATTGGCTTATTGAAGATGACTCTCATTTCTTAGGTTATGTTTAGTGTTTCCTTCAATTCAAGATAATGTATAATTTAGATGAGTGGCTAATGGACTATGATTGGTTATTTTTTTAAAATGATCATTTTTTAGCCCATAGTTTTACTGTGATATTCTTTCAATTTGGTCTAGCGTGGTCTGTTTTAGTAGACTGTTTTCATTTTTAATTGTTCTGTCATTTTTCTAGCGAATTTAAGTTGTGTTTACATATTGAACATGTCACGTTGCTTGTTTTTCAATTCTTATGCTAATTTCGCAATCTGAAGGCTTAGCTTGGTTTTAGTTTACAATTTTAATACAGTTTTCATTGAAACTTTTTAAACGTGATTTTAACTTGCCTCGATTTCAGTTGATAATTTGAGTCAAAATCACGGTGTCTAGTTTTGATCTAGTCATGGAAGGTTTTGAAATACTCGAATTTTCTATCAATTTGGATCTCTTGCAGTTCAACCGTGTTTTTGAGTTTGCAAAACTGAACCTATTCGATGTCGTTGGTGGTCCGTACCAATCAATAGTAGGAAACATTACAGTTGCAAGTTGTTTTGAGGAAACCGGTTGTTCTAGGAGTCTAGCTAGTTTGTCTCAAACTATCCAGATCTCGCGAAAACGTTCGAATAATTTTCCTGATGTTGCTTCCAAGAATCCGAAAGTATTTGCAAGCGTAAAAGCAAACTCAATGGTCCAAAAAGACGTCAGCAAGATTTTTAAAGATCTCAATCTAGTTCCGAAGATGACTTCGCCTTCAGATGATTTGCAATGTGCACTGTGTAGCTATAGGGCCACTCAGAAGTCTCATTTGAAAACCCATTACAAGTTGAAGCATTTGGGAGGGGCTGATCTAGCTATGAATTGTAACATTTGTGAGAAAAAGTGCAGTACTAAAAGCAACTTAAAAACACACTTGATAAGAGTTCATAAGTTGTCGAGGGAAGATGCGAGTAAACTGACGGTGTAGAACTCTAGATCAGACGGACTAATTGGATAAGGATTATGATTTTATCAGTATCAGTTTTTAGGGTATTTAGAGATCATTTATATTTAGAATGATTCTGATTCATAACCATTATATGCCGATGGTCGTATATTCATCAATATAGTTTTATCATTAAAACAAACTCTTAGTTTCGATTCGGTTTTCTGTAGCGTTTTTGTAATAAATCTATACTCGTAAATGCACTAGGATTTTGTGCTCGCCTGATTTTAATTGCTTTTCAGCTGTTTTGTTTGCGTCTTTTCCAACTTGCCACTAACAAATCGGTAACGTTTTAACTTTGAACATGCTTAACGACATGAGAAATATGCTTTTAAGCCGATCCCTGTTCGATACTCAAATTTTCATTTAGGATGAGTAGTTTTTTTATAAGTAGCAAATGATTTTTACTTTTCGCTGATTAGTTTTTCTAATTAGTTCCTGTTCATAATAATGGTGACTCACCCTGGTGTTGTTCTGCCTCCCTCCTGGCTTGTTTGAGTTTGTCGCCCATTAGCCCTACTTCCTCCTCAAATCTAACCCTCCTACTCTCACTCTCTCCCAGCCTCTCCTTCAACTCCTGCACTTCTCCCTTCAGTTTGTCCACCTCCCAAGTGGAGGTAGCCGCATCGCCCGCTGCCGCCTGGAAGGAACATTTTAGAATGATTCATCTACGAGGCAAATTTCGACAAATGATTTGCAGAGTGAGAGAGAGAGAGAGAGAGGCTTCAAGCTTTGAAACTGGCTAGTGTTGGGTGATATAGATAATCAATTATTCTAAATAGATTCAACATACTGAAAAGAGCATATACGAGCTTACTGGTTAAGAGTGGTCTTAAACCCGACTCTTGGAAAGTTTCGACGAAAATCTTTGCGAAACAGAACATTAAGTTTCTAAATGGAATCACGGTATTTTTATGGATAGTTGCAAACGTTATGAGTCGCTGCGGAATCATTTGATCGAAGAATTTCTGTATTTTTGTTACAAAAAAGATATTGTTTCACTTAAATAGTTCGACTACACACTGCCATGAAAAACATCCCCCCACTGCCAAAAAAACCGGAACCGACTGCACGCTTCGTTGGTACCTGAGATTGATCCAGTAGTGTCTCCAACTTCTTGTTCCTATCTCGCATATCCTCCAGCTGACTCCTCGCTCCATTCAGCGCCGCCTCACTCGCCCTCTCCTTACTTTCCATCTCCTCCCTACTCTTCTCTTTGTACAGTCCCATCTCCTCTATCAACCCCGTCTTCTCCATCTCTAACTCTTCGATTAAGTTGTCACAGATCACTCGTTGCTCCTCGAGTTCACTGAAAATGTTATGTAATGCTTGTTCAGGAATTATATGTTGACAAAATAAGTGGAGTAAGGCTCAAACCACCACGGAGGATGTTTAAACCAAAGACAGAGTTGCATGAGTGTTTCCAACTTGAACTTGAGTGTGTACTGCTTTCTAATTTTTGTTGTCTCGTATTATAGTTCTGTTTTTCAACTTACAAGTCCGACTCAGTGATTTGCTTCAGAATTTGTGATATAGGTTAAAGATTTTTGAGCGTCTGTTATTGGAGCATTGTATATTTCTATTACACTCTAACCTAATATGTTCTTGAGCCTTGTCGAGGTCGTCCAAGATGAGATTTCTCTCCTTGAGCAGAAACAGAATCTGTTCTCCAGGGCTCACTTCCAACAGCTCAGATAGACCCTCCTGAAATAGTTGGACACAGTTACCAAGAGCAAGTGGAATTCGTAAAGTGCTGCCCCTTAGCGAATTAAAGCTTGTCTATAGTTTGTGTGAAATATCATTCTGAACCTTCCTAGAACTTCAAAGGGAAAACAAATTTTGCAACTTTTAGCAGTATTATTCCGATTCCGTCGAATAAGCTCTACAAGAATCGAAATAAACCTAAAAATTGTTTCGCTCATTTGCTTTTGTTTTTAGCTGAAAATTGAAGTTTTATTTTAAAAAAATGGTGATTCTATGAAATCTAACAATCGCAACTTACACTCTGTAGTTCCTCGTCAATCTTTGCTCCGATGTCCTCATACTGGCTAATCTGCTGCTGCAGAACTGAAATCTGTTCATGCAGCCTCTCTAAAGTCGCCTCCTTTTCTTCTAGAATGTTCTGGTGGGATGCCATGACAGAATTGAGTTTTTCTTTTGCTAATCTATCTTCATCTTTGTTCTGATTTAAAATGCTACATTGTATTGAGAACTGAAACAAAGGGTATGAACATATGGTGACACGATATCAATAGAACTACCAAAACTTTTAACCAAAAGGTTTTTAAAATAGCAGGCAGAATTCACTGTCATACATGGAAACTACCAAAGAGTTTAAGTCATATAATTAAGTTTTTTCTTCGCTTTTCTGACTTTTTGTAACTCATCGGTAAAAATTTATTCAGCGTTTACTATTTTTTTTTGGTGTATTTCAGGTTTTCATTGAAAATTTCCAATGAACTGTATGTTTTGCTTGAGGTCATCGCGTTTCTTGTTAAGAGGTGCTCTGAAGCCTCCAAAAAATCGGACGTCATTAATTATTCAGTCGACATTGAAAACGCAAGTTGCAAACCCTGTCAAAAATGAATCAGGATACGGGCAATTCAGATACTTGATTGCAGCACCTCTTATTTGCGTAGGCCTCGGAACATGGCAGATCTTCAGACTTCAGGGAAAGTTAGAACTCATAGAGACAATAAACAGCAGATTTTTTGCTACGCCGATTCACTTAAGGGAAATTGATTTCACGAATAATGACATCAAAAATATCGAGTATACGCATGTTTATGTATCCGGTGAATTTGATCATGAAAACGAAATGTACATTGATTTCAAACAACCTCAGATGCCGGCGTCTCAAACCCAGTGGACTCTAGCTACGGGTTCTATATCAACACGAGGAAACTATGGAAGCCATATAGTTACACCTTTTATTGTAGACTCCGAAGATGCCAAAAAACTGAATTTACGAAAGGTCAAGAATGATGAACCGGTGAGAATATTGGTCAACCGAGGATGGGTTTCGAAACACGATGTTAGCCCTTCGAAGCGTCCTGAAGGTCAAGTAAAGGGTAAAGTTCAAATATCGGGTTATATCCGAGGCGAGGAAAAGAAGTTTATGAATTTCTTGATTCAAGATAACCAGAAGCCTGGGACTTATTTGTTCAGAGAGGTCAATAACATGTCCAAATATGGCAATACAGAACCGATAATGATTGAGCTTGACGAAGAAAGTTCTGTGCCTGGAGGACCAAATGGAGGCCAAACGATGGTTAAGATTTACAATAAACACGCTGAGTATATAGCCACATGGTATGGTCTGGCCATAGGCACTGGATATCTATGGTACAAACATGTGTACCAGGCGAAACCATTTGCAAGAAAGATGTTCTTCAGGAAATGAAACTGATTTGTCTAAATCAGTGAATTCATGTACAAAGTGCCGACTGTAAATATCTTTGAAGAGTAATTTAATAATCGTGAGGCGACAATTCGTAACAGGCGACAATTGGAGCGAGAACACTGATTCACGCGCAGTATTCCTTTCGTGCCGTGTGTAAGCGCAGCGGAGCGAGCGTATGATACTTTCCAATGGCTTGTTACGAATTGTCGCTAGTTCCGAATTGTCGCCTGTTAAGAATTGTCGCCCTGCCTTAATAATACAGCAGTTGAAATATAATTTTTTCATTGCAATTTTTTTTCTAGATAAAATGCCACGATGGTCTTAAATTTAAGGAACGAGCAGGCTTAAATCCTTTTAATGAGCTGATAACTTACCGGTAAATTACTATCTTCGGCATCTAAAATTGTATCGGACACTGTTATTTCGATAAAAGAATGCTTATCGTCAGTATTCTCTTCGGTCATTTTTAGTCGTTTCCAGAATTTATCCAGGTTAAATCAAAATTCAAATTCAGTTTTTCCTTTAAGCTGATGTGTTGTGGTATGAATATGAATTGTATAACGATCATGTGTTAAATATATTAACCTACGTGAGTGCAATGGCATAGTAGGAGCCAGGAATTGTCCCCAATTCTTTAAAAAATATTTGATCTGAAACGCGCCTTTGTTCCTAATTTTTTCATTCATTCCCTGCTCATTCAAACTAATATTGTAAACGTGCACTTATTATTTTTTATCATTTTGCAAAACGTTGACTAATATTTATTTACCGTCAAGTTTTTTTTGATCAATCACAAAACAAGGACAAAACGGGCTTAATTTACCAATGCTCATAATACGAGGTTGCCATTTTTTAGCAAACCAACTTTGATACCTGAAGTTTGAATAATTTCACGAGATTAAACTCATGAAGAATTGAATCAAACTGAAAAAACTCAGGAAGATTGAGGATAAAATTTTTGGACAAAGTGTTCTTGCGTTGAAACAGAAACGAAATACTAACCAATAGATGACCAATTTGTAAGCTCGTTTTCAATAGTTTGTGAATAAATTAATTGATACTAAAAATCAATTTAATCGAATAAAGATTACTAAAAACGTTATAGGATGGTGATAACTTATATAGAACAATCTTGGTAATTTACGAGGTGTATAGAGAGGTCAGGCAAGTTTGAGCGTGTGTGTAAATAATATGCGTAACACTGATTACAGCGGTTGAAAAACTAATGAATTGCATTCATTTTCGTTTGGTTGAGGTCTGCGTGAACACTTTTTTCATGTTTGGACTTTTACTACGTTTTACGATTTAGATTCTGCAACCAATATAAATATATATAAAATACGAAAGGATCAGTGGCTACTGGCTTTTTCTAACCACTGAAGTAATTCGGCCGAATTAGAGTCCATTTTTATGTTGAACTGTCCCATAAAAAGGGACTGCAGAAGTACTTTAACCAGTTAATACCGATAATAACAATGGGTTATTATTATACAGGGTCATTATTTGATCCCTAATATCGACATAGTGGCGAAGTGGAGCCACGAATTACTTGCAATACAACGGAAGTGCAGAATTGAAAACTAGGGAGGAGAAAATGAAACGGAAGTAACTAAATCGAACAAAATCACTGAGCCGACAATAAGCGGGCAGACGCCCAAGGCCGAAACCCAAAAAAGCCATAAGAAATAGTGTCAACGAAAAAAAAGTGCAATTAAGAAAAAGTTTTTTGGAACAACCATCGAATTTTGCCCTTCAAGCGACACAAAATGAGTTATTCAAGCTGATAAAACATAATCTGAAACTATTAAGGCCGAACAAAGCTTCCAAGGAATGTGCGTTCGACTCTCACTAAATCGAAAAATCGGTTTTGATGACGTCATAATAGTTACTTTCCATTCGTAGAGATTCGTCGAAACAAAAGGAAACATTGCTAAGGTGGCATCAAAATGGATAATTTAACATTAAGAACCTAGAAAATTTTCATATTCAGTTTCTTATTTAATAATCACATGGAATCACTTAATAATCACATAATCACTTGTAGCATATAAGATTGAATTGATAATTAAGAACCCTACTTTACTTTTCTCTAGGCTTGGCTTTTGTTCTATCATGTTAAATTTCAAGTTCCAAAGAGAGCTTCTTTACGCTTGCGATTAGCAAGCATTATCAAATCGGAATGTATACTTTTTTCGTGTTAACAACTTATTTAACAGAATCACTTGTATGTTAGTTCATAACAAAATCAAACTTCTGTGCGTCTTTGGGACGTTTGGTCTGAAGGTAACGAATACTCCTGTGACGACAAAGGCCATGGGCTCGACGACTCTGACAGGACCTGTTTTTTTCAAACGTTTTAAAAATTTATTGCTTTTGTTTCGTCGGCTTAGTTGCAACATTATAGAAATTTTTTGTTGTACGCATGTTACATTGTAAATGCTTTAGGTGCTTCGATACTTTTCTGTTTTATTCTGCCCAAATGTTTTCGGATTGTATTTTATCGGCTTAGTATCCTAGTTTTGAGATAGTTTCTATACGCCCCTCTAGATTGCACAAAACGCTAAAAATCTTGATGGAAATTATAAATTTTCATTACATTTTTTTCGTTTTTCTTTTCCTTTCTTCGCTATTTTTTTATTAATCACATTGCGTCTTTCGAAGAGCAAAAAAAATTTCTTGTTGGTGTGTGCTTGTATGTGCGTGTGGGGTTGTGTTTAAGGGCGAGAGAGGCCTAATAACTTTTAATTAGTCTTAAGTTTTTCGATTTTTTTTCGTTTTACTGTTTCGGTCTAATAGGTTTCGACTTATTTCATGATCGGCTTAGTGGCCTCATATTAGTTCATTAGATGAGCAAATCAAGTTTTATGTGTGTGTGTGTGTGTGTTTTGAGGGCGAGGGGATTGTTATAAGTCTTAGGTCTTGTGGATTTTTTGTCTTCAAAAAGGGTTTCTGCTAATATGTTTTTGGCTTCTTACCGGTTGGTAAATTTTTTCTGATGCGAATTTCACATTCTTTTGTCTGAGAAATTTTTTTACAACTAGCTTTTTTCATGTTGATAGATCTAGTGTTTTTCGACATTATCATTTTTTCCGAATTAGCGTCTTTCTTATTTTGTATCGCAAGTGGTGCGAAGCTTAGCTTCGTCTCTGTGTTGAAAGTTTTGAATCTGATAGTTTAAGAAATGCTGTTCTGGTGAACAATCTATATCGCTGTACTTGAAACTTTATTGAGAATGCAACAGTTCCTTAGCAAAACGTAGACAGGCCTTAAATTACACACAAGATAAAGTAGATAAATACTATATTAACAAATCAGAATTGAGACATGAAAACAAACGTACAAAATAATTAATCTTTTGTTATTCTTGCGTTAGTTTGTAGTTATTTTTTGACCTCTGATTGGTTAATATTTGTGTTTGTATACTTTCTGATGAGTATAAAATTCTGATTGTCTACTTATTGATCGCACTCCAAATGCAATAAACGTTATTATGTGGTAGAAAAGCAACGGCGTCATTTTATCGGTAATTTTTGCCCACAAATCAAAACCTATGTAGTATTAAACAATTGAAAAGCTGTTTTTTAGCTGTTTTTTTTTAATTTTGTAATTCATTTCTGATTGTTCTTGGAAATTTTTTGCACTGTTGTTTCAAAGTTTGCACTTGTTTTTAATTTTTTGTCACTAGTAATTTAAATATTTCACCAGCATTTCAAATATTAAACTAGTTTTTCAAACATGGCGCTGAACAGGCCGAAGCAAGTGTTTTAATTTGTATTAGATTGTTAAACTTCAATTGTACTAAATTTCTCAACACTCTTCTTAATATATCTTATAAAAGAGCAGATGGCCGAGTGTGCTATTAAACAAATTTCGTTGACAAACTCTTTTTATGATCTTTCTACAAACCTTTCTAATTGAAAAAATCTGGCTAAGTATGCTCAAGCTAAATGGATATAAAACCCTGAATCTCTACATAGCGTTAATGTTCATTTCTGGGATCGTTTCCACATCATAATTATTTTCAGCAATAAAAACTTTTTAACAGTATCAGGATACATCCTTATGAGTAAAAACATCTGCTACGCTATTCAGACTTGAGAAAATGTGCCAATTGAGCAATCTCTTCCCGCCCCATTCTCGTTTGGGGGGATTGCTCAATGGGTACTTGGGACATGTTTATAAACACTTGAAATTAGTTTAAATGTGTAAAATCATGAACCAGTTTCTCCAACGAATAAGGAACGCCAAAATTTGCATTATTAAATGTCAAGATTTTCATTCAGAGTGAAAAAATAATCAATGAAACTGGGGCTTATTAAGCGATTTTTATCTGTCCTAAATTGGAAAGAGCTATTGCGTACATTAATACGGTGCTGCAGAGAATAGTTTTTCGTATTCAGATATGAGGCTAGAGCACCAACCCTGGTAACTCGCTTTCCTAATTGAAATGAAATCGTCAGCCTTGCGTTCGCTAACTTCTTTTTGTAGCGTGTTACCGTTGTTGTTTGGGGAGATAACTCAATTGGTCCCTACTCCTTACAGGGACGGGGAGATTGCTCAATTGATCCGAGATAACAAAGAACTGTGCAAAGAAAACCGCAGTCTTTTTGTTCTCACATGCAGTGACCAGAAAATATGCCGTGTGATGGATTTTTCTAACCAAGTTTGACTCTTTCAAAGAGTGTTTATTTTATACGGATTCAGGTGGCAATTCACATCAAAAAACATCAGATTCCAAAAAAAATTTGAAATACGTTTTCAGAGACTCGGGGCAAAAACTGGTGTAATTATTTTAATATTCAGAGTCAATTCAGCGACGAACGTATGTTTCTCTTCCTTTCTAGTTTGACTAATTTCAAAAACTTCGATATAAAAGAATAGTTTGATATGGAGTTTTCCAAGCTTTAGTTTTCCGGCTTTCGAAGAAAGTGACGGAAATTTTTATTATCGGGCTGGTTTCTACTCAAAGTTCATTGTTTAAATTAATCAATTTTGATGTATTTTTCTGCATCATTGAAAACTAGGGATTTTTTAAGCTCAAAATTTACAGAATAATTCACCTGTGACCATGTTTTGCAAAGTTGTGAGGGTTTGAAGATTGCCAGTTTTACCAAGTTTGGATAATTAATCCGCGATATACACCATGCCATTAAAACGTGCGAGGCTAATTGGATTCGGCTCAGAAATTTATCTAAATTGATTATAGGCAAGCAAGTTTTTCTAAATGAAACGTTTTTATAAGCTACATATATATCACTTTTTAATTTGAAAATCGAGCAATGGTATGCAAAAAAATCAAAAAATAATTTAAAATCTTTTTTTTTCTGAAAATTTTATAATTCTTCAGAAAAAACTATAAACCAAAGACGTTGAAGTAAAGTCAGAACAATGACGCGCCGCCCTCAAACGAGCTTTCATGTTGTTCCAACCAATTTCGAAGTGTGGGAACGAAATTTTGGATGTGGTTCGTTTTTTCCAGACAAATTTGACTGCCTTTACAAAAACCGCCTTTTTTGAATGGTGAGAAAACTGGCCTGAATTTTTCCTTTTTCAGGCAAATTTAGATGAGACTTGGACCTCATCAATTTAATTCTACTACAAGTTAATCATTAATTTAGCTAATACTATTTTTCTTTTTTCTTGCAGTTAAAAGCCAAAATAGTCACTCGTGACCAAGCAGCAATAGCTAATTTCAAAATTGTAGAAAAGGTTGAGAACATCTTGCAAACAAATTGTGACAAACGGTGTCCAGGTGTAAACAAATTTTTAGATGCCAATGAGCTATCGCTCATTAAATGTGAAACACAAAAACTTTCAGCTGTATTGAAGCAAAATAGGTTGAAGCAAAAAATTAAAATTTCGAAGGTCGCGAAGTTCACTTCGGGATTTTTTCCAAAAAGTTTTCAAATACACCTTCAAATTGAGCGACAAAATGTTCTAAAAGTGGGTAAAGATAGTACCACGATTAAAATATCTGTTGAGACTAGATAAAACTAAGAATTTTAAAAAGAAAAGCACAAGATAGTTTTCTGTTGATCACGCTATTTAGTCCATTTTTTTACTTCGCTAAAAGCAAATTATATCACTTTGTAATTTTAATGGAAACAGGATTAAGGACAATGAGCAGTTTTTGCAAAAGAGACCGTGTGATTATGATTTTGAATTACTGGAGTGTTTCGACTACTAAGTGCGACTAGATTAATGAAAGATTTCTGTAGCAAGAAAAAAAGGTATCAAAATCGGGGGTATCTATAGTCCCCCAAACTACATGAAAAAAAAATTTCGCCGACGTGGCAGTGGCGTGATTTCAGTCATTCCAAATTTCAACTTATTCAAATGCATCTTTTCAAAATATATTGCGATCTTTAATGATTAACTCACTGCAGTTGATAAAGTTTGACTGTTTTGCGAGAAGTCTTGATTGAAATTAAATGATGTTTTCATCAGTTGTCAATATCAAAATGTTTAGTTTGAGAATTGCCATTTGAAGAAAGAAAAAATCAGCTTCAACTGGCAGATTGTTTTGTTTTACAGGCAGATTGTTTTTGAGTTTTGCAATTGCTGTCTTGATTTTCATCGATTTTCTAATACCCCCATTCATATTTTCCCGGGTCTATCAGGAATAATCTGAAATTGAATTAACCCATTGAATTTCAGCGGTGTTGTTTGACTTATGTAAGTGGAAGATTTTTCGTGAGAATATCACTTGCCGTTGCGTCTGTTGTCGTATAGATTACGGTAATTGTTTTGTCTTCGACTTTCTCGCGAATGAAATATTTTTTGTAACAAGATATTCTGAGTATTTTTGCATTAGAGAGTTTCTTGCAATTTTGATACAACTTAAATTGTCTTCTCCAATTGAAGTTGGTTTGGACTGTTTTAACCCTTTTTGGCGAGAAGACTTGTAAGAACAATGCTTCCTTAACAGCTGAAGCCAGCGATTTGCCTTCCACTTTGCATGAAGATGGTGACACATTCGGTTGCTTTTTGGCTTGCCAACTTATAGCGCCCCCACTTTGCCCACGCTTACCGTGGTATTCCGTTGTTGAGCATCTATCTTTTGTCTTGCCGCTCCGTTCAGCATCTGTTCTTAAAATAATTCAAATTCGTGATCCTCGGGATTAGACGTTTTGAGTTTTTTTTAGTGTTGGAGGTAGTCCAAACTCATTTAAGGGCAGACCAATGTTGAGCAGTAGCTGAATTCTTGAATCGGGATAGAAATTTTACAGTCCGCATGATATCACGCCTAGTTTGCTTAGCTAGGAATAATAAAGAACCTTCTAAATTTCTTTATGGTTTTGGGCACGCTAGTTGTGAGTTTCTCGATTCTTTAACATGTTTTACCTTTTTTTCTGCTGGTGGTTTTGACGGCTTACAAACTTGCATGTTAAATTTTGTGAGAATTCATTTTATAACACTCTTAATCTCGTGTGATAATGTTTTCTTTTTTTTTTTCAATTCAATTTTCCAGAAACTACCCAAGTTCTTCTCTAACATCCATTCGAAACTTGCTTTCAAATGAGGTCTTAAGATTCTGCATATCTTGTTCATGAGAGCCGGCTTAAGTTAGTTCGTTTCACCTAGCTTAAAGCGTAAATTTTCTTGTTTTCTTGCTAGTTCTTGATACCTAATTGCTAGTTCTTGATACCAATATTTATATGCTAGTTTCTGTCCTGATTTTGATTCATTAACAAATGGTGTTTCTTTGAGAGTACTTTTCACAACTTTCAGGCTGCTCGATATAAACCTCTTCATTCGACCTCGGATAAAGATATGCTGACTTGAAATCCAACTGTCTAAGCTTTCTTAAGCTGCTAAACATATGCACTTGTCGTTGCATATGTTCCGAAGTACTCGAGACCTCCGAGTCGTTTGAAACCTTAAGCTACATATCGTGCTTTGTATTTTTCGATCCTTTCCACTTTTTATTAACTTCACTATATAAACGTTAAAGTCGGTGTGCTAAGTACGCTTAAATTAGCATAGATTGATTTAGCTTAGATCAAAACAGACAGGTTCGTCTTTTTGACTTTTTAATTCAGCAGTTTCATGTTGAGCAGGAAAATTGTTTTCAATGAGAATAATACTCCTGACTCTGCAAATGCGTCTGTTGTTTAATTAGGTCTTGGCCTAATTAGGCCGTACTTTTAGCATTGTATCCAAAGAAATTATGTTATTGTGCACTTGGGTCAAGTTTTGATTTCGGTTTATCAATTGTTTTCTCAAAAGCAAGACATTCAAATTTTCAATGAGATTAAGACTCCTCACTCTGCATACGCGTCTGTTGTTTAATTAAGTCTCGGCCTAATTAGGCCGTACTATTAGCATTGTATCCATAGAAAATATGTTACTGAGCACTTGGGTCAAGTTTTGATTTCGGTTTATCATTGTTTTCTCAAAAGCAAGACATTCAAATTTTCCTAAATATTTTTGAGTTGGTTAGATTACCAAACATTTTTAAGACGCTGAAACTTTTTCCATAGATTTTCAGTAAGTTACGAGTGTGATTAGTTTTTTCCACAGCTCTGACCCAAAATTATATATTTTACCAAAACTTGCTTGTTTTATAAGACATCTATCCATTTTCTTCTCCTTTTTGTACAGGACTGTTAACGTCTGTGAACTGATGCCTAATTTTTGAATGTACACAAAACGTTTTGTTTTTAGTTTGAGTTCTGCTAAAATGTTTTCTCAGAGTTTTTTTTCTGTTAAGGCTTGAAAAAGTTAGATTACCAAGTTTTTTTTTCAATTTTTGAGCGACAGAATTTATGTCTAGGCCATTTTCGCCAAAAAGCACGACATGTTGAAAACTGTTTTTTTTATGCATTCGTTTCTCTTGTGTCTTTTTATGCCATATGCATAGCATGTTACTGCTTTCGAGTATTAGGAGAACTATTTTGCTTTGAGTCTGATGCTGAATTATGTTATTTCAAGAAAGGTTTTGATAACCTAGCCCTTTGGGGGACATTGCTATGTGCTGTTCGTGTTCATCCTTACAAGCTGATCTGCGTTCCTCGTTGTTTATTAGCCTGTTTCTCAGTTCGAAAAGGTAGTAGAAGCATTGAAACTTTCCTGCACCACACTGTGTTCGGATCGAGGAGGTAGGTCATTCACTAACATCGCTTTGAACAAAGTCTCTGGCATCTTTTCCCCGGCATGGTTAAGTCTCGTGTCCAACTCCTGTGCTCGTATGAAGTAATGGAACATCTCTTCATTGTCTTTGAGCTAAAGGAGTGCCCACTGTGCTTGCCTCGTCGCTCTCAAAACTGCTTGAGTAGTTTCCAAGTAGCTTGAACGTCGCCTTTGCCTTTCCTGTCGACACCCTCATGACTGATCATCATCAAGCTGGAGGAATCTATTCTCATTGCCGGTTAGCACAAAAGCATTTGTGTCGCTCGATGTCAGATAGCTAGTTTTGGTACACAAGCAACTCTCTGTCGTGGTGTTTGGCTTGGTCATCCGCATTTGGTGTTGCACTCATATCTGTTGGCTCGATCAGATCTTCGTCTCCATCTGTGAGTGTGTCATAGAAGCCTTTGGTCTGGCAAAATACCACAAAAAGATGCTTCAGGCGTAAAAGTCCTCCTAGATGCTTGTGAACCATTTGATTTTGGTATCCATTGAAAAGATCGCTATTTGAGTAACATTCTCTGCTGTTGTTGAGTTTTTGAAAACATTCAATAATTAATCACAGAGGGTCTCAAGCTGAGCCCATAATTTGGTTGAAACAGAATTAGAGACAATGAGGAAGTTTTTTCAAAAGAGCTCGTATGATTGATAGTTTTTATTTACTAGAAAATTTAGATTAGTAAGAGAGACTAGATTGTTGAGAAACTTTTGTAGCGATAAAATATGATCAAAAACCCGAGGTTTTTATATTCCCCCAAACAAACCCTTCTTGTTTTTGTCGACGTGGCAGTGGCGTGATGTTGGTCATTCCAAATTTCATTTTCCTTAATTGCGCCTGTTATTCAATTTATATCACGCTCTTTAAAGGTTATTTCCCTGCAATAAAGTTGGATTGTTTTGCATGAAGTCTTGGTTGAGTTTTTTAATGTCACTCATTTTCTTAAAATGATCACTACTCTATATACCTTAAAAAGCGGTAGGATTTTTCAGGGCTTCGCCCTGATACGAGCAGTCTTGTTTTGATTGCCGGCGAATTTCATGCCGTGGCAAAAACTCACCCCCAGTGGCCTATGCGCCGATAACAGCAAGGCGTTTCCATGAACAATCCAGTCCGTATCTCGGTACTGGCAAGCTTGCAACACAACCGGGCCATTTGTGTACAATAACTCTTACAATTTATTCGTTAAAAATTGACAAATCACATTCTAAATAAAACGAAATTATGAGATAAAATAATTTATGACGTAATCGGACAAAAGTTTCTAGAACGAAATTTCTTGCAGGATGAATCTGTTTGCACCATTGGAACTCTACTGTTTAACGGTTACAAAAATATAGCGAAAAAATCTATTGCTAAACTGTTGAATTATATTGACCTAAATTACCCCAATAAACACCGACAAACATTCAATCATTGCTGCTGATATTAGAGCCAAGAATGTTTATTTTCGGCACATATTTCCGATTTTTGGTTCATTAAAAACTATTAAATGTATTTTAGAAATTTTGGCATTGTTCTCGGCACTCTATCAACTTAATTTTAGCTTTGAAAACAACATTTCATTCCGTCAGCGCATTATGAAAAAAAGTTTCAGTTTAGTAGCGGGCTTAGAGGGACTTAAAACGTCTTTTTTAAAATTCGCTGGCATCGCAAAAAATTTGTTCAAAAAAGAGTGTTTTTTTTGTGATATGGCAGAGTTCAGAAAATCAAATTGTTTGACTTAAAAAAGGCCAACAACATTTTAAAAAATATTTTGAAAATACGCTCCCCCCTCGAGAAATTCCTGTTCAGCACCAAACGGTTTGTAACTCTCCGTTTTTTGCCGTGCCGAAAATAAACATTACTGATTTTAACTCATGAATTTTCTATTCATTCTCTTCATCTTCGGCTGAAAGATGATCAATTGGTTTGAACACCTTGTGCACCTTCATCCCATTGCACTCCATGTTTTGTCTCATGTTTCCCTCCTCATCAATGTATCGAGTCACCACTGCAGTCACCTGTTGAGCATAACATAAAATAGACAGAATCATTGAATGAATGGAAATAATAGATAACAAAAATCTACAAATCTTTCGCATCTAAAAACTTGATGATCCGCAATCGGTTAATTTGATGATCCGTCCATAGGAATTTTGAAACTCGAAACAAAAAATCCGCAGGCCGTAAAATTTATTTCATCAATAATTTAGTAGTCATTGATAAATTACTTTCGTAACCGTTGTTGAAGGCTTCCGCTATTTATTCACGGAACTGATATATAATTGCTTTTTTGAACAGTTTTTGCTTGATTTCAATCCCCCCTTTTTCCATCCCCCACCTCATATAAGCATCATTTAAGGCGTAATGAGGAGTTTTACAAGGTAAATATGCCGACCAAAAACGTGTGTCGTGGCCTAATTAGCCTGCATGCCAATTTTTGTAACACTCGGTCAAAGTGAACAGTAAAATTACTTGTAAAATTTCGCAGGTGGGGAAATGTAAAAATAGCCTAAAATTCTAAGACCTGTTGGTTTTGATTAGTCGGAATGATACACTGCTTCAACACTTCACCATTTTCAGTCAACTTGAAATAACTCGTGAACCTATTCAACTGCACCACGTGATCTTTGATTGCGTCATCTTCGCTGTCGCCTCCTTCCATTTTTGGTTCGAAGGGACCCAAAGTGTATCGCAACATGTCATTAGGTGCCTGGAACTGACTTGTCATGGTGAGGTAGAACTTTCCAGGGTATTTTGTTGAGCCTTTGAATCGGGCGATGATTTTGCCCTGTTTCATCAGACTGCTAATGAACAGATTGAGGCCCAGTGCTTTGTAGAAATTCCTGGATGCTTCCACGTCTGACGATTCAAGTGGCAAAAGTTGCCATGTTTTGCAAAACTTTTCCATACGGTTGAACTTATTGAAATATGTAAAATCACTCAAGTTAAAAGTAACGCTTCAAAGACACTAAGCCATTTGAAAAATTGAAGTAAATATTAAATACTATATTAAACGCACATGAAGTTTAAATTGCAACACAATAGATGGTCCAGTGGTTTCCTACTAATTATGCGCTATTTTCCATGGTTTCTGGTTTTGAAAATGAGCTCTAAGTATATGTGGTCTGCGAATGATCACAAATATTCCAAAACTTTAATTCCATATAACAAAAATGTCCACAATTCAAAACATACACAAAATTTGTCCATTAACTAGATAAAATCATATAGCAAGTATAAACGACTTACCAGCGTATAACTTTGTTACAGAAAGCAAAGGACTTCAGGATTTAGAATTTTTGCTCTCAAAATTAGATTTAAAGAAAAAAAATTGCTCAAAAAATCGAGAACAGTTTCGTTTCCTAGCTTGAAATTTTTCAAAATGTTCTGTTGATGCAATGCGAAACTTCTGAGGTAAGAACTGCTCTTCAGAAAAAATTCTTGCTTATAAAATTCTAGAACAAAAAAATTTACGTGACACTAATTAATTAAATATAAACAAGACTGCGCCCATCTGACTGCAGCCATCAAAGCTCGGCATTTTTTTTTCAGTTAATTGTAAATAGTTTCGGCCCATTTTTTTGTCGCTTTGTTTCGTCGTCTTGATCTGTCCTTCTGTTGATTGGGATAAAGTAGAATCTCATGGAACTTTTACCTGTCTCTTACGACATTTTGAGTATAATCCCAATGAAGATTTGGTTAAGGAACAGATCAAAATTCATTAGTTTTGTTCAACGAAAAATTGGGGGATGTGAATAAATCTTAAAAGCAACATAAAATTTGCTTGCTCAAAATCCCAATGCTACTTTTTTTGAATAAAACTATTTTTTTCAACCTCGTCCTTAAAAAGGTTAAGTTTTGGTTCGTGACATCGAGTTTTGTTTTGTCGAGGAATGTGCACATGGAAGGATGGCTACCTTGAAATAGATTGCAGTTAATTTGTAGTTTGGATCAATTAATACTTACAGTTATTGTTGTTCGGGTTAAGTCAGAAAGCTGCTGCTTTTGATTCGTCTCAAAAAATCACGGGAAATAAGGGCACGCGACTATTTCCTTTTGTTACCCTTTGACATAACTTCATAGAAAATAGAAAGCAACCTCGTTTTAGCTTTTCACTTTTTTCATTTTTTTGATGACTTGGTCACAAGCAAGCTCAACCATTTTGGCGTTCGACCAATTAAGGAAACTTTGAAAATAATTCCGCTTGCGATTAGCAAGCGCTATCAAAATGGAATAGATACTTTTTTCGGACTAATAACTTGTTGAACACAATTACTTGAATCACTTGATATCTTGTCTCATAATGAATTCAAGTTTTTAAGCGTCTCCGGCACGCTTAGCCTGGAGGTAACGAATACGCAAAGACCTGGGAAGGCAAAGACCTCTGATTCAAATCTGACCAGGACCAGTTTTTTTAAATTGGAAATGTTTAGTTTCAAAAAAATTGTTATATGATTATTTTTGCCTTCTTATGTTTTTTGACTTAGTTGCCACATCTTAGAGTTTTTTCCTGTATGCATTTTTGATTGTAGTTTTTTTTGTGTTTTCTGTTAATCCTGCAATATGTAATTCTACTAGCCTTGACTTTGTATATTTTCCCTTTCGAGGGAACAATTAATTGATTGCTTTCCTCCGGACCGCACACAAAGTTTAAAATCTTAGAATAGAAATTATAGTTGTTTTTTGATTTTCAGTTTCTGGAAAACGGTTTATCGATTCTCATTAACGCCATCAAATGTGTTTCTGGGCATGTTTTCCTCAAAAAGAACATCATTCTAAAAAACATTTTGAAGTTTTTAGTTGTGGCTACCTCGAGTTACCTGGACTTAGTTGCTTGCTTTTCTGTCTGCTAGCTTCAATGCTCTTTTTGTGGTATCGCAAAAGATGCGATGCTTGACTTACGATAACACAATTTATTTTTAGTTTTTTTCCTCGATGAGTAAAAATTTTTTTGGATGCAGATCTATTTTTTCCATGCAGTTATTACTATCTCCGACACAGCTTGTGGGGGTTCAAACTTTTCATCAGGTTAAATTTTAACACTGATTTTGACGAAAAGTAGCTGACATCTTTTTCAGGTTTTTTCCCATTGAAGCCCCTCCAATAGATTATAGCTCCTTCAATAAAAAAATTCTGACGAAACATATAAACACGCACAGTGAAAAAGCACAAGCATCTGTTTTGTGCTTAGCACGTATTTCTAGGCAGCGCTATGTTCAATTGAAACAAAGCATTGATGCGCACCTGTAAGAACGCACATACGAATGAAAACACAAGCTTGTTCTAAAATCATTTTAAATTTGGCAAATTTGGGGGGCTATATTTTTTCTTCCGCTACGCCGAAGAGGCTAAAGGGAAAGTGTTTTCCAGTTAAAATCGGCTAAAGTTTTATCACAATTTTATCTTTTATTTGTTCTTTTTTTTGTTTTCATAACGCTTATTTCAGTCATTCATTATTAAAAAAAAAACTGAATTTTCTGATAGTTTCTAATTTTTTTTCTCCATTCATCGTTGTCGAAACCTTCTGCGCTACTTCCACAGCAACCAGCTCACCTCGTTGCCTTTGATGCATCTAAGATGCTGCAATTCAATATCAAAAGCAGCGGTCAAGATCGGACCAGATTTTTTGTCCGTTTTTTATTAAAACAATTAAGAAAAAATTGGTTTATTACTTCGACATTTTTAATCACCTTGCAATTTGTGTGCTATTTAGGTCCAATAAATGCCCGCAGTTTCATTAAACAAAAATAAACCAGCACGTGTTTTCTGTCTAATGTTTTAAGCAAAATTTTAATATTTCCGAATTACGCAAGATGTTTTTGAAAAATTAAACAATTTTAGGTTTAAAAAACTTTTTTTTCTAATGGTATCCTAATTAATTAACTAAGAAAATTTATTCAAATTCGTTTTTTTTATTTCAAATCAATTTTAATCAAAAGTTTTTTTTTATAGTTTTGAATTTCTGCAAGGTTTAGATACAAAATACTATTCACAAAGAGTGTTTGCTGTAACAATTTTGATTAATTTTGAGTTTAGTTCAGTGATTTCAAATAAACTCCTGGTTGCCCTCCTGGTTCCAGTACAAAAAATAAAGACACACTGATCACTAAACTTTAATAGTAATACCACTCCACAAAACAAAAACTGGAGAAAACAACGCAAATTTTGAGGATGACTCTATCCTAATACTTGTCATTAATCCAGACAGCAATCCATCACAAGGACAACTACAATTTTTGATACAATCTCATAGCAAATTATTTTACAAAGGCCATAGTTTATGTTGAAACAAATTTCCAAAAGAAGAAGTATGAAGAAACTTAATCGACCACGACTTACCAAGTCTGTGCAATATAACCTCACAATATGGAATATTCCCAAATGAAATCTTACCACCAGTTTGAACTAATAACAGCCTATCGCATAAAATACAAACAGATGACATAGAATGAAATTTTTCAACAGTTTTTACAGTAAGCTATAAAAACATACGATATCAATGTTCACAATGAGCGGCTTCAATTTTCTCAAATGATAATTTTTTAAAATTATGTACAGTTAAATATCCATCTTAAAGGCAAACGAAACATTTTATGCATAACCGCAACAAAAACACTACATGCAAATGTAGGGCAAGAAATTTAAATTTATTTTCAAAAATTGAAGAGAAACATGAGAAATTCATAAGAATACTGACACAAACGTTCTAGTAAAACTCGATATTAGTAAAACTCGAAAAAAATTACTTTGCAAACAAAACTACAATGAACAGCTAAACCAGTTCCCTTTGGTAAATATTCATCTATGGATCATCAAACATGCAGACCGATAACCAAAAAACTTTCTTCATTAGAAAAAAAAGCAAAACAGAAATCGTTATTCAAAGCTTAACTATGATTTTTTTGCCAACAATAATATCAATAAATCATAAAAAGACCAAGCTCCTTCAAAACAATTGCAACCCTCAGACTGTACCTATTACCACAAACAACCTAAATTTACAAACTAATAATCAATCAGCTTTCATGATAACAAAACTATTCAAACAAATCAATCTGAAAAGTATCAATTTTTTCATCAAGACAAGCGGTACAGACAAAAAAATCTAAACAATTTCTCATAAGATGAAGATTCTTTTCCAAAAACCCAGGAACCACTATCTGATTTTGTTCAACTAATATATAAAAATTACCACAAAAACAACCATTATTTTTCGAACCCCATTTAGACCTACACAATGCGGAAAAACAACAAATTAAATTCCAGGAAAACCAAATCTCACCTGAAACAATAAAAACGAAATACCCTTACCATATTGCTTACAATAACTTGAGATCGGTAGGCATCAGGTCCCGGATTATACTCAAACACCAAATTGAGCAGAATCAAAACAAATAACAAAAATCAATACCGTATGGGTGAAAAATCACTTACATCGAATAAACGCCAATGGTTTTCACAGTAACATACCTTCAATTTTCAGTTCAAGACTACTTAAATGCCGTAACAGCAAATCTGATAATAAAAACAGGCCCAGAACCTATAACAACTCAATTCATCACCAAAACTAGAACATGCAGATACAACAATAAAAATAAAAGAAGCAGATAGTTAAAAGTTACCATGAGTTTAAATTACTTCAATAACTACAACCTTTGTCAACAATCAACACGACTCTGAAATTGAATTAGAAGAAACAATCACTGAAATACTTCAAATATAAGACACAGATCTACATTTTAAAGGAAAGCCTTCACTCAAAAAATAGAGTAATTTTTGTAGACGATACGTACACAGTATCGCCCAGTCTCGACAAAAATCACAATAAATCAAATTGACCACCAAAAGATAAATAACCGAAAGAAATTTTTTAGCAATACAAGAAAAAAGAAAAAAATCATCAATTCAAATATTCAAAGTAGAATTAATATTGGAAGTCCACAACCATCAAATTCTAACTACTACCAATTTCGATCACCATACTATTTTAACTATAATTTTTTAATTTTTTAAATCTGAAACGCAACATAATTTCTAAAAAAACAATTGATACAAAAGCTTTTCTGCTTCAGAAACTAATATTCTTTAATGACCAAGATCATTAACACTTCTTCTTGGATCAATAACCTAAAAATTTTCGACTTTGTTTTAACTAAATTTGTCAAGGCTTCTCCTTGGATCTTTAAATTTAAAAAACTCCATATTACCTTTCAATAACAAGACCATCAAAGTTTCTCCTTGGATGCTTAATCTTCAAAAGTTTCATCCATTTCCTTTTAAAAAATTAGACCATCAAGGCTTTCTTTACATCTACTAAATTTAACTCTTTCATATTCAACCTATCTCTCGAAATAAAAGTCTAACGACCCATGATGTCCATTCATTTTCCAACCCTTTCAACTACTCCGGACTAACTGACAAATTTTCCTATAAACTGACTATTCAAATTAGACTAGTTAGTGAAGAACTTCGGTTGCTCATACTTCACTTGATCCCCACTTCTGGTTTGTCTCAGGATCAACAATCCATAATTTTACTAAGTCCTAAAACAGTATCTAACGATCTATTTGTTTCTAATTAGTACCTGAACACCGTGGATTGATTTACTACTCTCCAAACTTTAACTCATATCGATCACTCTAAAGTAAGATTAAAAACACTTAAATGCGGAGAACGCCACTCGTTTAGGAGCTTTACAAATCATTTAATTGATCTACTCTCTCCCTCAACCTGACTTGACACGACAATAAAACATACCGAGGATCTACGATAGAAGTCCCAAATATATTAGGGAAAATTAATTTAAGAAACTAGAACAATTAGCACCTGGATTTTGCATCGGTTTTTCATACTAAAACCTATGTCAATAGCAAAAATAGGAATTAGACAAACATTTTATTTCAATTTTTTCACATGAAAATTTACGATACGATCTTGTAGTAACACCACATTAACAAGGAGTATTTTATATTAAATCGAAAAACATCCGATAAAAATAACTTTTACTTATAAGCAAAAGGAAATTCTGAAAAATTGATTTTGCAAGTAAACGAAACGCAATTTCAGAATCAGATACTACAACCATAAGAGAACTTCAGCTCCTCAAAAATCCAAAAACAACATTCCAGAAAAATGTCAGACTATAGACAATTCTCTGACTCCGAAGCAACAACAACTTCATCTATAAAAATTTAACGAAGCAAAAATATAATAACACTCCAGTACAAAAAATAAAGACACACTGACCACTAAACTTTAATAGTAATACCACTCCACAAAACAAAAACTGGAGAAAACAACGCAAATTTTAAGGATGACTCTATCCTAATACTTGTCATTAATCCAGACAGCAATCCATCACAAGGACAACGACAATTTTTGATACAATCTCACAGCAAATTAATTTACAAAGGCCATAGTTTATGTAGAAACAAATTTCCAAAAGAAGAAGTAAGAAGAAACTTAATCGACCACGACTTACCAAGTCTGTGCAATATAACCTCACAATATGGAATATTTCCAAACGAAATCTTACCATCAGTTTGAACTAATAACAGCCCATCGCATAAAATACAAACAGATGACATAGAATGAAATTTTTCAACAGTTTTTACAGTAAGCTATAAAAACATACGATATCAATGTTCACAACGAGCGGCTTCAATTTTCTCAAATTATAATTTTTTAAAATAATTTACAGTTAAATATCCATCTTAAAGGCAAACGAAACATTTAATGCATAACCGCAACAAAAAACACTATATGCAAATGTAGGGCAAGAAATTTAATTTTTCTTTTCAAAAAATGAAGAGAAACATGAGAAATTCATAAGAATACTGACACAAACGTTCTAGTAAAACTCGATATTAGAAAAACTCGAAAAAAATTACTTTGCAAACAAAACTACAATGAACAGCTAAACCAGTTCCCTTTGGTAAATTTTCATCTATGGATCATCAAACATGCAGACCGATAACCAAAAAACTTTCTTCATTAGAAAAAAAAAGCAAAACAGAAATCGTTATTCAAAGCTTAACTATGATTTTTTTGCCAAATAAAAATATCAATAAACCATAAAAAGACCAAGCTCCTTCAAAACAATTGCAATCCTCAGACTGTACCTATTAACACAAACAACCTAAATTTACAAACTAATAATCAGTCAGCTTTCATGATAACAAAACTAATCAAACAAATCAATCTGAAGAGTATCAATTTTTTCATCAAGACAGGCGGTACAGACAAAGAAATCGAAACCATTTCTCATAAAATGAAGATTCTTTTCCAAAAACCCAGGAACCACTATCTGATTTTGTTCAACTAATATATAAAAATTACCACAAAAGCAACCATAATTTTTCGAACCCCATTTAGACCTACACAATGCGGAAAAACAACAAACTAAATTCCAGGAAAACCAAATCTCAGTTTATCATATGAAAACATACCTAAACAAATTCCAATAACGACGCAAAATTCTCCACCTGAAAAAATAAAAACGAAATACCCTTACCATTTTGCTTACAATAACTTGAGATCGGTAGGCACTAGGTCCCGGATTTTACTCAAACACCAAATTGAGCAGAATCATTACAAATAACGAAAATCAGTACCGTATGGGTGAAAAATCACTTACATCGAATAAACGCTAAACGTTTTCACAGTAACATACCTTCAATTTTCTGTTCAAGACTACTTAAATGCCGTAACAGCAAATCTGATAATAAAAATAGGCCCAGAACCTATAACAACACAATTCATCACCAAAACTAGAACATGCAGATATAACAATAAAAATAAAAGAAGCAGATAGTTTAAAGTTACAATGAGTTTTAGTTACTTCAATAACTACAACCTTTGTCAACAATCAACACGACTCTGAAAATGAATTAGAAGAAACAATCACTGAAATACTTCAAATATAAGACACAGATCCACATTTTAAAGGAAAGCCTTCACTCAAAAAATAGTGTCATTTTTGTAGACGATACGTACACAGTATCGCCCAGTCTCGACAAAAATCACAATAAATCAAATTGACCACCAAAAGATAAATAACCAAAAGAGTTTTTTTAGCAATACAAGAAAAAAGAAAAAAATTATCAATTCAAATATTCAAAGTAGAAATAATATTGGAAGTCCACAACCATCAAATTCTAACTACTATCAATTTCGATCACCATACTATATTAACTATAATTTTTTTAATTTTTTAAATCTGAAACGCAACATAATTTCTAAAAAAAATTGATACAAAAGCTTTTCTGCTTCAGAAACTATTTTTCTTTATTGACCAAGATCATCAAGACTTCTTCTTGGATCAATAACCTAAAAATTTTCGACTTTGTTTTAACTAAATTTGTCAAGGCTTCTCCTTGGATCTTTAAATTTAAAAAACTCCATTTTACCTTTCAATAACAAGACCATCAAAGTTTCTCCTTGGATGCTTAATCTTCAAAAGTTTCATCCATTTCCTTTTAAAAAATTAGACCATCAAGGCTTTCTTTACATCTACTAAATTTAACTCTTTCATATTCAACCTATCTCTCGAAATAAAAGTCTAACGACCCATGATGTCCATTCATTTTCCAACCCTTTCAACTACTCCGGACTAACTGGCAAGTTTTCCTACAAACTGACTATTCAAATTAGGCTAGTTAGCGAAGAACTTCGGTTGCTCATCCTTATTTTGATACCCACTTCTGGTTTGTCTCAGGATCAACAATCCATAATTTTACTAAGTCCTGAAAAAGTATCTAACGATCTACTTGTTTCTTATTAATACCTGAACACCGTGGATTGATTTACTATTCTCCAAACCTTCATGTCATATCGATCACTCTAAAGTAAGATTGAAAATACTTAAAAGCGGAGAACGCCACTCGTTTAAAAGCACTACAAATCATTTAATTGATCTATCTTTTTCCTCAATCTGTCTTGCCACGAAATTAAAACATACCAAGGACCTAAGATAAAAGTACCAAATATAGTAGGGAAAATTAATTTAAGAAACTAGAACAATTAGCACCTGGATGTTAATGAAATCTTACTATCAGTTTGAATTAATAACAACATTTTATGCATAACCGCAACAAAAACACGACATGCAATTGTAAGGCAAGAAATTTAATTTTTTTTTCAAAATTAGAAGACGAAACCCGAGAAATTCATAATTCATAATACTGACACAAACGTTATAGTAAGACTCGATAGTAGTAACACTCGAAAAAAGTTACTTTGCGAACAAAACTACAATGAACAGTTAAACCAGCTCCCTTGGGTAATTATTCATCTATGGATTAACAAACATACAGACCGATAACCAATAAACGTACTTATTAGAAAAAAAGCAAAACAGAAATCGTTATTCAAAGCTTAATTATGATTTTTTTTGCCAACAATAAAATCAAAAAACCATAAACAGAACAAGCTCCAACAAAACAACTGAAATCCTCAGACTACCTATTACGACAAACAACCTAAATTTACAAAATAAATTTCAGTCAGCTTTCATGATAACAAGACTATTCAAAAAAATCAATCTGAAAATTATCAATTTATTAACAAGATAAGCTGTACAGAAAAATAAATCGAAACCATTTCTCAAAAGATGAAGATTCTCTTCCAAAAACCCAGGAACCACTATTTGATTTTGTTCAACTAATATATAACACTTACCACGAAAATAACCATATCTTTTCGAAGCACATTTAGATCCACACAATGAGGAACAACAAAAACCTAAATCCCAGGAAAACCAAATCTCACTTTATCATATCAAAACATACCTAAACAAATTTCAATAATGACTCAAAATTATCCAGCTGAAACAATAAAAACGAATTACCCTTACCATATTGCATACAATAATTTGAGATCGGTAGGCACTAGGTCCCGGATTTTACTCAAACACCAAATTGAGCAGAATCATTACAAACAACGATAAATCAATACCTTATAGGTAAAACATCACTTACATCAAATAAACCCTAATGGTTTTCACAGTAACATACCTTCAGTTTTCTGTTCAAGACTACTTAAATGCCGTAACAGCAACTCTGATAATAAAAATAGGACCAGAACCTATAAAAACACAATTCATCGCCAAAATTGGATTCATAGACGTGCAGAACTGAAACCAATCATACTCAACGGAGCAGTCTAAAAAAATTTTCAGTACTACCATGAAAAAAAAAATCTGACTAGAAATAATTTACACAAGTATTTTCAAAAATATTCAACTCCGAACGAAATAAACAACATCAAAAAGTATTTTGATTGAAATCTGCAGATTACCAAACGAAACATTAGAAAATCTAGCCGTAAGAATGAAAAAAAAAAACGAAAAGCATCTTTGCTAAACACACATGATTGCAAAAACACAAAAATGTCAGAAATTTTTGTGATGACCCTAACAACAAAATTATGTAAAATTTTTAATCAAGAAAAAAAGCAGCACACCCTTCATCATTTCGCAAACCAGATATTGAGTTTCGAAACTTGTAGTTATACTAAAACCGGCAGATATAAAAATAAAAAAAAAAGACGCAGATATTTTTAATTACAATGAGTTTAAATTACTTAAATAACTACAACTTTTGTCAACAATCAACACGACTCTGAAAATGAATTACTGAAATAGAAGAAACAATCACTGAAATACTTCAAATATAAGACACAGATTCACATTTTAAAGGAAAGCCATCACTCAAAAAATAGTGTAATTTTTGTAGACGATACGTACACAGTATCGCCCAGTCTCGACAAAAATCAAGATAAATCAAATTGACCACCAAAACATAAATAACCAAATGAGTTTTTTTTAGCAATACAAGAAAAAAGAAAAAAACTAATCAATTCAAATATTCAAAGTAGAAATAGTTCGGGAAGTCCACAACCACCAAATTCTAACTACTATCAATTTCAATCACCGTACAATATTAACTCTCGACCAAGACCTTCAGACAGAAGAAATTCATTTGATAATTCGCAAAACAAATATAGCGAATCCAATTGCCGCAATTGTCAAAATAGAAAAAAAAACATTTAAAGATCAAAATCAAACAGAAGTAATTATCCAAATTACAGCAAAAGCCAATCATATTTGAATAATCGTAACTGGAATTATTCAACTGACCGTTCTCGAAACTACTCGCTCTGACGTTCTCGAAATAATCGCAGTAGAAACTATTCCAACGACCATAATAGAAAAACTCGAGTAATAGGTTTGATAAAAAATTTTTAAAGAATATATGAATTTTTGGTTCCAAAAGGGCCCCTGGCTGGTGTTAAATGAATCAAAATAAGCTCATTTTGTTTTGATGGGTTCCACTTCGAAGGATTTTATGGTGCTAATTTCGTTTGTAGGGAATGTCTAAATGTACCAGAGTTTTTACAAAAAATGAGGTTTCAACCATAGAAAAGCCAGCGTCTAGCGTCTAAATGGCTCAAAACAATGTATGTTGAGCCAGTAAACCCTCCCTGTGAGATAAAAGTGGTTTTTGTAAGAAAACGTTTGGCCCAGAGGGTAGATCGAGTTTGGAATATCCGAATTGTTGTTTCAACAAAATTGTCTTTGCCGAGCCTATTAACCAAAAAACAGTTACGAGTTAGGAAACACTGGGGAAATGTCGACTTGTAATTTCAAAGTTTTTTCAATCAGTTCAGTGGTCTTTGACTTACTAACGAAAACGCTTCTGCTAAATTGGCCTTTTGCCCAGCTACGTAGGCTTTTAAAAGCTTTTTTGCAATTTCTCTTTAAAGCTCATAGAAAGACTTGAAACAAGTGCAGTTGCCCCGCACAATGCTAGAATAACGCAAAAACAGAAACAGGATCAACACTGGTTGAGAAACAAAAATTTGGCTGAAATCTAATTTGGACCCTAAATGTCCTACTTTTTTCAATCTTTGTCTTTACTTGGTTCACAGAGATGCGGGGAGGTTTGCTTTAAAACTGGTCTTATGATCCAAGCCGTTGCCTTATCAATGTTATAGCGTAACAGTTTTTTCCAATTCTCAAAAACTCAAAAATTTTATTTTGTATATGGATTGACGTAAGTTAAAAAAATAACGAAAAACTTTCGTCTGAGTTCACTGTGCAGATGTTTTTTTTCGAATTGGAAAAATCCGGATATTCCAAATTTTTGATAAGTGGTTCGATCAAAAAGTAGTTAAATTTTGACCAAAATGGGTTGCTCGGGTCTACAGGGAGAGATGGATAACAAATAATACTGGGATCAACTTATTACTGGTCAAAATTAAGTATCACTTTACCCTCTCTTTCTCGTGAAAATCTCTACCCTCTCTTTCTCTTGCTATTGTTTTTCAATCCGGCTGTTATCAATCCAGCTGACAAAGTTCTTGAACCGTTTGTTGTTTCGGCTCTTGTTTTTGTTCATAGCGATCTGTTCCAAAATTGGTTTCTAGTGTTTCTCAGAATCATTGATTCGATATTCGAAAAATTAAAAGTTTTCATTCTGGAACATTCCACCCTCCGTTCAATCTAAAAAGTCGAAATGATGCCTGCTCAGAGGGTTCGAATGTGCCTTCTGGCGGAATGGCACAAAACATTTAGGTTTGGCCTTTAGTACTTAGCTTGACTTTTTAAACAATTTCGTAACTTTTTTGACGCAACATTTGTTCCTTCAAAACACATTTCATTTGTTCCGAGCGGCTTCAAACAAAAATTTCACGGCTGCAAAAATTCACGACCCGATTTCAAACCGTAATTTGATCCTATTAACCTACAAAAACAATCTTTGGCCTTGTGTTCAGGCCTATACAAGTATCAACTGCTTAGTCCTTTAAATACCATCTTTGAAATATTTATTCGAGCTCGGTGGTCTAGTTAAAAGTCATTTAAAATTGAGAGATTTGATTTAAAACAAGTGTCATGATCTTGAAAATATGAAACTGTTAGCTTTCTTGTGTTTCAGTCTTAGCAGCACTAATTTTAGTCTGCAGAGCGGAACAATGTCCCCTTTCCACACGAAATTAGTGGACTCGACCTGCTATTTGTTGAGTCAAAATATTTTACAGATTATAATATAGCTACCAATTTCTGCACGCAAAAGAAAAAAAAGAATTTTTATGTTTCCGACTTTCGAAGAATGTGCGGTGTTTATGCTTGGGGTGAATTTTTTATTCAACAAATTTGGATTTTCGAAAGAATTTTTTATACCATCTGAAACCCTGAAATCTATTGTTTTCTGGATTTCTTTAAAGTTACGAGGGTTTGGAAATTGTTCATTTGGCCAATTTGAGGTAAATAACCCGCGAAATAACCCGTTTTTAGAGCACGAATCAGCAGCGGACCAATGCGCTCCAAATTGAATTGGGGCAAGCCAATTTGTCTTATTTCTAGGATACGAGACGCTAAATGCATCCCTTTATAGTTTAAGTTAGCGTGTGAGGGGATAAATTACAGAAAAACATGTAAACAAATTTTTTTTCCAATTATTTTGTCAACTTTTGAGCAGAAATTTTTCTTTAATCGGCCTTAAAATACAGTCGAAACACTCAGGGATTTGACTTGATATACTAGCAGTCTTGTTGCATTATACTTTCACAAAAAATGGTGTTTTTTTCATAAACTATTTTTTTCTTTTGAAAGCTCAATTGTTTTGGTTCTAAAATCGTATGTTATTCTTTCACCAAGCTTGTAAGTAAGAATTTTTAATTGCCTCCCGATATATGTTAAAAGTTAGCCTGCTTAAATTTGATTGCTGATAGTAAGACTAATGATAATTTGTGGCCAAAGATGATAAAAAAAAATTTGGTGACTTTGAAAACAGAACACTTATAAACTATGTGATCTTTAGAAACATTTTTGCGGGTCTTTTTACTTTTTCCGCCCAAATTTTGCGATTTTGTGTTTCTCAATGTATAAGTGCGGAAAAAAGAACACTGATTGCATTGATTGGTTTGCTTAATGCAATTGCATTCACATTAGCCAATTTTTAACAAGGCCAAATTTTGAGCAGATATAAAGGTGGTCATTTTTTTTCCTGGAACTATTTTACTATTTTTTTTCTGGTGCCTTCTATCTGTTTTTTTTTCTGGTCCGCAAAAAAAATTTGCACCTCATTTGCGCAAAAAATTGCATATTCAATCGTTTTGGCGTTTTATCGTTTTGGCTATGTCGGCTTATTAACGAGTCGACTTATAATTGTGAACAAAACATTTTGAGATGGTGCTGAAACTTGATTGGCTAATTCTAGCCAATCAGAATGAAGCAAAGTAGTTACAGCTCGAGATGTTGAAATATTGATTTTTGGGCGGAATAAGTAAAAAGACCCCTCTTTGCTGGCACTCAATCCTGGCTTGTATCGAAAAAGCTGAGTGCAGCCTTTTCCAATACATTGAAAAACAAAAACTGATTGTTCCGATTTTCGAAGAAAAGGCGGAATGTTTACGTTTGGGGTGTTTGTTTATTCAGTCAATTTTCGACATTTTAAGAAAGCGTTTCAAAGCATCTGATAGATATTTTAGTTTAAAAACTTTTTTACCTGTGATCTTTTTTCTTATAGCTACGAGGGTTTGAAAATTGCTTATTTGCCGATTTGGAATAATTAACGGGCGATATATTGCGTTCTTATACCACGCGTAAGCGGCAAACTAATGCTTTCTAATTTAAACTGATGTCGGCAATTAGTTAACATTAAACAACGCAAGGCGCTAAACACGCTCTTTATGTTTTAGATAGCGTTTGGGGGATAGAATTAAGAAAAAAAAAACTACTTTCTTTTTGTTCCAATTTTTTGTCTAATATTCCAGCAAAAAGTTTTGATCAACCATACAATTCCTTCTCCCAAATTGGTTTACGGAAAAGAAAACATAGATTTAAAAAAATTTATTTTGGCAGGGGCGAATTTGGGGGGGATTGGGGCTTAGCGTACGCTCTCTCCCTACCTCAGGGATTTGACCTCCTCACCAACCAAAGGAAACCCACTTTCCCACTTTGGGTATTATTCTATGACATCCATTTTAGACCGTTCAACCCTAAATTTTTTTCTACAGGCCAACATATACCAACTTTCAAGGGGAGTGCGCGCCAAAAACATTCAATTTTTTGGTCAAAATTTTCCAAAAAGTGCCAAATAATGGCACTTTTGACCCGTTATTCACAACGATGCAAAATTTTTGGTCATAATAGGGTCTTTACAGTGCTTTCGGAGTGTTCGTTTGAATAACCAATTTTGGTCGGCCAAATAAACAAAAAGTCGACGAAAACACCCCACTCGACCAAACCATAGGTGCGACCCCGGACTTTGAGTATAGCTATTTTCATTCAGCAATAACCGTATAATGAGGATATTGAATTAAAACGTTAATTCGTTTTATTAGCAGCATACAAACGAAATCCCCCATAAAAATGTAAAAACCAATTTTATTTGCGCGTTTGTATGAAATGCATATTTCATGCAGATTTTTTTCAGAATTATTACATGCTTGCGGAGTGCATTCTACAGTAGGTCACTAATGAGGATGCCAATTGTACGGTTGATCCAAAAACTTTTTTATTGGCCTCAAAGTGTAGACAAAACTTTCACGGCTTCGCGCTGATATATACGAGCAGTCTTGATTCATGAACCAAACTAATGTGATCATTGAAAGCAACCCACTGCCCACCATTCAAAAACCTAAATTTCTTTGAGTCACCTTTGATAACCTGTTTTTGTTTTCTCACCACATTACCACAGTGATAAAAAACTCCAAATTAGCAATAACTTACTGAAAAAGCTCTCAGGCACCTGCTGGTGATGCAGCACAGAAATCCTAAGTATCACATATAAGGCCATTGGGTGTAGTGTTCTGAACAGTAGCGCAGCTACTGTATGGACACCTTCAGTAAGTGATTCTAGTGTGAGTTATCTTCAATTTAGACAAACACAGTGCTTAGAATTGTAACTGGCTGCACACAAATGACCCCAATTGAACACTTTCATTGTGAAACTCAGATACTGCCAGCAAAAGAACACAATGAAAGTTTAAGCAAACAACTTCTAACTGGCTGCGATCAACAAAAAAAATGTGACCACCACACAATCAAACATAACCCGATGTCGAGACTATTAAAACCAACCCTTGCCAAAAATACTATGACATCGTCAAAAAATTTGATGAAAACGATCGGCTAACACCAGATCAATACAGAGACGCGCTGAAAACAATTCATTCAAATGAGGTGAAAAACTACATTACCAAACAACCCTCTAAACTGACGGGCTCTCAAACTCCAGAAATAGTTTTGGAAACAAACAGCCTTCCCAGAAGTTAACGACGTACTGTTGCTCAACTCCGCTGTGGATATAGCACACAACTAAATAGCTATCTGTCGAGATTGGACAAAAACATCAAAAACAATTGCCCAAACTGTAGCGCTAGTCCGCAAGACACACACCATCTCTTAAAGTGTCCATCGAAGCCAACATCTCTTAAACTTGACGATCTGTGAGACAATCCGTTGCAGTCGCAAAATGGCTCAGCATACTAACATAACGGTGCACAATACGAGTTTTTCTCGGTGCTCCGCACTAATTAAAAACTGCTCGCTGAAACTGTGCACGGGAGTTTTGTTCGGTTATCTGTACCATAAACTGTCCTCCTAGAACGGGGTTTACTCAGTACTGTCGGAAGGGGCCTTCGTGGTTATAGCGAACCCTGAGAAAGCCACAGTTACTGTTTTACGGACGAGACAAAACAATCAACCAATCTCCACTTCGATTGTGGAGTACTGAAAATTAACGGCAATGAAAACACGAATTGAACAACTTCTCTTTCTGCAGCCACAAACAACAACAACAACTTTATCCAGACTGGTCGTTGATTCCGCTAGAACATTAATTTTCCCAACAAAAAATTCTGGATAAATTATGAGTGCGGGTTTTAGGTCAAAGAAACGACACAATTCTATTGCAAAATTGTTCATTTTGTTGTGCATGGGTGGTATACGTTATTATAAGATTATAAAAACTTTATGTTCATTGTTAATTTAAAAAAAGTTTCTTGTGTATTTTATTGAAATTGCTACAGAATTCACATTTCTCCGGATTCATCGCATAGATGATCTGCCTGCGAATTAAGCAAGGTTTGTTATCAAAGTGCAATTTTGTATTCATAACGAGGAGATTATGCATACAGTAAATTCATTAATTTTTTTTTCAAAACATCTTTAAGCAGATGGAGAAGATTGTTTTCTTGGCTTTATTTTAGTCATAGGTCTTGACACGACTTTGTATTTTTAGGTTATTATTGGGAAAGAAGCAAAAAACTAAAAATCTAGTTCTTTGCTATTTTAACATTAACACAGACACAGAGGCGAAGTGGAGCTTCGCAACAATAGCGATGCAAAAAACACATTGCGCGACAAAATAGTGAATGAAAAAAAAAACAGAAAAATTATGTTGGAAAAATTACCAAAAAAACTTGACAAAAGTTAGAAAAAATTAAAGCTACAAAACTTCATAGAAGTCTCAGATGAAGTTCACAATCAGCAAATAAACAATGGAAGTCTTTCACCGAGCTGCAACAGAGGCGACAAACTTTGGGTCGAAACCCGTTCAGCCGAAAACAAAACTGTTATCAGAAAAAATTTCCTTTTAATTAAAATTTTTACGACCCATCCGAACTGAAACCTAAAATTCCAATTGAAAACATTTTGCCCTCAAAACTACTCAAAATAAGTTGACCAGGACATTATAATTTAAACTGAAACTGTTTGAATATATAGAAAAAAAAAAGAAAAACTAAAAAAAACTCAAAATCAGAAATATCAAGTTTACAAAACTATTAATTTTCACTTCTGGTAAACACTTTTTAATATGGAACAAAACCCATGTTCTAAAAATTTACAAATAAAGCCCTACTAGATAAAACAAATTGCGTTTCAAAAAACGAAAGTTGAAGCGATAGGAGCTAGGACGAAAACCAAGAACCCAAAAAAATTGTGAACTTTTCTTAGAAAAGATAATTACAACCTAAAACGGGCGTGAACTAATTAATAGCTAACTAATAGTACCTGATTCCAATACCCTTGCTTATCGCAAGAGTAATTATTAAACCTTTGCTAGATAAGCAATTACTCGGCTGGTGCTATTTTACTAAGTCGACTCAATACATGATTGGAAGAAAAAAGGAAAATTTTGCTCCTCATACAAAGCGAAGCTTTGAAATTTTGCGATATCTGGTACTCGCATCCCTAATGACAACTCTGGATAAAACCATGCTCTTAAAAATAGAAATTTGGCGAACACAGTATAAAATTTATATGGAACATTACATAGCCAAAATTGTCAAAAACCGTTTTTTTTTTTTGGTTTCGAAGAATATGGGCATTAACAAAACAAGAATCAGATTCAAAAATAGCCAAAAAGCACAGAATATGATTGAATTCAAAAACACTAAGAGTGCCACCAATGAGATTTTTTATTTTCGACTTAGGTTGAAAAAGAGATCTGCGTGCGTATTGATACACTACGCTTGGCTTGTGCAATTAAGCCGAAGCCTATCAAGCTGCAAAAAAATGAAGAAAAAAAAATCAACAAGCCGTGTAGTAAAAACACAAAAAACAATTTAAAAAGTGCGGAGAGGACCGTAAAAAGTGTGGTTACCCAAAATGACGCAGAATTTGGTCACTAAAAATCATTTTATATGTAGGGCATTACAAAATTGATATAGGGTGATATTTCAGCTTGATTAAAAACACTTTGGATAAGTGTGATCAAATTGAAGTAGCCTAAACAGTTTGCCATTATCTTCCAATAGCTTCATGAAGCTTAAGTTGGTTATAATGACAATAAGTCAACAATTGACATTTTTTCTTGGAAAGCTTACTTTTTGAAAAATTAAAGAGCTCTTGGTTTAAAAAAACAAACGTTAACAAATCATCGTTTTAACTTTAAGCATCAGATTAACAAATTTTATGAAATGTCAATTGCGTGTATTTAATCAAATTAAAACTAGCCAAGAAGCCATTAATGGATGTTTCCAGCAGTAAAGTGTTTTTGGCTTAGAAGACTATGGGCGTTAACAAAACATCGTTTTACCTTCAGCATCAGTTTTAACATCAGATTTTAGCTTTACATCAGACTAATTACCGTAGTTTGATAACATTACAAAGAATAAAGTTTTTGAAAAATGGTGCTTATTGACAAAAAAAATTAACTAGAAAAATTTCATCAAATATTATGAAACGTCTATTGCGTGCTTAAAATTAAATTCAAAAATAGCCAAAAAGCACAGAATATGAATAAGTCAACAAATGACATTTTTTCTTGGAAAGCTTACTTTTTGAAAAATTAAAGAGCTCTTGGTTTAAAAAAACAAACGTTAACAAATCATCGTTTTAACTTTAAGCATCAGATTAACAAATCTTATGAAATGTCAATTGCGTGTATAGAATCAAATTAAAACTAGCCAAGAAGCCATTAATGGATGTTTCCAGCAGAAAGTGTTTTTGGCTTAGAAGACTATGGGCGTTAACAAAACATCGTTTTACCTTCGGCATTAGTTTTAACATCAGACTTTAGCTTTACATCGGACTAATTACCGTAGTTTGATAACATTACAAATAATAAACAGTTTTTGAAAAATGGTGCTTATTGACAAAAAAATTTAACTAGAAAAATTTCAACTAATATTATGAAACGTCTATTGCGTGGTTAGAATCAAATTCAAAAATAGCCAAAAAGCACAGAATATGATTAAGTTCAAAAACACTAAGAGTGCCACCAATGAGCTTTTTTATTTTCGACTTAGGTTGAAAAAAAGATCTGCGTGCGTAATGATACACTACGTTTGGCTTGTGTAATTAGGCCAAAGCCTATCAAGCTGCAAATAAAATGAAAAAAAAAATTCAACAAGCCGAGTAGTAAAAATACGAAAACCAATTTAAAAAGTGCGGAGAGGACCGTAAAAATTGTGGTTACCCAAAATGACGCAGAATTTGGTCACTAAAAATCATTTTATGTAGGGCATTACAAAATTGATATAGGGTGATATTTCAGCTTGATTAAAAACACTTTGGAAAAGTGTGATCAAATTTAAGTAGCCTACACAGTTTGCCATTATCTACCAACAGCTTCATGAAGCTTAAGTTGGTTATAATGACAATAAGTCAACAATTGACCTTTTCTTGAAAAGCTTACTTTCTGAAAAATTAAAGAGCTCTTGGCTTAAGAAAACAAACGATAACAAAACATCGTTTTAACTTTAAGCATCATATCAACAAATCTTATGAAACTTCAGTTACCTGTTTAGAATCAAATTATCAACTAGCCAAAAAACTATTAATGGATGTTTTCAGCAGTATAGGTTAATACAATTGTAAATTTGAGGAGAAATTGAAAAAATACAATAGTCGAAAGAAGTCTGGACTCCTAGTAAAAATCTCAAAATGAGCATGAAATCAGGACGAAACATGCTTATTCTGAAAAAAAAAGACCCGAGACAGTATAGTTTGGTAAAATTTACTGCGGCTTTGTTCGTCTAGAAACTCCATTTCAATTTTTTAGACAATTAGTTGAAAAATTGGGTTTCAAGATTGAATTAAAAGATGCTGTAATTTCATAAACCCTAAGAATTGGAGACAATTGAACTGAACAATGCAGAAAATCTTTTTAAGATAATATGGTTCAAAATTGAATATAACAAAATTGAATATAATCAATTATGATGGACTTCTAAATTTTGAAAAATAATAGATTGAACTCCCTTAAAATTCTATTACCATGGTGAATTGTGTCATGAAAATTTATTATGCTGCTTAAAATTTTGCCAATATAAGCCAATAAAAACTAATAATTCCCAAGAACCTTGGTTTTTTTTCAAATTTTTATTTTTTGTTTCGGCCTGCTTCTTAAGGAAAACTGACATCTGCTTTCATTGATTTTTTGAAAAACAAGTCAGGGAAAATTTGCGAGGAAACTTATCGGATATCCACCAGATTTAAAACTCCTTAGCGTTTATAGAGTGACATTTTTTTGAAAATTGATTTGGGGTGATATTTGAACTCGTTTTATTAAGAAAAATTGAATAAAACTGACCAAATTTGACATTATTTGACATTATCTACAACAGCTTCATTAGGTTTCAATTGGTTACAAATGACCAAAGGTTAACAATTAAAGAAAAAAACTACCGAAAATAACCAGACGGCGACAAAGCGAAAACAACTTGGCAGAAACTGTTCCATTCGAAGTTTTTTTAAATTCAAAAGTAAATTCATAACACATTCAGGCACACAAAAACTTTTTCCGCGGATCAAACGACGCAACAAAAGAATACTACGCCGATTTAAAGACAGAGGCGAAGCTGCGATTTGCGAACACAGGCGAGGAAAATGCTAAAAAGATATCTGAACAGGCAAAACAAAATGCAATCAGGAGAAGGAAAAGATTAGAAATACACATTGGGAAAGCTTTTTGCTCAGATGTGGAGTAACACGTTCTCCTATCTGGTCAACGACCACTAGTTATTTTACTTCTTACAAAAGTCGTTAATAATCTCTAGAAAACAAAAGCAGTCAAAGTTTCAAAAATGATCTCTAAAACAAATAGGGTGAACATATTAAATAGGGAAATTCAAAGCGCCATGTTAGCTTGATTGAAATAACAGGCTCAAAATCAACAGGTTAGTTTTTGGAAAAAATAACGTTCCAAAAAACGGGCAAAGTTTCAAAAACACAGGGCATAGCCGCTTACACAGGGAAGATTCGCATAATTGTTTTTTTTCGGTTCAACCCCTAATCTCGAAGCTTAATTTGGCAGGGTAGTTTTTGAGAAAAGTCACAAAGTTTTAAAACAAAACAAAAAGGTCAAAATTAAGCAATGATGTAAGCCGCATAAAAAAGGAAATCCTCGCGATTTGTTCATTTTATTGAAACATTCATCTCAGATTTGCACATTTAGTTTTTGAGAAAAAGAAAAATATCAAAAACAAATAGGTCAAAAATCCACTTCCGAAGGCCGTAGAACGTGGGGTAAAACAAAAAAGAAATTTCTGCGAAAAGTGCAATAATTTTCCAGAGCGTTGCATAAAAAAACATCAAATACCATACAGTTTCATATTACGTTGTTTCAACAGGACCTTATAACCAAAAGTAAAGAGGCAGCATTTGCTATTAAATTGCTTATGGTTAAAAAGGCTTAGATATGATTAGATGAAATATACCAAAAGTGCCACCAATGAGCCTTTTCTTTGCTACTTAGATCGGAAAAAAGTATTTGTAATATTACGCAACGCTAGGCTTGTGTAATGAAGCCGAAGCCTATAAAGGGGCAGAAATTGAAAAAATTCAACAAACTGAGTAAAATTCGGTCACTTAAATCCATTCCGTTTATAGGGCGACATTACAAAATTGATTGAAGGTGATATTTAAGCACACTTAAATACAATTCGGATAAATGTGATCAAATTGAGATAGCCTAAATAGTTTGCCATTCATCACCAACAGCTTTATGAAGCTTCAGTTGGTTACAATGATAATAAGTCAGCAATTGTAATTTTTTCTTGAAAAGCTTACTTTCTGAAAAATTAAAGAGCTCTTGGTTTAAAAAAACAAACGTTAACAAATCATCGTTTTAACTTTAAGCATCAGATTAACAAATCTTATGAAATGTCAATTGCGTGTATTGAATCAAATTAAAACTAGCCAAGAAGCCATTAATGGATGTTTCCAGCAGTAAAGTGTTTTTGGCTTAGAAGACTATGGGCGTTAACAAAACATCGTTTTACCTTCAGCATCAGTTTTAACATCAGATTTTAGCTTTACATCAGACTAATTACCGTAGTTTGATAACATTACAAAGAATAAAGTTTTTGAAAAATGGTGCTTATTGACAAAAAAAATTAACTAGAAAAATTTCATCAAATATTATGAAACGTCTATTGCGTGCTTAAAATTAAATTCAAAAATAGCCAAAAAGCACAGAATATGAATAAGTCAACAAATGACATTTTTTCTTGGAAAGCTTACTTTTTGAAAAATTAAAGAGCTCTTGGTTTAAAAAAACAAACGTTAACAAAACATCATTTTAAATCTAAATATCGCATTAACAAATCTTATGAAACGTCATTGCGTAATTAGAGTCAAAATCAAAACTAGCCAAAAAGCCATTAATGGATGTTTTCAGCAATCTAGGGCTGTACAATCGTAGGTTTTGACAGTAACTGAAAAATTACAAAAGTCGAAAATTGAGATATTCGAATTGAGCCAGCACTTAGGACGAGACAGTCTCATTCAGAAAAAATCGTCCATAAAAATTAAATTTGTTAAAATTTACTGCGAAATCGTCCGTCTAGAAACTCGATTTCAAACTTTTAGACAATTAGATGAATAGTAGTGTTTCAAGCTCGAGTTGAAAATGCTTTCTTTTTTAACCTCTAAAAGCTTGTTAACATTTGACTGACCAACTTAACAAAACTTCTTAGGATGATTTGGTTTCATGCTATCTATAACAACAAAATATGTTATAATCAATTGTGATAGAGTTATTAAGATTGAGAATAATCGATTAAACTCCTTTATTTCTCCATTAACATAGTGAAATGGGTCATGAAAACTGATTATTTTCGTGAAGTTTTTTGCCGATATAAGCCAATAAAATCTAACAGTTCTCACAAAACGTTGCTTTTCTTCTTTCGACATTTCATATTTGTTTCGGCCTGCTATTTAAGGAAAACTGAAATTCAATCTTATTGATTATTTGAGAACAAAAGTCAACATTTGTCAGAGAAAAGAAGGAAAAATTATCAGGGTAACTTTTTGGCTGTTCACCGGATTTTAGAAAATCTGTTCCGTTTATAGGGCAAAAATTATTTCAAATTTGATTTAGGGTGAAATTTGAGCTAGTTTAAGTTAAAGCACTTTGGAAAAAGGTGACCAAAATGAAATAGCCTTGATCGCTCGCCATTATCTACCTACAGCTTCATGAAGTTAAGCCATATTAAGCTAAATCAAGCCAAGGCCAAGTTAAGCTTCATGAAATTAAGCCAAAACGTATCAAGCCAAAACAATTAGGAAAAAATCAACAGTCCGAGTGGTAAAAATCCAAAAACACAATCAACTTAAAAAGTGCGGATGAGAGAATAAAAACTGTGTTTCCCCTGAAACGAAGCACAAGCGGTCAAGTTGATAAACAGTAGGCTGAAAAAAATTGGGCCGAAAAAATTTTTAACCGAAAAAAAAGAAGAAAATACGAAGTCAAGCCAAGTAGAATTACAAATTACAGGAATGCATCAAAGAATAAAAGCCAGTTGGAACAAAAACGCACGTAACGAAACAAATAATTCCAAAATGAGGCAACTAAGCCGACAAATAATCGGCCGAGAATTTTATTTGAAACGCAAATACTCCCGGAAAATGTGTTCCTGGTCCGAATTGAACCAAGGACATTTGCCAGGCATATAACTTTCCTCCAGGCTAAGTAGGCCACAAAATCTCAGGACTTTGAATTAAATATGAAACAAGTCACCACGAGAGATGAGTCCAATGAAAGACTAAGAAACTGGTGTTCTCGCATCAATCAATTGTCAATCAGCGGATATCAGCCATCAATAAGCAAATACAACACATTCTATTTAACTGATAATGCTAAAACACAGAAGTTTTTGATAAAAACAGGAATTGAATCGACGACCTGCAGATTAAAAATCTCAAGTTCTCAGACTTGCGCCTTATTCGATTTTAAATCAGCCAGCCTTTCAACCAATGAATCAGCAAGCAATCGAACCAAGGACAATACATCAGAAAAACGGAAAACTAAAAACAAGTGCCACCAAAAGAGCCAACAAATGAGCATTTTGATTTCCGACTTAGCTTTGAAAAAAAGCTCGTTATAATACACAACTCTTCGATGGTGTTTAATAAAGTGAATCAGCTGTCAAGTTTAAGATAAATTTAGTAATATTTTTGACTGGAGAGTTGTCCGTCTAGAAACTATGATTCAAACTTTTAGACAATTAGATGAATAGTAGTGTTTCAAGCTCGAGTTGAAAATGCTTTCTTTTTTAACCTCTAAAAGCTTGTTAACATTAGACGGACCAACTTAACAAAACTTCTTAGGATGATTTGGTTGATTAGGTTTCATGCTATAATAACAACAAAATATGTTATAATCAATTGTGATAGAGTTATTAAGATTGAGAATAATCGATTAAACTCCTTTATTTCTCCATTAACATAGTGAAATGGGTCATGAAAACTGATTATTTTCGTGAAGTTTTTGCCGATATAAGCCAATAAAATCTAACAGTTCTCCCAAAACGTTGCTTTTTTTCTTTCGACATTTCATATTTGTTTCGGCCTGCTATTTAAGGAAAATTGAAATTCAATCTTATTGATTATTTGAGAACAAAAGTCAACATTTGTCAGAGAAAAGAAGGAAAAATTATCAGGGTAACTTTTTGGATGTTCACCGGATTTTAGAAAATCTGTTCCGTTTATAGGGCAAAAAATTATTTCAAATTTGATTTAGGGTGAAACTTGAGCTAGTTCAATTTAAACCACTTTGGATAAAGATGACCAAAATGAGATAGCCTGAATTGATCGCCATTATCTACCAACAGTTTCATGAAATTAAGCCAATTGAAGCTAACTTAAGCCCAGTTAAACTTCATGAAAATAAGCCGAAACCTATCAAACCAAAAAAAAAGAAAAAAAAACTCAGCAATCCGAGTGGTAAACTTACAAAAATACAATCGACTTAAAAAGTGCGGAGGAGAGAGTAAAAACTGTGTTTCCCCTGAAACGAAGCACAATCGGTCAAGTTGATAAACATTAGGCTACAAACATTTGTGCCTAATAAATTTTTAACCGAAAAAAGAAAATACGAAGTCAAGGTAAGTAGAGTTACAAATTACAGGACTGAATCGAACAATAAAAGCAATATGAAACAAAAACGCGCGCAACAAAACAATCAATTCCTAGATGTGGCAACTAAGCCGACAAATAATCGGCGACAGTTTTATTTGAAACGCAAAAATTCCCGGAAAACATTTTCCTGGTCTGATTCGAACCCAGGACATTTGCGTCCCAGGCATGTTCGTTACCTTCAGGCTAAGTGGGATAAGGAAGTATGATTTAATTATGAAACAAGTCACCAATAAAGATGAGTCCAATGAAAGATTAAGAAACTAGTGTCCTCGCATCAGTCACTTGGCTATCATTAAACAGTAGCCATTAATAAACAAATACAACAGATTATACTTCATTGGCAATGCTAAAACAATGAAACTTTTGATAAAACAGGATTTTAATATCACGACCTGCAGATTTACAGTCTCAATTTTTCAGACTTGCGCCTTATTTGAATTTAAATCAGCCTGCGTTTCAAACAATGAATCAGCAAGCGTTTCAAATGATGAAAATTTCGTTTTGAAGCTACTTCAAAAAGTATTGGTTTCGGAAGATTTCAGGTTAATTTAAGGAAGTTTTTCAAACGGTGAAATTTTGAAATTTGTCGAGTTAATTTTTCATAAAGTGAATCATTTGGTAAGTTTAAGATAAATTTTCAAGGGATGAAACTTGAAAATTGTTCAAATTGTTTCATGGAACGATGCGCATCAAACGACACAAAACGAGAATAATCAGCCGATGTAAATTAGGCCGGAATCTATCACACAAGAAAAATCAACAAAACCGAGTGGTAAACACGACGATCTTAAAAAACAAAAGGCAGCGTAAAAATTATGATTCCCCTGAATGGACGCAACTTTGTTCACTAAATTGATGAACACTAGTCCGAAAGAAATTTGGACCGAGTAAACTTTTTTAAGCAAAGAAATACCAAGTCAATGTAAGTAAAGTTACATTTTAGAGGAATGAGTCAACAAAAAAGCATCATTAAAAAAGCGCAGCGAAAAAAAAACTATTCCAAGATGTTGAAACTGAAACGACAAAAGTCGAGCAGACATAATTGGCCGAACATTTTATTTGATACGGAATATTTCCATGAAAATAAAATATCGCCTCAAATTAAAGATCAGGACAGCAATACCTTTTGAGTGATAAAAAAAATTCCGTCAAAATTTGCTAGTTAAAAAGTCATTTCTGAAGAAAAAAAACCACCCGAGCACAAATATTCCGTTACTTTCGTTACGAAAGTCGGAACAAAAACTTCGAATACTTCTTGCGAATCTTCCACTATATGTCATGTCTGGCACTAAGTGATATTTCCCATATTCGGGTTAGATTGCTGGTTAAGAAAAACCAAGACGAGCACAAACATTTTGGCACATAACAGGACAGTCGGAACATTGAGTACCTACACTTTCTTCATGTTCCAACTGTGAAATACGTAATACTGTATTCTTTGTTATGAATTATAGCAAAATTAAATGATGAATAAACAATAACTTATCAAGTCTTGTCTTTTAGACTCCACCTTCAAGTTCTTTTGTGAAATTTCAAACGCGAACGTTTCTACAACACTGTCGCGTTCTCCCGTCTTCTTCTTCGTCTTCACCAACAAATGAGACACCAGGAGTGAACACATTTCCATGTTCACAAATACTCACATCGTCAACGTTACTCCCTGCACAATCAGATGAAAATTCTACCGAACTGTCAGACGACAAGTTTTCATTTATATTCAATTTATTCACTTCTACTTCTGCGGTGTCCTCTTCAGTTTCCCATTCCTCGCTGTCTTCGTCGCCCTGTGGGTTATCCGACGAGTTCTCACTTCTTCCTGAGGAGTTCACAGAACTCATGGTCTGTTGAGATCCACTTACAACTTCCTCTGAAACCTCGGTACTTTCTTCCTCCGTGTGCGCAGTTTCGACTGAGCGTCTTGACTCGGAACTGGAAGGAGCAGTTGCTACTGGCGTGTTGAAGGATGGGACGCTGGATACCGTTACGTTCTCTGAAGCCGATATACTAAGTAATTCGCGACTGCTCTCGAAGCCGGTGATCAGCTGACCTCCGTTGTTTGCATCGTACACAATAACCTAGATGGGTAATAATTATGTATTATACTTGTATCCGAAACCTATAAAATTTACTAAAAGAAATCAAAAAATATTTACAGGCCACGTTTCAATTACTTTGTTAATGATCGAAATTGCGAATATGTAAAATCAGATTTTCATTTGATGGGGTGGAAAAGATTCCAATAGTTGGTCGAAAAGGCACAACGTACCTCAAATTTATCAGGCAAAGTATTTATCACTTATATTTCAATTTTAGTTATTAAGTTTTACTTGGTGATAGAAGTCGATGACCTCCAGTTGCCCTTTCATTTGGATCACAATCCAGTGCATGTCCCTCTCGTCTATGGCGCCACACATTTCCAGTTTCATCCTCTGTAAGTAAGGCATGCTGAATGGGACTAGAGCGAAGTGGGTTCCTTCCAGTTTGTCCAGACCACTCAAGTCCATGTCCAGCATGTGGTGACAGTTCATGATAATCTCCACTAGACCAGAGTCATCAATCTATGGCAAAAGTTTCGGTAAGACGCTAATACTAGATGATATGGTCCAGCTTTCTTCTTATTAACACATTTCATCTCACAACTCTAAGTTCAAACACCTACTTTTATATTATGGGATCTACGATTTACTAGGATGTGTGTGCCGGGCTTTGATAGAAAAGCACCCCTAAATCAATAAAATTTTTATTGATTTGGTATAAGTATTTAGCGGTTAAGTGGCAAGCGTGAGTAAATGTACGAAGCTGGAAAAAAATTAGCACAAAATTTTAAAAGAGAGAATACATTGACTCACCAAAGTGCACCATGCTATGTGAAAGTGAGTCAACAGGGGACAGGCAGTACCAATGTCTCGCACATTTTCATTGCTCAGCAAATCACATTCGGACAGATTGAGCTTCTGCACATTCGACAGATTTCCACAGCTCGTCAAAACTCTAAATCCATTGGATGACAGAGAACGCCCTGAAAGATTGTGCAAAATATAGCCGCCATATTACTGAGAAACTATTCAAATGGAATGACTGAGCAGGGTTGGCTGAAAAAAGACATCATACGTTTAACATGTTTTAAACGACGTTTAAAACGTCTGTTTTTTTTTCACTGTATTTTTTTCATGTGTCTTTTTTCAGAATTCTACAACAATTTTTCTACATTTTCCAGCTTAAAAAAATTTGATAAATTTATTTCAATGCAGTTCGATGTTTCAGTTCAGAAACTTGCGTTTTGCTTAAGAATGCTCAACAAATAGATAATTCTTATTGAACCATGTGAATTGAATTCAAATTGTTCTAAAAAAAATGTTTTTACCGAACATCTCAATATCGGTCTGTTTCTGAAAAAAGACTGTGTATAAAACGTCTTTTTTCAAAAAAAGACACTTTTTGACCAACCCTGTGACTGAGCGTTTCCATTAGCGTTGATTGCACATATTCCGAGAAGAACCTTTGAACTTGAAACAACTAAAACCCCCATGAAAAGATTTGCGCAAATACACCAAACCAAATTTGTAACACCCTATTAGCTAATAGAAATTCGTCGAACAGGCGGTCAGCGATGTAAATCTGGATTACAATGGCAACAAAACTGTGTTGATCATATATCGCTTCCTTTGGTGAAAAAAAATAATTAAATGCTAGTTTTTCAATTTCGATCGAGGCAAACTAAACTACCAAAAGCTAATGAAATAGAGCTGTGACAGAATTGTTAGAGGCCTACTATACCCTTTCGTAGCCCAATTTCTTCCAAACTGGTGAGCTGTGCCAGTTCGGGGAAAATGTTGTCGGACAAGGAGGAAGCGAAGTCGACTATTAAAGCTTTCAGCTTCACACACTGGCAAAAGTAAACAATATCAATTATATTATGCTTTATGCACCTACCTAAATCTAGGGAAGGCATTAGTTTTTATTTTTATCTCCAACAAGGTTGAATTTTAACGGGGAACTGAAATACGAACTTTACAAAGATACCAATGAAACGATTATTATTTTTATAAAACCATCGAGAAATTAATTGCATCAAAAGTACGATATAAATAAAATAAATTTCTAAATTTCGACAAAGATGAAATTTGGAAGTACGGGTATTTCGAAAACTCCAGAATCGAACTTTAAAAATAAAACTCAGAAACTTGCAGCAAAGCAGCAAAAAAACGAACGAAAGAAAGTAAGAAAACGATCATAACTAACAATCAAGCAACCAAAAACCTGAGAAACCAGACCAAACAAGAAAACATCTAATTATACCTAGGTATGCAGATTATGATGAGCTATAGATGTGTGACTAAATTATAAGAAATCAATAGCGAGCAGATATCTGGAAACAATTTCGGAAGAAATCTGGATCACTGGAGCGAGTGAAGAACAGCATATCAAGCTATCTCAAACTTGTAACTAACCAAAATGGCAATAATGACTGCTCATCTAACGGGTTCGACGCGAAGAAATCAGAGAGTAACTTCGAAAAACGTTTTTCATATAATCAATCCCCTTTTCTCCCTCAAACAAAATCCCGGGTACTATGACCCATCGGAAGCTTCTAGAAAGGATTTTATTGCAAACTTAGGGTTAGGCATCAATATAAAACTGGTGCATGACTTTTAGTGCAACTTAATACACTTCTCCAAAAACAGCTAAAACCCAGCAGCTATCAATTTGTTTCAAAACAGATATACAATTCTTCCGAATTAGTTTTGTGTTCTCTTGTTGCAAATCATGTCTATTGAAAATTTTGTTTTTCTTCCTGTTGCTGACGGTTAAAAACCGGTTGTCTTGTGCGGTGTTCTTTATAACTGCACTCTAAAAAGAAAAAGATGAGGCGAGTGAATTATGCGTTGTTTAAGCTTTCAAAAAAGCTTCGACATAAATTGAAACGAGAACCTTTAAGCTTCATTACTCGTAGTATGGACAGAAACAAATCAGTTCCCAATGATTAAATCACAAAATACCCAACAAAATAAAGCCAAGAGAATTGGAAAAGAGTCAGTGAACGCAAGGAACTAAAGAACAGATGACCTTAGAGCTCTTTGAAGTTCAAGAACAATTTAAGAATGATATTTTTCGATAAAAATAACCCAACTAGACAAAAGTGAATCAATTGGTAAAATTTTATTTCTGCTGGGACATCTGAGAATAAAATCCACTTTCGAAACTAGCAGTCGAATACATTTTGCGACCTTGACTTTTGCGGTTCGATAGTGGAATGCACCTTCCTTCTGACAAAGAAAGTGAACTGCACTTAGAACACAGAGAACAAGCAGAGTGGAGTTTCGCGTCACTTGCGATGCAACGCACGCATAACATTCCAAAATAGCGACTAGAAATTGAGACAGAAAAAACAATCGAAAAAAAAATAGTTTGGAAAAGGATAATTTCAGAAATACAGCCGAAAAACACAAGCACCAGTAATTAAAAAGCTTTGAGTATTTACGAAGCGGCCACTAAGCTGTCAACAAGTGGGTAGACGTCCATTGAGCGAGTGGAAAACAAAATGTAAAAGAAAATCATTTCATAAAAAAATTCAAATAAGATTTAAAATTTTTGAATCTTGCAACACAAACTATGAGAACTTTCAAAAAAAAAATCAATCACTTTTTTGCCTCAGAAGAAACACAAATAAAAGTAACTAAGCCGATGAAACATGAGCCCATACCATTTCGGCAGAATAAAGCTTTAAAGCGAAAAAAAAACTAAAGAAAACCAAGAAAATATATAACGTCAGGGCTAGCTATTATTTTAGAAATTACAGTAAATCAAAATCTGTTGCATCTACGATGAACTTAGGTAAAAGTGGAACATGATTCCCCGATTCGGCAAATAAGCCGACAAAAAGGAAGCAGACAAACAAAAGTCCTACGGTTCAATTGCATTGCAAATTTCATCCATATTGAAAAAAGGTCGGCCTGGGACTCGTATCCCAGCCCTTCGGGCACACCAGCAACCGCGTTACCTCTAAGCTCATGAGGTTCATAAATAAAGCAACTTCACAATTTCTTACTGGGTTAATTACTATCTTACCTTGCAAGTGTAAAGAAATCAAAAGTCGAACCGAGAAAAATCAAAATTCAAAATTGAGCATAAACAAATGTTAACTTTTCCCGAAAAAAATCATAACGACTTACACTACCTTTATTGACTTTTAAAAACACACATTAGCTAAAAACATATTCAGTTCAATTTTCGGCGTTGTACGAAAAGTTAATTAAAAAAACTTTTTCATGATAGCAATTTAAGAAAGCTGGCCAAAAAAAATGAAAGAAAGCTGGCCACTTCTAAGAAAAAAGGCGGCAATTATTTTACATATAAGCCAACAAGAGAGACTCTCAAACAAATATGATCTTAGCCTGTTTAATAAAGAACAATATGGCTTAGTTTGATTTGAAGAATGGTTAGTTTTAAAGTTGTGAAGAGAAAACAGAGGAAAAAAGTTTCAATTGTTTGGCAAATCAAAGAAAAAATGCGCAAACATTATCACGCCATATGGATTAAAAATTTATTGTCAAAAAATTGACACAAGACTAGACGCCCTTATGAAATCACAAATTCATTAAGCTATGAGTGAAAATACAGAAATAAAAACTTATTTCTTTTGATACAGTTCAAATTTGATCACTTTTCCGCACAGTTATATTAGATATTCATAGTCCGAAATTATTTGATTCTCTGCTTATTTGATTCTCCGAAGCATATGACAATGAAGCTTCGCTTTGACGCAATCTGAGAAAAAAACATCAGAAAACCTCTTGGACCTTTAACTGTACTTCCGTGGACCAGAGCTGATGGCAAGTGAACATTTATCCTCATTTAACATTTGCAATTATGACGATGTATTGAAGAGCTGATCATTCCGTCTGAGCTTATAAAAGCAAATATAACACCGCTCTTTAATATCATCCCCTGGATCCACAAAATGATCGAAACGTATAAAATTTTCTGATACCGTTTTTTTATGCGCAAATAACTGAGCTTTGAAATATTATCAAGTAATGATGCCTTTTGAATATGGATATCGACAAAACTTCTCAATTCAAGGTACACTTATCTTAGTCACAAAAAGTATTCGGGAATAAATGCAATCTCAAAAAATTGAACGAGAAGCTTGATTAGATCTTTCAAGGCATTTGATTCAAATTTCCCTGAAAACTTGGGGGCTAGAGTTTTCATCAAAGCAAAGCAGCGAGAAAAATTTTTTTACACACAGAGGCAAAGCTGTGCTTCGTAAACACCTGCGAGAACACGATAAAAAAGCAGCTTTATAAAGTAAAACAAGAACAAATAGAAACAAAACTCAAATTAGTAAACTTTTTACATATGGGATTCAAAACTACGATCTCGAGGTTTAGAGCCTCACGACCTTCCCTCACGGCCACGAACGCTTAACAATAAGCAAACACTCGTCACAAATAAACAGCTACGTATGCTAATAAACTGCCAATGCCATGCAGCAAATTTGGCACCAAATACAAATAGACACAATTTTGCAAGTAATAATTTGGAAAATAACAAACTGAAGGCATCCACACTAACTTTGCAAGTAAATATTATGTATAAATTATGCATTTTGAATAATTTGGAGGTAGAAAATTTTTAAAATTGAGTTTTTATCATTATGTTTGTTGAAACAAATAGCTTTTTCGGTTCATTTGGCGAATTAAAAATGCATCAACTATGTTAACCGATTACTCATGAAATGTCAAAGCACATGCTATCAAAAGGCTGTAAATGTTCCAACAAAAAAGGCACCAAAAAGCACAAGAGTATTTGATCCATTGTTGTTCACTTTATATATGAACATTATCCTTGTTTGATTTCATCTCATTTACTGTTTCTTTTCAAAAATTAAGTCTATTGATGCAAGGTCTATTGCTTAAGGTTAAGTTCAAATGTCTGGAGAAAGATTTGTACACGACTGAAGAGTAACTCAATCAAACAAAAATTCATATAGTACAGTTCATAGAACACGATATACGGCATATGACACAAACATAGCCAACTGACAGAGTTTTGAAGAAAAAATAAATGGCCCTAAGGCTCTTTCAATTTGTAGAAATTTATGTTACACACTTTTTTTGTTAAAATTAACCCAATTTGAGAAAACTGGATCAAAAGGTAAAACTTTTAGTTCGCTGGGCAATCTAATAAATAATTTCCCATTTTCGAAATTAGAAGTCCATAACGTTTTTCGTGACCTTTACAATTTCGCTGTATGATAGTGGAGTTTGCCTTCCTTTAAACAACACAAATGCACTGACTTAAAAAGAAATCACAAGTCAAACCGCGAAAAATCAAAATTGAGCCTGAACAAATTTAAAAACTTTTTCCTGAAAAATAATCAGCAAGACATAAATAAGAGTACTCACTGCGTTCTTTACTCTTAAAAGCTAAAGACTACATGAAATCTCATTGCACTTGGATGCACGCTCTCGACTTTCGGTTCAAGTCAACTAAATCCAATTTTGATTTTTGAATCCTAGCCTGTTTTTTTCGAATTTGTGTATTTCCCTCAAACCGCCTTACGCGAAAAAAACCGACAGCAAAGCCAATAATTTGGCAAAATTAGGTTCTTTTGATATACAAAATACGATACCAATTTTTATACAATTACACTGACTTAAAAAGATATCACAAGTCAAACCGCGAAAAATCAAAATTGAGCGTGAACAAATTTAAAAACTTTTTCCTGAAAAATAATCAGCAAGACCTATATAAGAATACTCACTGCGTTCTTTACTCTTAAAAGTGAAAGACTACATGAAATCTCATTGCACTTGGATGCACGCTCTCGACTTTCGGTTGAAGTCAACTAAATCCAATTTTGATTTTTGAATCCTAGCCTTTTTTTTCGAATTTGTATTTCCCTCAAACCGCCTTACCCGAAAAAAAAACCGACAGCACAGCCAATATTTTGGCGAAATAAGGGTCTTTTGATATACATTATACGATACCAATTTTTATACAATTACACTGACTTAAAAAAAAATCACAAGTCAAACCGCGAAAAATCGACATTGAGGGTGAACAAATTTAAAAACTTTTTCATGAAAAATAATCAGCAAGACCTATATAAGAATACTCACTGCGTTTTTTACTCTTAAAAGTAAAAGACTACAAGAAATCTCATTGCACTTGGAGGCACGCTCTCGACTTTCGGTTGAAGTCAAGTAAATGCAATTTTGATTTTTGAATCCGAGCCTGTTTTTTCGAATTTGTGTATTTCCCTCAAACCGCCTAACGCGAAAAAAACCACCAGCAAAGCCAATAATTTGGCAAAATAAGGGTCTTTTGATATACGTTATACGATATTAATTTTTATACAATTAAACGTCAGAGGAGTAGACGTTTTACATGATTACGCTTTATAAATCAAAACTCAGATACGTTAAAAAACTGATGCAATAAACGGCGTGACTTACGTTTTTTAGTTAAGTATGTGTATTTATATTGAACTTTTCAGTGTTAAAACATTTGTATATTTTATGTTTCTTAGCATTAACATTTATTCTATTGATATCTTTAATCAGCTAATTCTAAGGTATTAAATTCAGTAGCATGCCGAGGGAAAGGCGACCCCCACCCCTTCTAATTCTGGTTGCCAAATTTTTCCAAAGGATTTCCCTTTAGTATAATTTAACGAGATCCATTTTTGGTTGCCCAACAAAAAATTGCTAAAGGCACCTATGGCCAGTTAACATCATTGTAGGTTATTTTCTCAACAATTGACAAAATAGTGTCCATTTAGCATGTTCGGAGTTCGCAAAATCAAATTGTTTGACCAAAAAATGAATTTCTGCGATTAAAAAAAAACTGACTTCGAAATTCGAAGAAAAAAAATAGATGCTCTCAAAGCTTTTTGAATTTCTAGAAAAATTTTTCACTGGCACTTTGTCGATAAAAATAACCCAATTTGAGAAAACTGGGCCAAAAATAATTTTTTATTTCGCTGGGAAATCTGAAAAATAATATTCCATTCTCGAAACTAAGAATTCAATCATGGTTTTCGTGTCCTTTTAACTTCCGAAGTTCGATAATATAAGCTGCCTTCCATGATGAAACTAAACGAAATTTATGAACTGAACTTAGAAAGAAATCAAAAGTCATACCGCGAAAAAAATTGAGCCTGAACAAATTTGACAACTTTTCCTTAAAAAAAAACGAACGAAAAACATCGCGACCTATATAGGAGTCTTAACTATGTTCATCAAGTCTTAAAAAAGCGGTAACACTAATTCAACACAGAGGCAAAGCTGCTTTTCGCAAACACTAGTCACACCACGGCAAAAAGCAGCACTAAAAAAGTAGAAATAAACCTAGAATTATTATAAATTCGGCTACGTAACGGATTCGATCTGCGACCTAGAGATTATGAGTATCACTCACTAACCACTCAGCCACGGACGCTTAATAAATAACAAACACTCGCCACACATAAAGCTGAGAACAGATACTATGAAATTCTTCTGAACAGATGCTTATGACAGATCGTGATTATAGCAAAAGTGTCACCAAATAAGTTAACATTTTAATGAACACTTGTATTTGCGAGTTAGATTAGAAAAAAGAAGGCTCATAATAACACACTTAAGCTCGCAAGTATTAGCAAGCGTTAACGTATAGCGTTAGAATTCTAGTAGAGCTAAGGTCGGGCGGTCAGCCTCTAATAAAAAAAATCGCCTAATGTAGTTTGGAAATAGAAAATATTCAGACCAATTTTTCTTGACACTGAGAAGAATTTATTATTTTTCAAGAATCCGAATCACTACTAATAGGGCATTAATATGATACCACTTGACGCTCTACGAGCTTTCTTGAGGTAGTCAAAACTGGCTGGAAAAAACTACTACTTGGGTAATCGGAACAATTAATACTTTTCATCAACTGCGTTTTATGTAGTGATTCTTTTATTGTTTTGCCTTCTATTCCACCCACATACGACTTGAGGATTACTTAAAACTTCATTTTTGAACTTACTTTCACAATTTCTTTGAAAAATTGAGTGGAGATTTTTTCGCCATCTATATGTAAACGTTCCAGACAATGACCATGCATCTCGACAAGAGCTTCCAACGAAAAATCTGTCACGTCACATACGTCGCGCAGAACAACTGACTTCAGATCACTTTCAATGCTCCTGACAAAATCGGCAAAACCGTCATTCCCCAGCAGATTATTATACGAGAAATCTATCAAAAAGATAATTGAATCATCATATATTGAACTTTTTAATGAGAATGCGATTAAATAAGAAGAAACCTACCAACACTGGTTAGGCGACAGGGCTTATTGAGGATGAATGAGAACAATTTTTCAGTGATATAAGGGGATCCTGTGATTCCTAAGTGAACCAATCCATTTGACATATGCTCGCAGATGAGTTCAACGAGAGCATCAGTCAATTCCTCGCTATAGACATCTAGATAAACCAAGCTTTCAGTGCAGAGCCAGAGAAGTCGGAGCAAATAACTCGATAAAGATGGTGAAATTTTCCAACTGATTTCTACAATAACATCTCGTGGAATGCTACCTGCAAATGATATTAAACTGTCGCAATAAAATTTTTCGTCTTCTAGACTATCAAAAGCATCGGGTGTGAAAATTCTCGTATTTCTCCAGAGACACCTTGTTGTTTTAATAAGCTCATTATATCTCATGCATGTCCTTCGCATTCTTGTAAGCTCTACGAGAGGAAGAAATTTAATTATTTTTACAAATAGAGATTCTGGGAGGTTCTGCAGCATGATCTAGCCTGAAAGTCGACAAACACAATCGGTTTTGCTCAAGTAGTAGTTGAGACTTTTGGAAAGATATTCTACCCAAGGGTTTGTGACTCCCATTCTTTATATACTACCGTTTAACGCACCTTCGGTGCTTCGAAATTTTTCGACAACTCATGAAAAACCGCATATATTGGAAACAACATCTGCAAACTTTTAGTGTACTCTGATCTGACTGCACCCAATTACAGGATTGGTAATTTCGAACTTTTACATTTTTTTAAAATTCCATTTTAAAAGCGTCATTTCAAAAACTTAATGGGCCTCTGGAGAAATTTTGAGGCCAGATTTGCAACCATTGAGAGTCCCTGAGAGCACCCTACTATAGAATTAGGAATCCGAAATTTTGTTAATTTATTTTAAGTTCCCGAAAAAAAATTTAAAAAAAAACGTCTTATCTCGGAAACTAAAAGGATTTGAGCATTCATATTAAGAGGCAAGATTTGAGACGCCTTGGTGTACGCTGAAAATAAGGTTGTATCTTCATCAAGTTAGTAGTTGAATTTTGAATTTCTTTGTAGATAAGATCTTTGTGAAAAAATCAAAAAACGTCACATCTCGGAAACTAAAAGCATTTGAGCAGTCGCGTTTAGCAGTCGCATATGGCAAGATTTGCAACTCTTTAGATTACCCTGACAACACCGAACTGTAGTGCTGGGAATTTCAAATTTTTAAAATAGTAATTAGTAGTAGTAGTAGTAGGGATGTAATGTTTCCACAAGGGGTCCAGGCCCCTGTCATCCTTCACGTCTCATATCGCGAGTCTAGTTCTACAATTGTTTCTCGCACAATCACATGCAAGCTTCCATGTGCATTTATTCCTTTCGTCATAGAGTGCAAATTTGTTCCAGAACACTTTGAGCAGGGCGCCTTTCAGTCCAGACCAATTTCGCAAATCTATCCTAAGTGCATTCTCAAGACGACATGTCTGGTAAAAGAACTTTCTGAAAATTAATTTAAACTTTCTGAAAATTTTGAAAAAATCACAAAAAAACGTCTTATCTCGGAAAATACAAAGAAGTGAGCAGTCATATTTGGGGCAAGATTCGCAATCCTTGAGAGTGCTCTGACAGGACCTAACTACAGGTTGGGAATTTCAGACTTTTGAAGAAAAATAATAATTTAAGTTTAGTGAAAATTTTTGAAAAAATTACAAAAAACGTCATATATCAGAAACTACAAAAAAGTGAGCAGTCAAATTTGGAGGCAAGATCTGTAACTCCTTAGAGTACTCTGACAGCACCCAACTACAAGGTTGAGATTTTCAAATTTTGAGAAATAAATAAAATTATCTGAAAATTTTGAAAAATAACAAAAAACATCTTATCTCGAAAACTACAATGGTTTGAGCAGTCATATTGGGAGGCAAGATTTGCGATCTTTGATAGTACTCAGACAGTATCCAACTTCAGGGTTGGAAATTTCAGATTTTTAAAAAAGAATAATAATTTAAGTTATCTGAAAATTTTTTGAAAAAATCACAAAAAACGTCACATCTCGAAAACTACAAAGAATTGAGCAGTCATATTTGGAGGCAAGATTCGCAATCTTTGAGATTACTCTGACAGGACCCAACTACAGGGTTGGGAATTTCAGATGTTGCGAAAAAAATTATTATCAGTTTTCGGAAAACTTTTTGAAAAAATCACAAAAAACGTCATATCTCGAAAACTACAAGAATTTGAGCAGTCATATTTGGAGGCAAGATTAGCGATCCTTGATAGTACTCTGACAGTACCCATTTATGGGGTTGGGAATTTCAGATTTTTGAAAAAGACTAATAATTTAAGTTTTCTGAAAAATTTTGAAAAAAATCACAAAAAACCTCACATCCGAAAACTACAAAGAATTGAGCAGTCATGTTTTGTGCCAGTCGGTCATATTTGCAAAAAACGTAATTTTGGGGTAAATTGAAATTTTTGCAAAAAGTCGAATTGAGCATGTCATGCTCATGTTTCTCGCGACAACTGAAAATATCAGAAAAAAATATCAGAAGAACCGAATTACAATCGCGGGAAAGTAGTCGAAAAAGCAGCGGTAAATTGCTAATCGCGAGAGTAGAGCTGTCTTGTTCGAAACAGAACGCAGAGCAATCGCGAATAAAGAAGAGATAGATTAGAAGCTGACCAGAGTGAACCTTCGGTGGAAAGCTGGACAAACGAAGTCTCCCAATGGTCCAGTACCAAAACTTGTTTATGGGGTTAAAACTGACTTATTCAAAACTTCTTGAGTTAAACTTGATTACCCATTTATGCTAAAGTTTTTGGTTAATTTAGTTACTCCAATTCTAAAGTGTGCCGGTATGCTAGTGCCCTATTTATATTTCTTGAGTGTGTTTAATATTATTATGTTGAGATAAGGAGAGTTTTAGGTTGATCCATCTGAATTGGATCAAAGTTCCACTGTCTAATATAAAGTAGCTATATGGATCATTCCGACCCTGTTTTTACTGGCGTTTGCGTTTTTTGGGTATTTTGAGAACTAAGTATGGTGAAGTTCTTATTTTCTAGAGTGGGGGGGGGAGGTGTTTTGGTAGTGGCCTTTAAGCTGTAACAAAGATTTTAGTCTCATGTCGCAAGTGAACCGAATTGGCTCCGACCGTTTCAGGTAGAAAAACACAAGAAATAGTGTCCCTGACTCTTGAGCCAATGGTTATAGGGCCTATTTTTCTTTAACCTCATATGTGACTAAAGTAGGCGACTGTTACATAGTGCTTTTATGGCGCTCCTGGGTGTTTTTACGACATCAAGACTACGGGATCAAACCCACTTGACACAGCTCCGGGTTACATGCCCATGCTAGAGTACCGGTGGTACCGTTCATCAGAAACGTATAAACTTTCCGGTTGTACCGTGATAGCTTTTTAAGAAAACTCGAGAAAATTTCCTGGTACGCTCTCCGAACGAGGACTAGCTAACCGAGTAAAGGGGGGTAACTAGGGGGACAAAAGACAAGCAAAAGACAAAAAGCAAAACAAAAATCCAAAAAATAGAGAAAGGAACAAAAAACCGTAAAAGATAAAAAGGACAGTGGCTTTGACTTCCAGATTGAGTGGATCAAACCTTTATATTAATTGAAATAGTTTATTCATACTGTTATCCAATAAGACCGATCGTTTCGATCAAATCAGTAACTTTATACAGGTGCCCGAGTGTGAGGCGTTTTTAAGGGGTTTCAGATAGCTTGCAACTTCACCGGACCACTAGGAGACTTGAATGGAACAGGTGAACAGCCAAGTGGGAAAGTGGTTCTCAGGAAGGGAACCCGAGAAGTGCTGAACACGCCAAAGGGACATCCAGCACGGACGAGAACAAACAGAATAGGGCACACAGGGGTGTTCTGTTTGGTCACTCGACGGACCACTGGAGACTTGAATGGAAGAGGTGACCAGCCAAGTGGGAAAGTGGTGCTGGAGAAAGGTGCTGGACACGCCAAGGAGACAACGAGCACGGAATCAGAACAAACAGAGAAAGACACACAGGGGTTTTCGGTTTGGTCAATCGGGTATCGTTAAAATCCACATTCTCGAAAACTACAAAGAATTGAGCATTCATACTTGGAGGCAAAATTCGCAATCTTTGAGATTACTCTGACAGGACCCAACTACAGGGTTGGGAAATTCAGATTTTGCTTTAAAAAAATTAATAAAAGTTTTCTGAAATTTTTTTTGAAAAAATCACACAAAACGTCAAATCTCGAAAACTACAAGGATTTGAACAGTCATATTTGGAGGCAAGATTTTTGACTCCTTTGAGTACTCTGACAGCGCCCAACTACAAGGTTGGGAACTTCAAGTTTTGTAAATTTAATTGTTAATTGAAATTTCTTAAAATTTTTGAAAACATCTCAAAAATCAACTTATCTCGCTAACTAAAATGATTCGGTTATTCAAAACTGGAGGCCAAATTCGCAACCCCTAATTTGATATTGGAATGCTTAGTTTAAATTTGGTAAAATAACAGCTAAAATCAAATTAAAAAATCGAAAAACAATTCCTAACCATTGAAATATTCGATATAGCTTAAACATGCAAAAATAATAGGTTGAAAAAGCTTAAACGTGGCAAGATAGTGAAGCCTGAACTAAAATTTCTTATAGATAAACATCAAATTTAGCATGCACCTCGATGCCTTTTTCTCAAATACATTCAAATTTTAACATATTTACTTTACTTGGTGACCAAGCTATTGAACAGTAATTTATTATTGGGCCCATATAGTCTGTATATGAGTGGAGTTTGTTGACTCAAGAACAAATTGAAGATATATTCCGTTTTAATTGGAAGAAGGATTTGTTTGCCTTTAACGCACGTCTTTAGTTTTCAAACCATGTTAGCTTTGAAATTATAATGAGGCCTTTTAGGTCAGTTGTGACAGCAGTTCAGTGTTATTCCATTGGACCGATAAGATTCCCCTAAAATTTGCATTTAGTTGTATTTGATGTCATAGAAATTTCAAGACACCAATTATAAAGTTCTCGATCTCCGTTGATTATATAAATTTATGCAGAGCAATCAGATAAAATAATCAACAAAACGAAGACTTGCATCTGGTAAAACAATTTGAAAAATACGAAAAAATAAGGGTTCTACTATAGAAGCTTTTTTCACTGTGACCAAGATTTTTGTCATTGGGACTAAAACATCTACTCACGGATAAATTCAGTGAGATACCTTTTTTGTTGATATCGACATCTTCCTTTCATATCTCAAACACCAGAGAGTCCCCGGGAAAACTCTTTGAGAGATTGAGGCCCATGCAAAAGCAAAAACGGGTCAAATAGACACCATCGGACAAAGGCACAGAAGTGGCGAGACAGTATCTCCAGTGCAACTGGCCAGTGGCAGCGCCATTTGAAGAGACAGTTGGTTTCTGTGTAGTGAAGAAAATAGCTTTTCCATCAAATATTGTATGGTTGCTCGAAAAACAGCAAAAACTGAGCTGACTCAATAGTAAAACAGACTGAAAAAGATCAATAAAAACTTTTGGTCAAACTACACAGAGTAGACACACCAGACCAGTCCTATGACCACCTGGTATTTCATATGACAAATTGAAGCTTGTTTCTTGGAGATTTTTGGGGGCTCCAACTGCAGGAGGCTGGCAGGAGGATAGTTGAAAACACTTATTTTGAGTCCGTTGAGTATGTAATTTCTCTTGATGGGAAAAATTCCCTCACTAATGTCTCACCCGAGGTAAAAATTGATACAGCTGTTTAAAAATTGTTTGAGCAGGAACAAATATCGGCAAGAGCAAAGGGACAATGAAAAAATTACTTAATTTGGCCGTCAGCCAGGTGCATTTTTATTGGGGTGAAATGAAATTTTTGCAAAAAGTCGAATTGAGCATGTCATGCTCATGTTTCTCGCGACAACTGAAAATATCAGAAAAAAATATCAGAAGAACCGAATTACAATCGCGGGAAAGTAGTCGAAAAAGCAGCGGTAAATTGCTAATCGCGAGAGTAGAGCTGTCTTGTTCGAAACAGAACGCAGAGCAATCGCGAATAAAGAAGAGATAGATTAGAAGCTGACCAGAGTGAACCTTCGGTGGAAAGCTGGACAAACGAAGTCTCCCAATGGTCCAGTACCAAAACTTGTTTATGGGGTTAAAACTGACTTATTCAAAACTTCTTGAGTTAAACTTGATTACCCATTTATGCTAAAGTTTTTGGTTAATTTAGTTACTCCAATTCTAAAGTGTGCCGGTATGTTAGTGCCCTATTTATATTTCTTGAGTGTGTTTAAAATTATTATGTTGAGATAAGGAGAGTTTTAGGTTGATCCATCTGAATTGGATCAAAGTTCCACTGTCTAATATAAAGTAGCTATATGGATCGTTCCGACCCTGTTTTTACTGGCGTTTGCGTTTTTTGGGTATTTTGAGAACTAAGTATGGTGAAGTTCTTATTTTCTAGAGTGGGGGGGGAGGTGTTTTGGTAGTGGCCTTTAAGCTGTAACAAAGATTTTAGTCTCATGTCGCAAGTGAACCGAATTGGCTCCGACCGTTTCAGGTAGAAAAACACAAGAAATAGTGTCCCTGACTCTTGAGCCAATGGTTATAGGGCCTATTTTTCTTTAACCTCATATGTGACTAAAGTAGGCGACTGTTACATAGTGCTTTTATGGCGCTCCTGGGTGTTTTTACGACATCAAGACTACGGGATCAAACCCACTTGACACAGCTCCGGGTTACATGCCCATGCTAGAGTACCGGTGGTACCGTTCATCAGAAACGTATAAACTTTCCGGTTGTACCGTGATAGCTTTTTAAGAAAACTCGAGAAAACTTCCTGGTACGCTCTCCGAACGAGGACTAGCTAACCGAGTAAAGGGGGGTAACTAGGGGGACAAAAGACAAGCAAAAGACAAAAAGCAAAACAAAAATCCAAAAAATAGAGAAAGGAACAAAAAACCGTAAAAGATAAAAAGGACAGTGGCTTTGACTTCCAGATTGAGTGGATCAAACCTTTATATTAATTGAAATAGTTTATTCATACTGTTATCCAATAAGACCGATCGTTTCGATCAAATCAGTAACTTTATACAGGTGCCCGAGTGTGAGGCGTTTTTAAGGGGTTTCAGATAGCTTGCAACTTCACCGGACCACTAGGAGACTTGAATGGAACAGGTGAACAGCCAAGTGGGAAAGTGGTTCTCAGGAAGGGAACCCGAGAAGTGCTGAACACGCCAAAGGGACATCCAGCACGGACGAGAACAAACAGAATAGGGCACACAGGGGTGTTCTGTTTGGTCACTCGACGGACCACTGGAGACTTGAATGGAAGAGGTGACCAGCCAAGTGGGAAAGTGGTGCTGGAGAAAGGTGCTGGACACGCCAAGGAGACAACGAGCACGGAATCAGAACAAACAGAGAAAGACACACAGGGGTTTTCGGTTTGGTCAATCGGGTATCGTTAAAATCCACATTCTCGAAAACTACAAAGAATTGAGCATTCATACTTGGAGGCAAAATTCGCAATCTTTGAGATTACTCTGACAGGACCCAACTACAGGGTTGGGAAATTCAGATTTTGCTTTAAAAAAATTAATAAAAGTTTTCTGAAATTTTTTTTGAAAAAATCACACAAAACGTCAAATCTCGAAAACTACAAGGATTTGAACAGTCATATTTGGAGGCAAGATTTTTGACTCCTTTGAGTACTCTGACAGCGCCCAACTACAAGGTTGGGAACTTCAAGTTTTGTAAATTTAATTGTTAATTGAAATTTCTTAAAATTTTTGAAAACATCTCAAAAATCAACTTATCTCGCTAACTAAAATGATTCGGTTATTCAAAACTGGAGGCCAAATTCGCAACCCCTAATTTGATATTGGAATGCTTAGCTTAAATTTGGTAAAATAACAGCTAAAATCAAATTAAAAAATCGAAAAACAATTCCTAACCATTGAAATATTCGATATAGCTTAAACATGCAAAAATAATAGGTTGAAAAAGCTTAAACGTGGCAAGATAGTGAAGCCTGAACTAAAATTTCTTATAGATAAACATCAAATTTAGCATGCACCTCGATGCCTTTTTCTCAAATACATTCAAATTTTAACATATTTACTTTACTTGGTGACCAAGCTATTGAACAGTAATTTATTATTGGGCCCATATAGTCTGTATATGAGTGGAGTTTGTTGACTCAAGAACAAATTGAAGATATATTCCGTTTTAATTGGAAGAAGGATTTGTTTGCCTTTAACGCACGTCTTTAGTTTTCAAACCATGTTAGCTTTGAAATTATAATGAGGCCTTTTAGGTCAGTTGTGACAGCAGTTCAGTGTTATTCCATTGGACCGATAAGATTCCCCTAAAATTTGCATTTAGTTGTATTTGATGTCATAGAAATTTCAAGACACCAATTATAAAGTTCTCGATCTCCGTTGATTATATAAATTTATGCAGAGCAATCAGATAAAATAATCAACAAAACGAAGACTTGCATCTGGTAAAACAATTTGAAAAATACGAAAAAATAAGGGTCCTACTATAGAAGCTTTTTTCACTGTGACCAAGATTTTTGTCATTGGGACTAAAACATCTACTCACGGATAAATTCAGTGAGATACCTTTTTTGTTGATATCGACATCTTCCTTTCATATCTCAAACACCAGAGAGTCCCCGGGAAAACTCTTTGAGAGATTGAGGCCCATGCAAAAGCAAAAACGGGTCAAATAGACACCATCGGACAAAGGCACAGAAGTGGCGAGACAGTATCTCCAGTGCAACTGGCCAGTGGCAGCGCCATTTGAAGAGACAGTTGGTTTCTGTGTAGTGAAGAAAATAGCTTTTCCATCAAATATTGTATGGTTGCTCGAAAAACAGCAAAAACTGAGCTGACTCAATAGTAAAACAGACTGAAAAAGATCAATAAAAACTTTTGGTCAAACTACACAGAGTAGACACACCAGACCAGTCCTATGACCACCTGGTATTTCATATGACAAATTGAAGCTTATTTCTTGGAGATTTTTGGGGGCTCCAACTGCAGGAGGCTGGCAGGAGGATAGTTGAAAACACTTATTTTGAGTCCGTTGAGTATGTAATTTCTCTTGATGGGAAAAATTCCCTCACTAATGTCTCACCCGAGGTAAAAATTGATACAGCTGTTTAAAAATAGTTTGAGCAGGAACAAATATCGGCAAGAGCAAAGGGACAATGAAAAAATTACTTAATTTGGCCGTCAGCCAGGTGCATTTTTATTGCAAAGAAATTTGGTTGTTTGTAACATTCGCCCGGAAGTACACATTGACGGAAAATAAAGCTAGTTCATGAAACGACTGGCTAACGTCTAAATAAGCTTTTATGCTTCATATGCTTTTAACGGTCTCTACAAAAGCCAGTTTTATGTGTGGTCCTTTAACATCGGGCCGACAAAGTCATTAATTTTTTGGGCTATCGGCCAGAACGCGCAGATTAACTTTGTTACATGCAAAATAGTGAGCTCATGAGATCACTCCTAAAACAGGGCTACTACCAATTTATTATAATTTTATTGTTTCTGTTCAGTAGATAAAAATCATCACATCAATCGGAGATGGATCAACCTTTTCTCTCAACTCCTAGCTTCTCATTATCTGAAAACAAAATTTGATATTAGTTAATTCATTTCAAGACGTATCTGGAAGCTAAAAGTTGTTAAAATGCAGTTCCAGTTTCCTTACCGAGACTCTTCAGGATACTGGACAAAGAGCGGTCTCGTCGTCCTTAGGAAAGGGTGGTTAAGTCCTCCCGAGATCCTTCCGAAATTTTGGGTATTGTTCAGTAACGATTCCACAGCTACAATCATTACAATTCGGACAGTCTCGATTGTGATTTCACTACAGTTCTCACGTCTTTCTTCACTCTCGAGAGTCAATGTTGCTGTTTTCTAGCGAAAATCGGTCTGGTCTGATTTTCGCGGTTTTCAGTGTTCGCGAAATTTCAAGGTTGTGACGTGTCTTTAATTTTGAACGATTTTTTAAAAAAAAAACCTTGTCATTCCAAATTAACCTCTCCCAATTCGTCAAATTGCATGATTAGCACTGTTAATCCATCGGAATTGCCAATTTTCTCACTCGATTCCTGTTATAAAATTTCGATTTTGCCATGCATTTTGGCGCCATTTTGTGCGAATGTCACATACTCGCCGGAGAGCCCGGTCAATGTTCTCATTGAGTATCGTGGTCCTCATTAAAATGGTACAGTGCCAACAAACAGAATTTACAAAATGCATGAAATCACTTCTATCCACATCACATCGACTCACTGCAGAATACAAATGGCATCAAACTACACTGTTTTAGCCTTCTTTCTTTTCACTAATCTGCACTTCGAGGATGTGATTCAAGATAAAATAAATCTATCCTGATTTTAGTGCCCTATCTCAATTTAAAACTTGTTCTCCTAGGTTTAAGAGGTGTTGGGACGCAGGACAGTCCTGCCAACCAACAATTTAAAATTATTCTACTATGTTTCCTGCCTTCGTAAATTTAGTTGTTATTGGTCCTGAATATTAACATCAAGAAACTTGATGACTAGAAGGAACAATGAAATAATCTCCTGCTTCAAGAGATTACCCACGTTCTTCATATCACCAAAAGGTGATCAGTCATCTTAGTTTATTAAACACAATCATGCAGGCTGGAATAAATAATATACTCTTCACTCGAGCTTTTTAAATAAATAGTAAGTGTCTCTAAAAACACTAACTAAAATCATAATGCAAATTTATAAATGCAACAAATTCTTAAACTCAAAAATCAACTGAAAGTTTTTTTTTCATTCAGTTTCAATTTATAGCTTAGTTGCTAGGTTTCTCATTTGATTTTTCTCACACAAAAACAATTCTGAGTTTTTACATCTTCTTCTGAGTTACTTTTTCTTCAATTTCTTTCTTTCGGTTTTCGTCGTTTAGAAGTTCTAAAACTTCTAAAATCTTATAATCTTTCTCCTTTTTGCATCTTGTTTTTCGGCTTGTTGTCATAGCTCCATCTCCTCCTCCTGCGACATTGAATCCGCACTCTCAGTTTCAGTGGCTTGCAACAGGTCGCTGGCCATTCTGACGCTGTTGAAAGCAGTCCTCCATCACCTCTGTTCTTCTACCATTTGTTTTTTAAAAAAAAAGTCGTCTAAAAGAGTGATGGAGAGACAAACTGGAGAGTTCTAGGTAGTTTCATCGACCAGGATAGCGGATAGCTCAGTACTGCTCATTAGACATACATGTATGTATGTATGTATATATGTACGTATGTATGTATGTGTGTATGTGTGTATGTATGTATGTATGTTATTGAAAGTTCACAAGTGCGGACTCAACTAGGTTGTTCCAATTATTGATATTACTGATGATAATCAAAAAAACTTAGAGAAAGAAAAATTTCCTCAATCAATTGAAAACACTGTTGATAATCAAGTTGAGCTTGATTGTTTCTGAGAAAAAACGTTAACAACCAGTTTACCTTGACATCAAATCCGTCGAGAGTGACGATGAGGTTCCGTCAAAAGTAGTTCCGAGCTCCGATCCAAATGATGCTGTTGGCAGACCGACAATTGGATGAGGTATACAATTCGTTTTAAGAGAACCAGGTTTGGAGGAAAAGAAATTGAGGCAGATATTACGGCTAGAGGAGTAAAGCAAATGGAATCCATAAAAACTAATGGAACGTAAGATATCAGTCTGCCTCAAAATTAGTCGGTCGCAACGATTGTATTGATACGCCAAAATTACATGACGTTTCAGCTAAAATTAGCCTTTTAGCTTCAGCATCTGATGAATTTTTTGAAACAAAAGTGCATAAAATGGAAAATTGGAAGAAAAATCGATGTACACAGAAATATATGATATTGGTCAACAATTCATGACATTCTGATAGGTTTTAACTCAGAAGCCAGACAGGAAGAAAGCTAGACTGGTTGTGAAGCGGAAACACAAACTTTGAAACATAAAAGATTCCATCACATGCTGAAAAGACCCACTTCGATTTTGGTATCTTTGTTGCTCACCAAGACAAGACTGAGTTTGCAGTTCAATCGAAAATCGAACTGTTTTCTTTGCTCACCCGTGATGTATTTTTGGTCACCCGTGAGGTTTTTCTAATGATTCTGCCAGAAATGCAAAGTGAGTTTGCCTGCGAGTTTATGGACGCTGCAGACGTGCGTTTAGGACCTTGTTGATGCCGCCCGTCCTTGGTATGACCCAGTGTGAAAGAAGAAATCCTTAAAATTGGATGTCAGATTTTTTGAATGAACCATGTTTGTGTTTTACAGGAAAAGCTGTTCTGTTGATATTTTAGGCACAAAAGCGCTCATGTTGATGATTTCATCTTGAAGGAAACAGAGAGCTTTTGTCTTGCTACTATGAAAATGCTCAATGAAATTTTTGATGTTCAATATTCCGAAAACGCGTTTTTCCATTAATTGGTTTTTGGTTTGTCTCAAGATGTAAATCAGTGACTTTTGATTTGTCTAGATATTTTGGAGATTGAAAAGAGGTCCAGGTGTCGAAACATGATGGTGTTCTTGTCAGGAATGCATAGCGTTGTATGCGTGGTGCTCTGGTTAAACTACAATGGCTAGCTTCGCAAGTTCAACCTGATAAAGAATTTGACATGTGTAAGCTGCTGATAAAGCATTTGATGTATGTGGCAGAGACTGCATTTTTGGCTGCATTGCTTTTTTGATATAATTTTTGCATCAATTAACTCAATGATTTCAGCGTAAATTTTTATGATTCAAAAAATACAAAATGACCGATTTTGGAGTAAAATTTTGGTTAAGTTCTCAAAATTTATTGCACGATACAAGTTTTGTTAAAGTATTAAGCCATTTTTGTTACTGTCACTTTTTGGCTAACCTTAACTCAACCTGATAAAAACATAAATGAAAGGTCAAATTTTGTTTGCTTTATCCAGAAAAATTGCATGAGCACTGTAGTTGAAGGGAAAGGGAAAAAATGTGATATGTTGAAAATTTATTGATTTTGAAAGTAGTTGTGGACTCGATAAGGAGGCTAAGCGGCCATTTACTTTGTGATTCAAAATCTGCAACACCTCCTACGAAAAAACTTGAGACCCAATTGAACAACTAGCAGTAGATCAATCAAGCAGCAGATGAAGAATGTATAAATAGTTCAGAAATTTAGCCAAGATTGTAAAAACGATTTGTTAAACCAGTATAGTAGAGACAAACTTGTCCGTATATTAGCTCTAAACATTGAGTTTGTCGATGGCATATTAAGGTCAGTTTAGGGTTTTGATTGAAAATATATTAAAAGATCTGTTTGACAAATTGAAATATTTTATTCTTCCGTTTATACCGCAACACGCATTGGGATGCATACATAGGGATGCCTTTATGATAAGAAAACAAGAACAATTTTTTCACCTCAAGTTATTTTGAAGAGATTTTATGTTGCCACTCACGCGTAATTATAGAACGCTTGTATATCGCCCGTTATTTATCGAAAACTGGCCAAATTTTTTTAAAAAATTTTAAAAAACCCATCTAAAAAAATTACAGGTGACTTGTTTTACTTTTGAGCCACAGTATTTTTTGAATGGTATAAAAAAGGAGACCACAAACGCTTTCTTTAAATGTTGACATTTGAGCAAGTAAAAACTAATGCAACCCTTAACTTTTAAAATAGATTGACGAAAACAAATCAGAGAAAAGGAACGAGTTTTGTTTTTATAATCCAAGAAGTGATAGAATTTGCTCCTATTAACGTAAAAATTATGACAAACAGCATATTTTAACCAATTTGGAAGGATTTGTATGAGGGATTAAATCTCCGCTTACGCGTTAATAGCGAGAAATATATCGCGCGTTAGTTGTCACAATTTGATTATATTGGCATTCTTTAAACCCTTATAACTTTTTAAAGTTTGATCACAGGTAAAATATATTTTCAAAACTGAGCTTATGACAACATTAATTTTTTGCTGATAGAAAAAAATTCCGACAAAAGTTCTTAGTTACAAAGTCGAAAATCGCTTGAAAAAATAACCCCACCCCGATCACAAATATTCCGTTACTTTCGTGAAAATTCTAGATTTCTGACTTGGAATACTTTACATCAAACTAATTTTTTGGTCAGAAACTCTTTGTGAAATTTTTAAACATAGCAGGCATTTTCTTAAGATTATTTAATTCTCATCTTTGTGACACAGTTGTTTCCCGTTATTTTTATTTGACTAAAGTTTCATTTAAGCTGGTTTCAAACAGAATCGAAAAGATAAAGTAGAAAGCAAGGACTCAATTTCAATCAAAATTGGTTGAAAAAGTGTTGTTGTACAAAAAATCTAGAATATTTGTCGATTTTCTTTGGTCTTATTTTGCTCACATACAAAATTTAGTCTTATAAATATTCTCTCAAATTATATGATTAATATGAAGTCTGATTAAAATGTAAACAGTTCAAGATAATGAAACAATTCCAAGGATTTTTAATTTGTGCTTTCCCAGGCTGCAACACAATCCTCATGTAAACAAAGAACCAGAAAAAAAATTGAAAAATTGATTTTTTCCAGCTATGAATGAATTTTGCTTGCAACTATCCATGTTTTTAACATTTTTCATTGTAATAGTTGGATTACTTTTACCAAAACAGTCTTATTTATAAAATTAGGATGATTACTTTGATCAAAACTACGGGTTAAAACAGAACTCCAAACTGGAAAAGTAATAAATTTGCTCAGTTTTGTATCGTTTAGTCAATTTAGCGGAAAAATCTGACAGCAAAATTTTGCAAATTTTTTTGTAAGCAAGGCAGTTGTGCAAAAAAACTAAAATTTTGTTTCGCTATTTTTGACTATTTTATCATAATTGATGAACAAACTTTTAGCTCACATTGTACAAAAATCAGTTAGGTAAATCTTTGATTTGAGTAAATTTAAAAACTTTTACTTTTTATCATTTTCTAATACCTTTGCATTGCCCTTGAAGCATCTTAAAATTAAATCAAATTTCCCAGTTGCTAATACTTTTGAATTGAACTTGAAGCATCTCAAAGTTAAGCCAAGTGTCTTAGAGTGCGGAAGTTGCCGCCATGTATCAACTTAGTTTCAACACGGTTCCAAGTAGTCTGAGCAAAATTTCCATTAGTATTCGATTAATAGAACCACTGATTAAAACAAAATTTTGTATAAATTTTAGTATGAGTCTCTGGAAAACTCATTGTTAGTCAGCAAAACTTATAAATATCTTATCTTTATAACATCAGTTCACTCAATATGTCAAAATATTTTGCGAAACAGGAAAAGAGCTTTTCAAAAAAAGTTATACTCAAAAACAGCAAAGTTAAATTTTAAAAAAATTGCGAAGCTGCCATGAGTACACAAACTGTGCAAAATTTTGTTGTCAGATTTTTCCTCTAAATTAATCAAACGAGACAAAACTGAGTAAGTTGGGCAAATTTATTGTTTGTTTTATTTGGAGTCCTTTTTTAGCCCGTAGTTTTGATGATAGTTATCATCCTAAATTTATAAATAAGACTGTTTTGGTTAAAGTAATCGAAATACTACAATATGAAATTTTAAAACATGGATGGTTGTTTGCAGAATTAATTCAATTTTTTCATCTGGTTGTTCGTCTACATGAGGATTGCGTTGAAACCTGGGAAATCATAAATTAAAGTTTTATGGAGTTTTTTTCACGTACATTTTATTCAGATTTCATATCAATCACATAATTTGAGATGGCAATTAAAAGACAAAATGTTGTATGTGAGCAACATGAGACTCGAAACAATCTGCTTAATCGATCAAATTTTTTCAATTCCTTCTACAACGTCACTTTTTCAACCATTTTTGATTGAAATTGAGTCCTGCTTTTTACTATATCTTTTTGATTCTATCGGAAACCAGCTTGAATGAAGCTTTACTTTTACAAAAAAAAACGTAAAACAACAATGTCAATTGAACAAAAAAATCCAATCGCAATTTGAGTTAGCACAGGAATTTTCGGTGTAATCACCTGTAGCCTTTGCTAGCAGTTATATATCAGAATAAATTATGTAATATTCTCAATATGCTAGTTTTGAAAAAAAGTTAAAGCATATTTGCGGAAAGAAAACAAGTTTTGTGACTTTTAATTTGATACACTTTGTTTTTGCTTATATTGTTTGGCTTACAGGGGGTTGGTGTGCTTCACTATCAATTTTTGCTGGTTAAAAACTTCTCATTTTTTCTTTTATTTTTTGAAAATAGAAAAATGATTTAAAAACGAATAGCTGGTGGCATGTTCTAGACTCATTATACTTGCCCGTTTAAATTCAAAAACTATTGGGCAAACATGACTCAGTAACTGACAATGGTCATTTTTTTCTACTTTAAAAACTATAATGGTAATGGAAGCTGTTTAGACTGCTATTCAACATTGAATGCAAAGTACCAAGTAACACGGAATGAACAAGTTTGATAAAAATGTTAATTATAAAAAAATGTTCAAATTAAAAAAAATTATCTAATTTATCTACGGGAGATAAAACTGAAAACAGATGGGTCAATCTGTTTAGGAGTCATTTTTCTTTTGGTTTTCATATATTTAAGCATGGTTTTATAATTAAAACTTTTTTAATACGAATTGAGGGAAAAATAAAAAAAAATTCAAAAGCAGTGGCTAATTTGTAACCGTTTAAAGAAAAACTGGTAGAAAACACATATTAATTTTTTCACTTATTTGCTAGATGAGCTACTATTGCACCTAGATAAAGCATCATTAACATGTTCTGGGAAACTGTTCGGGTTAATAATTTTGTAAGAGCAAAGTATAAGCAAATCTTTTACTAAACTGTTCAGAGCCTCTCAATTGCTGCTATGAGATCACTTTCTTGTGATTTTTCTCCCTTAATTTTGATTTAAAAAAGTCATTATGCTTCCTGCTTCATGTGTAATTCCAATTGAAAAATTTAGCATAACTTTCATATTTGCTCTATAAGTTTTTTTATTACCTGGCAGGAAAAACAGCTTGGTAACTCTTTGATTTGAGTAAATTTAAAAAATTTTGCCTTTTGTCAGTTTCTAATAGTGTTCAATTGCACTTGAAGCATCTCAAAATTAAATCAAATTTCTCAGTTGCTAATACTTTTGAATTGCACTTGAAGCATCTCAAAATTAAACCAAGTTTCCTTGACTTCGGATGTTGCAGCCATGTATCAACTTAGTTTCAACATGGCTCCAACTAGTCTGAGCAAAGTTTCCATTAGCATTTGATTAATTGGATGACTGATTCAAGTAAAAGTTTTGCATAAACCTGACCAATTCTCTAAAATAATTTTAATTTTTAGCATAGGTTACTGGAAAAAAATCATTGTTAATCAGCAAAATTGATAAAATCTTGTCTTTCTTAATCAAAAAACTAATTAAAAAGATTTCACTGCATTCAAAAACATATGGTGGGAAGCTTTAGCCTGCTCTTTTAAAATATTGAATTTTTCAAAGATGAGACAAGGACACTTATGAATTTTTCAAAATTAATATCAAATGAACGAAAAGAAATTGAGAAATAGTCTATATTTTTACAAATTGTCTCAAAAATTACGTAATGCAATACTGATAAATTCTAAGCTTTCGATTCGTTCTAGCGCGACCCAATCCAAAATTAAAGTCATTGAATACCAAAATATCCATACCACTGAAACCTAACGCCGTCCTTATAACCTAACGCTATTTCAAACTAAAAACGATTTTTTCAAAAAAAAATACTTCAAAACCGACGTCGGTAGTATCAAAAAACAAAGCGAGACAACTTTAAAAGTTAAAACAGTCTGCACTACTTAAAGTGCCAAATTTTTAAAACAAATGACCGTGTCAATCTTTCTGATTTCCATTAAGAGTCAAAAGAAAAGTTTTGGAAATTTTAAATGAGCTTTGAAGGCCTTAAAAATAAATAAAATTATTTTGGCTGAAAAATGGTTGAACGTCCAAGCCATTTTGAACCGGTACCAAAAATTAACTAAACGTTTATACGTTATGTGAAAGCTACAAGTTTTTTAAATATGATTCAATAATATCCCTAAACCTACAAAACGATTGCTTTGATCAGCTTTTTTTTCGAAATTGTGGGCTCAAAAACGCCATTTTTATTAGCTTTCAAGCTTGAAGTTTTTCCAGCACCTATTCCCAAGCTAGCATACCATCATTCGGGTGGTCGCCCTGAGATTGAAATGCTAGTTGATCGAGACATCGTAAAGTGTTGAAGCAGACTTGTAACGTTGGTCGAGCGGTGTGCAAGGAGACGTATCTTCGAATAAAATTTTAAAAATTTTCAATTTTGAAACACGAAAAATACACAGAATATTATGTAGTTTTTATCACAAGTTTGCCATAGCTTACAAAAATTACAAGTCTATTTTTTATTTATGTATTGTCATATTATTGCGCGCTTTTTTTAACTCAGTTTGCAATACTCTTTATTGCAAAACTCTTCAGCTTGCAAAAATACAACTTTGCATCTTACTGTTTCAGCAAGATTTTGTAAGAGCCTCTGAAATAAGATTGTTTGCCAAAATCGGTTGAAAAATTGCTACTCAGACGTCAAACTCATTTCAGCATAAATTCAATTTTTTTAACTTCGGTATGCCGATATCACACCGATAGCAAAAAATTTTAAGGGCTGAATTTCTTCCGATAATCAGAAGTTTGTTAGTGTTTTGATCATTATTTTTCACGATTTTTTTTGCAAATCTGTGCGCATTGTACTTCAGAGATCTGAAATGTCTCGGTGAGATTGATGAAATTTTGAATACTATTTTTTATTTTTGTGTTTAGTTACGATCACAACAAAACTTTAAAGCTAGTCTTAAAAGTTAAGAAAACACAAAATGCACGATTTATTTTAAGGTCTATTTCTGTTTTGTCATCGTATCTCTCTGTACATATCAACCGTATACCTTATTTTGGCACTTGGAAAACTCTTGGCGGAAACTAAACCAAAATCCTATATCACTAAAACTATATAACTAATCCTAAGACTAAACCATGATCTTATAACTAAACGAAAGTCCTCCTCATAACTGACTGGGTGTAGAGGCAACTATGCTCCGAGGTTATCTGGAGTTTTTTGACAATTCGAGTCATATGACTTTTTATCGATGTTTTACCGGACCTGATGTATTAGGTTAATCAGTGGCGTGCACACAGTTTTTTGAGGGGCGATAGCAGATTACTTCAGAAAATTTTTTCGGCTGTTTCTACTCGCCATCAGCTCGTTACTGCTTTTTATTTCCCGGTACAACCCGTGATTAAAATTGTTAGTAAGTAAGAAATGAGAGAGCGATTATTGATTTTCGTGAGTATTGGCTTCTGATGTCCGAACACCGTCCTTGTTGTTTCTTTTGTTCACTCACCGCGACAGGTAAGTTGTTACAAATTGGGCACAAGAATTGCGTTTGGACAATCAAAACAGCCTCACTCGAAGCGGTCAAGCAATTAAAGATATCAAAAAGTAAGTTAAAAAATTTCTCTTAAGCTTTTAAAGATAGTTTCATTGATTTGTTTCTGTTGCTGAAGTATAAAATATTTTTAATCTAACCTTTTTAAGCATAAATGAATTACAGCATTAAGACTGGGTACTGCCATCAAGTTCAGAGCATAGTTTTTATGCGGTTAGTTTTAAAAGCCTTTCATTTAATTCTCACTGTTATATAATTCACTTACCTGGTTTCCGTTTTATCAAAAAGAAAATCACAGAAGCGATGGAAATTTGCTGTTTTTTTTCTTACAAAATCCAAATATAAGTTGGACAAAAGGAGATAACGAGAAGTCGGTGAGACGATTTTGAACAAGCTGTTCTCTAGAGAGACGAGATTAAAAATGAAACATTTAAGTGTTTTTAATTAAACTCTCATTCTAACTGCTCCAAATCAAAGATTTTTGGAGGTCCGTAATAACAATCACTGAAGCATTTAGCACAAAACACACAAAGGATCATCTTGTTATGGTAATCACACATTTTTCAAATATTTTTCAAGTTTGCACAAATTTATTAATATTTGATTTGACTTTCCTCGGACCGAAATAATTTGGCACAAATTATCGACCAGTTCGATTTTTTAGCCGTTTAGATTACAAATCTCTGTTAAATAGAAGCGTTAAACAGTCACGCAACATCGACGTTATAAATGGCTTCTAATTCAAGTCAGAGCCAGTAAACATTAAACTTGAGGCTGTTGCCAAAAGGACATGACGAAAAAAAAGAAGAAAGGCGTATTTTTTATCGGGGGGATTATCAGCCAAGAATAGGGGAACAATAGCATTTACAAGTTGTAACAAACAGCTAGTGGAAAGCTAAACATAAACAAGTGGGAACAGCAATACTCTCCAAAATCGATCAAGGTGTCCCGAACTAGAAGTTGAAAAAGCCTATAAATTTTAAAAACTTCACTGTTTAAAAACTCGCCGTCTTAGAGAAAATGTAATTAGAAAGCGTATCAGAAAATAGTTAATTGAATCTTGGGTGAAGTTGCAAAAATGATCTATCAAGTTTAAATTGTTTAAATTGTCTAAAATTAGAAGAACATCGAATGGAACATCAAACTTCATAATCGAGCTCCAAAGAACACGTTTTTTTTTTTTAAAAAAAGTAGTGTAATATCTTACCGTTATGGATTTTACAACTTCCAGGATGATCCGCGTCTCAAAAAAAAAACGGATAAAACTTTCAATCTGGGTGGATTGTTTTATTAGTCAGTTTGGGTGCATAAAAGCGCCAGCGTAGTTGAGATATATTCACTCAATAAAAGCTGGACTGGTTGGCACAAGAGAGGTCTAAGTTGAGCAGAGTGACATTATATGGGCGTGTGGGATATGGTAATAACTGGAGTGGTTAGAGGGATAAAATGAGATGCTAATTTGATTGAAAGGGGTGAGAGGTTCAGAAGGAGTGGTTTTTAAACACAGGTAAAAGTTCAAATATGCAGATTAACTACTCAGTCGCTCCATCTAGTGTCGAAATTCTACACTTTAATTCAACTCAATCCGTGACAGGGTTATACGACGGGGTTCTGAAAAAAAAATGTTCTTTTAATATACCGTACAACAAAAAAATTACTTAATTCAATGCTCTTTTTTCGTATCAGATTTTTAAAATAATTTTTAAGCCCTAATATACTTGAAGTATTCAGAGATCAACGAAATATATGTAATTAGCCTTCTAATAAGCTACGTTTATATCAATCCGAGTGGATGCCAAAAATGGATTTTTTTTCTGAAATTTTGGCCAAGAAGGAATACTTTGATTTGTCGATGATTAAACAGACAAGAAAGCCCATCGCAAATTAGCATAAAATTAAATATACCCACCAAGTTAAAACGAGCTAGCCCGGATTATATAACACAATTGAAACTTTACGACTTTTTAAAAGCTTTTTCAGAGGGTGTAAAATAATATAAAACAGCCTCTCAGGCTTTCATGTGGCAGCAGCACAACACAAAAGAGTGACAAAATTAGCAAGCAGAAATATTTTTCTTTTCATCCATTTTAGTCATTTCTGACGCCGAAATTATTTGTTCACGTCTGTTAATACCATTTTCAAGTGCAGAGCTACAAACTCTTAAGAAACACACATATGCCAGCTACAACAGACACTAGACATTTTTTCACTTATTTTTCAGCTTTCTGTTATTAGTTCAATGATTCATAATGCAAAGAACTCCCAGCCAGAATTGCACAGGGGACAAGCGCAAGGTTAGAGGGGGTCCAAAAAGCCATCAGAACAGATGGTCTTCTGCATTTAGCCATCATGAATGACTAGAAAGTGTCTAAATTGTCTTCAACGGATACTCGTTGAATTAGAAAGGTATTGAGATGCCTTAAACTCTCCTAGGACTTACAATGGCATAATTTGAAGAAAAAAAAATAAGCAACAGAGCCACATTGCAAACAAATTATATCGGAAGCAGATTTTCAAAGAAATACCTAGAAACTTCAGAGAATTGCAAACTATACCAAACCTCAGAATCTCTCAAGGCTAACAAGCCATTGATATGTATTTATTGGTAGATAATGTCAAATTATATCAGGGGCGGATCTAGGATTCTCTAGAGGGAGGTGGCGGAAATTCGAAAAAATTGATAATTTTAGGTCGGTCAACCAAAATGATCCAGCTCTTTTAAAACATAATAAGGACCCTATTTTGATAAAATACTCTGCGTTACAGGCAAATTTTTGAAAAAAAAACGCCAAAAAGTGTGTTTCAAAAAACAGGCAAAAAAAAACAGGCCAAAAATGCTGCAGGCCCAAAAAGCCGAAAGTGGTTTTAAAAAATTCTTTGGATTCCGCCTCGAGGAGATGGGACATGGGAAACAGCACACGTGAGAATGATCTTTGCATTCAGGCGTTTTATTTTTCTATCCTAGTCATTATCGCGCAAATAAATGTCAGATATAGTCAAATAAACGCAAATAAACGTCAGATCGAAATAAAAACCCTCCAAAAAATTATTCGAGTTGGCTTCTTACTCAACTCCTGCGAGTTTTCCTAGAGTTACTTATAAAAACCGTAGGACATAACCGTGTAATTTATGTTTGGATCACCCAAGTCATGACACGACCGAAAAGCGATTAGTAAGTGTTTTTTTTTCACCAAAAGTGCATACTTCAAGAAAAACTCACGAGAGTCATCTGTGGTTTTATATTAAAGCCGTATTGGTGGTAGTTCGGATTCCAAAAAATCAACAAGACTGCTCGTACCAGGGCGAAGCCCTGAATGTTCCGACTGCCTATTAAGGTTTATGGAGCAGGAATGACATTTAAAAAAAATAAATCAAAATGAAGTTTTTTTTCTTCAAAAATTTGAATTTTTTTATGAAAGTCATCCCCCCACACGCCATATAAAGTACAAAAGGATAGATTTCGCTCCTTGTAACAAACCAATTATGGCAAATAGGCTTCTTTTAACCAATTTGGAACGATTTCTAAGATGGATTAACTCTCCGCTTACCCGTTAATAACGCGAAATATATCGCGCGTTAATTGTCCCAATTTGGCCAAAATGGAAATCTTTAAACCCCCATAACTTTACGAAAAATGATCAAAGGTGAAATATCTTTTCAAATTTGAGCTCAAGACAACAATACCTTTCGAATGATATAAAAAAATTCCGTCAAAAATGGCTAGTTAAAAAGTCGAAATTTGTCTGAAGAAAAAAAAACCCACCCCGAGCACAAATATTCGGTTACTTTCGTATCGAAAGTCGGAACAATAAGGTTGTCTCAGTGCTGTGAAAAGTTGAGTCATCCATGAGAGTCGTTTGTAATTTAGCTCTCAATTTAATTCTCTTACAATTTGCGCTGGTTTAGCTACTATATCACCACTTCAAACTAATTCCGGTACCCTGTACTGGAAAAAGAACAATAGAAAAATTTGTAGAAAAAAGAAAAATCCAACAAAATAGACAATTTTTCATTTTTTGTTGTTTTTGAACTTTTTTACTTCAATCATCGTGCTAGGCACATTCTCTGCTTCTTTAACAGCAACCGTTTGTTTTTGTTACACTCCAATTTGTAGTACGAATACCCGTTTCTGTTAAATTTAAAATAATTTAGAATACATGATCGAGTTAAACAGGTGAGTCTTTTGACCGACTCGACCGAAGCAAAATGTGTTCGACTGTGTTCTACCCGAGTGTGCTGCGTTTCGACCGACTCAATCAAAGCAAAAACTAATTTGATTGTTTTTGACTCAAGCGTATTGTTATATGACTGAATCGACGCGAACGGCCTTTGTTTTGACCGACTCGCCCTAAACTGAATATATTTCGACTGTCACGCCTGCAGGAAAATGTGTTTGAACCGAGCGTTCTATGTTTCGATCACCTTGACCCAAATTGGCTATTTTCGACCAAATAACTTTCTGGTTTTGTATAATTTATCCCATTCAAAAGTTGATCAATCTTGGTTTTTTCCACGCCAGCTAGTACAATAAAATGAAAAATTTTGTTCTTACATACTCTAAACATTTTTTTTTGGTTAATCAGGTTTTTCAAATTGGGTGTGACAAAAATATGAAACTTCTGTTTTAGTACATCAAAACCTAAACATGCGTTAGCTTTTTGGCCAAACATTGCCTCTAGGGCTTTTGACTAAGATCACGTGTAGCCTATTTCTTGAGTTCGACTATGTTTCAAGACTGGTTTCGATCATGTTTTGGCAACACACTTTATGTTCGACTATGTTTCGCTTTAATTTCCGCTTTGTGTTCAACGCTTTAATTTCCGCTTTGTGTTCGACCATGAATCGAAATCGTCCACGCTTAATTTTCCGCTTTGTGTTCGACCATGAACCGAAATTGCGTTATACTATGTTTCGACCATTTTTTTGACTATGTTTCGACTCTTTGTTTAACCCAAAGGGCTGTTTTCAACCACGGATTATGGGTTAGTCGAAACATAAGTCGATCACCTCAACCCGTGAAATGATATCAATACCCTTGAGCAGAAGTATATAAACAAGCCAAAGTATAAAACAGCTACCACAAAAACTAACCGAAATACGTATCTGTGATTAAAAATAGTTGTGTAGCAATTATGTAACGTTACGAATGTCAAGCAAGTTTCATTCATACGACGAAATTTTTCTAATGGTTGAGTACTCTGTGCGATTTCGGTTGATTTGTACTTCGTGCGCTTTTCATTCCTTTTCTTGATCCGTACATATTGACTGACAATTAGTCTCAGCTTAGGTTTGATAACTTCTCAGGAGCTGTGTCACACAACAAGCATTTCTTAAACTTCAAATCCGAATTTTTAAATCACCGCAACAGCTGTCAGATCAGATTTTATTGTTCCGACTTTCGATTCGAAAGTAACGGAATATTTGTGCTCGTGGTGGGGTTTTTTTTTCTTCAGACAAATTTCGACTTTTTAACTAGCCATTTTACGAGTCCGATCAAGAATAAGTTGAGGGCTCTGAGATCTAGCAGGTTCCAGAAACTGGTCACGTAGCTCAATCAGAAAAAACAATAAGTCAGATTTTTAGCTTCACAAATAAATTTAAATTTCCGGATTTTGACCTAACTAAAAAAATTTTCAGCCTAAGTTATCAAGCGAGCCGCTAAAAAGCATCACATTATTGTTCCGACTTTTGATACGAACGTAACGAAATATTTGTACTCGGGTTGGGTTTTTTTTTCTTCAGACAAATTTCGACTTTTTAACTAGCCATTTTTAACGGAATTTTTAAATCTCATTTGAAAGGAAGCTTATTTGCAATAATTGTTTTGTTACAAGGAATAAATCTATCCTTTTGTATTTGATATGGCGTGTGGGGTGATAATTTTCATTAAAAAAATTCAAATTTAAGAAAAAATTTTTTCATTTTATTTTATTTTATTTAATTTTTGTGTGTTATTACTGCTCCATAAACCTTAAAAGGCAGTCGGAACATTCAGGGCTTTGCCCTGATACGAGCAGTCTTGTTATGTTTTGGGGAGCATGTAGACTATCACAAATAGTGCTAGTGGAAACCGAGTAGTTGTGCCTAGATTTAATTCTTTTAAAACCACCTTTAAATACGAGAGTGTTTCAGAAAAAAACGGACGATGCTGCACGCTATACACATGATATACAAAGTAAAGTAAGATGAAACTTTCGTATAGTGGCAGTTAAGCAAAAGCAAATATCTTGAATCAGTATAATTTGCGAAGATTTCCGAGCCGTACTAATTTGCCGCTCACGCATTTATAGAAACATTTTGCCCCAAAAATGCAATTTTCAACTCATCGTAGGTTACTGAACTGAGAACGCAGATAAAACTTGTTGTATTGCATACACTACAATAATTTAAAGTTTAATTTAAATTTTCGAGTTTTTTAAACACCAGTCCAAATTATATAATTCTTTCAGTATTTGACATATTTTCCCCCTGCTTTGTTCTGAAGGTTAAAAACAAATTGTTAGCCATTTATGTGGACTGGTTATTTTGTGCTGCCCTGAAATGCGAACAAAAATGCGATAAGCATCCAGACTTCTTAAATTCTGTCAAAATACAGTGAAGAGTTGAACAAGTGCAAATCAGAAACTTGACAATTGTGGTAAAAAAACCAACCCAAAAACACTGTACAATTTCCTTATGGGTGAAATACAACCATCTCTACTTGCTTAGTCGAGAACAAAAGTCTGTTTTCCGTAAAGAAAAACCTTTTTTGGAATAATCTGTTTTTATTTACTGTTTACAGACTTTAGAGAGGTAAAAATTCACATGTTTTGTAACTTAAACATTATATACAAAAAGATAAATCCCCAATCAGTATTAAATAAGAAACTGTTGTTCAAGCTTTTATATTTCTAATTATATCCATTCATTTTATTTTATATATGCTTTTACAACTTATTCATTGAACTATAAGGCAGATCGAAAACATCTATAATATATGGTGAGACTTGCAGCGCTGAATCAAACGCACAACAAAAACAAGTCGCACTATCTGATCAATTCATTGTTTTTCTTGGGAAAATTGGTGCCAAATAAGCAGAGTTTCATTCCATAATTTTTTTTTCAATCTAACAAAAATCAAACAATGTTACAACAAATAAAAAAAATTATAAGAGCCTGTGAAAAGCTGTCAGCTAGTTTTCCAACCTGAATATCCCAGAGACACGTAAAGATCTACCTTTAGGGCCTGCAAGCAACTACCAGCTTTATTGACAGAAACTTGCGCGAGGATTTCGATAGGTCCTCAAATGGTCCTAGACAGTTACTACATGACACTATTGCAGGCGATTTTCATGAAACTCTTTTCAGACAACACTTAGAAAACATCAATTCTCACAAAACTTCATTTTCAAACTAGACATGCACACATACACGTTTGAATTTAAACGTTACAGCTTCAGTCGAAGGATTTCATCTTATAAAGCTAAACTTTAGAAGCATGAGTCAAAATTAGGATTTCGTAATTACATTTGAGGTAAACACAACAATTAAAACCCAAAGTTTTTGAATACAGTACACTTTATGCCAATTTCTGAGCAAAATTAGGTTTGAATTTCAGAAAATGCAAATTCTCAGTTTTTTGCTTAAAATTGAATTTTGAGGGTCAGGTTTTGACGTTTTAAGGGAAAGTAACGCTATTGAAAATTACACAACCATTTTCAAAGCTTCATTTCTAAAACATGGTGTATTGTTTCAGGATTTCAATTTTAGGTTTTTGGGGAACAATATTTTTTGGTTTTAAGTCATAGCGTTGGGGAAAAAAGTAAGAAATAAAACTCTATGCCCAAAAGTCATTTTCGAAACTCTAAAACCAAGATTTTAGTACATAGTTTCAGCGTTCAGGTTAAGGGCTTTGCCTCAAAAAATGCTTTTGGAGAATAGTTTAGCTTTCTAAGGCATTTTGGCACTTGAAGACATAACGACAAAAATATAGCCTGAAGTAATCAATATCAAATTCATAAAACCAAAATGTCAAACCTGGTTTGAGTCTGAAACTTTTAGTTACAGCTTAAAAAACTCAATTTTCTCGAATCAAATGAACAGTTTTATAGTACAAAGATCGATCATCAGCTAAAAAATATACCAATCCAGTAGTCAAAAACCGACCAATTTAATTAAGTTTTGAGTTTGCGGGAGTTTTGATATTTTAGTTTAGTTTTGGAAAGTTGGATTTTCAGGTGAAAAAATACTTTTAACACAAAATTTTGCAATTTTACGACCTGGAAAAAATACCAGCGTCAGTAGTTAGTTTTAAAGACCTAAAATTAAAACAAAAATTTACAGTTCAGGTTCAAGGGCTATAGTTTCATTTTCAAAATTTCTCATTTTTGGGTTAAATGGGAGTCGTTTAGATAACTTTACGATTAAAAAAGCTTAAAACTGAAAATCACGTTATGAGGAAAGATTTTTACAGCTGCAGAAAAAAATTTCGACAAAATTTCAGGTTTCAGGTTTTAATTTTCAGTCGTTAAAAAGTTAATTTTAAGCTGTAATTTCAAATTTTATGCTAAAAACCACAGAATGAAAGCTATTTATCAGAAAAAAAAATTTCTCATAAGGATTGAGCTTTCAGATTTAAAATTTAAGAAATTTAAGATTCAAAAAAATTGTCTTCTACAACACTTTTTCATTTTTTGAAAAAAAATCAGAGAAGTTTGAGAAAAAAAAGAACAACCAAGTCAGAAAAGAAACCTTGTTTAGCCTACTATCAACCTGTTTAGCCTTCTATCAATTTTCCATAAAATCTTTTCTTTCAAGCCTATTCTATCCAAGTTTTTACAATTCTTATGTTTGATTTAAAATTGGAAACAAAAGTAAACGAATCAGATGTAGCTTCACAAAAACTTTAAACTCAAACGGAGATGCTAGAAGATTAGACTAAATAGAAGATGCTAAAGGTTTTTAATATTGTTGGAACAGAAATATTTTTGTCCCTAGGCAGAAGGTCAGGTCCAGACGATGATCGGGACGCATGTGATGATAGACAAAGAGCGTTAATCCGTTCAATGCTGAGATCTCTAGCCACTCAATGGTATCAGAAATTAGCAGCAGGCTTAGCTTAAAAGGCCAGAAGAAATGAGTTTGCATATAGGTTACCTGTTAAAAATGAAAAATATAGACCATGAAGAGAAACAGGAACTATAAAAAAAGACTACCTGACGAGTTCATCAAAAGTTACATGCATAGATGAGTCACCGCAGTAGATAGTGGATGGCTTTAAACTACTTTAAGAAATGATCAAGGAACTCCAAAAAAAATTTATGAACGAGGTTTGAAACCCCCAGGCATAAAACAAAGCGGTCATCAAGTTTTGATCAAAAAACCAGTGGCAACTTGGCAGCAATTGAAAAATCATTTGGATAAAAACCTTTAGTTTACCAATTAACACCAGCAGCATCCAGTAGCATTTTTAGAAATTTAGAAAATGATGAAGCAAAAGATCAGATCAAAGAAAAAACATATTTAATAAAAAATCTCAAATTGAATTCAGCAAAAAATGCAAATGAGTCAAAAGTGGTTCAGCACAATACCGGGATCGTATGCGTCGTTAAAGGACAAGTCATGCTCTAGATGATTGTTTTGGGTATAGAAATCATATAGAATAAGCTCAAGGACAATCTCAGTGTAGAGATAATGCTTCTGATAAGGATAGAATGACAACACTATAGTTGAAGTTAGTACCAAGAAATTAGTAAAGACAACAGTTATAGTCGAAATTAGTACTATAGTCCAAATTAGTGATGACAACAGCTATGTTTGCGAAATTGGTACAGCTATAGTCCCAGCTATTACTACCAAGATTAAAACCAAATGACCTAATTGTTGTAATCAAGGATATTTTTCTAATGATGAGGTTGGAGAACAAAATTAAATCTAGAAGTCTCCACACGACTCGAAAACATAAATTTTTAAACATAAAATAAAACATCAAAACTCCGTCGGCGACAAAAGTAATTACAAAATTGTTTATTTTCTATCTTAGTAAATACCAGAGCAACTTGCTCTCTTCTTTTCTGTGAATATTATCGCAAGCCTTCTGAACTATATCCGGTGGAACTTTTAGATTAAATTCAAACTAGGGAGCAGTTATTGGAGAAACGCCTAAGCTCACAGGGTATTCTTATTTTAAGCAAGAAGGTAGTTTTTATACTAACTCTGATTATGTAGTAAATAAGCATATGTAATAAAAATCATTTAGTGCGGCCAAAAGCGGACGTAAGCTTTATGTTTCAGGATTGATTTTCTTTTCTCAGGATTCTGAATCAGTAAATTTTTCAAAATTTATATTGGAATTTGAAAAGTTGCCCGCAATAGTAGTACCTATAAAGAAAAATAGAAGTAAAAAATCTCAAATTTTTTTCTTATCCCCATAAACAACAGTTCGAACAGTCATTTTTGAAACATTCAAACAGTCATAATGAACTAATTTAGAATTTTTTAAATCTAAATCAATAGAAAAAAATTTCATTTCTATACTTTTTGTGTAAAATTTTTAAAGATTGAACCTATTAGCCATTTTTATTGGTTTCTAACATCCACTATTACGATTTTAATCAATTCTTCGATTGACCAACATGCTTCCAAATATTTATCTGAACATTGTTTTGTTTTTCTGTTGGTGTTCAATTTTCCTTCTAATTGCAAAAGCCTAACATGATTGAAAAAAGTCCACAAAACACATAGAGACTTCTTTTTCTAACATAAAACAAAAAATAAATCATTTTACGGAAAACTCTGTATGTAGCGCTTATTTTATAAGATACAGTCAACTAATAAAAGTTGATAAAGTATAAAAAGCCAAGAGCTTGAACGGAAATAATTTATATTTTTGAGTCAATATTCAAGTCAAACAGGTGGTTTTATAACTAGAAATTCCAAGACAAAAATTCCAAGACAGAAACACGTAAATTTTGGTTCAGTTAAAAGTTGGGTTACCAATTTTGGTTTGGTAACTAGTCAATATAAAAATGTAGCTTGCTTTTTAAGGCAAAAGCAGTCTTTGCTTTTGGGACCTTTTAGTGCAAAAACAAAATTACAAACAAACAAACTAGAAGAATAATATTTAAAGGAAAATCTCATCTCCTTACAATCACAAAATTGTGACATTGTTGTTGCTGTATAGAAGTCTCTTATTTCTTGGTAGCACTCATTTTGCGCCCACGAAAGACAAAAGTGGTTGCTATATGTAGCCTTCAAAGCTCAAATGATACATTCCCCTCAATAATGAGGCCAAAATCTAATTCCTGGAAAATTTTAAAGGATTTCGGGATAAAATCATTCAAGAAGCAATTTCAATTTGTTCAGTTTCTTGACCTTAACACTTTGACTTTGTTTCTGTTTAATACCAACTGGAAAGTTTTGAAGAACCTCCAGCTTAGCGCATTTACTAATGAAATAACTTCCGTTGAGCGCTTTCATCATCTCTTTAATTTGATTTACTTATTTCAGTCCATTCTAGTTTGTGCTTGATACTGTGGCATTTTTATTATTATTTCAATTTTCTTTTGAACTGAACTTTCGTATATTTGACTTCTTTTAAAAAATATTAGGAAAGCTTAAAACCTTAGCTTTCCTACAAGTTTTGATAGAATCAAAAGTCAAGCAAACCTAGCGAAAAATTTTTTCTCAATCAATCTGATTTCTATTGGGATCGGTTTGTATTTTGCGGAAGAATACCTATAACAGAAAAACAAACTAACGTTGTGTTCGAAAAAAAAAGCATATTTTTTTTTTCGATACTGTGAAAGACAGGAAAAATCACTCCTGTTAATGTTCAGCAACGTAGTGCAAACCAGATCCTGATTCATTTAGCTGAATTAAACACAAAGTCTACACGAAAGAAGAAGCACGATCAAGAAGAAGCAAGAAATGTTTCATTAGACATTTGACTGTCAAAATGAGTCAGAGCGAAACCTTAGCTTAATGTTGCACACCTGATGATAAACCCACAAAGCTCAAGACAGACAAGTTCAAGAAATAGCTCAAATGGCGTTCTATGATTCAAAAAACAGACAAAGCACGAAGGCATCAAATGAGAAAGAACGAAAAAACATTAAAAGGATAAGTTATGAAGCTAAACTCAATTTTGAGTATACTTTTTATATAGTTAAAATACCAAGACTTTTGCTGATTTAAGTACCTAAATTGATACCAATGTAACCGTTAGTTTCGAACAACTATCTATCTAAAAAGGGATTGAGTTGTAATATTGCATATAATACACTAACTTTGAGCTTAACTGAATTTTTCTTAATACCAGTCCAATTGAAATAATTGTTTCCTTATATTTTTCCCTGCTTTGCTCTAAGTAATAAAAACAAGTATGTCATCTTTTAGATGTACTGATTATATATTCTACCTTGAATTGTGGACAAAAAAGCGAAAATCATTCCGTCCTTTTAAATTTCAGAAAACTTTGATATTGAGCAAAGTACACATGCTATACAAAGCCACACGCCATGCACATGCCACACGCCATGTACATACCTAAGTCATACTGATTTCTGAGCCATACTAAGTCACCGCTTGCGCGTTAATAGAAACACCTTGCCCCAAAACTTGAACTTCAAAATCCCCTGAAACTCTTGAACTGAGAACGCAGATGAGACTTGTAGTTTTGCAGGTAAATACAAAAACCTACGGCTTTAGTTAAATTTTTGTGCCTTTTAAATACCAGTCTGATTTAAATATTCCTTACTTTATTCGACTCATGTTTTTTCCTGCTTTGTTCTGAATTTTAACAAAGCCATTTCGCCATTTAGCCAGACTGTCTATCAAAAGATAGTGAATAACGTCTATCAAAAGATAGTGAATAAGGGAACACGTGCACATCAAAGATTGGGAAGATAAAATTTTATCGCCTGAAACAGAGCATTTGATGATTAGACAATGAGAATCTTGCTTCAGAGCAGGGGCGGATCCCAGATGTTCTCGAGGGGGGAAAGGCGGATTTTCAAAAATGTTTCAAAAATTTTGTCGACCTTTTTTTAGATCGACCATATTGAATTTCTGAGCTCTCCTAAAGCACTAAAAAGACTCCGCTTTAGCTTTGCGTTGCAAGCAAATTTTTGAAAAAACAGCCAAAATAAACGTTTTTAGGCACTTTTTGAAAAGTTTTGACTAAAAAATTGTGTTTTTTCAGCGCGCACTCTCCCCTCAACATTTTTTTTATATTGGCGCCAAATGCGCCTTTAGAAAATTTTTAGGGTCCATTACCAAAAATGGATATCTCAAAATAATACAGACCTTTGGGTCGGTAGGGGGTCGAATCTCTGAGGGGAATGGGCGTCCTCCACCCTCGCCCTCCCTAAATCCGCCCCTGCTTCAGAGCAGACCAGTCTAATTCTTTATGAAATCATACGTACTCGCTTAGTCGAATTTGTATTTTCCATTTTTTCAGAAAAAGAATTCCTCTTCTTGAACAATCTGCTTTTTTACTTTAGCAAAAATAGAATTGAAAGAGTTAATAACTCACACAATTTTGAAATAATTTTTTGAATAAGGTAAAATAAATGATCCTAATTAGTGACATGTAGGAAACAGTTGTTTAACCTTTTTTAACTCTCATTTCAATCTAATCTGTATATCCATTCATTTTAATTTTTAAGCTTCGAAACTATTTTTTTTTTAATTATAAGGCAGATCGAAAAGTTCTCATAATGTGATATAATGTCAGACTTATAGCGCTAACTTAAATTTGTTTCTCTTAGTAAAATTAGTTAAAAAAATTTTTGATAATTTTTAAATTTAACAGCATTGATAGCTTTCAGTTAACAACAGACTTTTACAAACCGACTAAAAATCGAACATGATCTGAAAGAAACCAGACCATGCAAACATTCCGTCGCTTTCTTTGAAAACTGGAACAACTACAATAGCTTGTATAATATCCTACGCAAGAGTTTTAGTTAGAAGCTAGCGCGATAGCATGCATATAATGGATCAAGACTGCTCGTATCAGGGTGAAGCCCTGAATGTTCCGACTGCCTTTTAAGTTCTATGGAGCAGTATTACATGAAAAATTTGAATGTAAAAAACAAAAAATTTTTTTTTTAATTTAACGTTTTTTGAAAAAAAAACCCCACACGCCATATTAAGTACAAACTGATAAATTTTGCTCCTATTAGTATATCAACTATGGCATACAAGCTTCTTTGAGCAGCTCAAAGTTGAGCACTTTAGTTGAAAATAAATTGCAGAAAAAAAATTAAATTTGGAAACAACATAAATTAACTAACTTTGAAAAAAAAACAATCATTTACTCTTCTTTCGGAATTGGATTTTTGTGAGCGCTTAACTCTGACTCTTATAAGAAAAATATACATTGTATACAAGAACAAATTTGAAGGAAAATTCAATGCATAGTTCATCTAATACTAAATTTAGATATTTCTTTTCAAATCAAAACACTAATTCAAACGGTGACATTTCAACGTGCCGGAACAGTACCAAAAACGTACTGAGGTGGAAAAAATTACGAATTACGTAAAAAATTGCCGGGTTTTTCATCTTATTTAATGCTTCGTGAGGCCTATATAAGGCATATTTTTATATTTTCCACCAGTTGATTGTCCTGAACGTATAATTCAAGGTAGATGACAAATAAAATCCTTTATCTTTGGCAATTGACTATTCGGTAAGTTGTTCCGTCACATCTAAACTCTTACATATATTTCTCTCAATCGGCAAAAAAACATAGCCAATAGATGGTTGGAAAAAATCACGAACGCAAGGAAACAGAAAAAAAACTGACTTTGCTTTAACTTCTACTTACGAACTTCGAAGAAAAAGTATATGCCCCTAAAGCTTTTTGAATTGCAAGAAAAATTTATGACAAACATTTTTTTTTGATAAATGTAACTCAATTTGAGAAAACTGGATCACGTGGAAGTAGTTTTTGGAATTGAGCGGACGTACTGGCTCCCTTCTCACACTCCAGTGCAAGTTTAAAAGTATCATCCAAATCCGCTTTTGCCTTAATAAGTTGTTGTTGGACATCCACATCACGAATTCGGCCAATGAAGAGGTCTTTCAAAGTTTCCTTCTCCTGAGCATCGGGTCAATTACACAGAGCAATCTGAGCGCTTAATCGAGCGTAGAATGAAGAGAAAGTATCACTGTCCAACATGATTATGGAGTTGTACAGTTTAATACGCTCAACCGTGTAATCACGTTCCACTTTTAATTCAGTTATTCTACGAACCGCCGCTTGATCTCGGAGGACCCGAGCATTCGCCTCTCCAGCGTCTTCTGCAGGACCCACTGCCTCTCGTTTCGGAGGAGGATCATCGATAACCTCCGCGGGCTCCACTAAAAGATCCTGAGGATTGATGTTGTCTTTCAGTCCCACTGCGAGGAAGAATTGACCTATCCAAGATTCCCATAGGAACGGCAGATTAATGGAAGGTTTCGCCCAAAAGGGAGTAATACCGAACAGGTCAGTCCTGTCTTCATTCACAGGAACTGCTGGCTGCGCCATGACAATTGCCGAGAAATAGTGCGTCAAAACTTGGTTGTTTCGTAAAAGTGAATTGATAGATTAGTTGTTAGATACTTAGTTACAATAAATATATTTGTTAGTCAACCTTTGACCAAGAGAAAATAGAGTGGATAGGACGGAATAAATAAACATCTAACAAACGGTGTAGCAAAACAACAGAGTGACCACGCACAGCGTAGCACTCAGTATAGGCCAAATCAGTGACCTTGAAATGGAACTGGTAATGAGACCGTAATATAACTGCCAAAAAGCAAGTTATAAGCGAGGTACCGAAGATCGACTCATGACATTCCCCGCGTAAGGGAAAAATTTTGAAGGTTGAATCAAAACTTTTCAATAAGGAATAGACTGCACCGTGGGTTAGCATTAGATAGATATCACCCCTATCCCTCACAAATGCAAGGTGGTAAAGAATATAAAGCACATAAAGTTTTTTAAAGTTTTGTATAGTTTGATATGTGAGCATTAGTCATTTTCCATCTTGAGTTTTACTGACAATTGAAGAAGAAGACGCCTCCAATAAGGCCAGTTGAGGACGATTGCGAATGAGCGGTTTTCTGGGCGAATGCGAGGACGGTAAGGCGTTTCCAGCGGGTAAATCATGAACCTCCTCCGACATGTTGTCGTCTTCCACTAATTTGACTGAGTGCCGTAGAGGATCACCAAAGAATTGCGTAGCCTTCTTGCTACGTGATGAGGTCCTCACAACCTCCGAATCGTCCACTACTGGCTGAGCGGGGAGAGATAGAGAAGAATACTAAGAGTGCGTTTCTGGAAGTAAGTGTTGTGAGGGTGGAATTAATCCCTCTGTAGAAACATCAGTTGGCGACAGGAACTCAGTCCATGGATTTGCTAAGCCAGAACTAGTAGACTGTGTGGCAGGCGGCGAAGCAACGACAGGAACCATAGTAGACTTCTGGGGAGTAAGAGTCGTAGTAGCGAACGTCACAGGCGGCACATCCTCCTGTAATCTTAGACGCTTCTCCACTGGGGTAAATTCTCTCACCTCTTGGAGAGTATGGGATCCAGAAGAGCCCTCGCTAGAAGAATCAGTTGTGAGATCCACCACCATGGGATGTGATACACTAGGGTCGTCCGGGCGTTTTTCCAACAGCGTTGGTTGAGAGCGAGTAGCCGGCCTGTTGCCCAGTCCACTTAAGTAGACGTCAATTTTGAGGCTTGAAGGCAATCACCTAGTGTGTTTTGGTTTGCTGAAATGTCATAACGGAAGTTAGGCTTAAGGCAAACATGGTTCTTACGATAAACGTTTCCTTTGTCAGTAACATAAGTGTGGTCGGTAATCTGAGTAATCTTGATTTTAGCAGTCTTATAGAGAGGTTTGCCGGACTGACGATCAATAATTTTCCTAAAGACTCTAACTCGACTAGGATCAGATAAGAGAAGTTTTTCCAATTTACTTGTTTTGGTCGGGCGACGGGGTTGTGGAGTTGGTAAGCGGCGGGAATTAGCATGAGCCCCTGGAGGCGTAGGATCAGACCGACTCTCCGAAAAACAGAGTGTTTTACGGGAAAGACCCGTCTTCAAAGAATGGACCAGATCTGAATGACGACTCGACAACTCCTTGAGGACTCGCTTTCCTCCATCCGGTGGCAGGTTTCTCATTTATTGTGTCCACTTATTGGCTGCCCGAGCAAGTTCGGCTAAAGCCTTGTAAGGCTCACTCTCGGCCACATTACCCTCTATAACCTCTAGGAAGAACATTGGCTTGAATCGTGGAGCAATCGAAGGGCTGGCACATCCTCTAGGCACCACCTTTGCGCGGTCTCTACTGTAGTCCTGGCTAGCAATTTGGTCCGGCGTAAGAAGATTTCGCTCGAGTCTTTCTGCTGAAGTATCAGAATCAACAACGTTACTAAAAGCTTGAGACCATTCAGTGTTTGGCTTACGCCCAAAATATAACTCGAAAGGTGATTTCTTAAGTACAGAATGATTACTCTTGCGAATGTCTTCAATTATCTGCTGAACCGTCTCTTTAAAATTACCAAATTTAGGATCAAGTTTGGCCGTACCCAGTTTTCTTTTTATAGTCTGTATCATACGTTCAGCCAAAACAGCGCCTCTGTGGTCGCCAACGGGTGAAAGATTATGTTTAATGCCCCTATTAGAACAATATTGTTGGACTAAATCATTCTTAAACCCAGAGCCATGATCAGTCCTGATAGATTGAGGTAAGCCATGAATACGTATATAAGATTCGAGAAATTTGGTAACCTTCTTAGCCCCAGTGGTTTTGGTAATAATAACGGAAGGAAATTTAAAGGAACGGTCTAAAGCTACCAAAAGGAATATCATCTAATATAGGACCGGCAAAATCTAACTGTAACTCCTGATTTGGTCCCGACAAATTAGGTAATGTTTGTGCGGTATGAAAAGTCTTGACAGGCTTAAGTTTCTTACCATACAACGTGCATTCACGGCACTTCTCACAGGTTTCAACAATCTGCCGGTTTAAGAACGGCCACTAAATGTATTCGGAGGCTCACACTTAGGAGCGAGAACAGCTTGCCTCAAAGCTTCTGGGATTGCTAACTTGTTGTCAATGATCACACAGTTATTGACTACCGCTGCTTGGGCCAAAATTGAGCCATGTAAGCCCCAAGTTTGTTGAAGCTAGTGACGTCCTTGTTGATAAAAGCCCGTTTCATAGAGCCTAGAAAACGATCTTCCTCCGTGAGCTCGGCTAACAGATCCGCGTCAAACAGGCCTGACAGTCCCGCGATTTCCTTCTTGGACTTAGATAGGATCAGTTTGCCACAGTTAACTGCAAAGACACCAATCTTGGTAGCTGTGTGGATCTTTTCTGGTTCAGATAAGCGGCACCTCCTCATAGCCTCCAAAAGTTGACCAAGCCCCTCCTTCCTGGAAATTGTCCTTGCGGCAACAAAACGAGTTTTGGCTGCTCGCACACGGGTTCGGTTGTGTTGCCGGATTTGATCCAAACGAGAAATTTGACCTAACTGAAGAGATCTCATCAGGGGGCGCGGGCTCGGTCGTCTGAAGTTCGGTGAATTCAAAGGAAAGTTTTCCACAAATGTGAGGAGGTCACTTTGCTCCACCGTGGAGTTGAGTATAGTTTGTGACTCAAGACGGTGAACTAATGTCGAGTCTGGGTCGTGAGTAGTAGGTCGTTCGCGAGTATCTGGTGATAGAATATTGCCCGGTAAATCCATACTTTGATTGTGAGATCGTAAAAATTGAGAGGATGAAAGAAAAAAGAGTTGACTGTTTTGAAGCAATTCAGATCGGAGACAATGATCTATAGCAAAATAATTTTAATTAGCATACCCGTTTCTTATTGGTTGATACTCTCGGAGCCTAACGTCCTCTTTCGGTGAGAAACTTGAAACACGTATTTGCATAACGTGATCTGATTGGTTAACAGAACGTGATAGTTTTAAGTCGCCCCCTGCCGGAGAAATGTCAGATGAGGACCAGGAAAATCTTTGTGTAGAAAGACCAACGCCCTCTTGTGACGGAGGACAAAACCCATCACTCAAATTATGCAAGCCAGATGAATTTATGAATATTAAGGCCGAATTAAAAGCCTCAATGGACTTAACGACAAAAAGTTCGTCGTAAATCGAAGGAGCGGGAGCCGAAAATGTAGGGTAGCGGGATAAATAATCCACAATACCCTGAGTAACCCCAGGGACATGAATAACCTCGAAATCAAAAGGTAACAAGCGATCCGCCCGACGAGAAAGACGGGATTGGTATGAGTTATTATTGTAATTTTCACTCAATGCCGAAATAATGGCCTTATGATCCGTCATCACTTGAAACTAATTACCTAACAAGTACGTACGAAAGTGTTCACAAGCCCAAACGATCGCCAACAATTCTAATTAGTTCGTACTGTATTTCATTTCTGCGTTATTGATAAAACGTGAGGCAAACGCAGTTGGGGCCCAAACTCCCGGTTCAATTTCCTGTTCGAGACAAGCTCCTAGCCCGTTATGGCTAGCGTCACATTTAGTTTTTTGAAGAAACATAATGAAATAAACTAGGAACTTTAGCCACCAAATTGATTATACTTATGAAGGCTCTATCCTGTTCCTCTCCCCACAGAAACGATTGTTTGTTACAAGCCTCTAAAGATTGCCGAAAATGAACTGTATGAGTATGTACATCAGGTATAAATCGTTGTAAGTGATTTAACGTTCCCTTAAATGAACGGAGTTGTTTCAAAGTTCTGGGGGGCTTGAGTGATTGGATCGCATCAATCTCTGAAAACTTTGTAGAATAACCGTCCTCATTAATATCATATCCTAACCAAGTTAATTGATTAACCGAAAATTCACACTTACTAAGCTTCAGTGCCCAGCATTCTGCATCGAGTCTTTGCATCACCTTCTCTACTAGCTCGTTATGCTCTTGAATAGTTCTCTTCATGACGATTAAGATGTCATCCAAAAAACAAATTACACCCTCCAATCCTTGCAAAGTACAGTCCATTGCCTTCTGGCATATCTGTTAAGCCGTAAAACCCTGTCTTGAATCTATACATTCCCGTAGCGTCCCCACACAAGATTTTGAAATTACAATCGCTACTAGTAACAGACGATAGTGGCAACTGACTGAAAGCATACTTCAAATCTAATGAAGTAAACCAAACCTTTCCAGGTACGTCCTTAGTGATCATCTGAGCCGCTGAATCGATGAGCTCGTGAATGTTTGGCATCTGGTACTTGTTCTTCCAGTTCTGCGCAATCATTGGCTTAGCATTTAGAAAAAGTTTACTTGATCCATCTTTTTTGGCTGTCAACACGATGGGCGCTATGAAGAAATCTGTCGTACATTTATCCAGTTTTTCGATGTGACCTTGTTTCACTAACTGCTTGATCTCGCTAGCAACTCTGTCCTGTATATGAATCGGAACCTTACGTCCTTTAACTTGTCGCGGCACTAAAAGAAACTTGAAATTTGTATAAACTTTGTGGTTATTAGTTCTACCTAGTCGACTAAACACATGTGCATATTTACTGGCAAAGAAGGAACCCCAATATTCAGAAATCCGTTCTTGAATTTTATCTTCCATCAGATGGACAGACTCCACCCTCAGTTGAGTAGTCACCACACCTAAATGATCTTGCAAGTCTAAGCCCAGAAGGTTACGGGTTCTATTCTCGGAGACAAGGAAATTAGCCTCTTCCACTTTCCAGCCACTAAAAGAGATCGGAATGCCAATTGATCCAAGAAGGCGAATCGGTTTTTTTAGTAATCCACATACAAAATATCTATAGGGTATCGTGTGATGTCCCGGAATTGGATGGACGGATTACGCTGAAGTAAAAAATCACAAATGCGTTTGTTAAGGAACGAGACCGGACTTCACGTGTCGACAGTCGAGTAGAAGAAACTTTGCCCAGTACGCAACTGAATGCTGAAGCTCCTTGGTTTCCCTTTGTTTGATTTTAGAAGCTCGATACTATTTATCCTGACCGCACTTTCTATTTGCAGAACACCATACTCAGGTTTGCTATCAAAATCAGCATCTATAAAGTTGCAGTCGATGGAGGGGTCTGACGCCTCCTCATTTTCGTGAACCATATTCACCCGTCGTTTTGATGAATTACAACACTTGGTAAAGTGACCAGGTTTCTTGCAAAGACTACACGTAACCTGGACACGACTTTCTATGATCCGGACTAAAAGGATTACCATAGAAATAGCACGATTTGTTACCTTTGTTGCTCTGCGCGGTTTGTCGATTGGTTTGATTCTGAGGAGAATTACGTTTTCCTCGAGACGTCTGGATTGAGAAAGTAGGTTCTTGTTTAACCTTTATAGTACTAGAAAACGGATTATGTGGAAGTAGTTTTGGGAATTGAGCGGACGTACTGGGTCCCTTCTCACACTCCAGTGCAAGTTTAAAAGTATCATCCAAATCCGCTTTTGCCTTAATAAGTTGTTGTTGGACATCCACATCACGAATTCGGCCAATGAAGAAGTCTTTCAAAATTTTTTTCTCTTGAGCATTGGGCCAATTCCACAGAGCAATCTGAGCGCTTAATCGAGCGTAGAATGAAGAAAAGTATCATTGTCCAACATGAATATGGAGTTGTACAGTTTAATACGCTCAACCGTGTAATCACGTTTCACCTTGAACAGCGTATCGCAGGCATTATGAAAGACTCGAAATGGAGTAACACTAATATCCGTATGGGGATAAGAGTCTGCAAAGCGTATCTTTCCCTCGTTTCCTAAAGCAAAAAACAAGCGTGACTTCAAACGAGCTTCAGCTTCGTGACAGAACCTGTTCTGACTAATTCTAGGACCTTTTCTTCTGCGTTCGACATTTAATTCAGTTATTCTACGAACCGCCGCTTGATCTCGGAGGACCCGAGCATTCGCGTCTCCAGCGTCTTCTGCAGGACCCACTGCCTCTGGTTTCGGAGGAGGATCATCGATAACCTCCGCGGACTCCACTAAAAGCTCCTGAGGATTGATGTTGTCTTTCAGACCCACTGCGAGGAAGAATTGACCTATCCAAGGTTCCCTTAGGAACGGCAGATTGACGGAAGGTTTCGCCCAAAAGGGAGGAATACCCAACAGGTCAGTCCTGTCTTCATTCACAGGAACTGCTGGCTGCGCCATGACATTTGCCGAGAAATAGTGCGTCAAAACTTGGTTGTTTCGTAAAAGTGAATTGATAGATTAGTTGTTAGACACTTAGTTCCAATAAAAACATTTGTTAGTCAATCTTTGACCAAGAGGAAAAAAGTGGATAGAACGGAACAAATAAACATCTAACAAACGTTGTAGCAAAACAACAGAGTGACCACGCACAGCGTAGCACTCAGTATAGGCCAATTCAGTAACCTTGAAATGGATTTGGTAATGAGACCGTAAAATAACTGCGAAAAGACAAGTTATATGCGAGGTACCGAAAGTCGCCTCAAGACAAGGTCATGTTAAATTGTGAGTTTTTGAAATTCCATTTCTGAAACATGATTTACGGCTTACAACGTTATCTAGAACCTTGTCGATCTGAATAAGAAATTTCAGGTAATTTGTGTACTATATTGGTTGGCAAATGTAAGGCACTGCAATCTATGCACATGAATCTATTACAAGTAAGAAAAGAGACTAGGTTACAAAATGTTGTATATTAACCTGTCTCGAAATAATGCTTTGTTGCTTAAACTCACCAGTCAAAAAAACTGTCTATGTGAAAAATCACTTTTTAAAAACTAAATCAAAATTCAGTGGCGTTTCATGCAAAGTGTAAGTCAACCATCTGTCATCTTCTAATATAGAGATTTCATAGATTCAGACTTGGTTCAGAGTTGAAGAAAATGATCCCAATTGGAACAAAATAGGGTGCAATGAAAAAAGTTTTAAAGAAAGTAAACTAAGCTCAATCTATCGTTTGTATTTAAAGCAAAGCTTGATATTCCAGCCATGCAGGTTTAAATAGGGCCAAGATTTTTTAAAATTATTAATCGATAGAATAAAATCGATGTTGTATCTTCTATATATAATTGCGTCTTTTTACATAGATTACAACATACTTTAAATTGAATCGGATTCAAATAACTAGCATTGTTTTCAGATGGCGCTACTTCGCGCTAGCAGCAATAGCTTGTTATTTTTATGAAAGTACGACACAATTTAGACAGAGGCGAAGCTGCACTTCAAAAAACACTTGCCAAAAAGCTCACTATCATCTTTAAAAGGGTCAAAAAAGAGATAAAGGAAAAAAAATAAAATTAAGAAAAACAAGAGACCACTACGGGATTCAGCCCTCAGTACTCGAACGTCCAAGTAGTAAAAAGGATTGCCGTACAGACCTGAGCCACTGAATAAAAAACTGAAATCGGAGAAAAAAAACAGCCAACAAAAAAAAAAAAATTTCGAAAACAACGATCATTCAGAATGCAGACATGCTCAAAATAACACTGTTGTTTGACAAAAGAACGCGACCACCAATTTCAATCATACTTTGACCAAAGTTTTTTCCGGAAAAGTTTGTAATACTTAGCTGAAAAACTCTTGCTTATCACGAGGGTAAACCATCAGACAATTAGAAAAGGAATACAAGGAAACCACAAAATGACAACATCAATCTTTGAATGTTTTGGAAAAACATCAATCTTGGAAATAAAAAAAAATAATTACAACACTTTAAATTGCAAAAACAATCACGATTGATAGTTTTTGATAAAATGCAATCAATATGAAATAACTGGATCTAATAGTAAAATTTTTAACCCGTTGCGAAATCTGAATCCCTTTCGAAAAAAGAAGTCATTTACGTTTTTTCGCGTCAATTTTGCTTTCGTAACTGGAGAGCGCAATCAGCCTTCCTTTTAGCGATTGAGGATGAATCGAACCTCAAACAACTTAACTTGGCGCGAACGATATTTAAGGCTTTTCCCTCAAAAAACACAACAAAAAAATCATCACGCCCTAAGCAATGCTGATTTAAATTATCCGGACAACACGCAATATACTTGAAATTTAAAACGCAATTTTTCAAATTGGGTTGACTTTAGGCTCAAAATGATGACGACAAAATTTGCTTAAAACCTAAAATAATATTTGTTGTGCAAAATTCGGGCACAAATTTTTACCACAAAAAAGGATCATTTTTGACTTTTTCGGTCAATCAAAAATTACGCTGTAAAAACTGGGTCAATTAATAACAAAAAATGTATTCAAAAGAGCTTCTTGTTTAACCCAACAAAGTTAAAGAGGGTACAATTCTCAAACTATTTTTGTTTGATCGCCAAAAAATGTCTTTTTTTCCCATCTAAAATTTTTTTTGAAAAATTATTTTTTTTAACGCTTTGTTGAAATATTTCTGAGTTTATACCGTTCTTAATTATTTTGGGCTATGTTAGAGGCTCACAAAAAAAACATGTTGATATAGTTTTTGTCAGTATTTGCTCCAGTAGTTTCAGTGTAACTTTTGGTAGATCAAAAAAGTCAAAAAAGATCCCTTTTTGGAGTAAAGCTGAGCCCGAATTTTGCGAAACAAGTTACAACATAGAAAATCTAGGCAATTTTTCAGCAAGTTTTGTCACCATCGTTTTTCACTGAAGTAAAATCAACCCAATATCAAAAAAAGCATTTTAAATTCTAAGTTTTATGAGTTTTGTCCGGATAATTTAAATCAGCACTTTATCACGACTAGTGCTAATTTGATTTATCCGGACGAAACAAACCAAATTTGAAAATGAACACGGATTTATTTTTCAACTGAGATATGATTATACAAAAAGAGAAGAGAACAAAAAAATGTCACCATAATTGTCATTGAGCGTTTTGTTTTGCAAAATTCGAAACCAAAACTTTACACTAAAAAAGGTCAAATTGACTTTTTAGTGAATTCAAAATTACGCTAGAACTACCAAATTAAATGATTAAAAAATTAATTCAGAAAAAGCCTTTTACGCAACCCAACAAAGTTCTCGAAAGGTAAAATCCCCATAAAAGAGTGCAAAACAATCGAAATTTGTTTTTAATCAATGATTTTGATTTTTGTATAGAAAAAAAGCGTTAAAAATAAGAAAACCTTGAAAAAAATTAACTAAAATTACACAACCTGGATATGAGAAAACTCACATCGATCAATAATACATCAAAAATACATAGTAGACAGACACCCATTAGCGGATTTAGGGGGGCGGACGCCGACCTCCTCAGGGATTTGACCCCCTGCCGACCCTTTGTACTATTTGAGATAACCATTTTCGGCTGACTGACCTTAATTTTTTTTCTAAAGGCGCCTTTGGCGACAGTTTACACTTATTTTGAGGGGAAGCGCGTGCCGAAAACACGCAATTTTTTGGACGAAATTTTTCAAAAAGTGCATAAAACGCCTTTTTTGACTTTTTTTTTTTTACAAATTTTAAGTATTTTTTAAACAAATTTTGGCTATTTTGTCAAATTAGGGTCTTTATAGTGATCCGGGAGAGCTCAGAAAATCAATTTGATGGACCTAAAAAAAAGTCGACAAAAATTTCAATTTTTTTTTTTGAAAATCCGCCCCCCCCCCCTCGAGAAATTCCTAGATCTGCGGCTGTAGACACCTACAGAGGTCTAGTAAAAACCTGACATGCTCAAGATTTCAATTCAATTAGAAGCTTCTGAGTATTCAGATCTTTAATTTATATCAGTTCAGCTTCTAACAGTTTCCTGTACTCGGTTATTCCTCCTTCTAGAATCTGGACACCTTTGTCTTTACAGAGCCACACTTCTTTGCATGTCTTCTTGATTAGGTACTCGTCGTGAGACACTACAATCACACCACCCGAGTAATTATTGATCGCATCTGCAAGAGCCTCAATTGTCTCCATGTCCAAATGATTTGTCGGTTCGTCCAGGATAAGAAAGTGCGGCGCTTGCATGTTGAGCAGAACGAAAGCGACTCTACTTTTTTGACCTCCTGATAACGTGTTCAGCTGTCTCAGAGCAAGGTTCCCACTGACGCCAAACTTTCCCAGGCACGATCTATAGAACTCTTCCTTTTTGCCCGGATACCTCTTAGCAATCAATTCCATCGGACATACGTTTAGTTCCAGTTGGTCTACGTGATGTTGTGTGAAGTATGCAATTTTTAAATTCTTATGGGCATGTCTGAAACCCTTCGAAGGATTCAAATCGCCGGTTAGTAATTTCAAAAGCGTTGTTTTACCCGCTCCATTTCTGCCTACAAATGCTATTCTGGATTCTAAGTTGGCATTTACATCGACGTTAACGAAGTTTGGATTGTCTTTATTGTACCAAAACGAAACTTCACTTAGGTACAAAATGGGCGCTGGAAGCTTCTCACACCCATCGAATCTGATCACGACTTCTGCTTCTTCGTCAACTGCTTTCAGCTCTGGTAACTTCTCGAGTAACTTCAGTTTACTTTGCACTTGTGACGCCCTATTAGCATTATACCTGAACCGGTCTATAAATGTCTGGATATGTTCTCTGTACTGCTGCTGCGCCTCGTACTGTCGCTGTTGATTCTTCATTCTTTCACTCTTCGTTGACTCAAACTGATCAAAGTTTCCCTTGTACAGCTCTAGTTCTCTATTATAAGCATAAACTATGTCTGACGCAACTTGAGACAAAAATCTTCGGTCATGGGAAACGAAGAATAGAGTCGATGCCCATTTTTGAAGGTACTCCTCCAGCCAAATAATGGCGGCCAGATCCAACATGTTTGTCGGTTCGTCAAGTAACAGCAAGTCTGGTTTCATAAACAGAGCACGCGCCAGAGCAACTCTCATTCTCCAACCTCCTGAAAACTCTTTGGTCGTTCTTTTCTGGTCTTGAGGAGTGAAACCCAAACCCGCGAGGATCTCGGCGGCACGCGAAGGAGCCGAATCGGCGTCCATTAGTTCCAATTGGTTGAAAACTTCAGCTAGGGCAGTTGAGTTGCCATCTTCAGTGTATTTTTTCTCTTTCTTTCTCAAATCGGTCAAAACTTTATCACTTTCTAACACACTGTCGATAATAAGTGTATCATCACCGTGCACTTCTTGTTCAACAATGAGCACACTTATATGAGATGGTATCATTAGAGATTTATTTGCGATTGCTTTTAATAACGTGGATTTTCCTATACCATTCCTTCCTACAAACCCATATCTTCTGCCGTAATTTAGATGCAAAGAAGTGTTTATGAAGAGTATATTTTCTCCGAAAGATAGATCGAAATCTTCAATGTGAATATCTTTTGTCAGGTTTCTACCATCGTTTTCTGATTTGAGATCCTTCTTTGAAATTGACTGACTAGCAACTGCTTCAGGCGGAGGTTTAGAAGTATCATTTGTGACTTCTTTTTTGCGATCTTTCTTCGAATTAGCCAAAGCTTCATTAGCTTCAAAATCAATCATTGTGTTCTCGTGGGGCTTCGCAGCCCAGAAACTCGCACTATTGGCGCTTTCAAATGTATTATCAGTTGTAGATTCACCTATGCTAACTGGTGCATCTAGTAATTTTACATTATTACTGCGTGTATTTTCGGGGTCTTTTTTCATCTGTTTGAAGAGCGATTCGCAGAATTTCTTGACCTTGACCTCGTTTGAATCACATTCCATGAGGAGATCGCCAATGGCTTCGAATACATCTTCACCCGTGGAGAAATCTTCTTGGCTCGAAGAGAGCACGTTTACGATGTAACTGAGTATTTCATCGTCTATGTCACCTGCAAAGCCGTTTTTTACGACTGCTGTGAAGTCAACACAAACCATAACTGCTTCTGAAAATCAGATAAAGTTCACCTGGATTTTTTTACTATTAAAATTTTCAGATCTGATATAGCGGCCTTTTCAGAAACCGCTATAAAAATTTTTATCTATATTTAGTGAAGATGACAATTTATGTAATAATTAATAAAAATCCACTTTCGAAATTAGAAGTCATTTTTCGCGCCGATTCCAAATTCGACATTGGAGTGCGCAAGTTGCCTTTCTTATAGAAACTTAAAATGAAATAAACTTCAAATCAAAAAGAAATCAAACCGCAAAAGATCAAATTTGGTGTGAACGAACTTAAACATTTTTCCTGGAAAAAGAAACAAAAAAAATCAACTTGACCTATATAAATGTCTTCACTGCGCTCAATGACACAATGAGAGGACTCAATATATGAAACTTTGAAACAACGCAAAGGAAAAAAAATCGACCTAACAAAACAAATTGGAAGGAATCTTTCCCCGTTTTCGCTTTTCTCATTGGAAAAAAAAAGATCAGTGAATTCATTATGCAAAACAGAAGAAAGGTAAGTTTTAATCAATATTAATTTTAGATTGACCAGGACCATATAAATCATCAATAATTTCAGAAAAGATAGAAAAGAGCGAGACATTTAGTTTCGGTGTGTCAATTTTGGGACTATTTGCAATGCTAAAGGTTAAAGTACCAGGGTTTTTTTCTGTTATACGGCCCAAATTTTTCAATTTGTTAGTTGAGCTACTGTTTTTATTGAGAATCCAGACAAACTGTAGCTGGAAATAATTTCAACCAATCCGATTCGACCATTATGATCCAGATTTCAAGATAAGAAAAATATTATTTTTGTACCGTATAACAGAAAAGACCCAAGTACCACAGTTTAGAAAGGAGACTATCTATCAGTTCTGATAACTGAGACGAAATAATTGTGTTGAAATGATAAATCTTTAAGTCGGGTTTTCATCTTCATTCGCTGGTGCCTTTTTTCATGATAGGAAATCACCAGTGGGCACCATGCAGTTCCGCTGTGCGTTTGATGAAGTCATAGTGACTGGCATACAGATTGAGACTGGATGAAATCTCCTGCCAGAAGGCACTGGTCGCGTCATCGCCACCCTGCAATTCAAATAAACTTAGCAAGACTTCTTGGCATTTGAACATTTAACTGGAACGTGCAAGGCTTAAATTTCACTTGAATGATCTAACGAGTTTCAAATTCTACAAACCGTTCCTAATGCATCCCATAACTTAGTGTATTAATGATGCTCCCCATTTATTTTCGCTTAGACCCTGTCCTAAAATGACGTAGGCTTAAATACATTCGGTCTTTTTACATAACCTTGGGAAAACAGGGGTTGCGTTGAAAAAGTCTCTTTTCAAATTACCTACACATCACAACCTTTTCATTTTCATAACAATTTTACATGCAAATGTTAGTTACGTTGTTCACAAGGCAGAATTGACAACGTTATATTTAACAACATTTTTTCGGAAATTCGAGATTGGAACAATTTGGCTTGTTTTCCACACCCCCCACCTTCCAAATTTTCTACTTTGATTGTTGTTTTCTGTGTAATTACAGCTAAACGCGTAAAGTTACGATGTAAGCTATGAAGAAAAAATCTTTTCCTAATTGTTTGTTTCTTCACCCTGCCAAGTTTCATTGCACTATGACATAGTATAAAAAGTAGTTTGAAATTGAAACTCAAAGGTGAAGAAAAGAGCCCTTAAACCGTTGAAAAGAGAGCAAGGCTCTTTTCCACACCCCCTACCTTAAAAGATGTATAAATCATAATAACTCAAACCAATTATATACACAACATTGAGTTCAGTAAATTATGATTATTATAGGTTTGAGAGGGCATCCTACAGAACTCAAATGAAAACTGCCGAGGTATGCCTCAAAAAGCAAAACAGTTATGAAGCAAATCTCATTGCTACGACAAAAACAAGTTTTTTAGGTAATTTGTTAAGTTTTCTATAAAAAGAAACTGGCCCATGCCTCTGGAAAACAACTCTACAAAAAAAGCCTAATATTACAAGCTATTTTCTACAAAGTTTATCAGAAGAGGTCCCTACAACCCAGATTATAATAGTTAAAATATGATGAAAATTGTCCAAAAAACTCTTTGAAAGATAATTGATAAATCCGGATAGTTTCCAAAACGAAAATTGATTGTCTCATGATAGTTCTTATCCGCAACTTTAAAGATTGATCATTAGTCAAAGTGTTTTTTTCTCATGATTAATTCTTGTGAGCAAGACCTTCTCTTAGCCAGTTTATCCAAATTCTCCTTGATCAGAAAAGGTTGTATTGCATTTCCTATTTAGCCACCACGTACTAATTTGCTTGAAAGCTTCTAAAATTCATACCGATGCAAGTTCTGTATTGAATATAGTTCGTGTTGAACAATGATAGTTTTTATTGACTGAAACTTTTTCTACAAAAAAATACCCGAATGCATATTTTCTAATTCATTCAAATAGTCTAGCTTATTGTTCCTTGTACTTTACATAGTAACATCATGCATTTAGCCATAATAACATGAAAAAAAAACTATAAAAAAGACGATTTGAAAGTGAAGGCAACGGAAAAAGCTACGAGCAATAACTAACTTCGGCTCTTTTTCCTTTTAACCCATCTCGCATGAGTATCACTTTTATGGTGTACAAGATGTGTGAATGACTAGCAGACGTGTCTAATCTAGACACTTAACTTAAATAAAGAGCAAAAGAAACAAAAAGAAGGCATTTTGGCGGGTAATTGAACGAGGAACGTATAACAGTTTAAATGTTTCACAACTTGCTTTCGCTCAAACCGAACGAAAATGAGAGTAATCGCTGTAATAAATAGAAATACAATATTCGGCTAATATTTATCTTTGAATTGCGGCCTTGTTTCTGCTTTATTGCTTGGGTCTACTCAAAAATTAGCCCTTTCAAGTAAAAGGATAATTGTTAAGCAGATTGCGTAGATTTTCGACCAATCAGAATGAAGCAAATATTGGATTATAAATAGGATAGTGCTAAATCACTGATTTTGTTTATAGGGGGGCGTTCAACAGCGCCGAAGTACAACAGTGCCGGAAAAGGCGGGAAAATTTCAGAATAACTTTGACGCATTTTCTAAAGAGCGGGAAATTACTGACCCTAATTATCAAAGAAAATCACGCGCCAAAATGTCTGCAACTGCAAATTAAACAATTATCTTGGGGCCAAAACGTCTAAACTGCAAATTTTCTTGCTCAAAATCTTTAAGTGTCACTTAAGATGGCAGCTATTCTCATGCGCGAAGGACCGAATGCGCGAAAAAACTTGTGTGCGAAAAACCGAAAACAAAATTAACCGAAAGTCAATTTTTAAAAAGAAGCAGTTGCCATTCAATTAAAAAAAAGTAAACGAAGAAACAGTTTGCTTCCTTCATTACGAAACCCTTGAAATGTAAAACTTGTCCCAATTTTGCGGCTGTCAATGACAATATTAAAGTTTTGCATATTTCTGCCGTTTTTATATTCGGCCAATCTCAATACTCCAGTCCCTGGAAATGTTTACTTTGTTTCCAAGTTTTAGATTACTGAAATCTGATTGGCTGATTTATATTTTCGCGCATTCGGACCTTCGCGCATGAGGGATTCCACCCTTAAGATTATAAAGGTTCGCCGTTTAGTTTTTGATTGCCGCACTTAATATATTGAATTTTGTTCATATTTTCGGCACTGTTGAACAAAGTTTTCATTTTCGGCACCGTTGTACTGCCCCGTTCATAGGGGTGGCAATTCTTTACTGAGTATCAACCGTACAATCCCCCCTTCTCCTGAATGACCTACCGTAAAATTTCCCCCAATCATGTATTAATACTAAAAATTCATTTCATACAACCGCACAAAATGTAACTATTTTGAACTATATATAAAATTAGCGAAATCGACTTTTCAATTTGTTTCGGCATTCATCCTTAGTAGATATAACATTCTCTTCAAAGTTTCATTGTAAAAAATTCCTACTTTCTCCCCCCAAAATCGTTTTGGTAGAGAAATAGCACGGTTGATCCTTTGGTAGATACCATAAGGTTGACGATTGTTAATAACATCTGTTTTCTTTGTTGTTTTCTTCTTATAAATTCCTATTAATTTCACTCTCTGCATCAGACCCGTCATTCATCCAATATGGTTCTACAGGGTTAAGCATGGAGACCAAATATGTTTGCCACGACCTAAATAGCCCGCTTGCCAATTTTCATAACGGTCAGACACTTTAAACGATCATTTTACTTTAACAAATTCACAGGTGGGGGAAAAGGAAAAAGAGATCTCTGGGCCAAAGCAATTGAGATAGATGCGCTGGAATGTTGGTGATACATATACCATCCGAAGTATAAGCCAGCTACCATATAAGCCACACGAAAATACGGTACTTTTATGATACAGTGGTCCCTTGAGAATAACAAACCTAGAATTCTCAAATCGTTTTTTTTTTCGTTACAAACTCATCTTATTTTTCGTTACTGCGTAAAACTTCCCCCAGCGTCCGGCAAATAAAAGGACAACTGTTCAGACATCCACGTGGACTTAAAGACGACGCTACACGCGAAAAGTGCAGTTGTATATCTGAGAAGTATAATTCGCTTAAATTCGAACAGTTCATTAAACATGATGTTTTAACTCACATTTGTCGTCTTAATGTCTAGCAGTATTACTTACCTAGCAGCCTTCTCCTTCACCATTTTACGAACAAAAATTCGGTTACACGACAAAAAGTCCTACTTTAGGATCTCAAACTGGAAGATCCCAGCCAAAACGATACTAGTCCAAAAAGATATATCGTTCAAAAGTCACCCACGACATAAGACACCATAAAAAAAATAAAAAAGAATCAAAGAATTGAAAAGCGGTTATTCAAAGTAAGTCAAATAAAGCGTCGGTTAAAATCGAAGTTAACACAAAACTTCGAACGAACAACTTTCGATCTTAAATGACTTTGCTAATCACTTCGCCTTCAAATTGAAACTTCAATTTCAAAACAGGTTAGGCTCTAAATTAATTAAAAAGGACACCAATTAATAAAAACTAACCTCGCCAAATTTAGCCAGATTTTTCAGACAAATCAAGGGAATTAAAATCCTGCTCATAGTCGTTCTGTTTGGTAAAAAAAATCAGTTGTCATTTTTAAGTAATTTTTTTGGCTGAAAGCAAAACTCGAAGGGCCGACAGGCCCCTAGTTTCAACTTAGAGTCCAGTAAAAAAAACAATTGCTCAGTGATTAAAATACTAGAGACAGAAACTTCGAGGTCGTAGTATTGATTTCGGCGTTCTACAGGAGGGTTTATGAAAAAATTGACCAAGCAAATGTAATTTAAAGTCAAAATAGGCAGACACTAAAACAAATTTTAATAAGTTAAAGGAGCAAATCTTTGTATGAACTACTTATCTATTAATCTTATTTCGTCAGATCACGGTACTTTTTCCGGGATAAAATGAAATTACCGCTGGATGTCTTCAAGATGTTTAATTTTTGAATATAGGAAGTTGAATTTTCAATAAACGTGTATATTGAAAAATGGCTGCCTAGAAGCAAAGAGGTAACACCTATATGCCACCTTTTAATTGCATTTGTGGAACTGGCGAGACTACACTCAGCAATTTGATAAAGGTGCCATAAAAAATAGGGGACAGTAAATTTCGGCCAATTATATCCCTTTTAATGTACGTTTTTTTTACAAATAAGCCGTGAGCTCGTCAGTCAATTTTTTTGAGATCGTTTCGAGATATATTCAGTATGGTTGCCAAACTCCAAATTTCCTCAATTACTACGTCGAACGCGACTTCCACTTTTGACTCCGGTGCAAATCACAATCAGGGCTAAGACTGGCTCGATGTTTGATTCAAAAGTCTTCTTAAAGCTCAGTTCGGATATTTTCTGCATATAGCTCTGACAGAGGCGAAAGTTAAATCCACTAATAACAGTTTGGTAAAAGACGCAAAAGCATTCAACGTCGCAATATCAAGGTCGGCCAAAAATCTTCAACGGTAAGGTCACCGATAAGCGATTTATTTGCGGTTAGGAATAAGCTATAAGTTGATAAGCATTTATTGCTGAGCAGGGTGGATAAAACCCACAAATCTGGATGCGTAGAGTGTAGAGCTGGTAAATCTGGCTGGTACAAATTTTGGAAATAACCTTTACATTTTGTTTTCCGCTATTTAAAAGACATAATTGCTTAAACCGATCCGGTATTTCAAAATGACGGTCAACTGTAGCAATGGTGGGCAGGGAAGTTGTTTATTTTCTTCTGTTTAGAGTTCACGTTATCGCCGACTGTTATGGCAATGACAGTTATGTTGCTTTGTCGTCCTGCACCAATCGAAACTAGCTGCGATTATCTAACTGTTTACCGGATTTTGTTGATACCTGACTGTAACCTTCAATTGCTGAACTAGCTGTCAAATTTCTGAGCGTCCTGCGTAGAGTTCGTGACAATGCTCATTGCCGTTTGAAATTATATCGCGCCCAAAAAAAATCAAGGTTTTCGGGCACTCATTTGATCTCTATTTGCTAGAGCACCAGTATGTTCGCGCTTAATTTGAAACTCATGGCTGTCAAACTAAAAATATGTTTGACCTTTTTGTGAGTTTCCCCAAGTATAATCATTCATTTTTGACTAATCACTGAATTAAAAATTGAGATAACGAATGCAGAATGTGTACAAATTTAATGAGTATACTTTGACCGGAATGTATATTCTTTTAAACCAATAACATAGTAACACTAATTTAGACACAAGCTGGCAGTATGTTATTTCTAAAGCATGAGTCCAATTTATTTATCTTAGATCCGCGTTGTTCCTAAATAGCGCGAACCTAATTGAGGTAGCATTACTCTAGTTTAAATTTGGATTACACTTTGGTCATAATTTGTTTAACTCAAGATCTTGTGTTCATAAATCATGGGATCTTTTCAACTGACAGATCTTATGGTTTAGGCGATTTTAGTATATGAGATATTTTGGTACGCTATCTTTTGTCATGGTAGTTTTTGGTATGGAACCTTTTTTTCCTGACACCAAAAATTCATAAAGGCCAAAATTCAGCTTTGATGACAAATAGAACTAAATTTACCCAATTATGGTTGTTTAATCATTAAGGAGTTTGAAGCGAGCATATTTCTCGATCTAAACAAAATAGTAAATACAATTTCTAATCCGAAAAGTTTCTCAACATACTTTCCGATTTTTGAGATGAATAATGAATACATAAATTAGTTTTCAAAATTATTACACTTTTTTGACGGACTAGTATCATGCTAGTACCGAAAATACATAATTGTTTTATAATAGTTATGGGATCTATTTAAAAATTGCTCCCGGTACTACTATGATAGAGTGGTCCCTTGAGAATAAGACACCTAGAGCTCTCAAATCGTTTAACTTTATAGTTTTGCCATTCAGAAAGATGTCGCAGTAAAGTTTTATACAAATTTTATGTTTTGTTACTGCGTAATAAACCTCCCTCAGCCTTTTAAGTTGGAAACCATTTTTAAGGCGGAAAAACATGCCAAATTTGAGTTTGGATGACAAATAAGTTAACCCAATTATGAATGGTAAACCGTAAAATAAGTTTAAGCGAGCATATTTCTTGTTACACGCAACATACAGTTTTTAATCTGAAAAGTTTCTGACTCAACATATTTCGCAAGATTTTTGAAATGAATAATTTATGTGTGCCATTACCCCGGATTGGCACAGTCGAACCCTCCGACGAGAACGAAAAGAGACGTTAAAGACGTTAACGGTGAAATTGTGACAAAAAGGAGGGTAGGAATATTCTAGAATTCTAAATTTTTGATTGGAACTGGAATATTTCTCAGAAATCCAAAAACGGCCATTTTGTCCGGAAAAAAAAACAAGAAAAACACACACCGAATAAAAGAAACAAAAATCAGTAGAAGAAAACACGAGAAACACGAAGCCTCTTATCGTGGTAACAAGACACGATAAGACGCTTATATGAGAGAAATCATACGGAAGGAAGGTCCAGTGGGACATCCGGAGCGGATCCGTACCCTCGCATGCCACGAGATTGAAGAGTTAACGACGTTATCTCTGAGGAAAGACGAAAATGGAGGCCCTGTGCCCAGAGACTGTTGTATACTGAGAGAGACTATTAAACGTACACTTTTAACTGCTGTAATGCCCTGAATAGTTTAAGTAACTCCGATTTTGTATTGTATTTCAGAGCATGAGTAGTTAGAAACAGGAAAGGGTCAATCCATCTCCAATGGATTTAGTATAAAACTGTCACTAAAAACATAGTAAATAATGGATTACGAGCCGTGTTTTTAATAGTAATCACGTAATTTGGGGATCCAAGACCCAGCTATGTGGTTATTTTTGCATGAAACGAAAGCTGATCAAAAGTCGTTTGACTGATATCCTAAACATGGTAACTTTTACTTAGCCCTAAACAGACCAGAAAACTAACTGGCAAGGTCTAGACGGTTAAAAATGAGTAGAATTAAGGTAACTGACGCCTGCCAGTCGTCAATAGGTACTTTTTCTACGCTCCGTCACTACGTAATGTCTGGGCGAAGGTTACAATGCACCAATTAGTTGTCAAAATTACAACATACGAAATGCACGTGGGACCCGTCTATCATGGTTGCTTTTTCGTGTGACCACTCTATCACAGTAGTACCCCCGCATGCATTTCGCATGTTATAATTTTGACAGCTAATTGGTGCATAAATTATTCATTTCAAAAATCTCGCGAAATATGTTGAGCCAGAAACTTTTCAGATGAAAAACTGTAACTAATAGATTGTGTTTATCAAGGAATACGCTCGCTTCAATTTATAAACATAATTGTGTTAACTTATTTGTCATCAAAATTCAATTTTGGCATTTTTTTATTTTTCCACCTTAAAATGGTGAGGAAGGTTTTTATGAAGTAAAAAAAACAAAAAGAATTGTATGAAAATATACTGCGAAATCTTTCTGCATGGCGAAATCCTAATTATTCAACGGTTTGAGAGCTCTAGGTGTCTTAGTGTCTTATTTTAAAGGGACCTGGTTATTTTCAAGGGACCACTCGATCACATAGTAGTACCCCTTGCTCCCCTTTCAAGAAAGGATTGCAATTGCTAAGTAGAATCAAATTGTCGATTTTTCGACCAATTATTTAAAGGGGGGCAATTCTTTAGTAGATACCAAAGGGAGGGCGATTGCTAAGCAGATCATAGTTATGCTACAGTTACAGGCTCTTTTCCAGTCACCCCCCCCCCCCCTTTCAAATTCACATTTGAAAAGCTTATTTAACCTTGTCAGAATGCAATGAAATTTGGCGTGGTGGACAAATCGACAACTTGGAACAGATTTGTTCTTCATACTTTACAGCGTAACATCACGCATTCAGCCGTAATAACACGTAAAACAAACATTAAACTCGGTATTTTGAAAGGGGGGGAACTGCAAAAGAGCCCAGTTACGAAAGTCAGCTCTTTTTCCCCACCTCACACGAGCATCAATTTTATGGTGTAACGAATGGTTTTTCATGGTTAATTATGAAGACCAAATGTTTTTCATGGCCTAATTAGTCCGTTTGTCAGCTTCATAACAATCAGAATTCTATTCATGTCGCAAATTTTCGGCTGGGTATAATATACTCAGCTGGTTTATATTTTCATTCGACCTGCTGTTAAGTATGTTCATTCGACCTGCTGTTTAGGAGCTAATGAAATTTCCAGTGATTACAGGTCCTATGGTGTAATGGTTAGCACCTTGGACTTTGAATCCAAAGATCCGAGTTCAAGTCTCGGTAGGACCTCGCTTTTTTATATTTCAGCGTACCAGCAGTTTGGGTAGATTAGAAGATTGGCTTGGAATAATTAATCGCAATTTCTACAGATCGCTAACTGTTATTTGTATTAGTCAGTCAAAATACGAGCTAATCAATACTCAAAAAGTCGACTCGATATCCAAGATGGTACAACTACTACGACAGACAGTCACACCAGTCTACACAATTGGTAATTTCCCATGTATTACATTACATATGCATATAATATATAATTGCAATAAAAAAATATGCATTTCAAAAAACCTGCTAAATAACCCGGTATATGGCAATTTTCTCAGCTAGTCGAAATTATTGTTCAGTTTATGTGGGGAACTTGATTCCTTCTAATTATATTATGAATTTCTTTTCCATCCCCAACCCACGGTGCTACGTAAATCAGACGAACAGGTGATTAAGGCGACAAATAAGCGTAATTACATGTAAAATGAGCAGTTCGAATATACGCTGTATCAATTTCTCAGAAATTCAAAGTGGAGAATTGCGTGGGCTCTTTTGAACAATAATTTTATTTTCGTCACTCTTGAACGCCCCTCTAAGGTCAGCACAACAGTCCCGAAAATAAATTTTTTGTTCAACAGTGCCGAAAATCATCAACTTTCGGCACTGTTGAACACTTTTTCATTTTCGGCACTATTGTACTTCGGCATTGTTATACCCAGTGGATTACTAATAAGTTGGAACGGAGGCTATTCTCATGCGCGAAGGACCGAATGGGCGAAAAATCTCGTGAGCGAAAGACCGAAAACAAAATTAGCCGAAAGTCATTTTTTTAAAAAGAAGCTATTGCCATTAAACTAAAATTAATAAAATGAAGCAATATATTGCTTCTTTCATAACGAAACCCTTGAAATTTAAAATTTGTTCCAATTCGGCGGCGGTCAATGACAATTTGAAAATTTTGCATATTTGTGCCGTTTTTATATTCGGCCAATATCAATATTCAGTCCCTGGAAAAGTTTACTTTCTTTCCAAAATGTAGATAACTGAATTCTGATTGGCTGATTTTTATTTTCGCGCATTCGGTCCTTCACGCATGAGGGAATACACCAGTTGGAACAAGCCATTTGCTTATAAACAGTATAGTAATTACAATTCATTTCAAAAACTTTGGAGCCGCATTTCCACGGAGCCGCATTTCCGGATGGTGAATTTCCATAGGTTCCAATATTCATAGCTCCCAAAAAAAATCAGTCGCATAAGTTCCAAAATTTATCTTATTGAATTCTGATTGATTGAAATTTGAGCCAACGAATTTCTGGATTGATTTAATACTGTTCAAGCAGCATAAACTCAAGCTGCAGAATAGTGACCGCCGCAGCCGCGCCAACGTGTTGCGAGCTTGCCACCAAAGGGTAGGACTCTATCTCTATACAAAACTTAGAGCCGGTTATCGCCGGGAAGCGGCGACGCGCGCCCACCGGCGACCTTAAACTGAGACTAATTTAGTCTTTTGACCAATTGAAAAGATTTGGGACTTATGCGACTGCTTTTTTATTTTCGAATTTATGGGACTGATTTTTCATTTTGGGACCTATGAATGAAGGGGTAGAAGGGGGGCTAATTGTAAAGTAGATCCAAAATTTCGAATTTATTTTTCGGCTATCCGGGGACGAATTTATCTCCCCCCCCCTTTGTGACCTACTGTAGAATTTCCTCCCAAAGCATGTATTATTTTTGAAAATTAATTCCGCATAAAACATTCATTTCAAGCATGTGCACTGAATATACTGCTGAAGATTTTTTTATACAGAATAGCTAACTCATCCTTTGGTACAACGTACAAGTATGATAGTTGGGTCCCAAAAACTAAGATGGGTTCCTGAAGAAAAATTTTTAGACCTTAAAAACTTCGAAAACATGTTTCGCATTTGTTCACTTGTGATTTTGAATTGCGGGACCCATCTTCCATACTTGCTTTCTCCTGGAACCCAACTATCATACTTGTACCTCCCTTTGTACTATTTTGAGATATCCATTTTTGGCTGACTGACCCTTAAATTTTTCTTAAGGCACCGTTGGCGTCAATATATACTAATTTTAAGAGGGAGCGCGCGCCAAAAAAAAACGCGATTTTTTGGTCAAAATTTTCCAAAAATTGCCCAAAAACATCTTTTTTTGGCCTGTTTTTTCAAAAAATTGTTTTTTCAAAAATACCGCGTAGGAAATGTGGTCAAAATGGTGTTTTTAAAGTGATAATTAGCAGAGCTCAGAAAATCAATTTAATCGACCTAAAAAAAGTTCGACAAATTTTGAAAATCCGTCCGCTACATTTTTTGAAAATCCGTTCCCCCTCCCCATCGAAAAAATCCTAGATCTGCCCCTGCTTGTACCTATCCTTTTAAGAGCGTGAAATATTAATCATAATTTGGTATCGATTGATTTTTTGCCCTCGGAGTAAATTGATGGCGGGGGGATTGTACGGTTGATCCGAAATGCAACATTTATGCACCATTTAGTTTTCAAATTATTACACAATTAGTGCAATTGACTACACGAGACTTGGTTGCAAAAAGTGGACAAGCGATTCAGTAGACACGTCATAAAGCAGACAATTAGTATATTAACCAATCGGAATCGAGAACAGGAAGCAAACTTAAGAAACATAATTTTACATATTTTACAATGATTAATTTCCTAAGTTTGCTTTCTGTTCTCGATTCTGATTGGTTAATATAGTAATTGTCTACTTTATGACGAGTTCGAATCGAAAAAAGGTTGTTCACTTTTTTACAGCACTCCACTGGACCTGTCTTGTCTATCATGGTTCGAACAATAAAATTCCCGCTCCTGGACTGAGTCAGTCCCAACATTACACAAACACCCACCCGGGTAAAAATCCCAAAGTTAACCATCGCTTAATCTGGGGCATCCCAGTGAACGCTATTTTTCATCACTGATTCATGTATATTCATACAGATCCGAAATGTTGGATCTACTTAATCTCCCCCTTATGGTATCCACTTAACAATCTCCTCTTATGATATCGACTTAACTATCTTATTAACAAAATTGGAATGATATCCCGAGCGCTGAATCCACTGGGAAAATTGCGCAGAATACGAATTAAACGACAATTAAAAACGCAATTTGGCTCATATTTATGAAATTTTGGTGCAGAAAACGGCAAAAAAAAAGAAAAACGAGGCAGCTTGAAACTTAATTACGTACGTTTACTGCTTCGCTGTGACAAGTCATATAGTACTTATCTTGCTTGTCTTAGTAATATTGATCCATTTTTGCTGTAGAAAAATTGGTTTTAATTTTTCACCATTTATGGCAATGATTGCGTAACTTTTGAAAATATTTTAAGTTTCCATTTCGAACTACAATAGAAAGGGTCAAGTTTCTAATGCTTTGGAATAAAACAAACCTACGAAGCTACAATTGGCGAAAACAATCGACAAAACACCAAGAAGTAGCTTTAAAACGGCGAAAAGAAAAGCAAGAAAACAAAAATAAACACAGATGCGAAGCGGAGCTTCGCACCACTAGCGTACAACACAAACAAAAAAGATTCGAAAAAAAATAATGTATAAAAAACTAGGTGAACATAAACTTTCGTATCTCTCGATGAAAAACAACTAGGGGCCCAGTTAAAGCTGAATGAGCGTGTTTGAAATTGAATGAATTTGCTATACTGATATGGCACGAAAAATGTGGTTCCAAAAAATTTGCCCAAAACCTTAGTTGATTGACAGTTTGAAAAAAGTACTGACTTCGTTGAAAAAATCTCAACTTTCATTTTTCAAAGAAAAAAATAGATGCCCTTTGAGCTATTTGAATTTCTAGAACAATTTATGATTAGCGCTTTTTTGATAACATTAACCCAACTTGAAAATACTGGATCAATAGGTTAAGTTTTTATTCCGCGCGAAATGTAAAACTTAAATACCACTTTCGAAACTAGAAATCGTTCATGTTTTTTCGCGCCATTTCCGTATTTACGTAACTTTCAGCAAATGAATTTCAACTGAACTCATAAAGTGCATACATACCTCAGTGCATTCATAAATGCATCTACATGTATGAATGCACATCTGTAGTTATTAGGTTATTTTAAGTTTTTTCCTGCAAAAAAAAACAGAAAAAATCAGCAAGACCTATATAAGAATCTTCACTACGTTAATTACTTTTATTAAATGCGAAGAGTAAAAAAATTTGAGAGAACAATTTTCCCAAGGAGATATCATTTCTCTTACAACAACAATAGGAGTCGCGGTTTCAAAACTTTGACTTGCTTTAAGGCTATTACTTTTTTCTTGAACAAACTGGGCATAGCCAAATATAAGGGTAGGCATTCAACAACCCGTTGTTTCGATTAAACATATGATATCAGATTTGACAGAATAGTTAGCGAGAAAAATCCAAAAAACGGTCAACAAATCAAAAATTTGACATTTCGGAGAATCATAGCTTTCTGTGTGAAAAAATAGGGAGTAGTCGTTTATGCAGAAGGGATTCACGCAACCTTTAATTTCGATTGAACCCAAAATGTCAGTTTTGGAAGGGTAGTTTTCGAGAGAAGTCAAAAACTTTAAAAAAACGGTAAAAATTTGGGCGTAGCTGCTTATGCAGGGAGCTTTATAAAAACGTTTTATTCTTGGAAACCAAAAAGTCAGATTTGAGAGGGCTACTTTTAAAGAAAACAAAAAAATCAAAAATTTGGGTCAAATACTCCCCAACAAACTGCAACGAAAAAATAAGAAATTTCAACAAACCGAGAGGTATACATAAAACCAAATTTGAAACGAGTGCGGAGTGGAATGTTAAAATTGTCTTTCCCTTGAAACGACCCAAAATTAGTTCATTAGGCCGATAAAAAAACGGGCCAAAAAAATTTGGGCCGAGGAACTTTTTTAGCGAAACAAAAAAAGGAAATACGAAGTCAAGGAAAGTAAAAGTACAAATTGTAGGAGTAAACCAAACACTGAAAGCAACATTACAGAAAAACGCGCGCAGCAAGAAAGAACACTTTTAATGAAGGTTCGTACTACACTATGCTTGGCAAGCTGGCGAGTGTAAAGACACAATGCATCATCTACCGTGCTTCCCGTTCTTGTACTGACCTGCAGCTGGCTGTCTTTGAGTTTTCCGTCCTGGTCGTGGAAGTTGACAGCCACTGTCTCCATCCACGCATTGTCTGTATTACGCGGATCATCCACATACCCTCTGTAGATCTAAGCCGAAAAAAAAACAAACTCTTAATTTTTGCGGCCAGAGACCACAAAACTTATAATAAATGAAAACATTGTTTAAGCTTTAATAATCATCAAAAGTTTTTTCTTCTATTGCATTACTGTTGATTACAAACTTTGATCGAACCAAAGAGAAAGACGTCTCTGATACCCATTATTCCTTTGGAAGGCTATCAGGTCTGTAGTAGCCGTTTAAATGCTTTTTATCAGCACAGAATCTATTTAGCCTAACATGGTGGCTTACTCTGAACACGTTGGTCACAAAACCTTATAAAATATATTCAGGCAAGGCAGTAGAGGTAGAATAGGATACTCGTTACAACAAGTCTAGGAGAGGAACTGTCTTTGGTTGAACATCGAAAACTTTAAATGGTAGGAGTGTAGGAATTTTAGAACGAATACTCAAACCTCTGTGAAGTGGAACCGGATTATCTACAAAACTGTGGCATCAGATCTCTGAATCTTAACATTGAGACTTAGGCCAAGGTTGATTTCAATAACTTTTGATATGAAAAAGATAAACAAATGAACGAAAATTGTAAAAACTCAACTCAAAAACTTAACGAAAAATATATAACATTTTCAGATATCATAGTAACAAACTTGAGATCCATGGTAATAAAAAAGTTTAAAAGCGCACTTAGGAACTTTGCTATGAAATAGCTCACTCCAGCTGCAACTCAAACCACTAAAAATAATAAAACCTTGAGCAAAACTAGTTTGTTAGACAGATAAAATGGATTGTTATTACGAAGAGAATGTTTGGCTGACCTCTCTGCCGTGTTTGAAGAAGAGGTCCTTGATCTTCTTCAGCCTCTGCTCCCTGTTCAGTTGGGAGAGGGAGGAAGAATGAGCCTGCTCTATCTTGAAGCTCACAGCTTCCTCCATGAACTCACGCAGCAGAGTCGCAGACACCTCCTCCCCAGGGTCCACCATACCCTAACACACAGAAAACACCACATTCCATTTAAAAATTATTGCATAACTTACACAACTGCAAACATTCAACGACAATCTAACATCCCTGGTGGCGAGTCCACGATCATAACTCATCGCGTAGTACAAAATTCTGATTTTTTCGTTTGACCGATTCAATTGCAACCGATCTACTGTATTGAGCGATTAGCTTTCAGAGAAGTACGGGTTTCAAGCGTATGGTCAACATGTCGGCTGTTACGAGTTATCGCTTCAGAACACGTTACCCTTCTACCGGGCTTCGAAAGTATGCTATACTCAACCATGAACAAGTCTCCAAATTCTATTTTAAGAAGGTAAAACCCAAAAAGACAATCAAGTCTATACGGAGTTGGTTACATCAAAAAACTTATATTAATTACTCAAATTAGTTTTATTCTAATCTCATCAATCACAGCCTTATTTTCATAAACATTCTGATTTTCTATCCGAATTTTGAAAACAGTCAGTAAAACCTTTGATCTCTTTATTACCCCTGGTATGGCGACTTCTCCAGTATCCTTTCTCGTGATGGCCACAAACTCCAACAAAGGCTTGCCCTTCTTCATTACTTGATTGCCATTCGGATCCAACTTCCACCTTAAGAAGAACCGAATTTGAAATTAATGTTAGCTAGCGCACAGATCTCAATGTGACCTTTAATATTGTACCACGCCTGTCATTGAATACGTCTGATTACCGGCCGACCAACCTCAGTTGTTTTCTTCGTGACTAGTTTTCTTAATGAAAATTTCAGTCGAAAACGTTTACCGGAACGTTTTGTTTTATCACATTCCATTGCAGGTATTGTTTACATTAGTTGGCAGCACTTAAAACTTTGATGGTTAAGGCTTAACTGTTTAATATTTGATAACTCTTCTTTCAAAACATTAAACCCTAACACCCCTTCCGGCCAGTCCATTCGATTAGTCTCTGTTAGCAGTGACCCGCTATAATTAAAGCAGTTTTCACCTGGTAACGATAGGGTCAGCTGCATGGTTGGGTCCCCATCTTCCCAGTAATCCCCTGCCTCTGAGGCCGGTGCGTCCTACTGGGTTGCGCGGCAACAAGTCATCCTTGCCAAGTGAGTAGAAGCCAGTGAAACTGCGTCTATCAACGTTCTTCAGTGTGTCCCACTTGTTCCATGGCACTAGTTTCTTCTGACTAGCACTGGAAAACATGAGATACAATCAGTCAATTGATTGCCAGCTCAGCTAGTTATGACTTTTTTTTGCAAATGTTAACACAGAAGCGAAGCGGAGCTTCGCACCACTTGCGATTCAGCTCAAATATAAAAAACATGACGAAAAAAATGAAAAAAGTTGAAAAAAACTAGGTCACCAAAAATTTTCGTATGTCTCGACAGAAGTTCATTTTAGACAATAATGCCAAACATTTGACACAGACTCACTCACTAACCACTCAACCACAGACGCTTAATAAATCCCATAAACTAGCGACCAAAAAAGTAGAGAACAGATGCTATGAAATTTCGAATGTAACATCGTGATTATAGCAGAAAAGCCTTCAAATAAGTGAATACGTTTTATAAACACTTTTAATTGCGAGCTAGGTTAGAAAAAAGAAGGTTCCTACTAATACAGTAAAGCTTGCTTGTGTAAATATCAAATTAGCAACGGAGCGAAACTTACGATGCGGAAACGAAGCCGGCAATCTTCGATCAGACACAAATTGAACGGAAAACGTAAATCTTTAAACTTTAAAGTCTCCTCGCAAAATAAAATGGATAACATTTGCAACTACAATGAAAGTTGCTTATAACACAAAAAAATCAGTGATGTGAAAACTAAGCTGACAACTTTTGAGCAGACATAAATTGAACCCAAAAAAAAACTTTTTAAATGAAATTAGAAAAAGCCCCCCCCCCTGAAACTAGTATGAAACAGACTTGCATTTGCAAGTGCAATGACAGTTGGTTACAGCACAAGCAAAAGACGCAATATGGCAATTTAGCCTACAAAACTTAGGCAGACAAATGAACGTCCGGCAATTCAATTTTTACCCAACAAAAATTCAAACTGAAAAAAAAACATTTTCCAGCCGAGATTCGAACCCCCAGATTTCAGGGTACTAAGGCGACGGCGTTTCCCTAGGCCAAGTGGGAAGGAACCTGGAAGATGTTAAGAGAAGCAGTGGATAAAAAAGAGAAAAAATTTGTAAGAAAATGGTTTACGGGAAAAAATCCGATTACAAGACACTGGTTTCCGATTACAAGACACTAGCACTCGCGAGTGTATAAAAGAAGATCGGAAACAAGATTTTAAAATACAAAACACATTGTCAAAGTTGAATCAATACAAAAAATTGACGCAAATAGAGAAAAAATCATTAGGTAAAAAAGAGGACAGAATCAAACCCGACACTTAACAAGCTGAAAAACAGCTGGAATATTTAAAAAACAACATACGAAAGATTTGCATCTACCGGATACAATAAAAGCCCTTTACATGCAAAACAAAAACGTTGCATATTTTTAAATGTATCATCTGAAACTTCTTTCTAAATATGTTACATTCGGCTAACTAAGTTATTTACTGAAAAAACCTAATAGTACCAGGTTGCAATACCCTTGCATATCGCAAGGGTAATCAAATGGGTAAGAAACAAGCTTCACAAAACTTTTTACACAGAGACCAAGCTGGGCTTCGCATACAATAGCGAGTAGAAATAATGATCGAAATTGTAAAAATTGGGCTGTGTATCGGATTCGATCCTGCGACCTAGATATTAAGAGTCTCATGCACTTACCAATCGTCTACGAACTCCTAATATTCCAGAAATACTAACTAGAAATAAAGCAGAGAACAGATGTTACGAAATTTCCAATGCTATAGATTTAAATTATAGCAAAAATACCACCAAATGAGCACTTTTATTCGCAAGTTAATCTGGAAAAAAGAAGGTTTAAACTAACACACTACGCTCGCGAGCTGGCTAATGTAAAGAAAGATCCAATATCCAAAAACAAAAAACCGACGTACAATTCTGGACTTGAGAAGTCTAGGTCAGCCCAGGCTGGTCCCTCAAGCACCAACGGGTGTGTATAGTTCGGCGGTTCATATTCGAACCAAACCTTCTCCCACGGAATCAGAGAACTCGGCACCTCCATGCGTCTCACTTCGTAGTAATCTGGTTTGAGGGCCTTCACATGTTTGGGCCCGACTGGTTTTTTCGGAGCCAGTTTGCTCTGATCTGTAGGTGGAACAGCGGCTGCTGTTACTGCTGCTGGCTGGACTGTCTTGACAGTGTCGGGACGTGCAGGATTTTGTGATTCTGATGCAAAAATAATAAAGTTATATGAAGAGTTAACTAAGTTAAAGTTTTTGAACTTCTACCAGTCAGTGATTAGCTTTTGAGAAGCTCAGCAACAAATCCTTCCCACATTAACTGTCTCAATAACTTTTAGCCGTTAAATTTCCTGGTAAATTGTCGAGCATTATTTGTTCCGACCACTGAAAGTCGACAAGAACTTTGCTTTCGGGTGTGTTTCAATCTTTTTAATCTACTTTTTACCACGCAAAAACAGATGCCATGAATATCTATCAGAGTTAGTCGAGTATTATATAAAATTATTGCCCTTTCTGTCGTGATTCAAATATTACAAAAATTTATAAAGTTTTCGCAGTCTAATTTCCAGCGAGTAAAGCGAGAGAGTAGGTGATATAATAAGGGAACTTTTTTCAGCCGTGAAAAATTTAGTTTTACTCCAGGAAAACATGTTATCGAAGCTTTGTTTAGCGCCTCATTGGCGACAAAAAGTTTTATTTCTAAAAACAACACAAATTTGAAGATGAGATTTTTTTTACTTTTCATTAATGCGGTTGCAACTTTCTGTGCTACTATCATAGCAACCGGCTACTCTTGTTCGAGTTTGTTGCTTTTGCATTTCACCTGATGAGGAGAAGAGTTCAGTGGATGGGGGAGGAGGTCTCTGTGGTCCACTTCTGCCCTTGCTCACACTATCTGCCACGAACTGCATCATCGAGTTCATGTACTCCAACTGCTTGCCAACTGTGTCCATCTTAAATAATTTTTCATATCATTACACCTTCATTGCTTTGAATTGATTCAAAAACGGCTCAACTATCCCAAAATCAGACTGATATTACAAGGTCGACCTTAAAATCAAGTTTTAAATCGTGCATCTTGTCATTTTTTTTAAATATCTGGTCCTTTTTATTCTTGGATCTCGGGTAAAGTTTCGAAAATTACACACAGGACAAGTTAACACAGGGGCGAAGCTGAGCTTCGCACCACTTGTGATTAAAAAAACAAGAAAGCCGCTAAATCGATCTATCGAAACTAATAAATCTAACTTTGAAACAAAAACGTGCCAAGACAAAACAATGTACAATTAGCATCGAAAGAAATTTTATCAAGCGGTAACAAAGCCACAAAAATACCTTAACCCAAACCCTTTGAGCCGAAAGAAAATTTAAACAAAATGTATTAAGTCCCCCTCACCCTCAAACACACTCACACGCAAACTTTATTCGCGCGTCAAATGAAACAATATGAGGCCACTAAGCCGATAAATATTGGCCGCAACCTACTAAGCCTCAGAAAGGAAAACAAAAGAAGCAAAAAACAAGCCGAAAAAAAAATAATAAGACTAAAAAATATTAAGTAACCTCAAAACCTTCAAAACACACAGCTCGTCCAACGACGTACTATGAGGCCAATCAGCAGATAAAGTATACTTTACAGAAAAACATCACAAATAGCATCACAGAAACTTTTACTGCCCCACTTGTCCGAACAATAATACCTGCCCATCCCAGTAAACGATACGCCTAAAAGGCCAAAAAACACTTAGACTACTAACCTTTAAGCCCGAGAAACAAAGCCCCCAAACGATCCAAACACAAACCCGCAAAACCATACAGCGCATACTACTTCTACTATTCCCCAGCCTACTATTCCCCAGCCTACTAAACCATGATTTGAGGAAAAAAGAAGAAATATCCTGCCTCCGGACGTTTACTCACCAGACGTCGTCCAACAAATTCTGGAAAGCGGTTCGCTCCTTAAATGAAACCAAATCCATTGCAGGATCGCACTCAACCTCTTTTAACGGCAAAAAGAAGCTAAACAAACAGCATGCGCTTTTAACACCCAATACACGAAACTCAGAACCCATACATCTAACAAACAACAGACAAACAAAAAAAACTGATTCTAAAGCTTAGCGATCCACTGACTTTTCTCTCCTGTGAAACAGAAGAGTCAATCAAAGCAGCTAAATCTTCAAAAGCGTTGGGCCCAGACGGGCTTTGCACGGTACACCTGAAACATTTGGGACCAGCTTTTATCAATTTTGTAACATTTACTTTTAATTTGACCTTTAAATTTAACAAATTACTTCAATTATGAAAGAACTCAGTAAGAGTCCCCCTACCAAAACCAACCAAAAACTATCGGATTCTTGTCGCTAAGTCTCGAGAATTCATCCTACTCTTATAAAGAATCTCCCTAAAACTGACCATCAGCACGGCTCTCGTCCACTCCACTTTTACAGCACAATCAAGTTTTGAAATTTAATTAGCAACGTTTTTAATCAAAAACGCCCACCTAAAAAAACTGTGCTAGCCACCTTAGATCCAAAGCAATTGACATGGTCTGCCATCGCACATAACTTATTCATAGCACCACTGTACCAAATAATTTAACTAAATGGCTTGCAAATTATCACAGCGGCAGGCAAACTAAATCGCAGTTTAGGGGAGCCTTGTCTTCATCCCGGATCGTACATACAGGCGTCCCCCAAGGTTCTATCCTCTCGCACACTCTTTTTAAATTTTTACGTGCATGATGCATCCAACTCCCCTCCAGAAGTCAAACGTCAGTCTTGTGCCGATGATTTTCACCCTTTCCTCCAACACGCGACATAAAAAATGGCCCTGACACTTCAAGTAATTATCCTAATCCACTGCACGAGTTTTTTTACAAGTAGATTGCTTGACTTTTCATCTACAAAGGTCTATGTAGGTCGCATAATAAAAAGTTTGACAGACCCCACGTTTACAAAGTGTGAAACACTTCTGCCGGTCATAAAGCATCCCAAAATTCTTGGTGTCTTTTTGACCCTTGATTAAATTTTGCGGAACATTGCAAACGCATAGTTATCAAAGTCATGCGCAGTCTAGTTCAAACTGGGGTCAGTCGAAAGACACTTCAAATATTACTAACAAAATTTTAATCAGACTAATCCTGGACCTCGCCTGTCCAGCTTGGTCTGACGCCGCGAGTGATACAACCATAAGTTAAATACGAATAGTACAAAACGCAGCTCTGCGGATAGTGACGGGGTGTCCAATTGGCTGTGAAGGGAGTCCTATTGACCACGTGCATACAGAGTGCAAACTACTTAACGTCAAAAATCACCATAAACTCTTTGCCCCACAATTCGTCCTCAGGACCTACCTGCCAAAAAGCTCCCTCAACTTTTACGATACTCACCCTGTAACGCCACGCCAGCAACATCTAAAACTCTTATAAAGCAGACCTTGAACAATTTTTTACTAGAACCACCTAAAAGCGTTCATCAACAGCAATTTTAAAAGATTTATAAAGAATATACACACAAAACGAGCGCTGAAAGCCATAGATAAAGCCCCCTGCCCAAAGATCTCCCCTTAAAACCCCCCCAGAAATAAAAACTGTACAGACCAGTCCACGCTCGACTAGGCGCACCCTCGTCCAAATAAGACCAGGATACAGCCCCTACTTTAATACTTATACGAATAGGATAGACCCAAATGTCCCTTCTGCCCTGCTCCCCACACTGCATTACACTTATTTAACTGCCCCCAAAACAACAAACCTGACCACAATAGACTTACGGCTTCGTCGACGGCTAATAACGGGCTAATAACAACAACAACAACAACAACAACAAACTAGAAGTCCATCACGTTTTTCGTGACCTGTACACTTTTGCTGTTTGATAGTGGAGTTTGTCTTCCTTTTAATAAAGGAAATGAACTGAACTTAAAAAGAAAGCAGAATTCTTACTGCAAAAAAGAAATTTGAGCCTAAACAAATTCAAGAATTTTCCAGAAAAAAACCGGAAAAAACCATCGCGACCTATATGAGAGTCTGAACTACGTTGATTGACTCTTATAAAGGAAGTAGTGTGGCTGTGGGAGACTTGAGATAGATTAATCTTCCAACGCACCTTCGACTCCAATGTGGACACCCTTTCAGATAGACTGGTGCTGTCGTCCTCGTTCATGGGGTCCACCAGACTGGCCAAGATCTTCTCAGTATTACTCTCTGCATGTCTCACATGGTACTCCAGCTTCTCCCGCTCTCCTCTGTCCAACTCTCTAGAACAAGACAGAACAATTATATCCGTTGAATATTAGACACACAAAAAACGATCATTAAAAATCTGAAAAATGGTTTGTTAATGCTAAAATAACCAACCTAACAACCTTAAAATAGCAAACATGTGCTCGAAATCATCTGAATTACGAATCTTCGCAAAAAAAGAACTAAGTAGGAACGAAAGGAACTTTCAAGTCAATAGAAACAAACTATCGCTATTGCTACAAATAACTGTGTGATATAATTTTTTTTAAAATTGGAGATGCCGCATGAGCCATAAAAAGGATGCAACTCACTTTAATCGATGTTATTCAAACAATGTACTTTATTCTGGTTTCACCTTATGTACTCTTCGGCGTTAAGATCCTCCCACTTGATGAGTTGCTGGATGATGGGGGATTCCTGGATGCGCATTTTGAAGTTGTAGTTCGGCATCTTCACCTTCGCGGTACACTTGCTCAGGATGATTTTACTGAAGAAGTAGACATGTTGGATCAGGATCAGCGGAGGAGGAAGGGCAGGTCGCTGGAAGTATTCCTGAAGAAAGGAGATTTGAATGAGCGACTTTAAAAACTTAGTTCAAATAAATTCACTCTTTGCATGCAAAAAAACTCAGAGCACTGGATAATCAAAAAATTTGGCCAACATGGGGTGTTTACATTGGCTTGAAATATTTTAAAAATCCGCCCTCCTCGAGAAAATCTTGGATCCGCCGCTGATAGTAATTACAATTTTTAATCTGAAAAGTTTCTGACTCAACATATTTCGCGAGATTTGTGAAATTAATCATTTATACACATTTATTTTTTCAATATTATTACATGACAAATGCAGGAGGGAGCTGCCTGTCATAGTTGCTTTTCGAGGGACCACTCTGTCATAGTAGTAGCTAAGACTTTTTCCGAAAAAAATCATCAAGACCTATATAAGAGTCTGAACTACCTTCATCGACTCCTAAAAATTGACGGAAGCATACCTTGATCAGCTCGTAGAGATGAAACTTCCAAAAAAGATCCGTCTTTTCCTGAACTTGCTCGAACGTATAACTAAACAAAAATAATCTTTATCACACGGAAAATGAAATTAAATTTTAATAGTTGAATTACATAAACAATTTTAATAGTTGAATTAGATAATTAAAGTTACAGCAGTTTTAACTTGGAAAAAAACTGCCGGTACAAGTGTGATGAAGGGGTCCCGATAAAAACCAAGGATGAGAAAGGGGTCCCAAATTACATTAATTTCAGGCAATTACCGCAATTAGCTACAAAGGCGAAGCTGCGCAAGCAAAAGCGAGGAAAATGCATCAAAAAGATCTAAACAGGCAAAACAAAGTGCAATAAGGAAAAAACTTAAAAAGCACCTTGAGAAAAAAATTTAAGCAAGATTAAGAGTATCCCATTTTCAAATCTGCTCCAAGATCACTTGTAATTTTACTAACATAAGCCACCAATAATGCAGCTACAGTTTCTATCAAATTTCCAATGCTACGCAGCAAAAATTCGACCAAAAAATTCAAACTATCCCAATGTTCCCGATTTGAATATCCGACCTGTAAATAGGAGTCTCTTTTCTTTGTATTTGCGCCACGGTCAGTCGCTTGGAGGTATACTAGTGGCCCAGCTAATGCTGGATCACCTGTTTTAATGTTTTCAGTCCTATTTTGTACTTATACGGAAATGCGTAATTTTCAAAAAATGAACTTTACGCAAAATACTAGCAATTTCTCTGGATAGGTAGGGATTAGCCGCCTAATTAAAGGAGGAAAAACTACACGCTCTTTCAATTGATCTTTTAGCTCAGATTTGGCTGGATTGTTTTCGAAAAAAGTGAAAAATTTTCAAAAAATCAAAAAAAAACTTTTTGTAAATCCATAAACTTGTCTCGATTAAAACATGGGAATAGCCTTTTATGCAGGGAGGAAGTCCACTTCCTGAACTTTAGATAGAACCCTTGATATCAGATTTTAACTAGTAGTTTTCGAGAATAAGGATAAAATTTCTAAAAAAAACGGTACGAATTTCAACAATGGATTTTTCCGAAAGGAAAACCTAAGCACCATGTTAATTTGAATGAATTATCAACCTCAGAATCAGCAGTTAGAAAAAAAAGAAATTTGCAAAAAAATGACAAAAATTGAAAAATTGGACATTGTCCAGGCCATATTTTTTTTCAAAACGCAGGGCAAAGCAAAGCTACTTGCGCAGGAAAGATTCACCCAACTGATTGTTTTTCTTTTGATTAAACCCTTAATCTCCGTTTGGGCACGGTAGTTTTTGAGAAAAGTCAAAAAGTTTCTAAATTCAACAAAATGTCAAAATAACAAAATAGGATTGTTTGAGGCCATAGCTTTTTCAAACGAATTTAGGGAGCAGTCGCTTAAAAAAAGGAATATCCCCATAGTTTTTTCTTTTGATTGAAACCCTCATCTCAGATTTGAGTTTTTAATATATGAGAAATAGAAAAAAATTAAAAATAGGTCAAATATCTATTGAAAATTTCTAAGGCCGTAGAATGTGGGTAAAATGAAAATTGGGACAATTTTTTTGAAAATTGGGACAATAGTTTTTTGAGAAAAATTGAAATTTCTGCGAAAAGTACAAACAATTTCCAAAGCGTCGCAAAAAACAACAAAACCCATACACTTTCATTATAACTCTTTTTTCTGTTTTTTTTTCAAACAGGACCTAACACTAGCCAAAAGTAAAGCAGCAACGTATGCTTTTAATTTGCTTAGGGACCCGGTTAGTTTCTTGGGTCCCCTCTATCACACTTGTACCGAAATGCCAATTTATGTGGTACTAACGTGAACATTGCAATTAGGAGATTGAGCAGCACGATGTTAGTGAAGAAAAGATAGAGAACTAAGAGGAAGGACGTCACTCTGTCCACATGCTCCGGTGACTCGCAGTACAGGGTACTGGCGGGTCTGGAGGACAAGGTCCCATTGTATGTCTGACACCTCTCCTCGTCGCCTATCTTGTCAGTGTCTGTTAAAGAAAAAAGAAAACAAATCGCATTAGTTAGGCCAAGGAGAAGGCTAATTCGCAATTATTTTGTATTAAATACATACAAAGTAAAGCATCATCAGTTATTGTTAGAAACAGTCCAAGTCTTTCATTACTTTGAAATCAGTCTATTTATTGTTTCATTTGGTTGCGTTTTCTTTGTTTCAGAGAGTTCTGAAAAGTGTTAGAGCCGTATAACCGAGTTCTGCTATGGTGTCAGATAGAGGGCGTAGAGTGTGAGAACGATTAGTTAGAAAGAGTTGAGTGGAGATAGATTCGAACCTGAACATGGCGATGAGCATGTTCAACAGGAGAATATTTGTGAACAACATGTAGAGCATCTGTAGCACTAGCGCTACTTCTCTGTTCTCAGGGCAACTATCGCCCCTCATGCCCTGATACGTGGCGTTAGAGCATGTTTCTCCGACTGACAAAGAAACGATAAACTAATCAAACGGTTTTTGGTGATCATATATTATTAGCCGGTGGGAAAAGATTCAATGAATGCAAGTTAACAGAAAAAATGATGAAATTCGAAGAAAAAAGATAGCCTTAAAGAAAATAGATGGCCTTAAAGCTTTTTGAATTTCTTGAACAAAATATGACTAACACTTTTTCGATAAAATTAACTCAATTTTATTCCGCGGAGAAATCTGAAAACTAAATTCCGCTTTCGAAACTAGAAGTCTATCACGTTTTCGGTGACCTTTCAATTTTAGCTGTTCGATAGTGGAGTTTGCCTTCCTTTTAACAAAGGAAATGAACTGACTCAAAAAAAAAGTCAAAATTCAAACCACCAAAAAGATCATTTGAACGTGAACAAATTTTAAAAGACTTTTCCTGAAAAAACCATCGCGACCTGTATAAGAATCTGAACTAAATACATCGAATCGTAAAAACATTGCCAACAGACAGTTGGAAAAGTGCCAATTAATGCACGGAAACAAAATGTATATATATACTGACTAGTTTTTGAAAAAATATCAACTTTCGAATTTCAAGATCAAGATCGATTGACACTATAAATAAAGTAATTTTTTCAAAACATGGAAAAATTTTCTTTTATTTCTAAAGAAAACCTTAAAATTTAAATCCACATTCGTTTTTCGTGACCTTGACACTTTTGCTGTTCGACTAAGGCGTTTGCCTTCCTTTCACAAAACCGTAGAGTCAAACTGTGAAAAAAATGGAGAACAAATTTACTGAATTTTTCTTAAAAACACCATCACGTCTTAAACAAATGTTATCACTACGTTAATTGACACATACACATTCATTTGGACCTATTTAAACTAAAACTGAGAACAAAACAAAATTTTTAAAATTATAATTTGTTCAACATTTTTGTTATTTAGCTAGATGTTTAACAAAAAAAATCAAAAGTCAATAAAAAGTTTCATTTCATGCAAAGCAGGCCTCGATAGATGTCAAAAAAAGAAAACAAGTACAGCTCTAACTTGCACTTACTTCCTATCTCTTCTAGGAAGAGCTCTCCGAACATCTGCCAGTAAGGGTAGTAGAAAATACCCTGGATGATCTTTTTCCAGCTGGTCTCATTCGGAAACATGATGGCCTGCAGAGCCACTCCATAACTGACCAGGAACACAAATAGGATGAAAAGGAAAAAGGCCAGGTCTTGAATCTAAACATAAAAAGATAGGATCTCATAGGACTACCCACATTTAGAAGATTCTAAAACCATATTTAACACAGACGAACGCAAAGAGCGGACGCATTTTAACAAATATAAGAAAAGTTCATTAAAAACATCCGACCTTGCCCAGGTTCCAACCCTCTTATTTTGCTGCGGGTCTCCTTCCCTACCTATACGCTACAGATCCAAGATATCTTGAAGCAAAAGTGATATTTGTAAGATAAACTGTGTTAATATCCTTAGCATTGGCTGTACTTAATAGACGTCGAAAATAAACACATTTTGTCGCAACAATATTTGCGACTTAGGTTGGAAAAAAAATAGTTCATACTATAACACAAGCTTTGCTTGTGTTAAAATAACTGTTCAACTTAATATCTATCCGCTCAAATTCAAGTAACAGGCAGCAAAAAATTGAATCATATAGCACAATTGATCAAAACGCCTGACTGTTAAAAAACTCAATTTAAGCTTATGAAACACATTTAAACATACACACCATTTTAGCAATCATGATGACTTTAGGTCCGAGTTGTTTCGACACCGAACACGTGTGAGTCAGTCGGATATAGTAAATTACCAAACTGAACACGTAAGAAGTGTGAGCCCACTCGATCAGCAGCCTCCTCGTATCCGCGTCCTCTTCACCTTCTCCCTCCAAGAAGCGGAATGCCACCACTCTTAGAATGAGTCCGACCAAGAACAAGCTGAGGCCTCCGAGATCTAGCAGGTTCCAGAAACTGGTCACATAGCTCAAAAGTTTTTTCGACATGCGCTCAGATTCTTCAATCAGAAGCTAAAAAAAAAACAATTTTCAAAGTCAGATTTTTTGCTTCACAAATAAATTTAAATCTCCGGATTTTGACCTAAGAGATTTCTTATCAAGCAAGCCGCTAAAAAAGCATCACAGTATCTCATGTTTATGTTCATAGCTTGATCCGTTCCAACGAAATTGAAAAACTTCAAAGCAGCCTTTCTAAAATCAGAACTGATCTTTCACATATCCATTTACATAGCTTCAATGATTTCATCGAAATTTTAATTTCACAGTAAAATAATTTTGAATGAGGTAAGATCATTGAAACTAAAAAAGGAACTTTGTACTACCGTACTTCGTACTATTGTATATTTCCATAAATTCCTTTACGTTTTTTTTGCTAACAGCCTATTTTGTCAAGCATCTTGTCAATATTCGATCGTATAATAACTTGAATACTTTGGTCAAAAATTTTGCAAGCAAGCCATTTATGCAATGAAACTCAAAAATACTTTAAATTGTGCTGATAGCTTCAATTGCATCACCGCAAAATTCAAAGGTCGAAAAGATGAAGATTTTTAAAAAAAATGACGCTAGAAGATTGTTATATTGCAAAAGCTAGGCACAAAAAAATGTCAAAAAGGACTAATACCGGTAAGGTACATGCCAAAATTATTATTCAGACTTGAGATCTTTCATTAAACAATCATTTCTTTTCTTAAATTTAGATACTTAAAATTCCATGACATGTCTTCAGTAGTTAGGGACAATCAGCATCCTGTAAGTTAAATTCAGGTTAATTTTTGGTGCAAAACAGGGTGATCTCGATTAATCAATTAGTGCACTCGAAAATCAACTTCGAGGTACGGTTGATTCCCTCATTAACAATATAGATATTAGCGACGCTTGTTTATAGATATTTAGCGAAATTTAAATTAACTTGTGTGCCGTGAAATTAGGAAATTCTCGAAATTAGACGACATGTTCAAGTTGCCATATCGCAAATCGGTTTGAAAAAAATACATTTTAGAAACCGAATCGTTTAGCCAAAGGTTAGATTTTTCTAAGCTCGCTAATCAAGCTACGAAACTTTGAAATACTTCAATTTATTTCATAGAGCGAATCTGATGCCAAAAAAATCCGTTCGTTTAAAGTTAATTTTTCTTAAACAAGCTATGAAACTTTGGAATATTTCAAATTAAATTATAGACCAAATCAGTTCGCGAAAAGTTCACGTTTTTTCTATAGAATATATTCAAGACATGCAAGGTTAAAATAAGTCTCAAGTTACTTCAGGAAGCAATCGGATGGCAAAAAAAGAAAGATTTTCTTTAGAAGCCATTCAAGCGATGATATTGTTAAATGTTTCAAGTATTTTCAAGGAGAAAATTGGTTCGCAAAAATTCAAGTTTCTGTCAAGCAGCTATTCACGCTGAGGAACTTTAGTATTTCAAATTAATTCATGAAGCGAGTCGGTTGGCGATAAAATTAAATTTCCTATTGAGGCTATTTATAGACTAAATCGGTTCACGAAAAGTTCAAAATTATTCAAACAACCTATTCTAGGTATGCAACTTTGAAATGAGTAAAAAATTTTCATAAAGCAATCAAATGGCAAAAAAAATAATAGATTTTCGATTGAAGCCATTCAAGTGATGAAAGTTTGAAATATTTTAAGTTGTTTCATAGAGCAAATCGGTTGGCGAAAAGTTGAAAATATTTCGAGCTTGCTACTCAATCGACGAACTTTTGAGATGTTCCAATTATTTTCGTGGAGCGAATTGGTACGCAGAAATTTTTCTCAGTCAGCTATTCTAGCTAAAAAAAATTAATATTGCAAGTTATTTCATAAAGGAAATCGGTCCGCAAAAAAATGCAAATTTGTCTGAAGCAAGATCTTCAAGCTAATAAATTTTGAAAAAACTCGAAATATTTCAGACCGAATAGGTACGCAAAAAGTTTGATTTTTATAAGCAAGCTAGGAAACTTTGATATATTTGAAGTTTTGTATGGAGCGAATCGGATGCGGAAAACTTCAAGCTTTTATAAAACAATCTACTCAAGTTTGAAAAGTTTCAAGTTGTTTTACACCAAGTCGGTTCGCGAAACTTTCAAGCTTTTCTAAGAAAGCTACGAATTTTTGCAAAATTTTATTTTTCATTCATGAAGAGAATCGGCTGGCAAAATTTTTCTATTGCAGCCATTCAAGCCATAAAGCGTTGAAACATTGCAAGATGGTTCTTACACCTTATCGTTTTGCGAAAAGTTTGGTTTTTCTATGCAAGCTATTCAAGCAGAAAAAACTTAAGAAATATTTCAAGTATTTTTCACAGAGCGAATCAGTTCGCGAAACGTTTCAGTCATTCTTGGCCATCTATTAACTGATAAAAACTTGAAATAAGTGAAATTATTTCATAAAGCAAATTAGTTCACAAAAAATTCAAGTTTTTCATTCAAGCTATTCAAGCGATTAAACATTGACACATTTTAGGTTATTTGATGAAGCGAATTGAATGGCAAACTTAATTTTTTCGATTGAAGTCATTCAACTGAGGAAACTTTGAGATACTTCAAGTTGTTTCATAGACCGAATGCTTTTGCAAAAACTTTAAATGTTCCTATACAAGCTGTTCAAGCGATGAAGTTTTCAAAAAGTTCAAGTTCTTTCATAGAGCGAATCGTTTTGCGAAAAAGAGGTTTTTTTTGCAAGCTACTCAATCAATACCTTTTTGAAATATCTCAAATTGTTTCATAGCGCTAATCGATTTTTCCAAAAATGAGTTTTCCTAAGCATGGTAGTCGCTGTTTTCAGTTGATCCTGAAAATTTTCGACTATCAAGCCTTGAAGTTGAGTCAAGTTCATCTTGTTTAAATAGTTTGGGAATTTTTTCAAAAAGAATTTAGAAAGTTCCAGCCTAAGAATGCTTAAAAAAATCTGAAGCGTCAATTCGATATTGACTGAATTGACAGAAAATTTTTTAAACGCTGAGCTCAATGATCACTCTTAACCATTGCGCCTTATGGCAGCTAAAACATGGCATAAACTTTTCTGTAATTCAGTTAATATATGGGATTAGTAAAACGTTTGCCATGTTTCGCATTCGAACCTGCAACCACGAAATTAGACATCTCACGTTCTCGCATCTGCGCCACGGTCCAGTGAAAACTAGAGAACATTAGCCACCAATGACGCAGCTCTAGATGCTCATAAATTGCCAATTCTATGCAGTAAAAAAAGCCAACAAATATGAAGAAAACTAGCGCAAAGTGCCTCGTTAAACCTCCGTACCTCTGAACCACAGAAGCTTGACTAACGGCAAACACTAGCCACAAATAAAGCAGAGATATGAAATTTCCAATGATACAGATCGTGATTATAGCAAATGTGCCATTAAATAAGAATTTTTAAATGCCAGTTAGATAGAAAAAAAGTAGAGCCATACTAACACACTACGCTTGCAAGTTTAAATATATAAGCCAAACTGAATTGGATGAGAAAATGACTGACTTGTCTGAACTCTTCAAGAGCGAAGCTGAAAACCCAAATGCAGATTAGTGACTCGTATCCGTTGATTTCTCCGAGGGGGTATTGATTGAGGACAAACACGGAGAACAGAGCCAGGAATATCAAGTAGGACCCCTGAAACAATATATTCAAGCAATTATCAAAAGTTATTTTTCAAGCTCCAAAAAAAAGAAAATTTAATAAAAAAAGACTTGTGGTTCTTTTCTACGCATTGAAGATTTGATACCCCAAAAGCATAACTAAAATCTGAGACTCAAAAGGCATAATCAAAACCAGGTAACAGCTAATCAGTTAACTTAGGATTATATGTACAAGACCTCTTTCAAGTCCAATACAATCAATCGAAGTCCAACACTTATGCAGACAGAGGTGATGAACTTACGAAATTGAGCGAGAACTTTGTGATTGGTGCATTGTAGAACTTGATAATCCTCTCCAACTTAGTCAACCTTGTTCCGGTCTTTCCTATTATCAAATTGGAGTCATCTCCGAACATCATAGTACTAGTAGCAATCTGCTTTGTACTCTGTTTCTTGGCCACGGATGGAACTGTGCTCCGGCGGCTGAGTGTCTTTCCATCTGCCCCGCCCACTCCTCTTTGTCTCTCCTCGGGACTGGTGTCGTTTGTGAAGTAGATTGAAGTCAGAATGAGAGGAGGAAAGAAGAGAGCAAAGATGAACTGAAATAAAAATAAAATTCATACTTTTGAGCATTTTAGACAGAGAAAATTTCTAGCACCATTTGTTCAAAGAAGATTCTCAAAACTTGTTATTTCGATTAAACACTCAACTTCGGACTTGGCAAAAGGCGTAGCCGGGCGGATTTTCAAGGCAGTTATTGATAAAATAAAAATAATTCAAAAAAATGATCAAAAATTCCCCTCATATGGAATTTTCGGAGGCCGTAGAACTTCGAGTGAAGAAAAAACAGACTAGCGGAATATTCAAGCACATAGGGAATTAGCCGATCTTTCCATTGGTAATACTTTTTGACACAGAGCTGCGCTTCGCAAACATTAGCCACAACAAGACAAAAAGCAGCTCTATAAAGTGACATAAGAAAGTAGAAATAAGGCTCGAATAAAAATTCCGCTAGGTGTCGGATTCAATTCTGCACCCGAGAGATTAGAAGTCTCACGTTCTAACCACTCAGCCACGGACACTTAACAATTCACAAATGCTAGCCACAAATACAGCAGAAAGGAGATGCTGTGAAACTTCCAATGTTACAGATTGTGATAATAGCAAAAATGTCACCAAATGAGCACTTTAATTTGCGGGTTAGGTTAGAAAAAAGAATGTTCGTACTAATACACTACACTTGCACGCTGGCTAGTGTAAAAAATGGTAAAGTAGTTCTCGAGAAACATTAAACTTTTTGCGAAAAGAGAAAAAAACTTCCAAAACGTCTCCATAAACCAAATCCTATACATTTTCATAATAACTGTTTTTATCAAACAGGAACCAGCCACCTATAGACCTGATATAAAGATAAACCACTAACACGCCAAAAACACGCCAGACATAATTCGAATGCAGCAAAAGATACTTCTAATGGGGGAGGGTTCTCATGCTTGAAGGACCGAATGCTTGAAAAATTTCATCCAATCAAAATTGCTAAGCGTTTCTATTGGTTAAATGCCTTTCTCACAAAATCGAAGTCAATATTAACAGAAAATGTATTAAATCAATGGAAAATAATCAAAAATATTACAAATTGCGGGTTACAACTGCAATACTATTCAGATAATCATCAAGATTAATGAGGTCAAAATCATAAGAATTTTTCAGTCTTGAAAACTCGTCTGCTTATTATCTAATCGGTCAATATTAACACTTATGGCCTGGATTTATTTTCTTAATTTAAGATTTTCGCGATTTACTTTGAGATTTTGAATACTCAATTCTGATTGGCTGAAAGTAAGCTAAAATTAATTTCAAGCATTCGGCCCTTCAAGCATGAGGGACGCCACCCTTCTAATGCAGCAAAAGAAAATCATATATATTTCTATTGGTGGTAAAGTGACGCCAAACAAATGATCACATTGGAAAGTTGGAAAAAAGTTCGTAATATGACATTACGCTGTGCATGTCTGATCAAAAAAGCACTTGACATATTTTGGAAAAATTATTATGCTAAAACTAAATTTTCAGACGCAAATTAGGTCTCAAGGTTGTCTGAAACATCGAAATTGCATGCAACTCTTTCAAATTAGAAAAATTGCTCTTTTATAATTACTTCTGACTGCCAGACCTTTTGATAAAACTAACTGTTTTCATAGAATTGTATGGTTGCATCCTGCCCATCCAGATAGAATTCAGCAGACCCTGACAACCGGTTTGAGCAATGAACCGCTTGCTGTCTGCCACCACTGCCAAATCGATACAAGTCAGCTTCCCAAAAGAGGGCTGCTCCCTGATTAGAATCTTCTGGGTCTGGTCGTCGTTGTCTTCCTGGCACTGATTCAGGATTCCGATGGCCAGTGCTTCGTATTCGCTGAAAAATCATACTAAGATTTCAAACGAATTTAGAGCAGCATGCAGCCTAAGCAACAAGGCATTAGTGCACTTTTGAACATTCCATTCTATTCCCAAAAACGCGTTATTCAACTCAGTTAAGCGGTTAGAGTCACAAATTGACCAATAGTTATGCAAAACATGGTACCAAAAGAGCATTTTTGCTGAATATTTTATTTCAAAAAATTGCCTATCCGCTGTTATATTACCTAAATCATTTCACTGCAAGACAACCAATCACAATGTAGTATTCGCTAATGAATTGGTCTTTTTTGATAACGAAAGAGTAGTTGTTTTGTTTGGTGCGATGAGGAGTACACTTACTCCGCACATGCTGTGAGTCTATCTTGTTGGTCGACGTCATTCATCAGAAGAGGGTGGGATGCCATGCGTCTAAGGATGATACTGGCAAAGAGACCGGCTGCGATCTGTTCCGTTCCTTCTTCCCAAAAGAAGCGCATCATGTCATATTTCATGAGGAGCACCGAGTACAGGAACAGTTCACGAGTCGCATTAAGAAACTCTGAAACCAGAAATTAATCTCATGCATTAACTGCATTTGAAACCAAACACCAATTGAAACGCGATTTTGATCTCACTACTAAGCTTAGAAGGATTTATCCCTTTTTTGATATTCAAGTGAAGAAGAGAACACTCAATTCGAAAGCCAAAACGCAAAAAAATACCTCAGAGCAAAAAGAACAGCCATAAAGTGACACAATTCGAAACAAAACAAGGGTAGCCGGCTATCAAAACTTTTTTAAAAAAAAAAACTATAAAACAAAATATATATTTTTTTCATATTCAGTCGTAATTCGTTCGTGGTGTGATGAGAGGATCTGAACAAAAGTCTAGCACTTAGGCATACTCGATAGTAAAAGAAACTTAGGTAATTTCGACAATACGTTTCCTAGAAAAAATTTTTACTGAGAAACAATTTAACTTTTTTGGCTTAACGTGAATTATCAGCTAATTTTTATATAAGCCTATTATAAGCATGCTCGCTCGCTTTACTTGCTCGAAATAGAACTAAGAATAAAAAATTCAAACTGAATTTTTTTGACAGAAAATTTTTTGCAAAATATTTGATGTAGTTCGAACCACGACACAAGGCTTCAAAATGATTCTGACCCATTCCAATAATAGTTTGTGGTACTTCGTTAGATCGATTGTTTGATCTCCTGCCACGGCAATGATAGTGTGCGAGGACGAGCTCTCACGTGACCTCTAGCTTCAGGTCTACCTCAAACTGACGAACTTCGGCTACGATAGTGGTACCACGTAAAAATCTAGACGCAAGCAATGACTCAAATCTCAAAAAAGCTTCGCTCAACAAAATAATTCATTCTGGAATGTGAGGAATTGATAAAAACGGAGTAACTTTAGACAGACTGGATAGCCTTTCATAGCTCCTATGCGAATAGCAGAAATCACATTCAATTTTACACAGAGGCAAAGCTTCGTTTCGCAAACACTAGGGAGAACGCGACAAAAGCAGCTTTATAAAGTGCAATAATAAAAAGTAGAAATAAGCCTCGAATTAGCAAAAAATCGGCTATGTCTGAGATTCGAACCTGCGAACTTGAAATTAAGAGTCACACCCACAAACCACTCAGCCACGGAAACTTATTTGTTGATTAAAGATAAAACATTGAACACTAACCACAAATAAAGCAGAGAGCAGATGCTATGCAACTTCCAATGCTACAGTGAAAGCTCCAACTAAGTGAAAGCAATAATAAACAATTTTATTTGCGAGTTAGGTTAGGAAAAAAAGAAGGCTCGAAATAAGACACTAAGCTGACGCTAGTGTAATACCTTGTTTTTAATTGAAAATTGTGAATAACAAATGCACCCGAAGACAAAAACCTTCCATACTTTCAAAAGGTAGCAACAATGAAATCCGTGCGCACCATATTCTGTGCTCGTTGCTTGAGGCTGAGGCAGCATTACCCAGCCGAAAAAAAAATAAACTAAAAACTAGCATGTAAACCTTAACCAAAGGCACAATATCGGTTCACGAAGAGCTGAACAGCTGGATTGCTGGTCTTTTCTATTGTCGATGAAAGAATGATCTAAAAAATGAACAATGAAACCGCAAAAAAAAACTAAGAAAAAAGTGCAAAACCGGAAAAAAAATCACTTCAATCTTAAATAATTAAACAAGGTTAGCCATTGCTGCGCCACTATCATAGTGTTCCAAACGCAGTCCTTTTAAAAAAAACAAGGGTAGCCGATTGCTGTGCAAGTAGCAGAGAATGTTCTGACCATATTCATACAAAACTACAAAAAACGTCTTCAAATTACTACTTCATAGTTTTTCAGATTATAGTTTCATGTGCCTGGTGTGATGAGAGAACTATACACACGCATTATAGGTTAAAAAAAGAAGGCATTATCAAGAACAGTCATCTCCAAAAGAAAAAAAAAGAAACAAAAAACAAAAGAAAAAACGCCAAATAAATCTCACATGTTTCCTTTTGTTAGCAAAATAATTTTTCATTTTTTAAGAAAGCTTTCATTGCCAAAAAAGCGCCAAATGAAGCTTGCAAAACTAGTTTTGATTTAGTGAAATCAAGTTTTTAGCCTAAAATACCTTCATGTCACGAACATTATTCGATCGCTTCAACCGCTCGACATTGGTCTAAAGTTCAAATATTTCAAACCAGTTTTCTCGGCAATACAACTTCAGAAAATTTTTTCAGGTTGATCGAATTACGACTGAAAGGGCTTCAACGTGAAACATTACATAGACAAGGAAACTCAAGGAAACATGAAAAAAATTGCTTGTTTTTTGAAAAAAAAACTTCAAGTAAAACATTTACGGTCTTGAAGCTCTTTGAATTTCGAGAACAATTTCGAGAACATTTTTTCTGGTAAATTCAAGTCAATTTGAGAAAAAGGCAAAGTTTTTATTGCGCTGAGAAATCTGAAAATTATAAACTACTTTCGAAACTAGAAGATGATCACGTTTTCGTGACCTTTAAGCTTTTGCAGTTCGATAGTTGAGTTTGCATTCATTTTAACAAAGGAAATGAACTGAACTTAAAATGAAATCAAAAATCAAACCACAAAAAATTAATTTGAGTGTGACCAAATTTTAAAAGACTTTTTCTGAAAAAAAAACAAAAAAATCAGCAAGACTTCTATAAGACTATTATCTACGTTCATAACTCTTAAAAAGTGCACATATACCTAAGGACATTGATAAGTATGATTGCACTTAAGTTATTAGAGCATTTTAAGGTTGTTCTTAAAAAATCATCAAGACCTAAGTAAGAGTCCGAACGACGTTCATCGACTCTTACAAAGAACTAAAACACAAACGACTACAAACTTTTCTCCATTTTCAATGATCGGAACAACAAAAAACGAGTATCTTCTTCAAAAAAGAAGTTTGTCGTTTCTCGCAGACAAGAAGGAGATGCGGGAGGTATATACTAATATTAATTTTTTTTGAAGACATTGCCCATAGCTCCCTAAAGAGCAATTGAGTTGCTTTGCTTCTATTCAACTAAGGAGTCATTTTCATCAACTCTTCGCTATAAAAGATGACAAGAATTTTCAACACTTTCGCAATGACCTATCAATCAGTCCCATCTGAGTTTCATTCATGATTCCTGATTTTGGGTTAAAAAAAAACATCCGACTTCGAAGTCCCTCCCTTTTACCCGAGAAAGAAAATCCATTTTTGACTGTTAGCTTATTGGGTAACTTACTTTCGTTTGGCTTTGCATTCGCGCCTTTCAGATCGGAATATTTCTCATCGAAGTACAATGCACTGTAATTTGCTCCAACGAAATCTCGAAGCAACTCTCCGATCATTTTCATCTGGAAATTTCCCGGAGTCGAGCCCTGAAAATAGGAACGTTCAAACTCTATCAAACATCAAGCAGAGCTCAATAAATATTCCCAAATAGGTTTGATCTAGACGGATTTTGAATTTTAGAAAGTCAGAAAATAAGTTGGCCTCTTTTAGTTCAAGAAATTCAAGTTGGTGAAACCAATCGAGTTCTTGGTCCAAAAATAACCGATGTCTTTGTAGGTAAAATAAAACTCAGATATTCAGTTAAATCTTTAAACAATTTTCTAGGATTTATATTGCGTGAATTGAAGAGTTTTAATCTGAGTTCCGCCTATCATGACCAATGAGCTCTAAAAACAGAATTATGCTTCACATTTCTGTCATGAAAATAAGCTTTGACAGATACAGATCTCTAGGTAAATATCGTCATCCAATATTTAGGCTCAGTTTTCTCTTTAATTAAAAAAAAAACAAGTACTGATTTAGTAACTAGGAAACTGGTTTAACTTCAATTTTCATTAGAAATAATGAAGATAATGTTTGAACGCACAGCGACAAAGTGCCTTACGTGTTTTGTCTATAAATAAATTGATCAATAGACATGATTAAAAAATGTTCCATATAAATGCTCAGAATATTCCAAACAACGGTCTTCTCCAGTAAATTGTCACAGATGCAGAGAGGAGCCTGGAATTATTTGTGATATACACAATGGTTGATAAGCAATATAATTACTTTATTTATCGAGACAGATACCCGTTGAGTGAAGGACGTTGACTAAAAAAAATTTGAACTTCAGATTATGGATTAAAGAGCAATAAAGAGGAGCAAAATTAGAAGTTTATGAAATTTTCGTTTCCTTAACAGTCATTTTCAATCTATGGTTAGAAACATAGCCAAAAAAAGTTTAAAAAAAAGAGTCAACGAATGCAAAGAGACAGAACAAAAAAACTGACTGATATATTTTTCGAAAAATTCAACTCTCGAATTTCAGAAAAAAAACATATATATACATTTGAACTTCCAGATTTTTGTAAATTTATAATTGTCGCTTCCTAGCGAGTGTTAGGTAATGTTTTTACTCCGCTGGAAAATCTACAAATTCAATTCAACATTCGAAACCGAAAATCGATCACGTTTTTTTGCGCCATTTTTACGTCTGTATTTGGATAGCGCAATTTGACAGACTTTTAGCAGATCATTTTGAATTGAACTCAAAAAGTCCGTATAGACCAAAATGCATTCATGAATGCATTAAAAAAATTTGAATGCAGTTCAGTATTAACTAGAGCATTTTACGACTACTTCTGGAAAAACGAAAAAAAAAAATCTCATTCTATAGAAGAGTATGAACTACGATCAGCGCCCTCAACGTGGACTGAACCTATCCTAAAACATTGCTTGAAAATTTCCAGATCACGCCCTACACAATTGTGCCACTGAATAAATTGGACTGTATTAAACTAAAGGCAGTCGCACTGCTTTTGCATGTAATACATTGGAAAATACAAAACGCTCTCCTCGTCTCAATTGATGAATTAAAAATGCATCAACTGTGTTAAATGATCAAAAATTCAATGTCATTGCATTCATTGTATAGGCTATTATCTAGCCAATTCAGCTTCCTGCTTTAAAGAGGCCACCAAAAATAGCACTTATAATTGCGACTTAGGTTGGGAAAAAAATGTAGCCTTGCAATATCATACTTGGTTTTCCTTTTAGCGAGGCCAGTAATCAAAACACGAAAAATATAGTAATAAAAAATTCTTTGACTCATTTAAGAGCAATTTGAGAACCATCAGATAAAAAAAATCGACTGGGAAATTTTTTACGTGCACAGCAAGCTATCCTCCCCTCTCCTTTCTGCTAGTAATAATTACAGAGACGAAGCTTCGCAAACTCTAGCAAAAACGCGACAAAAAACAGCTTTAAAAAGCACAATAAGAGAAAAGTATAAATATGCCTCGGATTAGCAAAAAAAATCTGCAACGTCTGAGATTCGCACCCACGAACTTGAGATTAACAGTCACACACACACACACACACACACACACACACACACACACACACACACACACACACACACACACACACACACACACACACACACACACACTATCCACTAAGCCAAGGAAGCTTATCAGTTATAGAACATAGAGAATTAAACACTAGCCACAAATAAAGCAGTGAACAGATGCTATGCAATGTCCAATCACTGAAATTTCCAAATTATTAAACACTTTAATTTACAAATTAGGTTAGAAAAAATGAATGTTCTTAATAACACACTAAGCCGGCGCTAATGTAAAAATCTGAAGTATTGATAATTTAGCGGAATCACTTGTTAAAATTGTCCTCATAATCAGCTGAATAAGAAAAATTGATTTTTAATGTATAAAGACAGGCACTTATCGTTTGTAGGATATTGCCTACAATATTATAAAAATTGGTCAAAAAATCATTGATAAAAAGGCCGGAAAATTAGAAGTCTGTGACTTCTACCTTTCCCCTGAAGTTTTCTCTATTCGATGGTTTGGAATAACCACGCGAATTACAACTAAAGAAATTAGTTTTTCTTATAGTTTTAAAGCCACCTGAAAATTAATGTCATTGATACTCAAATAAGCTGTACTTTTTACAAACACGTAATTCTTTTAAACAATGCAATTTATTTGATCGATCAGCTGTACAGACGAAAAAACGGTATCCATTTCAGTATCAATTAACGAGCTCTTTATAAACAAAAAAATTAAGTTAAACGAAAAAGAATAATCTCCCTCCGTCTATCCACTCATCGAACTCCAGAATAAGAAAACTTTTTATTTTAGGGAACTTATATTGGGTTGCAAACAAAAATCCAAGAAACATAATCAACAAACAAATGGGAAAAGGTCAATGAACGAAGATAATTGAGCGATGAACTGAAATAGAAATCAGACAGAAAAAAGTTATTAACATTTTTTGAAACTTCCCAAATTCGACGAAAAACCATCAAAATGAGGCTTTGTAACTTTCCAATACATTTTATGATTGAACTTATCTATCTCATAGGGCAAGCCTAATTATCAACTCAACTAGAGAACAATGTATCAGAAGGCAATAAGCTGTACTTTTTACAAGCACGTAATTCTTTTAAACAATGCAATTTATTTGATCGATTAGCTGTACAGACGAAAAAACGGTATCCATTTCAGTATCAATTAACGAGCTCTTTATGAACAAAAAAATTAAGTTAAACGAAAAAGAATAATCTCCCTCCGTCTATCTACTCATCGAACTCCAGAATAAGAAAACGTTTTATTTTAGGGAACTTATAATATTGGGTTGCAAACAAAAATTCAAGAAACATAATCAACAAACAAATGGGAAAAGGTCAATGAACGAAGATAATTGAGCGATGAACTGAAATAGAAATCAGACAGAAAAAAGTTATTAACATTTTTTGAAACTTCCCAAATTCGACGAAAAACCATCAAAATGAGGCTTTGTAACTTTCCAATACATTTTATGATTGAACTTATCTATCTCATAGGGCAAGCCCAATTATCAACTCAACTAGAGAACAATGTATCAGAAGGCAATAAGCTGTACTTTTTACAAGCACGTAATTCTTTTAAACAATGCAATTTATTTGATCGATTAGCTGTACAGACGAAAAAACGGTATCCATTTCAGTATCAATTAACGAGCTCTTTATGAACAAAAAAATTAAGTTAAACGAAAAAGAATAATCTCCCTCCGTCTATCTACTCATCGAACTCCAGAATAAGAAAACGTTTTATTTTAGGGAACTTATAATATTGGGTTGCAAACAAAAATCCAAGAAACATAATCAACAAACAAATGGGAAAAGGTCAATGAACGAAGATAATTGAGCGATGAACTGAAATAGAAATCAGACAGAAAAAAGTTATTAACATTTTTTGAAACTTCCCAAATTCGACGAAAAACCATCATAATGAGGCTTTCTAACTTTCCAATACATTTTGTGATTGAACTTATCTATCGCCCAATTATCAACTCAACTAGAGAACAACGTATCAGAAGGCAATAACCTGTACTTTTTACAAGCACGTAATTCTTTTAAACAATGCAATTTATTTGATCGATCAGCTGTACAGGCGAAAAAACGGTATCCATTTCAGTATCAATTAACGAGCTCTTTATGAACAAAAAAATTAAGTTAAACGAAAAAGAATAATCTCCCTCCGTCTATCTACTCATCGAACTCCAGAATAAGAAAACGTTTTATTTTAGGGAACTTATAATATTGGGTTGCAAACAAAAATCCAAGAAACATAATCAACAAACAAATGGGAAAAGGTCAATGAACGAAGATAATTAAGCGATGAACTGAAAAAGAAATCAGACAGAAAAAAGTTATTGACATTTTTTGAAACTTCCCAAATTCGACGAAAAACCATCACAATGAGGCTTTCTAACTTTCCAGAACATTTTATGATTGAACTTATCTATCTCATAGGGCAAGCCCAATTATCAACTCAACTAGAGAACAATGTATCAGAAGGCAATTTTGAAAGAGCTTACTTTAATTTTTGAGCGAATTACATTGAACTTGACTTGAAAAAATCAAATTTCAATCCGCATTTAATCTAATTTTGTGAGATCAAATTTTAAGACTTTTCCCTGAAAAAAATATTAGGACCAATAAAAGTCTCTTCACAACGTTCATTGACACTGACAAAAAAACACAGAAACTGAAAACATAGTTTTAATATTAGAGCCTGAGAGTTATTTTTAAAACGGACTGAGAAGACAAATGGTTTACAAGCAAAGCGTGTACTATAATAAATCCAGTACAATTATATATATCTAGTGTCCATGTGTACACTAGATATTTATTACTAGTTACCTTACTGCTCGTTTTGTTACCTTACTGCTGCCAATCGGTTACGGCAAACTAAATATGATACTGTAAAGTGACTAAGATCTATCGTGCCCAGAATATAATCTGAAAAAAAAACTCGAATAAGACAAAGGGCAACATATTCAAAGTCAGTGACTTTTAGCTTTTTTGCAATCAATGTCCACTAGCTGATTAGAAAAGAGCCTTTATTGGCCAATTTGATTGAATTTCAAATTTAACACAAAGGTGAAGCTGCACTTCGCAAACACTAGCTAGACACGACAAAAAAGCAGCCCTATAAAGCGAAAAAGAAAGTAGAAATAAGCCTCGAATCAGAAAAACTTTTACCATATGTCAGAATTGAACCTGCTACCTCGAGATTTGAAGTCTCAAGCTCTACCCTCTGAGCCACGGACACTTAAATATCGGCAAACACTTGCCACAAATAAAGCAGTGAACAGATGCTATGAAATTTCCAATGCTGCAGATCGTGACTATAGCAAAAGTGCCACCAAATGACCACTTTTAGTTGCGAGTTGGGCTGGAACAAAAAAGTAGAGTCATACTGATACACAACGCTCACTGACAAAAAAGGTTTCGTTCACTGCTTTATTTGAATCAGAAAATTAGACAGGCAGTTAGAAAAGAGCCAAGGAACTCTTCAGTCATGGATTAAAAAAATTATAAAAAGGGATTTTTAAAAAAAAAAACTACAACTTTCGCATTTGAACTTGAAAGCATATGGCCTTTAAACTTTTTGAAATCTAGGAACAAATCATGAGTAACGTTTTTACAGAGGCGGAGCGACAGAAAACAGAAAACAACAAAAACAGCGCTAAAATTGACTACGAAAAAGTAAAAAAAAATAAGTCTTGAATAATAAAACTTGCTGTCTAACTGCTAATAAATGCTACGCAGCAAAAATGCCACCAAATATATATACAAAAGGCAGCCACACTAACTTTCCAGGAAATAAATCGGGAAGTAATTAATTGTGTATGAATTATGCATTGGAAAATTTTGCGAAATATATTGAAATAGAAAACTTCTGAAAAGTAGTTTTCATTATTTTACCGTTGCATGAAACAGATAGCTTTTTTACGGTTCACTTGACGAATTAAAACGCATCAACTGTGATAACTTTTTACTAATCGAATATCAAAGCGCGTGCTAAAAAATTTTACAAGCATTTTTAGTATTAAGACACACGTATTAGTGCTACTGTTGGTGGCAAGTTAGCAGCAGGCTGCTTTTAAAGTTTTTTAGCACTAATACGTGTGTCTTAATACTAAAAATGCTTGTAGTTTTAAATACGCTCTGCTTGTGTAATAAAAATAACTCAAATTGAAAAAAAATGAATCAATAGGTTAAGTTGTCATTCAGCTGGGAAATCTGAAAACTGAACCCACTTTAAAACACAGATGCGAAGTTGCACTTCGCATACAGAACCAAAAATATGACCAATAACGTTACTGGGAAAAACTAACTGCGTAAAACTTTGAGTCTACAAAATTTCTTAAGTGATGCACGCCGATTATGACGCCTTAGCAGTACCAGTCAATTTGAAAAAAAAAATACCAACTAACATGCCTCAATTTATAGAGCGGACGCATTTTAATTAGTATACCAAAAAGCTCATTAAAAAAATCCGACCCTAACCATGTTCGAACCCTCTTTTTTTAGTGCGAGTCGCCTTCCCTACCTCTACGCTACAGATCCACGATACCTTGAAGCTAAAGTGCTATTTGTAATATAAAAGTCTGTGTTAATATCCTTAGCATTTGCTACATGAACACCTTAGCTTTGGCATTGAACACATTTTGTCGCAACAATATTTGCGTCGCAACAATATTTGCTACTTAGTTTGAAAAAAAAGAGAGTTCATACTACGACAAGCTTTGCTTGTTTAATTAGGAGTCAATCACGTATGACCTGAAATTTAAACTTTTGCAGTTTAAAAGTGGAGTTTGTCTTCCCTTTAACTAAAGAAATGAACTCAACTGAAAACAAATCAAGGTCAAACCGGGGATCGCATCAAATTTGAGCTGAGCGTGAATTTCAAGGTCTTTTCCTTAAAAAAAAAGTCATCAAGACCTTTGTAAGTAAGTTCACTTCGCTCTTCAACACTTGAAAATTGCCCGGCAAAAAGTATCCTCACTGCTAGTTTGTTTAGTTTTCGAAACGCTTGAATGCGGATACGTTCGCCAAATACCTGTGCAAAAAAGCACTGCTTCGCACTAGAACCTTTATTGAAAAAAAAATAAGTCGGCAACTAGGCTGAAATATTCTGTTGGTACTGGTAGAAATACTATAGAACTACTTCGTATCAAACTTTTTCAGAAACTATATTAAGAAGCAGCTAAATCAACAATTTAACTGCAAACCAGAAAGCTCAAAAATGTCAACATAAATTATTTTTTTTCCACACAATGAGGTACAAAATGAATGACTATGGTTAAAAGCAAATGAAAATTCATATCAAAAATCATGTAAAAAAATCGCGGAACCTAAGCCGACAAAAATAAGCGGACATGAAAGTCTTAAATAGTCAAAAAAAACTTGAGTTTCAACAAAAAAACAGGTCCCAACTGGAATCTAACTTCCGGGATTTTTCGTCTCAAGCATGGATGTTACCAATGCACCAAATTCACAAATTACAGACAATGGAAAATAAAAAAGATTTAATGAATGCAAGTAAACAAAAAAAATACTGACATAATTTTGTTGAAAAAACTTCAAATTTAACATTTCCAAAAAAAATCGATGGCTTTAAAGCTCTTTGAACTTCAAGAACAATTTATGATTACCACATTTTGATAAATTTAACCCAATTTGAGAAAACTGGATTAGTAGATAAAGTTTTCATTCCGCAGGTAAATCTGAAAAAATTAAACTCTACTTTTGAAACTAGAAGTCTATCACAATTTTCCTGACCTTTACACTTTTGCTTTTTGAAAGAGTGTTTGCTTTGCTTTTACCAAAGGAAAAAAAGAACTTGAAAAAAAATCATAAGTCAAACCGCGAAAAAGTAAATTCGAGCCTGAGATTAAATTCCTGAAAAAAATCATCGTGACCTATATAAGAGTCTGAACTACGTTCATCGAACCTTAAACAACTTCCAAAAAATTTTAATTAACAACTTGAAAAAACTGAATAGCAAAAAATATCGGCAGCACTTCTAGGAACTCGGATAACCTTTCAAAAACCGAAATACACTGAATATATTTTTCATTTAAATAAAAAATGCCTAAGTTTTAGGCCAATTTAGTGCTGCGAAACTAAACCGGTAAAAACGAGCGCACAAACAAAAGTCTGACAAAAATTTTTGACGCGCGGACAATTTTAACACAGGGGCGAAGTTGCACTTCGCATACACAAGCAAAAATATGACGGATAACGCTACTGGGAAAAACTGTTGAGTAAAGTTTGAGTCTACATAATTTCTTAAGTGACGCACGCCAACTATGAGTCTACATAATTGCTAAGTGACGAAAGCCAATTATGACGCATTAGCAGTACTAGTCATTTTCAAAAAACCAACTAACATGCCTCAATTTATAGAGCGGACGCATTTTAACTAGTATACGAAAAAGTTTAATAAAAACATCCGACCCTGCCCATGTTCGAACCCTCTTTTTTTAGTGCGAGTCGCCTTCCCTACCTCTACGCTACAGATCCACGATACCTTGAAGCTAAAGTGCTATTTGTAATATAAAAGTCTGTGTTAATATCCTTAGCATTGGCTACATGAACACCTTAGCTTTGGCATTGAACACATTTTGTCGCAACAATATTTGCGTCGCAACAATATTTGCTACTTAGTTTGAAAAAAAAGAGAGTTCATACTACGACAAGCTTTGCTTGTTTAATTAGGAGTCAATCACGTATGACCTGAAATTTAAATTTTTGCAGTTTAAAAGTGGAGTTTGTCTTCCCTTTAACTAAAGAAATGAACTCAACTGAAAACAAATCAAGGTCAAACCGGGGATCGCATCAAATTTGAGCTGAGCGTGAATTTCAAGGTCTTTTCCTTAAAAAAAAAGTCATCAAGACCTTTGTAAGTAAGTTCACTTCGCTCTTCAACACTTGAAAATTGCCCGGCAAAAAGTATCCTCACTGCTAGTTTGTTTAGTTTTCGAAACGCTTGAATGCGGATACGTTCGCCAAATACCTGTGCAAAAAAGCACTGCTTCGCACTAGAACCTTTATTGAAAAAAAAATAAGTCGGCAACTAGGCTGAAATATTCTGTTGGTACTGGTAGAAATACTATAGAACTACTTCGTATCAAACTTTTTCAGAAACTATATTAAGAAGCAGCTAAATCAACAATTTAACTGCAAACCAGAAAGCTCAAAAATGTCAACATAAATTATTTTTTTTCCACACAATGAGGTACAAAATGAATGACTATGGTTAAAAGCAAATGAAAATTCATATCAAAAATCATGTAAAAAAATCGCGGAACCTAAGCCGACAAAAATAAGCGGACATGAAAGTCTTAAATAGTCAAAAAAACTTGAGTTTCAACAAAAAAACAGGTCCCAACTGGAATCTAACTTCCGGGATTTTTCGTCTCAAGCATGGATGTTACCAATGCACCAAACTCACAAATTACAGACAATGGAAAATAAAAAAGATTTAATGAATGCAAGTAAACAAAAAAAATACTGACATAATTTTGTTGAAAAAACTTCAAATTTAACATTTCCAAAAAGATCGATGGCTTTAAAGCCCTTTGAACTTCAAGAACAATTTATGATTACCACATTTTGATAAAGTTAACCCAATTTGAGAAAACTGGATTAGTAGATAAAGTTTTCATTCCGCAGGTAAATCTGAAAAAATTAAACTCTACTTTTGAAACTAGAAGTCTATCACAATTTTCCTGACCTTTACACTTTTGCTTTTTGAAAGAGTGTTTGCTTTGCTTTTACCAAAGGAAAAAAAAGAACTTGAAAAAAAATCATAAGTCAAACCGCGAAAAAGTAAATTCGAGCCTGAGATTAAATTCCTGAAAAAAATCATCGTGACCTATATAAGAGTCTGAACTACGTTCATCGAACCTTAAACAACTTCCAAAAAATTTTAATTAACAACTTGAAAAAACTGAATAGCAAAAAATATCGGCAGCACTTCTAGGAACTCGGTTAACCTTTCAAAAACCGAAATACACTGAATATATTTTTCATTTAAGTAAAAAATGCCTAAGTTTTAGGCCAATTTAGTGCTGCGAAAACTAAACCGGTAAAAACGAGCGCACAAACAAAAGTCTGACAAAAATTTTTGACGCGCGGACAATTTTAACACAGGGGCGAAGTTGCACTTCGCATACACAAGCAAAAATATGACGGATAACGCTACTGGGAAAAACTGTTGAGTAAAGTTTGAGTCTACATAATTTCTTAAGTGACGCACGCCAACTATGAGTCTACATAATTGCTAAGTGACGAAAGCCAATTATGACGCATTAGCAGTACTAGTCATTTTCAAAAAACCAACTAACATGCCTCAATTTATAGAGCGGACGCATTTTAACTAGTATACGAAAAAGTTTAATAAAAACATCCGACCCTGCCCAGGTTCGAACCCTCTTTTTTTTAGTGCGAGTCGCCTTCCCTACCTCTACGCTACAGATCCACGATACCTTGAAGCTAAAGTGCTATTTGTAATATAAAAGTCTGTGTTAATATCCTTAGCATTGGCTACATGAACACCTTAGCTTTGGCATTGAACACATTTTGTCGCAACAATATTTGCGACTTAAATTGGAAAAAGAGAGAAATCATACTATAACACAAGCTTTGCTTGTGTAAACAACTTAGAAATGATAAAATCAGGGGCGGATCTAGGATTTTCTCTACGGATAAGGGGCGGATTTTCAAAAAAAATTTCGAAGCAATCAAAAGGCTCTGTTTTAGTCCATTTTTCTGCGCCGCAGGTAAAATTTTGAAAAAACAGGCCAGAAGGATGTTTTTAGGCACTTTTTGGAAAATTTTGACCAAAAAATTGCTTTTTCGGCGCGCGTTCCCCCCTTAAAATTAATATTTATTGGCGCCCAAGGCGCCTTCAGAAAAGTTTAGGGTCCGTCAGTCAAAAATGGGTATCTCAAATTAGTTCATTAGGTGAATAATTAGACTTAATTAAGGCCGACACCCAATGAACTGAAATAAAAAATCCAAATTTTCTCCGAAAAAAAAACAATTACAAAATTTGCATGGAATATTCAAAAAATAAATGACGATCGCTAAATAAGCAGTACATGTAAGATGTAGGTGGTACATTAAAAAATACCTTAGATATGGTAATTTACTAAATTAAGCCTTCACTGAACAAAGTTATTAACGGGAAAAAGGGCTAGTACCCTTTTGCAATACACTTGCGATAAGTGTATTTTTCCCCGTTAAAAACTTTGATCACAGAATGGTCAATTTAGTAAGTTACCATATCTAAGTTATTTTTAATATGCCACCTACATCTTACATGTACTACTTATTTAGCGATCGTCATTGATTTTTAAATAGTCCATGCAAAATTTCTAATTGTTTTTTTTTCGGATTTTTATTTCAGTTTGTTGGGTGTCGGCCTTAATTAAGTCTAATTATTCATTGGGTGTCTGCCTTAATTAAGTCTAATTATTCACCTAATATTTTTTTCCCATTAGTTTATGCATATATAATATAATGTTTAAGCACATATAATGTTCATCATCTTAAAATCAATTTCTTAAACACTGTTTTAGTAATGTTCTCAGAGCATTGGAAACGCTATATATAGCCAACTGAGAGTTGAACAAGAGTCATGAACGCAACGAAACTGAAAAAAACCGACTCGCTTTTTTCAAAAATCTTCAACTTTTGAATTTCGACGAAAAAAATAGATGGCCTTAAAGCTGTTTGAATTTGTAGAACAATTTATGACGGACTCTTTTATGTTAAAATTAACCCAAACACCCACACTACGTTCATTACTCACAACCTTCATTAATCTTAAAAACATTGACATCATGTTTTGCGAATGAGTAGCGCATCAAACGTCGATCAGAGGCCCTTTACGATCAGGAACAATTTGATCTCAGCAGAAGCAATGTGACACAATTTGCTATCGCCCGCAAAACCACTGCTCGTTTAGTATATCCTTTGCTTCAGCAAAAAAAATGGTGAGTTTGAAATAAATTTTATTGTATTATTAACTGTTTCAAAGTTTTAGAATTTATATGCAGTACCAGCTGGCAACTGGACACTTTCTAGACTAAGCATTTGCATTCGTTGTGCACCTGGGCTAACAATTTAATTAAAAACTACTCACAATTCTTTGATTGAGATATTTCTTCAGGAACCCGGACTTTGCAAACTGAAATATAATAGGATGTTAGACAATCAATAGCTTTCTCGGTCGTATATTTTTATCGGTCGGAAGGAATTTTTAGAGGTGCCTTTTATTTATCTTTCCGTGCTAAAGCGGACAAACGGTTATAGATTGCGTTAAACAGTTAAAACTGAAATGGTAAGGCAATGGTACTCGCCACGGAACTGATAGATGATGCACATGGCCACGTGATGACTTTTAGTCAAAGCTAGATGATTTGACAGAAGTGTTAAAATGATTTGCATCAACAACTTACGGGACTCATCGCCTATGAAACACCACATTTTGCCAGTTTGCAATTAATAGAGCAGAAGAAAATAGAATGAGCTGAAACTCACTTTAGACTTCGAACTATACCAGCAAAAATATATTTGTAAACAAAAAAGTTTAAAGCAAGTTTTAAAGCCTGAATTATTTTTGACTCGGGTGATAGTATTGCGAAAAATGAGTTTAAGAAATTCTATGATCATAAAGAAGCTGAAAGATTTCTATCTAGGATGTCAAACTAAAGATTTGCAGTCTGCGTTTGTGCAGATCTTAAGACACTAGATTTGAGTACAAAAATTATCAGAGAAAAGACGAGGATCTTGATCACCGTCCGTCGCCCTACTTACAGACTTGACGTATAGCTCATGCAGCACTTTAGGAGTGAGCCACTCCTTGAGGATGACGCCCTGTTCTATGAAAAGCTGGATGAATTGTACTTTTGCAGACAACACAGCCTGGTACATCAGCTGCTGCAGCTGGTCTATCTGTAAACCAACAGGTGCAAATCAGAAACATTAAATCAAAAGATTCAAAAAAAACCTATGAGTTTAGTCATATCTTTCCGGGAAGAATTGCCTCATTACCAGCTTCAGAGCGAAGCGTGCTATTTATTACTTACATAGCCAGCCAAATTAAAGTCAGGAACTTAGTATTCGGGTGTGTTTAGTTTTTTTTCCCACGCAAAATCGGGTACCACAAAAATTCAACGGAAGGGGTCGAGTGGTATGTTATATTAAAGACCTTGCAATTGCGATTCAAACAGTATTAAAAGAATTCCACAAATACTCCGCAGTGTAGAGAAAAGCCGGTTTAAAATTTTTGATTGGATGGTCTAGTTTCGAACGAATAAAGCGAGCAAGCAGGCTTATAATAAGGAATCAAAACTTAAAAACTTACGTTCATCCCATGAATATTAGATTTTGAAAATTCCACAAGAGCCTTCTTGACAACAAAAAATATTTTGAAAGATATGCAAAAAATTGAACTGAACTAAAAAAACTCATAAACGCACTCAGAAACAGAAAAAAAATATTGAAATCTTTTCTGAAAAAACTTCAACTTTCGATTTTAAAAGTCAGACATAGATGACCTTAAAGCTCTTTAATTTCAAAAACAATTATGATTGATCTTTTTTGATAAAAGTAACGCAATTTGGGAAAACTGGATAAAAAGGTATTTTTTTATTCCACTGCGAAATCTGAAAATTAAATTCTTTTTCCGAAACTAGAAGTCGATCACGTTTTTCGTGAAATTTACACTTATACTGTTCGATAGTGGAGTTTGCCTTCCTTTGGACAAAGGAAAAAAATCAAAAGTCAAACCGCGGAAAATAAATTTTTAGCGTGAACAAAATTTAAGAATTTCATAAAAAAAGGAAAAATCACCAAGAACTTTATATTATAAGAGTATTCACTATGTCCATGACTCCAAAAACCATTTTTTATCGATCAGCTTTTTGATAAAAACCATTGTCAAATATACGTATTCAACTCTAATTATCGAATGTAACTCGTTTATAGACTTCGGTTTAGTTCCACTCAGCCGAAAGAAAAGACAAGAATTTCAACAGCAACGAGCTATCCTTTTTGTTCCGACCATTTGCAAAGTGGGGAAGAACTTTGTATTCGGGTGTGTTTTAGGTTTTTCATTTTGTTTTCCACGCAAAACAAGTATCACAAATAAAAATCGAATTGGGTCGAGTGATATACCATATTAAAACCATTTGAGTCGTGATTGGAATGACATTAGAAAACTGAAAAAAATGAGTGACGAGAAAAACCGGTGCGAAATTTTTGATCTAATTTCGAGCAATTATTAGCTTATTTTGAGCTTACAATAGCTCATTTTTGCTTAATTTAAGCCGTAAAAACTTAGCTTTACTCGAGTAAAGTTAATTTGTGGACCTTGTTAGCTCCATTTTTGGAATCAAACACTCCCAAAAAAAAATTAAAAAAATTGCTCCCAAAAACATTGATATCATATTTGCTAATTTTACTATAACTGCTAAAAAAACTACACTAATTTGAAAAAAAAATTGATTTTTTTGATACTATGGTAGGAACATTCTGTGCTACTTGCACAGCAACCTGCTATCCTTAATTTTAAATTGGTATTACTTACACTAATGAGAGACTGACTCTGGTCAAGGGAGAATATCTCTGACTTGGCGATATCCAGTCTGTTCCAGGCTAACGCCAACTTCAGTTGCTCGAACTTGTTCGAGCTCACTAAACACGAAAGTTAGATGGTTACCATTACCATGCAAAAAATTTGTAGCCACAGCTCAGCACAAATATCCGTAAAAGGCTAATATAGAAACGCAGACAATCGAACAATTCGGTCCATGGTCGTTAGGACTTGCGCAATTATTTTGATTTACAAAACCCTCCTGCGACAGAGTTCCAAGTAATTACTTTTACTATCTGTTTTAGACCACCTTATTTCCAAAAATAAACCTTAAAACCAAAATTGAACACAGACGCGAAGCTTCGTTTCGCAAACACTAGCGAGAACACGAAAAAAAAAGCAGCTCAATAAAGTGCAATAAGAAAAATTAAAAATAAGCCTCGAATTAGTATAAAAAAATCGTCTACGTCTGAGATTTGAAGCTGAGACCGAGAGATTAAGAGTCTCACACACCAACCACTCAGCCACAGACGCTTGATAGGTACCAAACACTAGCCAAAAATAAAGCAGAAAACAGATGCTATGCAATTTCCAATGCTATAGTGAAATTTCTAAATAAAAGAGCGCTTTTTTTGCGAGTAGGGTTAGAAAAAAAGAAGGTTCGTTATACTATACTACGCTAAACGCTAGTGTAAACACAAGCAACATACCCCAGAAAACAGAACAACCATCGATTTTTTTTCCGTTTAATTTCGAGCTTCATTGATTTAACTTCATAATTATAAAGCTCTTTGATTGTCCAGAAACTTTTATGATTGACTCTTTTTTGACAAAACTAACCCAATTTGAGAAAAATTTACCACTGAGTAGTGATCTGAGGATAGCGATATCAATGTCTCTCGTTGAAGTCCTCCTGCCGTCTAGTTTGAACACAGTGAGGAGACTCCTGCAACCGACACAGAAAAGGATATTGTCGTAGAACATCCTGCCCTGCTCTTCTTTCACACCCAGGATCTCACATGTCTTTTTATACACCTGTTCTGCCTCTTGCGGATCAATCCCGTACTCTTCCTCTCTAAAAACAGATACAATATTAGTAAAAAAGTAAGATAGATCAAGTCTTCAATACAGAGGCGAAGTGTCTTAAACGAAAAATGAAAAGCATGAATGAATTTTGTTGAAGAAATCGTAGACTCAAAATTCAGAAACAAAAAAATATTGCAATTGTTATAGAAGTCAACTACTTTCAAAACAAAAAAGAAGGATTTGGGCTTAACTCCATCCATTTCTTTTTGATTACCTTGAATTTCGTTCAAAAAATAGAGATACGTTAATTTCTATATGTACTCCAAAATTGTACAGTAAATCTTGAAACCAAACAATCTGCATATCCAACAAGAAAAATCGGGGATAAACGCCCTATCCGCTATAGTATAAGATCAAAATGAAAAAAAAAAATCAAAAACATGAATGCAAAAATTACAAACAATTGCCACAAAAAAAAAACTTGCAGAAAATCTGAAAAAACTCTACAGCCTATGAAAATATTGCAATTTTATCAAAAATTATCAGTTATGAAATTTATACGCATCTGTAAGAGAGCTGAATCGCAACAACAAATAACAAAAAAAATTTCATAAATTTCAGCCGGAAAGAACCACACTCCTGAAACATAGGCAGAACTTGCCGCCACATTCCTCTGTAGACAAAAAGTCAACTTTATAAAAACAATCTGAAAATTAATCATTTTTTTAAATTGTTTTTTTTTGTGAAATATTGAAACAATACGTTAACCCATCAATACGTTAACCCATTTATTAAATAGTTTCAGATAAATTTGAATTTCTCGAGGTAGCAATGGTTGCCTCGCTCTAAATGTCAACCAGGAGATATCATATTTTCAAAACATCTTCGTCAAAGAACCTTCTGATAGCAGATTCGCAGGCGCGACACTTGGAATTCCCAAACACAAACATTTTGTCATTACCTGGAGCCCGTATCGCTGCGGTCAGAGGCTTGCTACCTCCGAAGGACAAATACAATACCATAGTTTTGCTCATTGGGGGAAACGACGCTTTTGACGGAAGAGAGCCCTCCACGGTCCCTGAAGAAGATATTGCAAACGAACTCGCAGAATTAGCCGAGGAGCTAAGCAGACTAGCAAAGCAGATTTTTGTCATCGGAATCCCTCACCGCAGTGAATATCGATTCCGATCGGCGAGAGTGAATCGCGAAATACAGAAAAAGAAGGGAAATTGGAAGTATAGAGGCGTGTGTGAGAAGATTTACAGTACTTACCATCTAGGCAGTGACGAAATTCACTTAAGCCCAGAAGGTCTCAAGGGCATCAAAAGCATCATAAAGAACAAGATACTGTACAAGAAATACTCTGACGCTTTCAACGACGAAGGTCATCTCACCCAGTACGAGTGCACCTTCCGACACTGCTACTGCCCTTACTGAGTGTAAGCTGCAGGTTTGTGAATTGTACTTCCCTCTGTCCTTTCTAGAAATATCAAACCGCAGGCGTCCCCTTTTCGGGATCCACAGGTTTGTATATTTCTCTGACCCCATCGAATGTTCTAGAAATTTCAAACCGCAGGCGCCCCCTTTTCGGGATCCACAGGTTTGCATATTTCTCTGCACGCATCGTACCGCAGGCGTCTTTTCTCGGGAATCACAGATCCCTCTGTAAAGTCCCCCTCTGTTAACTCTTCAACGATGAGTCGCACATGCCGAACTTGCACAAGGTCCAGACCGAAAGCCGAAAAAAAGTTACAACTGTGTAGCGTGTGGTTGTCACATGCATCTAGAACCAACATGCACAGGACTATCAAACGTAGCCATCAACGGAATAAAGGAGCTTGGTCGCAACTCAATGTTACTCTGTAACGTCTGCATTGAAAACAACGAACGCGACAACTTCATTCGGAACAGGACTGTCAACAATCTGGAAGAAAAAATCAACAAAAACATGTCTAGCAATGCTGAGACACTCGAAACGCAAATTGCTCAAATTGTCGAAAAGAAAATAAACGAAGCATTGAGGAAAACACACGACAAAGTAGACGAGAGTTACGCAAACGTCGTGAAGAAAGTTCAAAGCTACAAAAACGTGAATAGTCCTCAAAACTCCAAAAACAACAACAACACAACCACTCACAGCATCGAACACAATGTAAGAGTGCAAGGGATCCATGAAGATCCTAATAAACTACCCGACGTGAATCTTGTCCAAACTCACGAAAAACTAGAGGAAATTTTGGGAACCATAGGAGTTAAACCGAAAATAGTCCAGTTTAAAAGACTTGGAACATTCAACAAAGAAAGGAAAAAGCCTAGAACACTTCTAGTTACGCTTGAAAATCCAGCAGCAGTCAATCTAGTGATTGCAAAAAGTACTGAAAAAAGAGACGAAATGAAAGAAATGAATATATTTCTGTCACGTGCTCTATCTGAAGAAGATTCTATCAAAGATAACCTCTGCCTGAAACGACGTAGGGAAATGCTTGAAGAAGGCGTACCACTAAAAAAACCGAAAATAAGAAACCTTGAGCTTTTCCATGATGGAGCAAAAGTTCAATCAAACCAAACTTCCCAGCCAGAACAAGAAAATACAACATCCAACGTTTGACTAGATCATCTCCACATTTTACAATTTAATGCACGCAGCTTAGTTAACTATGAAAGAAGATTCAAAATGGCAAATGCAACAAAAATTGGTTTGTACAGTGTTATTTGTATTTGTGAGACATGGTTAAACTAAAATATCTCAAACTCTGAACTACTACTTGCTGAATACAACATTTACCGAGCAGATAGAGCACAGCAGTCGTCTAACACTCACGGAGGTGCCCTGATTGCCATTAAGAACTCACTAAACTCCCAAAAAAAAACTCGACGTCGAATGTTGTGTCCTATGTAACATAACCCTAGCAAACGAAACCATCTATATATGCTCCTTTTACAACCCCCCTAGAGCCAGTCAATACAGATATGACTACCAATGTTTCAACAAAATTCTCGAAGCCATCCCTAAAAACAGTAAAGCAGTCATATGTGGAGACATTAACTTTCCATCTACAAACTGGGACATTTTCAGCAGTCAAGAAAACGATGAACAAGAAATCCTAGAAATGTTAGAAGATAGGCTTCTTCAACAGAGCATTAACTTTCCGACCTGCGGCACAAACACGTTGAACTCTGAACACGATGAAAATTTTGATAAGATCTATGACTGCTCTGACCATATTGCAATCAGAACAGCAATAGAACTTAAACATTTCGATCCTCCCCCAGCAATGACAAACTTCTACAGTTTTGGGTCAGGAGATTATGACCGGATTGTTGGTGCCATGAAAGATCGGCCCTTCAACCCCCAATTCTACACCAATGTTGACAATATGTTCAACGAACTTCAAGACTACTTAACCGACTTGATAGACACTCACGTCCCAAAAAGAACCAAATATCGTCAATCGCTACCACCTTGGATTACACCGAGTACATCACATCAGATGAAAACACGCAAAAGAGGTTACTCGAAAAACGACCAACTAGCTACCGAAAAAATAAGGTCCTCAAACTAGAAAGCCAAATCACTGAATTATGTGAACATGATCGAATCTCATAACAAGAAAAAATTTTTGGTTCAAGAAATTGTGGTCAAATTTACAAGCACCTTAAGCATATCAATAGAGCTTCGAACATCCCGAAAACAATCAAGTTCAAAGACAAAATGACATCAATTCCAGAAGAAAAGGTAGAAATGTTTAACACATTTTTTCACTCAGTGTTCTCAGCCAAAAAGAACTACAACTTCCTTGACATAAAGTGCGAATCACCAACCCTAACAAACTTCAGCGTTTCAAACAAAACAATAAGTAAAATTCTGGCAAATATAGACACTACAAAAACTTGTGGACGAAATGGTCTACCTCCAGGGTTTTACCAATGATGCGGCAAACAAATTAGTAATATACTCAATAAGCTTTTCAAGAATATTAAACGCATACGCAAAATCCCAACGAGTTGGAAGACAGCGGCTGTAACACCCATTCACAAAAAGAACGACCCAAAAGACGTTGAAAACTATCGCCCAATCTCCCTTCTAAACATTGACAGCAAAATCTTTGAAAAATGCATGTACTCTCCACTCTACGAGCACTTTAAAGAACATCTTTCCATAAACCAACACGGTTTTGTGAAGAAACGCTCCGTTATGAGCAACATGCTCCGATTCCTAAATCGAATCTAAAAGCCCTGGATGAAAATCCCCATGATGAGATCATTGCTTTTTATGCTGATTTCTCCAAGGCCTTCGATAAAGTCCCCCACAAATTATTACTCCGAAAATTTAGTGATATTGGTGTAGGTGGATGCCTACTCGAAATCATCTACGATTATCTCAGAAACCGAATGCAATTTGTTCGGGTTGATTTCTACACATCCACCGTCCTCGAAATAACCAGCGGGGTACCCCAAGGTTCACTCCTGGGCTCACTCCTGTTCTGTGTTTTTATAAATGATCTCCCTGAAGTCCTACGCTTCAGTGACCCCTCAATATTTGCTGACGATCTAAAAACTCTATCTGTTGGACGCAAACAAGGTGAAATACAACTTGACTTAAACAAAATCGGAGATTGGGTTAGACAAAACAACATGGAACTGGCATTCGAAAAATGCGCTCAAATAAACTTCAGAGGTGTTGATATAAATCTATTTTTGAACGGAAATCGTGTACCTCAGCCAAAATCTATAAAAGATCTGGGTATTCACATGTTAGGAGATCTTAGTTGGAGCACTCATCTAACCGAACGATTAAAGAAAGCAAACAAATTACTATAAAGTCTAAGACGAAATGTAGCATATAACGTCAACACCTTTGTAAAACTAGGTCTCTACAAATCAATATTACTACCAGTCCTAACCTACGGCTGTCACTGTGCGAACTTTCTGAGAAAAGACCTACAAAAACTTGAATTTTTTCAAAAGAAAGTAGTAAAGTGGATATGTGGAAAACACTGCCAAAAATACACTGATCAACTTAGAATGCTCAACATTTTAGCTCAGATCAATGAATTACTTTTGCTTTCAAAACTCTGCACTGACTACGAACACCACAGCATCCCACAGCTAACAATACCCTAGACCGACGATTAGAGCCCTTCAAATTACCCAAAACTCGAACAGAAAAACGCAGGGGAGAATTCGTTATTCGTACAACCAGAGTTCTATTCTATTTACAACTCTGGTTGTAAATATCTTTTCTATTTACAACCAGAGTTGCAAATAGAAAAGATCATTTAGTCAATTTCAGGATAGAACAGGGACTCAAACAGCGCATCACAACTCTTATGTGGAAATTCTACAGTGAAAAATACAGTACCCTCAACCTCTGCACTTGGCAGATATGCTGCGACTGCACAACGTGCAAAAATAACTGGACAATATTATAAACTCTGTGGAAGAAATTCCCACCAGTTTTCTACTGGAAAGCCACAACAACAACAACAACAACAAACGATTTCAAATAAAATTGCTTACACCTAAAGCACACGTAACTAATTAAAACTATACCTAGTTTCACGCTTATTTACATTTCAAAAAATCAGAATTAAGGCAATCGAAAAACACTGAAAATTTATTTGCAAAAAACATTTCTAGCAAAAAAAACTCAAAAAAAAGTTTTATTTCTAACAAAAAATTTTGGCGGCTATAAAAACCAGAAAACTATAAACTATTAATATTCTCATGAAAATGAAAAAAAGAGTATCACAAATCTACCAAATCAATTACAGATTTAATTACCCGGCAAGTAAGCTAATAAAAATTGGGTCGAAATCAATAAAGCCGACAAAAAAATCAATTTACATCTAAAAATCGTTTTCAGCTGTAAAACAGTTATCACGTCAGTCGTTGAAGCCAGCTTTTGAATTATAGCTTTAGACGTTCGTCTTGGGTGGAAATAGAGATGTATTAGGAGATAACCAAATTTTAGTCATCCTGTTGACAAAGTTGTTTACGGGGAAAAAGTCTAGTGCCCGGTTGCAATACCCTTGCTTTTCGCAAGGGTAATTACATTTCAAATATTGAGAAAACAAACATCGACCGGTCTGCTGAAGTTAGTATAATTTTATTTCATCGATTTCATCGGAGTTCTTCTTTGCGTAAATATTTAAAACCTCAGAAACTCGACCTGATCCCCTCGCGCGTAGACATATTCAATGAAAAAAAAAAACAATAGACAAAACTTCTGGATCATAATTACGTTTCATCTACATAGAAACTCGGCCCCACCTCACAATAGCACCATTTTTATGTTGCAATGAGGGGCTTTACAAGGCCAAGTATTGAGATCAAATATGTTTGTCATGGGCTAATGAGTCCAGAGGCCAAATTTTTAGGGCGAAAAAAGAGCCAAAGACTCACTGAGCTTCATTTGAGTTTGTATCTGCAGATGATTGGACTGTTCTCTTCTTCATTTTATGGTAGACGTACGCAATTGCATCCGCACACCTGCCACTGCCCTCCACAATGACTACAGGTGTTTCGTGTTTCAGTGCTTCCACAGCTGTGTTTAGGGTTCCAGGGCCTCCTTCCACCATAACACAGACGATTGGAACTTTGAGCTCATCTTCCACAGATGCCGTTGCTCCATCTAGATCAGAATTGCCAGCTGCTGCCGCTTTGCCATGAATCTAAACGCAAACAGATGCATTTTTCTTGAAACGAAATTGAACATAGCAAAAAAAAATTGATAGATGGATGTCACCTATAATATATACAATAAATTATACAGCATTGATGAAAACACTCAAGCTCCGCGATTCTCGTCTTTTCCAAGTTTATATGCAATATAATCGTAAATATCTAATCTAATAAAGTGGATGATACACAGCCACAAAATCGCTTGCTAATGAAACCGAGCACAAATTTGAGCGAGTCAAGATTGAAAATCAAACTCGATAAGTATCAGGGTCTTGTTGGAACATTTCTTTGCTTGAGAAACGGAATGAATATCTTATTGGCTAATACAAATATAATTAAATGAATATATTGAACTGCACCTTTGTAAGTTCGATGCATATCTTTTTCAGCTGTAGTTCACTTTTTAAATTCTCAATAGCAGAACCAGGGCGTTTTGAACGGGTCGAATATGCTTTTAAAAAGCAATATCACCAGCGCTTGCTTGTGTAAAAAAAACATCAAATTCATCTCTTTTCATTTCAGGAAATTTTTATGGATACATTTTTTCATGACTTTTTAATTCCACTGATAATTCCCAATCCATGGGAACCATATCAGGTGAGATTTAATCCTATTATAACACAATCTATTGTAACATGATCCCCTTGCAAAAAAAAAAACTATCCCTTTTAAGCGGCTAACTTCATTCTTGCATATCTCAGCCTCCATCTCTCCTCTGATGGCCATTTCCTTCCCAAACTGGCCCTCACTCCCGTCATCCACCAGCACAAAGTGGGTGTGGTGGGGGTCTAGGTGGCACTCGATCAGATTCTGACCCCTCGTCGCACGGTACAGTTGTTTCTCCTTCTCCGATACTTTGCCACTGTACTCTGCCGGAAAATTCCCATTGCCCTGAATTAACGAACACGCCATGGGCTTTAAAAACTTAAGCAAAGTACAGCAATTAAAACTATAAGTGAGTGAGCACCATTTTTCAGACATTCACTTGTAACACCTCATCGATAAACCTTATGCGCAAATATCAGTCAAATTGAAGGTCATCGTTCCCGAAATACTTACATCTTTGCTAACAAGAGTGTGTCTGTTGGTGATTACACCCCAAGTGGCCACTCCTATAGTCACAAGGGAGTTGTCCTTCTCCCCATGGGCCAGAATGTAATCGTGTACTGCCTCTCCACACAGCTTCATGATACCCGCATTGGACCCGCCAGTCACTATCCAAGCACCTGAATACGAGCTGCTTGATAAGTACTATTCCAGAACATCTACAAACTCCTCTTTCCGTAAGAGTATCACAGCTCAAAAGTTTAAACAAAGTATCAATTTTTCAACTTTTGAGTTTCTGAAATTGTGAACCAATATCAGCGAACATGAGGAGAGCAACAAAACGGGTTTTTGCTAAATAAAACAATTATATGACGTATCTGTAGCAGTATCCGGCACGGGTTATTTTTTGCCCAATCAAAAAGCACACAAAAAATACAAATATACAAATTTCGGTGCCATTCGGTTAGTACTAAATTGTCTCTCATGTGCGAAAGTAAACGATGTCCATTTATTTCAGAAACGTCCAGGTTAGAACACTGACCAGTGGAGACGGCCACCTTCATGAGTCCCTTTTTGAGCCCATCTTTGAGCTTCTTGTCCATCTTGAGATCCCCTGCTCCACCAGTGATTGATATTATCATCTTAGGCTGGGGCAGCTTCCAGTGCTTGTATGCAAACTCCACTAGGCGATGCACATTCGTGTCCGTAGATACTCGGATGTACTAGAACAAAAATTGCTTGCCTGAAGTCTATTTCTTGCGCACTATTTCTGGAAAAAAATAACTCCGGTAACTTTGTTTCAACGAAATTGATTACGCACTTGTTGTTCCGTTTCGACCATTGAAAATGGAGAGGAATTGTGGATTCGGGTGTTTTAGTTTTTTTGTTTTCAGCTACCACAAATATTCATCGGACAGGGTTGAGGGATATATCATATTAAAGCCCTTTCAGTCGTGATTCAAACGGTGTTAAAAAATTTGAAAAAATTTTCGCAGTGTCGAGAAAAACTGGTTTGAAATTTTTAATTTTCGGTCTGATTTCGAGCTAATTGGTATGATAGAAATAGCAATAGCTTATTTGAGCTTAATTTAAGCCGTGAAAACTTGGTTTTACTCAGGTAAAGGTCGTTTTTTGGAGTTTTTTTAGCGCAATTTTTGGAATCTAAAACTTGAAAATTCAAAAAATTTCCGCAAAAAAAAATTTGAAATGTTTTTTATTTTTTTAGTCATTTTTTTTCAAAAACTGTGGCTATTCTTGTTTATTCTGTATTCGTCAAATTTTCTTCAACGCGTACAATCCTTCGGCTGGGGGGATGGGCTAGCGAGGTTCGGCTGAAGATGAACCCCAAGTGAATAATTCTTTCATTAGCGATCACACCTCTAATTTTTACAATACAGTCAATCGCCTGTGCACCAATTTCACGTTCTACCACAGATTAAAAAAATTAAAATCAACAGTTTCTCACTACACAAAAGATGACTTGGCCGAAAAACGTTGATTATTTCTAATGGTTAGCATTTAGCTGAACGTACATGAGCAGTTCGGTTTGTGGCGGTGCCTGAGAAGTGTATTTCTCCGAATGAGTTAGTCGGCTCTTCCTTTGTGTGCTCTTTAGCCGACCATTTAACGCCCTGTTCCGCATTCGTCAAATTATCTCGCGTCTTCGCATGCTTGTCTACGTGACGCCCACAAGCACAAATACTAAAAAAACGCATAGCGCTAATAATTTGGGTCTGCTAAAAATATTCATAGTACATTTTCAAAACTGAAGACTTTATAATGAAAATTGGCTTATTTCATTAAGGAAATTTGAAACGCTGATTGGTCTAAAGTAATTGTCATTAAAAATACAACTTCAACATCTTACCCAGATTCCGGTGGGGCTTTTTCATCTGGAATGAACACGAAGCATTCCCTTCTTTTGAATTGGAAATCATTTTTGATGTCGGAGATTTGATTCTAAAACAACAAGATAGTTAAAAACAAACAGTGGGCCCGAGAAGACGCCAGTTGCTCTAACCATGCACACTCAGTAAATCATAAAAACATTCTCTACAAACGCCAAATATTGGAGAAACGGTTAGTTAACACATGCTTCAATCATGCGGGGCAAATCAATCTACTGAGAAAACCGGGGTCTGAAACCAAATAAAACATTAGGGTAATGATGACAGAGATCGCTATGCTCTAAGAAGCGACCTTAGCAATCTGGGCATTTAAATGCAGCAAATTAAACTACAGCAATTACTTATTTGAACTAGGTAAATTGTTTGATCAAGAACTAAATGTGAACTGACTATTGTGGCTTAAGAGGTCGGTCTTGTTGGTAAATGAACATATGATAAAATGTGCACCACTTTTTTGGATGCTGAGAAACGAGGCTTTATCGAAGGCTAATGTTCACAAAACATTAGCGAAGGCTTATGCGAAGGCTTATGCTTATGTTTATCGAAGGCTTATGCAAAACGGCCCACTAGACCAAAAATATCGGATAAAGACCTGTATAAAAATGATAAAGCAAGGTAATAGGAATCAGAACAACAAAAACCCACTATGAAAGACTCGAGACATTCGAATCCGATTACAGTACCATTCGATCGAAGGAATGCAGCACCACTAGGAATAAAACGTTAAATCCCTTTCTCACGCTAGTAATGAGCATCATATCTACACTGCCACAACACAATCTGGTGACCTTGACCTCTAAGTGGTCTCACCTCTGCCACTTGTCTGGCAATCAACTGGGTCAACTCAGTCGCACTGTTAGCCAGGAAACACATGTGCTTCATTAGTGGCCACGATGACCCCCACGAGAACGAAGAATAGGCTGAAGAATTCGAACTCCCTCCCCAACCGGGTGAGCTGGCATTTGCACCCTTGGATCGAAACCATTTGGGTGTTTTCTGCTGCCGCTGTTTTGAATTGAGTTTATGGCATTCGATTTCGTACCTGGTCGCAAGCTGACGCCATCGCGAACTCACTTCTTCGACTGCGTTAAATTGGCAACCATTTAGTTATTCAAAAAACTTATTCCATTGTGAATTTTGAAATCCCCAAAAACAGTGTTAAAAAGCTTTAACCAATTATTTATTTTTTGGGAGTAGATGACACACACAAAAAATTGAAACAAAAAATTCACAGCATCGCAAAAACTAGAAACTTGAATCAAATCTATTGAACCTTCAGAATGAAACAACTCTGCTATCTCTCTCCACGCCTCTTCTCTCTTCTGCGTGTTGTCATACTGAGCATCGTCAACCGACCACAAAACAGGACGAAGTTCAATCGCTTTTATGAAGTCAACAACAGGCGAATTCTGTTTTCCTTTCGAGGCTGCAAGAGAAGAAAAATTGGACGTTGGGCTTGAATTAATATTCGGCAAAGGTGGCTTTGTGTTGAATGTTCTATTGGAAAAGGTAACTCGCTGTGGTTTGGCAACAGATTTTCTCGACACTCGAGGAGAAGATTTATCAGATACAATTTCAGACACCATGTCGATTTGAACCACATTAGCGAGATAAACGAAGAAGAAATTATTCCATAGGAAACGAAGCAAGCGTAGTACAGTGCGTAGTAAACTGTTTTAAAAGATGGAAAATATAACTATTGTATTCATAGACAGGTGTTTGTACAGAGCAATAACAATGGAATATGCAACACCAATTCCATGCAAACTACGGTTGCAACGTTTTTGAGCGACTGACGATTGGATAGTATCTGCTGACCGCGAAAGCAAGCAAATTTTCCAAAAACCAAACGCACGATTGTAAATATCTAATCAACAACCGACGCTTTGAGTATAATATAATTCACACTCATCAACGGCAACGGATTTTTTTAGTTGAAATCATTTATTGGCACAACTTGCGGGAAAAAATGAAAAGCTACGAATAACTGATCGAAAATACGAAATAGCTTGAATACAACTTTAAAAAATAAATAGATGTAACACTATGTCAATGGTTTGATCTAACTACGCATGCCCTACAATTTACATTCAATACAATTGACTGGCACTGGGAAAACTTCGGACATTTCGAGTGCATAAAGGGTTGTTAAACCTGTGATTGTTAAGAACCATTAAAAAAGAAAAGAACGCATAAAATGACAGCGACTTTTTGAGAAAAAAAAATACCAAAGCAAAGGCGGCTTAAGTGGGAATTCGACCACCCCTTTCCACGAAACTTTCCCAAAAGTTCCCACAAACCACAAAAAAAGTCAGAGGAACAACCAAGCCAAGCTATACAAAACATCGCCATCAATTGTTTCTCTTAACAAATATTACATACCAAACTGTTTCCCAGAAGACAAACTTACAATGTTCTGAGCACAGACTACATGTTTTTTATTCCTCTTTTTCATTTCGGCAACAGTTAGGACCGTATTGGCCAAAATATCAGAGAAGCGATCTTCGACCGAGAGTTGGTCGTGGCTAGTGGGCGAATTCAGAAGCAGAGTTCCAGGCTCCGAGAGCTTGCGCTCTGGAGGGTTCAGAGCCGAAGTGGTACATACACTTTCAGTTCCGCTCTATTATGGCCGCAGTTAACATGGTACTAAGTTATTCAATTGTTCCCGAATCAACATGCGTTTTGAGGCCAATGAAATGTCTAGACACGATGCTTCCGTTAATCGTGTAACAGAAATTCCGAAAACCAAATGGCAGAAAACTTTAAACTAATCAAATTCTTTAGGTGGTCAAGCTTTTCCTTTTAATTGTTGAAAATTAACTGGCTAAAAACTTTCTGACATTCAGTTATACTGTCACGAGGAAGCTTTCCATTCTTTTCATTTACTGTTTAAACATTGATTCAAAAGACATCTGTGGCTATTGAACACATGTTAGCCATTCTCGACACACACAAATAGATTGTTAGGGGCCATGAACTGAACCACAAACATGTATATTACTTCAAGTTGCAAGTAGCAATAAGTTCAAAATCAAATCTAACGATGACAAAATTAGTTCCGTGTCAAGTGTCATTCGTTGGAATTATTTCTGACCAGTTTATGGATGTTGGCTGCTGTCTGCGTGTCCGCAGTTTGTGCAGGCGCTGAGATAGATCTCAGAAACATTATAGGCAAACTTGGATTTTTTTTGAGCGGATTAGTTACTTCAGCTACCCCTCCCTCTTGTTCATCTTCACGAGCTGCTTCATCGAATGATTGCTCATCCGCGAGTGGAAAGTCGAAAGACTCGTTGCGAGGTGGCTAACATATTGAAGACTGATATCAGCGTTTAAGCTGCATGTCATTTTTTAAATTACAATTACAGTTAGAATGGCTTAAAAAGTAAAATACTAAGAGATGATATCAATTGATTTCTTTTCGTTCGCATAAAAAGGATTCTTTAAAAGCGAGCTAAATTTACCCGTTTAGGATATTGCTGAAAACACGTATGGCTAAATATTTTTCTTTAAAATCAAGAAATCGAAATCATTAAGCCTGTTCCAACTTACGCTTCCATCTGTTCTTTTTCTAAACTTCAAATTCAAGAAAATATGATTATGTTAAATTAATTCCAAAGATTCCGACTGCAAGTACAAGAGGAATCATTTTAATCTAGAATGAAACGCTGAAATTGACTAGAACTGTGTAATCTAACCTCTATAGCATTCTCGTTGTAACCTTGAGGCGAAGGTGCACCCAGTCCATCCACAGCGTCAACATCGATCGAGTTGTCCGACTGGTCCGAGGCGCCTCTGCCCAAGTTGTTCAACAGGAGCGCATCGTTACCATTCTTCTCTACACCCATCTTTTCTGTTGTTTTTTTTATTCACTCCAACATCACTTCATTTAAATTACAATCATATATTTCTCATATATTTCTCGAACATTTGCTGTTTTGCCGGGTGAGTATCTTAAACGTTCACCATAAAATATCTGAAATACCAAACCGATACACTTTTGTTTTCAAAACCAAAGAAGCCGTTCGGGCTTCAAATGCGGATACACAGGAGCGAAGCAGAACTTCGCAAACACAAGCAAGAAAACAGGAAAAAGTAACACTAAAAAGATAGAAAAAGAGAAACCAGGTCAGAAAGGGTAGAATTAAGCCTTGACAAATAAAACTGCGGCTTAGTGCTGGAAAAAATCTCCCTAAATGGAGACTAAGAATAACACAACACGTCCTCGCATCTGTGTCACAGGAGCTTCCCGCAGTGACCAAAATGGATTAAAATCGATTATCTACGGAAAACTATACAGATTCTAGATAAATTGTAATTCATTTTTATACAGTAAAAATTCGATAATAATCATTAGATAATCGATTAGAACTCATTTTGATTTGCTAAGATTTTATAGAGTATATCTTCAAAATATGTAATCACCATCAAAGGACAATAAATTTGGTTTTTCTTTGTCAAGTTTTACACAGATGACATACAGATTTTATACAGGTTATATACAGATTACATACAGATTTTTTTTCGGATAACTCCGTTTGACCCCTGAATGCAAGAAGTTATGAAGACTTCGACCACATTGATTTAAAAAGAGAAACAAAGGAACAGATCATTTTTAAATCTACTCTTACTGTTTGCAAAAACAGGCCTGGCCATATTGTTCGAAATTGAATTGTAAGTTGATATTTAATCAACATTACTGCTGTCTTGCAAATCAAACAATTATATCCTGAAACGTTGGAGACAACAAAACATTGGAGACAACATAATTTTAATATTCCTGAAACGTTGGAGACAACAAAAACTGCAGAGACAAGTTTTTAGACTGAAACTAAGTAAACATGCAAAAAGTTTTCGATTTTGTCTTTTTAGCTTTTTTTTAGAATAAAGAGTTTATTTGTAATTTCGTTAAAATTCTAGTGAACTTTGTGAGTTCCTAATCCCTCTGGTATATAAATTCCAGGAAATCCTACTTATTGTGGGTAACAACGACCTATATTCTACACTGTGCTCTCAAACCCTATCCAACTTCTGGCAATTCGCCGATGGTCTCCATGACCAAGTGCGGCTTAGGATCTGTGCCCTCTAGCCTCGCCTCAATCATGAAATGCAGCTGTCCAAAAAAAACAGGGAAGATCGAGAATATGGTATCTCTACTCAACGTAGAGCTGCAAAAAACTGTTATGGCAACCATTGCCTCAGACAGGCAATTCGAAAACTTTTTGCCAAACGAACATTACCAACTGAATCAAAATGGTTATAGACATATGGCGAGGCTTATAGCATCTACGTGTCAAAAATTTGCAAATTAAACCTGCACATACAATCTTTTTGAGATCCCCGGGTTGACGTCTATAAAAAAAAACGCTTATTATACAATTTCATATATGGCGACTATGGAAAAAAGGTGTATCATACAATTTTCATACAAAGTTTTAAAACTGTATTAAACGTTTTTAGAGAAATAATTCTGTTCTATTTCCGTCTTTTGAAACTTTTTGCTCAATAAAAACATGTTTTTATTTTTGTTGAAAAAAATGCTTATCATAATGTTTTCAAAAAAAGTAAAAATAAAATATTCAAAATTTTTTTAACGATGTTTCTGGATGAATTTACATGAGTTTAAAAATTTTTTATTGAAAGAATGCATTTTGACTCTCAAAAATATTATTTTAATTTTGGTCAAAAAATGCTTATCATATAATTTTCATATATAAAAAATGTATGATATGCATTTTTTCATAAGCAAAAACACAAATTTGAGGTAAAAAATTTTAAATCCCTTTTTTGGTTGCAAACTTGCTTTTGTGCTAAAATAAAAACTTTTGCGAAAAAAAAATTTTGCATGCAAAATTTGACTTTCTGTGTTTATAACTTGGTTCAGAATGAGTTTTTCACCCAAAAAATTTAAAAAATCACAAAAAAGTGTTTTTTTTTGTAAACACGATTATTACTATTTTTTTCATTAGCTAAGATAAAAAAAATTTTCTCAACTACCAAAACTTTGAAACCAAAAATTATCTAGCCATATACCAAAAGTTACAGTTTTGGCATATAATTCCATGTGAAAATGTAAAAATAAGCAGCAGTCACCCTTTGGAGCGAATTTTTAGCCTCAGCTGTGTATAATTGCCCCTCCCCTAGCACTGAGTTAGGCTGTTTTTTCCATTGCTTGCTTAGCCCAAATGGCCTTTAGTTAAATTTGGATTTTAGTTGACGGTTTCTATTTTGATGTGCTCTTGAGGCATCAATTTAGCTGAGAGATAAGCATAATGTGCATCTGTTCGCGCACGGTTTCTTTTGCGTTGTGTTCAGGGCTTATTTTAATGGGTTTTAGCTTTTTAATGCTGTTTAGGCGACTGGCGCAGTTGAAAATGTCCTCGCTGTGCGTAGCTGGTTCTGTGTATTCTATCTGATGCAGCAATCGTCCTCCTAGAGCATCTCTTCAATCTCAGTTGTGTATGTTTTTCCCTACCCTAAAGCTAGTTTAGGTTCTTTTTCGCGTTGTTGGCTTAGCCAGAGTGAGAAGTTTTGTTTTGTTTCGTTTTAAGGTTAAGATTGCTTTTTGCTGCAGTCTTGAAGCTTCTTTTAATGCTGTTTAGGCAACTGGTGCAGTTGAAAAAATCCTTGCTCTGCGTAGCTGGTTCTGTGTGTGCTGTCCGATACATCAGTTGCCCTCCTGCAGCATTTCTTCAGCCTCAGCTGTGTATGTTTACCCTCCCCTAGTGCTGGCTTTGCGTTGCTTGCTCATGCCAAGTGGCTTTTTGGTTAGTTTGATTTGAAGGTTTTTTTTTCTGTTTTGCTGCGCTCTTGACGCCTCCATTAAGCTAAGGGAGTAGACAAAAAATTCATTTGCTTGCGCACAGTTTGTCAAGAAAGGTGTTTGTTGGTTTATTTTGATAATTTTCAATTTTTAAAGACATTTAAGCCCGTAGCGCAGTTGAAAACGTTCATGCTGTAGGTAGCTTGATCTGTATGTGATGTATGATGCAGCAGTCGTTATCCTGGAGCATCTCATCAGCCTCAGGAGTGTAAGCTCTCTCCTCCCCTAGTATTGGCTTAGATTCGTTTTTGCGTTGTTTGCTTAGCCCGAGTAGTTTTTTGTTTAATGTGGGTTTAAGGTTAAGAAGGCTTTTTGCTGCTCTCTTGAGGCTTCATTTTAAGCGATTTTGTGATTGTGGCAACTAAGCCAACAATCTTCGAGCCAACAGTTGAAGCCAACACTTGGAAAAAAAAAATTTTTTTTTTGATTTTTTAAAAAATCTTTCAAGTCTCCTTTGAAACTAGAATGAACAAAACTTGCACTTGCAAATGCAAGGAAAGTTTTTAATAGCACAAGATAAGTCAGTGATTGGATTGTGGCAACTACGCCAACAATCTTTGAGCTAAAACCACTTGAACCAAAAAATGATTTTTTGATTTTTTAAAAAATTTTCAAGTCCACCTTGAAACTAGAAAGAACAACACTTGCACTTGCATTTACAATGAAAATTATCTACAGCATGAGCAAAATCGGTTGTGGCAATTTGTTCATTGTTGTTTAAGGTGGGACTTTAAACTTCTTTTTGTAAAATAGTTTTCCGGTTCAAGTGATTTAAGCTCAAAGATTGTTGGCTTAGTTGCCACATCACTGATTTTTAGTGTGCGGTAATCAAAAATCATTGTAGTTTCAAGTGCAAGTGTTGTCCATTATTGTTCAAGGTGGTACTTTAAACTTCCTATTTATAAAATCATATTTTTTCCGACTCAATTTGTGTATGCTCAAAAATTTTCGGCTTTGTTTCTTTTCGTAAATGTTGCTCCGTTGTTGCTGTTTAAAAATTCAATTGTCTGTTATTTTCAAAGATAATATTTAAAGCCGAAAGAACTTTTGAAAAAAAAAGGTCACATAAACTTTCATATTTCTCGATAGGTGTTCATTCCAGTCCCCATTGAAATTAGAATAAGCAGCACATGCGCTTGCGACCACAATGAAAGTTGCTTACAGAAAAAAAAATTTATGTGGCAACTAAGCCCACAATCTTTGAGCAGACAACAACTGAACCGAAAAAAAAAATTCGGGAAATTTTTTTAAAAAAAACCTTTTAAGTTCCGCTCTGAAATTAGAATGGACAACACTTGCACTTGCAACTACGATAAAAATTGTCTACAGCACATACAAAATCCGTTGTGACAATGTAGCCGATAAAACTTGATCGAACAAATGAAAACCCAACAATTCATTTTTCTCGGAAATTTTTTTCAATTTCCTTGTTACTGAAAAAAAAACAAGGCTACGACTCGAACCAAGACCTTAGGGTACAAAGGCAACTGATTTACTTCCAGGCCAAGGAGGAGGTAACCTGGAGGATGTTGAGAACAGTGGTGAAAAAAGTTAGCTGCATAGCCAGCAAGTGATTCAACCGACTTTGTCAAACTAAATGTTAACTAGAAAAAAGTCTATATTCCAGTTTGATAACGCTTGTTAATAGCAAGCGTAAACAAAAGCAATCCTAGTTAAGAAATTTATCTTTAAAGTTAGAGTTTCAGTTTGAGAATGCTTTTTTTGCTGCGCTCTTTGGGTTTCAATTTAGCTGAGAGGGAAGGCATAATGTGCATTTGTTCGCGCACAATATATCTTGTGCTGTGTTCACTGATTTTTTTTGATGCATTATTATTTCTTATACTGTTTAGCCCACTGGCGCAGTTAAAATTATCCTCGCTGTGATGAGCTGGTTCTATGTGCTGTCTGATTCAGCAGTCATCCTTGTTGAACGTATCTTCAGCCTCACGTGAGTATGTTTTCCCCTCCCCTGGAACGGGTTAGGTTATTTTTTGCGTTGCTTGCTTAGCCAGAAAAGTTTTTGTTTCATTTGGTTTTAAGGTTAAGATTGATTTTTTGCTGTAGTCTTGAGGCTTCATTTTAGCAAAGAGGGGTAGGCATAACGTGCATGCGCTCGCACACAATTTGTTTTGTGTTGTGTTCAGTTGTTTAATTTCAAGTCTTAAAATGTTCAATGCTGAATAGACCACTGACGCAGGTGATATTACCCGTGATGTGCGTAGCTTGTTTTGTGTGCAGTCTGTTGCATCAGTCGTCCTCCTGGAGCATCTCATCAGCCTCAGGACTGTTAGTTCTCTCCTCTTCTAGTATTGGCGTACGTTCTTTTTTGAATCACTTGCTTTGCCCGAGTGGCTTTTTGTTTAATGTTGGTTTAAGCTTAAAACTGCTTTTTTGCTGCGCTCTTGAGGCTTCATTTTAGATGAGGTATACAAACATGAACAATTGCTCGAGCACAGTTTCTCTGGTGTTTTAATCAGTGGTTTATTTATTTTAAACAACAAATCCTCAGGTTTGCCAAGATACACTCCATGATCTAACGATATAATTATGTTTGTATAAACACTCGTGTTATCATTGGTTCATTATTTCTTCAGTGACACAATGGAGTTTAATCGCGGCAACATTTGGCACACTCGGATCCAAAAAAGGAAGGAACCCATTGACTGAATCGGCCGATCGAATGCAACTGAATAGGTACTTACGATTTTCTGTTCCTTGCACCTCTGTCTATCTCTGATGTTAGTGTACTGTTCTATTACTGTCTCCCCAAAGAAGAGCAGTTTGGCCTGCTGGAGAAACAGGAACCCCACTGGGAGGAGAGATGAAAGCCAGCCCGAAGTGGAGAGATGGCCGAGTGGTACAAGTCACGATACAACAGCCCCCGACGACGGGAGATACGAAGCGCCTGCAATTAAGAACCTCAATGGTCGGAAATAACATTTATGATGAACTAGTTTATTCTGGTATTATTGCATCATTCAATGAGTTTTGAGAGCAAAGGAACTTTGAGAGAAAACCGTTGCGTGAGTAGGCAGCTAACACTACCGTTGCAAAATGATCAGAGAATCGAAAGATTGAGTCAATTCTCATTATACTAAATATTCAATTGTTTTAATCAACTCCAATATTTATTTTAAGAAAAAAACACTGTACACTTTAATTGACGCCATTAGTCATTTCGATAATGGAAACTTCTAGGCTCCTCTGAATGATCAGGTTAACATCAATACATCGTGACTATACTTTATTCTGTTTCTATTCCGAGCAATTTACCTATGCTCATGAACCACTGGAAAAAAACTGGAACGGGAAAAATGCCACCTTTTCAGGTAACGATGTACCGAAAAGAGCAAAGTTTATGAAAACTTTTTTGCTAAAAACTGAAAAATTTCGACCAAAAACCGTGCAAACAGCAGCACGAAGGGTAGTGTCAGATGAGGGTAAAGCAATTAGCATGTGTGCCTATTAGCATGCGATAATTGTTTGAATTGGGTGTTCATCCAGATCAAAAACAAACTAGCCTAAATTTTCAGATAGTTTCAAAAACCACTAGATTTGTTAAGGAAATGAACATTTCAATTGCACGCTAATGAAATTTGCAAATTTGATTATACAAAATTGAAATAGCGATTCTTCAACCTACATGGCTTTACATGGGCATGCTAATCGACACACATGCTAATAGGCTGGTCCCCGTGTCGGATTGTTCCTTAGACTACCTGTATATTTACGACGATGTCACTTTAATATGTCACTTGCCTGCAAAATAGTGCCAGTTATGTATGCCGGCAATCAATGCCCACAATACTTTTACAGTTAGTCTCGAGTTGATTCTTCGAAATTGAGATCGACCTCTTCATAATTTTCGACCAAAGCAAAAGCGTGTTGTTGAAATTTTTGTTTTCTTAACATTTCTGAAGGACATCCTACAAAATTTATCCAAACTATCTGTGTAAAAACAAAATCCATACGTTTTTTTGCCGCAGGAAATTTTATTTCGATGTAACTAATGACATTAGTTTTGCACGGGTTCCATTAATACTGGATCAACGACGCAGAAAAAGGTTTTAATTATGAGCAATTTAAAAACATTTTAAAATCCGTTTAACGAAATCGTTTGAAAAAATTCGAGCATCTTCATTGTCTCAGCCTCATTGCAAACTTTACTGTCACGCGAAACACAAATTGCTTTCGCACGATAAATAAGCAACTCAGAGACTGCTATCAAAGTTTTATTCAACTAAAAAATCTAATTTCAATATATAAGAATAATTGTCGCGATAAACAAAAAGGAATTAGTCAAAACATACATATATGACCGCATGAAGACGAAACAAAGAAGTTGGCAGACGGCGTTAGAAATTTATAAATAAGCACATCGGGTGAATTTCAACAATCGCGGGCAAAACCTGAAATTGATTCTCTTATAAATTTTATTAGAACGGGCAGAGAAAGAAAAACAAACAAAAACAGTTACTCACTAACAACTTGAACACCTTCCTCCCGCGATTGTGGAAATTCAGGACACCTGTTTCTCAAATTGGTACAAGGGCGAAAATTTTACATGACAACAACTTGCGCCATCTGTGAATTCTGTTCAGATACCCTGGATATGGAATGTTGTGACATAATACTATTTTTTGGAGGGCAACTCCGTTTAGCCAGAGGAGAGTCTGGAGGGAACCAGGAGAGTCCGTCCCCGATGGGATTTCGACTGTTTGGGAGCAGAAATACCCTGAGGAATGACCAGTCCTTCTCATATTCTGCCTGAGTGACCCCGTACATTAGGAAAATGTTGTTCCTCCAGCCGTAGTCATAAATATTGCGAAATTGCTGAAATATCAATCATAAAAAAAAAACATTTTTTTTTCGCACCCTCAGCCGTAATCCACAAAAAAAGTGAGGGACAAAAGAAAGAATTTGCTTTTTTAAACAACAAATCCTCAGGTTTAGCAAGACACAATCTACTATCTAAAAAGATACAATTATGTTTATATAAGCACTCGCGTAATCATTGGTTCATTAATTCTTCAGTGACACAATGGAGTTAAATCGCGGCAGCACTTGGCACCCTCGGATCCAAAAAAGGAAGGAACCCATTGACTGAATCGACCGATCGAATGCAACTGAATAGGTACTTACGATTTTCTGTTCCTTGCACCTCTGTCTATCTCTGATGTTAGTGTACTGTTCTATTACTGTCTCCCCAAAGAAGAGCAGTTTGGCCTGCTGGAGAAACAGGAACCCCACTGGGAGGAGAGAGATGAAGGCCAGCCCGAAGTGGAGAGAGATGGCCGAGTGGTACCAGTCATGTGACAGCAGCTCCCGACGACGGAAGATACGAAGGGCCTGCAATTAAGAACCTCAATGGTCGGAAATAACATTTATGATGAACTAGTTTATTCTGGTGTTATTGCATCATTCAATGAGGTTTGAGAGCAAAAGGAACTTTGAGCGAAAACAGTTGCGTCCTCCTTCATAATTTCGACCTTGACTCTGTCAATTTTTTTGTTCTAGATTGTTTTCCTGGTTATAGTATGGTTGATATGGTTGTTCAGAATAAGGATAAAAAAGAATAGTGACGCCGGTAATTAAAGTAACTATGGATAATCACTTGGTCTCAAATTAGTCAACTAAGCCTACAAGCGACCGTATTTCGAAAAAAATGGCATCAACCAAGTTAATAAACTGACAAAAATGGAACAAGGCAGGAGATCGTAGCGTTCGCAAGCTGTAACTTTGAGAAGAGTAGGACTATCGTTTTTTTTTCTATCACAATAAGGTATCCGTGCGCCAGTTCGCATCTTCTCTGTCGCAAAATGATCAGAGATTCGAAATATTGAGTCAATTCTCATTATACTAATTATTCAATCATTTTAGTTATCTCCAATATTTATTTTAAGAAATAAACACTGTCCACTTTAATTGACGCCATAAGTCATTTCGATAATGGACATTTCTAGGCTCCTCTGAATAATCAGGTAAACATCAATACATCATGCCTATACTTCATTCTGTTTTTTTTCCTATGCTCATATTAACCTATGCTCATTAACCACAATCTGGAGAAAAAAAGGAACGGGAAAAATACCACCTTTTCAGGTAACGATGTACCGAAAAGACCAAAGTTTCTGAAAACGTTTTTGCTAAAAACTGAAATATTTCAACAAAAACCGTACAAACAAGAACAGCGTGTCGGATGAGGGTGTAGCAATTAGCATGTGTGCTTATTAGCATGCGATAATTGTTTAAATTGGGTGTGCATCCAGATGAAAAACAAATTAGCCTGAATTTTCAGATAGTTTCAAAAACCACTAGATTTGTTAAGGAAATGAACATTTCAATTGCACGCTAATAAAATATGCAAATTTGATTATACAAAAACTGAAATAGCGATTCTTCGAACTACATGCCTTTACATGAGCATGCTAATCGACACAGATGCTAATAGGCTGGTCCCCCGTGTCGGATTGTTCCTTAGACTACCTGTATATTTACAACGATGTCACTTTAATGTCTTCTGATGCACGTAAGGCTTGTGCAGGGTCCCGTTTATGTTGGTATGTCAAAAACATAATTATCAGTACTGAAATTGTTTTCTAACCCAACCAACTGGTCGCTATCTTGGTGGTATGATTGCCTGTCCTATTTACCTCAAATATCAGTGTTACATCACTGCATGCAAACAACTAGATCACACAACAACTTCCTACCAAAACCATCAAACTAACAAAATAATAAAAGAAACGGACTATGCTTAGACAGGCTGGATAGCTTTCCCTAGAATCACTGCAAATCGCAGAAACCACAATTAAATCTATGATAAATTATCTAGTTTATGAAATCCTAGCTATACGCCCTCATCATTCGCTCCAAGTTCGAAGTCATGACATTTGTCCCAAATTTCACAGGTATCAAAACTGATCTCTCTATATCGATCACACAATATCACAACACCCCTGCATCATTTCATGAACACCCAAAAGATAGAATGTACAAACAGAAAAAGTAAAGAAGGGAGCTATTATCGTTTTCAATAGACAATGTTGTGCTTACTACAGTTCTGCCAATATTTTCGTGTTCTTTGTCAAAATGGGCCGACAGTCTCTTTTGAGTTGGAAGAGCGTCCATGTACATGATGACGAAAACTGGCGGCTAGAAAGACTATCTTGATTTTTTACTTAAACAACACCGCAAGGAAACCATCTTATCAAAAATACAAACCAATGAGATGGTCACATTTTTAAAGCCTTGGTTTAGTGAACTTTTTTTAGTGATCTCTGACTATCCCCCTTTTGCGAAGGGGGGCGGGGGGGGGGGGGGGGGGGTGGTGACGAGTTTCGTTAAAAGGTAAAACATTCACAAAATCTTAATCAGTGAAATATTTCCTTAAGGGTGAGAAATAGTAAAAGAGATCCCAAAAATAACAAGGATAGCAGGTTACAGTGCAATTAGCACAGAATGTTCTGACCATAGATTTAAAAAATACAAGTTTTTTTCAAATTAGTTTCATTTTTTCTGCTTGGTGCGATAAAAGCATCTGAACGAAAAACCAGAGCTTAGCAAAATTCTACAGTCAATTTTGTTTTCGCAGTTTCTTGAATTTTGAAGTTTTTGATTCCAAAAAAGCGCTAAAAACTCAAAAAAAATTTTCTACTCGAGTAAAACCATGTTAAATTAGGCTATTGTAAGCTATAAAGCTATTGAAAAATGTTATTGTTACTCTGCTCGCTCGCTTTACTCGCTCTAAAGCTGTTTTTCTTGATACTGGGCCAAGTTTTAAACAATTTTTAATGTTCGTATCTCGACTGAAAGGGCTTTAATAGGATACATCAATCGACCTATTCCGATGATTATTTGTGGTACCTGATTTTGTGTGGAAAACAAAAAAAACTAAAACACACGCGAATACAAAGTTCCTCCCTCTTTTCCAAATGGTTGATACAACTATCAAAAAATGAGAACAAGGATAGCCGGTTACTGTGCAAGTACCATTATTCCGACCAGAATCTTTAAGTAAACTAATTTAGAAAAAAAAATTAGTTTAGAAAAGAAAACTAGTTTAAAAAAATTGAGGTAGTTTTTACTGCTTGGTGTGATGAAAGGATCTGATGTAAAAATATAATTTAGGCATATTAGACAGTCATAGTAATCTAGGCAAATTGGACAAAAAAATTTTATAAGACAAAAAATCAAAGACTTCAAACCGGTTTTTCTCGACACAAGAAAAAATTTTGGAATTTTTAAAGTGGTTCGACGATTGAAAGGCTTTTAATATGATATATCACTCAACCCAGTCCGATCATTATTTGTGGTATCGATCATGATTTGTGATCATAATTTTCAATGGTCGGAATAACAAGCTTTTAATGGCGAGCCTAAAGCTTCCCCATGGTCATGATTTTGTAGTGGCTGTTCTATCATATGTGGCTGGGAGCACTTAAGACCATGTAACAAGTCGGAGAGGTTGTATCTATGATTTTATCGACCTTTTGTTTTTTTGAGCTCTCAAAAGCAAATCTAAAGACTCTTTCTTGAAAAAAAGTTGGGATCTTGTTAACTACGCCCCCCCCCCCCCCTATTGCAATGGGGGGGGGGATAGTTAACAAGATCCAAAGTTTGCCCACAAATATATATATGGTGGATAATCATAGAAACCACGTTAAGCAACGTTGCGGCTGTGAAAAAATCTGGTTTGAATTACAATTATGAATTCACTGGAGAAAAGCGTATTCAAGCGCTGTAATTAGCGTTCAAAGTTTACCGTCAAAGGCCACAAATTCCAGTATTGATCAGGTTAACTTGAAGCAAACTCCTCACTAAGAGCATCAAGAAAAACATCGATCGATATTTTTCGACATATATTTTGGTCCAAAATATATGTAGAAAAATATCGATCGATGTTTTGCTTAATGTTAAAAGAAATGATAAAACAGATGAAAGCGAAGGCTCCAAAATTTTTGGAGCCTTCGCTTTCATCTGTTTTATCAATTCTTTTAAATCCGAACTTTTTCGGGAGTTAAATACGAACTTTTAATTGCAGCAGCAGTATTTATTTTGAGTTTTTCTTACAGGCCATCTTTTGCTATATGTGGTAACAACACAGCAACTTACAGCGCTGCAGTAGCTGATTCAAGGGTGGACAAGGATTCGATTTTGACACCCTGTCCACTTAGACAGTCCCCCTTTCGATACTGTTTTACGGGATCGTTTTATGCTGACCGACCCTAATATTTTTTTGTAAAGGAGCCTTTGAGGGGTAGGCGAGGGCTACACAATTTTTGGTTAAACTTTCAATTTTTTTCGCCTGCGGCGGAGAAAATGTCGACAAAATGTGGTCTTTATATTGTTTTGAGAGAGCTCAAAAAAAACAATTGGACCGACCTGAAATAAAAAGACTTTTGATTTTTGAAATTCCCCCTTCTCCCTGGAGAAACTCCAAGATCCGCGCGTTTTCGGGCAATTCATTGGCGGATTTAAATCCGCTCTGCATTGTTAAAATCAATGCTTTTTGCACTCTTTAAACAATCATCTTTGTACACCAAAATACGCATGTCTGCCATTATGAATAAACGAAAAACCCTTTGGGCACCGAGTAGATCAACTAGCTGTTAAGTAGCAAATCTGCAATGATAACCGTTCAGAACACAATCTTGTTTAATGTGAAGATCATGAATGAAGTAAGTTAGTCACCTTTGTGAATCGGAACTGGATGTTAAAGTAGAAGTGTGCAGTGGCTACGAGGTAGAGTGCACCTATGATGAGATAGACGAGGAAGGAGAAGAAGAATTTGTGGTTGAAGTGGCCCACACAGTTGTTAATCCAGGGACAGTGGTGGTCCATCCTCAACACACACTTCTTACACACAGAACAGTGGTGGGCACGAGGGGGTTTCGGACCTACAGTCATCATCACTTTAAACAGTCATGCAAAATAGTACGCAGATTCAATCACTGTATATCCATCATCCTTTTTCGGTAAGTAGATGCAGATCTTTAGAACCAAATGTAAAAAAACTACCCCCCCCCCCACCTCCCTCCCTAAAAAAAGTAAAGCTCTTTCGCCCCGGTATTAAAGTTGGATTCAGTGAGCTTTGCGCTTGATGTAAGATGCTCGATTCCAATAGGTTAAAAATAAAAATTTCAAACTGGAACCAAGTTAACCTCATAAGCCGTTTAAAATTGATCCGATCTTTAAGCGCGGGGTTAGCCAGGATTTCAGTGTGCATTTAGTATTAAGGCCGGAGTCTAGCGTTTTACGTACAGTGCTGGACTCTAAGGCGGGGGGGGGGGGGGCTCTGGATTCCAATTGATCGTTTTTTCATGCTACTATTTTTGAAAATGTGGTTATAGAACAATGACGTAACGCAGAGGATGTTATTCAGAGGATTCCAAATATTGCATATCTTTTCAAAATAAAATAAATCTACCAAAGCCTCCCAGTATAAATATTACACAAATCTAACACGAATTTGGCATACCTATGCATCGTTTGCACACTCCAATGATCTGCTTGGCTGCCCTTGAGTCATTCGGCGGTGAGCCTGGATTCGTGGTCAAACACTTGAAGTAGTTGAAGGAGACATTGGCCAGAATCCAGTGTCCGACTATGATGTGGAACAGGATCTGGAAGGGATCCAGGGTGCGGAGGACGAGAGGGAGGTAGATGACATAGTGCAGACATATCTCGAAGGAGAGGATGCTCACTCCAACCAGCACAAAGGCCTGCAGTACACATTTAACATACATAAGTCATGTTATAATATTGTTTTTTAATGTCGACATAAACGAACATTGGACTTCCTTTGTTTAGAGCCGACATATCTTCGAATCTTTAATCTAAGAAAAGCTGAGAACAAGTTCGAACTGCAGAAACGAGGCTAAATCAAATAAGCTTGACCGAAAAATTAAGAGTAATCAATTGTTACAAAATTGGAATCTCTTGAACTATATCCCCTTTGGCAAAAGGGGGGATATTCGTTACTAAGTATCAAATTCTGATATGCTTAACCGTTGATTTATTTATTTCAAAGGGATATGCTTCAAGGGGGATATGCTTAACCTTTGATTTATTTATCTAACTTCACCTTTGTGCTAGTTAGAGAGATCCTAGATATTTACCTACTAACAATGTTTGGCCTTTCGTGATCTATGCTGCAGCAATAAATCAAACAGTAATTTTGAACACAGGCGAAATGATGCATCGAAAAAAGACGTGAAATAACGACTAGATGAATTGAAAAATTTTTAAAAAACCAAGGCGAAAATTATTTTTATGTGGAGACAGAGTAGTCTGGATCGCGTTGTGTTACCGTCGATAACACCGAGCACATCCGACTTAACACTCCAGCTAGGCGCACCTTCCAACCTAACCCTCAGCCAAGACATCAGACCTAAACTGAAAGTCCTCATGTGTCATTCATGGCAGTGGCAGGGTCGTCTCTATTTACACCCCACCGCTTACAGGTAAATCCTTCTCGGATTGCATGCTAAGTATCCCAGACCTTCCTTTTAAAAAACCAATTTTTAAAAAACCAAGGCGAAAATTATTTTTATGTGGAGACAGAGTAGTCTGGATCGCGTTGTGTTACCGTCGATAACACCGAGCACATCCGACTTAACACTCCAGCTAGGCGCACCTTCCAACCTAACCCTCAGCCAAGACATCAGACCTAAACTGAAAGTCCTCATGTGTCATTCATGGCAGTTGCAGGGTCGTCTCTATTTACACCCCACCGCTTACAGGTAAATCCTTCTCGGATTGCATGCTAAGTATCCCAGACCTTCCTCGGAGCAGTTCAGGCTCTAGCCTTTAAGTTGCTCCGAAATGCTCACTTATCTCCACAAACTACAGAATGCATAAAGATACATAAAGACAAAAGAAAAAATATGTCAGAAAACGGCCAATACTTAATGGCATTGTTCTTTTAAGCGTTCAACGCTGTGTATTGACAGGCATTTATACGTTAAGTGCAATAGAATGCAACTACTAACGTAGTTCACATTGATCAAAAGCACATAAGCGCTATTCGAATTGCATATTTTATTTGAAATAGCGGTCGAAATCACACAAAATTACAGGCATTATTTCGAGTTTCAATTAAGCTCGCTTTAAATCAACACTTCTTTGTGTTGTCGGAATTTAATTCGGCGTGACGCGCGAACAGTTGTGAATTTTTAACCGCTCGGTCAATTTCTGTCTCGTCATAGTTTCCTCTTCGATTTTATGATAGTTATATTTGGTGGGACTTTAAGACTGCGCTGCACACAAATTCTCCAATTCTATTTCAGAAAATTCCAACAGTTTAACTTACATGTTGTAACTGCATTTGTCCGCTTAATGTCTTGTCCTTTTTACTTAGCACCCATTTTTAATAAACCCGACAAAACTAAGAAAATTCAACGATATATATCTTTTCTAGGATACGGTAAATATTAATTTGGTAGAGTCAAGGTTAAATGACTCAACAAAACGAAGTACAAGCATCAATTCCGCCCATGTTGTGCGTCATTTTTACATCTTGGATCAATTGTGCTGGGAGGCGGAGCAATAAGCAGAATGGTCCAAGTGCAGAATGGGTCCAAGAGCAGAAAAACAGAAAAATATTGACTTAAATTGGTTTATATGGGCTAATTGATAAAAAAAATTATTATAATCGTTAAAAAATACCAAGAAAACGAATAAATTATGCATGAATTGACTAATTTCATTAAGTTTTTTATTAGACTTTTTTTAAAAATTCTTGATTAAATTGCTCAAATTATGCATAAAATGTTCGTTGCTTTGCTATTATTGACATTTCTGATAATTATTTTACCGATTACCTTATAGAAGTTGATATTTTTCTGTTTTTCTGCTCGACCCATTCTGCTTATTGACTGGCCACCATTGTTATGGTTACATCTATGACACGTAGAAAAGCCATATGATGATATACAGATTCAGGACCATAACACCTCCTTTCAGGTACACCTCCTTTACACCTGTACCCACAATACTCCCCATATTTTATTACCCATTCCATTAACTCCCCACACTCACATATCCGAGTGCGCCTATGATGCGTCCGAAGAAGTTGAAGAAGGGGTCTAGGAAGCAGTCGGCTGGGTTGTAGTAGGTGTAGTAACTCGTGTAGAACAGACTCTTCAGCTCAAACACCACCGACTGAACAAAGAAGAACAACATCTCTCCCGCCTCTTTTCTTTGCTCTCCCACAACCTCCGATCGATCGGAACAATCCGACAATCAAACCTGGGGATCGAACATGGCGGCAAAAATGATGCACATGTCAACTGAAAAAAACTATCAATCTTGCTTCTGATGGTGCTGCCAAGAGTCAGAAACGGTCAATATACAATTTTTCCTATCAGCGCTTAAAGCGCAGGAGATAAGACAGCTGAACACTAATGAATACGGGTCGAATCTCGGACGAGACAATGTTGGTGAACAAATATTGACCAGCCGAGAATCATAAATGGAGAGCAGGCAATCAGCAAAAAAATGGCCTAGATCCTGTGTGCCGTCCCAATTTTCGTGCAAAAAAAAACAGTCGATTGGCTGCCGACTAGGACTTCTGCCATTGACTCGACAAAGCATGAATCATATCAACTTTCAAAACAGCGTCTAAACGAATCCGCACAAAACTTAAAACACAGAGACAAAGCTGAGCTTCGCACCACCTGCGATACAAAATAAAATGCCATAATCAAAAGATAATGTGTCTCAAATGAAAAGTGAAAAACTTGAATGAATTGTTGAAAATCGCAGGCTAAAAAATTCGAAAAATATTATTGCAATTATTATAAAAACCAATTACCTAAAAGATAAGAAGGATTTCGGTTACACAAATTGCATTCATTTCTTTGAAGCAATAGATCAAAACGCTCAGAAAAGAAAATTTTGTTAAAAAAATATCGAGTTCCAAAAGTTTCTAAACGTACACGAAAACTTTCCTTAAATCTTGCAACCAAAACCTGCATATGCTACAGGACAGATTTGACCCTCTCACCAACTAAAGGGTCCCGCGTCTGGTATGTTTTGGCCGACCAATCCTAAAACTTTTCAAAACGCGAATGGGAGCGCAATTTTGAACGGGAGCGCGTGCCGAAAAAATGCAAGTTTTTGGTCAAAATTTTCCAAAGTGCCCAAACGCCCGTTTTTTCAAAAATTTCTCTGCGGTCAAAATAGAATATTTATAGTAATCTGGGAATGCTCGGAAAATCAATTTGGTCGACCTAAAAAAAGGTCGACAAAATGTTCAAGAACTTTTGAAAATCTTACATCTGCGCCTTCTACAGGATCAATTGGCTATAAATGCCAACAGGAACGTTTGCTACAAACTAAGATCAAAATAAAAGCAAAATCGAAAACAAAAAAAAGATATCATACAATTCAAGAGTAATAAAATTACAAACAGCAGAAATAAATCAACACACTGAAAGCGACTACAGTATAAATTGCGTACAGCAAAAAATTCTACGACGTGGCAACTAAGCCGACAAAACATAAGCAGAGAAACAATAGGACAAAAATTTGTTTGCAACGGAATATTTCACATTTTGAAAAATGAGTTCATTATGATCTTAGCCTAAATTTACCATTTCTAATATTGATTATTCTGAGAACAAGTTTATTTGCCAGGAAAAAAGACTAGTACCCAATTGCATACCCTTGATTATCGAAGGGTATTAATATCCGCTTAAAAAATTACTTTCAGAAAAGCATACGCTATATACACCATATAGCTGCAAAGAAACGAAATATGTAAACCATTTCAAAAATTGAGCGATGAGTGTAAATCAACTATTAGAGAACTATTGAAGCTGGGAGATCTGATAAATAATTTCCATTTTCGAAATCAGAAGTCAATCACCTTTTTCGTGAACTTTACACTTTTGCAGTTCGATAGTAGAATTGCTTTCCTTTTAACAATGAAAATGCACTGCAGTTGAGAAATCACAAATCAAACCGCGAAAAATCAAAATCAAAATTGAGCGTGAACAAATTTATAGACTTTTTCCTGAAAAAAAAACAATCAAAAATCACCAAGACCTATATTAGAGTACTCACTACGTTCATTAATCTTAATTACAATTTAATTATTGTTACGTTACGAAAGAAATTTACGACTGAAAAGGTTTTTATGACAATATTCTGCACAACGTTCTTTTTTGCTGAATATTGTTTTTAAAAACTTTTCATTGCCAAGGAAGCGCTATATGACGCGTGAAAAACTAAATTTTCTTGAAAAAAAATAAATATTTCTTTGCTTGAAATTTTCACTCGAAATTAGACACAAAATTAGACCAAACATCTAAAATTTCAAAACATAGCCAATTGAAGATTAGAAAAAAGTAATTCCACTTTCGAAACTAGAAATCGTTAACATTTTTTCGCGCCATTTCCACGTTTGTATTTGAATTGAGTGTTATTTACGTCACTTTCAGCTGATGAATTTCAATTGAACTCAAAAAAGGCATTAATACTAAGTGCATCGATATTTTTTGACTTTTTACTGAAAAAAAAACTACTTTCATTACTCTTAACAGGTTTTTTTTTTCAATACTGAATTTTGGAGCCTTTTTGGAATTTTTAAAAATCGTTTGAACCACCAATTAAAAGGATTTGACGATGATATACTCCTCGATCCATTGCGATGATTATTTGCGGCACCTGATTTTTGTGGAAAACATGAAAGCAAAAATTAATGTTTTTCCTCATTTTCAAAGTTAGAACAACCAGCGATATACAACTCGGATCAAGTGATAACTGTAGACAATCGACATCTTTCTATGATATTCTTAATGGACTAAATCGTCCCAGTCACAACTGAAAAAGCTTTACTAAATAAACTTGTCCCCATGTGAAAATTTTGTTTGTGGTACCACAGCCGACTCTGCTTCATTAACAAGAACGGTAAGGCCCATATAATGATGCGAAAGTTTCTTGGCTTCAAATTTATATTCTTAAGTCATATTCAGTAAATACTTCAATAAAGTCTTGTTAAATCTCGCACTTTGGTTGGCTTCTTCAAATCCCAAACTTCGCCTTCTTTTGTGCACAGGCGAACTGCTTGGAAGTTCAATGTATTTCCCATTCCTTCACACAAAGCTTCAGCATAAATTTGTCCACTCGCCTTTTCTCCCACGGCGTGAAATCTCATTTCTAACATTTTCTTTGAACCTGTTGCGTCCAATGGGTGCATTTTATAGTACGGATTCCTCTTTCTTTTTCCATAGACACCAAAACAAAACAACTCTTCCCCAAGAACATTTTTAGCAATCGGACTTTGATAAACAATTCGCTTTGCTGCTTTGAAATGAAGAGCTGATTTGTCGCCAAACGAAAAATCCGATATGAAATAGTACATTGAAAACAGAGCAGATACGCCAATTATAGCGTAAATGAGCATAAAACCATGCTTTTCGGTAATGAATTCGTTTCTTGCTACATTATGGCGCTGCAACCTGTTTTTCTCGTGTTCTCTCCAAAACTCAGCTTTGCTCATTTTTGAAGGGTCATAATTTTTCGGCGCAAAACGAGATTTCATCATTTCATTGTAACAGCCTCTACATAGAATTAATCGATAACTCAATTTGTTGCGAGAAATAAGTGAAGTTAAACGAATCACAACTATCCGATCCATTGCGTACCTAAAATCTTCGATTGACCTAAAATCTTCCTGACTCGAGGACCGATTGCGCTCGTAAAATTATTTAGCCCCTTTTGTACAGTACGAGACGCTAAATTAACTATTTGTACTGTGCATAACGAAAGGATGGATTTTAAAAACTTTTTCTTCATTTTTTATCAATTGTTTTAAACAAAAACTTTTTCATCGAATTTCTAGGGCGGTCAAACATTTAGGGACTTGTTCTTATATGCAAGCAATCTGGTTTGTATTTTATGACAGATCGACACCAAATCAGGGAATCCAAATGAAAATTTTTTAGCGAGGCCTTACTAGCAATTGAAAACTTCTCTACTAAATGCTTTATCGGATTATGAAATATGACTACTTAGATGTTAATTGCTGCTCAAAACTAATTGTTTTAAAATATATTTTTTAACAAAACAAGACAAGACAAAAACAGCATTCTCAAAACAAATTAAACAGAAGGTGGTGGGGGAGGAGGTAGCATCGGGGTTCCAATTGGTGTCGGCATCGGACCAGGTGTCAGAGAGGGGCCCAAATGAGGCGGAGGAGGAGGGGGCATAGGTAGTCCACCAGGTCCACTGTACATTGGAAGCCTATCGCCCCCTCCCAACTGTGGTGCATGCACAGGTCCTGATTGCTGTTGTTTCGGAAACGATCTATCTTGTAACTTGAAAGAGAACTGCAAGAAGAATGTTTTTGTTTCGGGGTTGAATACCGTGAAAAACTTGTCGTCGCTCCCTTTTTCGACTTCTCGAGACGGTACTGAAACAGTTAAAACAGGCGAATTAAACAAAGGCGAAGCTGCGCATCATTTGCGATAGTCAGAAATAAACTTCTTTCGAAGCAATTTCTTGTTTTCGAAAATGGTTAAAAAACCTATTAATCTAAATCCCTTCAACGTGGAAGCTAACTCAAATTAATTTTGGTTCAACAACAAACCATCAACAACCTAGCAGCATTTAAGTCTTAAAATTCAAGTACGCTAAATACCTTTGAATGATATAGTTTCGTATGGCTCCGCAGCAAAGAGTAAATATTGCCATCTTCGGTCTGGGGGTTCAATGCGTTGCTCGTATGCCGACATAAATCTGTGACGCGGTACAATTCCATCAGCTTAAAAGTTAAGCAATTCTAAATAACTAAATTTTATAATGTAATAACAGACCAAAATGATACATACCAATTTCAGGGTAATCAATTTGGAAAAGAAGACTTTGTTGTTTGTTTGCTGAGTTTAATTGTTTTGTTACACGATATCCTGGTCTTCCGATTTTCACGAACTTCTTGATGTCCACTCTTGGTTTCTCTGGCGCCGGCTGGATTGCAGCTTCTTTTGCTTCAGTCGCAGCTCGACGAGCAAGATTCGCTTGATGCTTTTTACCTTGTGTATGGGCTAGATAGCTTCCTAAATTACAAACAGTGGTAGAGTACTCAACAAACGATTTCTTAAGTCAAAATGAATGATATATTTTAATTTGTTCTAGTCAATTTAAGTCAACATCAATTTAACGGTGAAAAGATAATCACCCTTCCCATGAAGATACCACAACAAGATCTGGCACTGAAAAAACCAAAACAGCTGGGTAATATTTTAGCACGACTTGGCTTCAGTTATTAAGAACAAAAGTAAAAACAACTTTAAAGCTCCTGCAACCGGACAGTCTTGTATGATGCAGTCGAAACCATGCAAGCAAACAAAAACATAGTCAAAGCAATATACGCAGATTAATTCAGTCGGAAGATTTCAAAATTAGAAAACAATTTTCGTTTTTATTTTTTTTAAATATGAGATCGCAGTTTCATTGAGGCTTAATTAATATGATTGACCTCAAAACATAGGAAAAAAATAAAAAGATAAACAAGGATAGCCGGTTGCTGTGCAAGTAGCACAGAATGTTCCGACGACATTGATGAAAAACCAACCAAAAAAATAGGATAAGACAATTATATTAACACGTAGAAAGTTATAAACTAGGCTTAACCGACAACAGTTGTCTTCATTAAATAAAAAGGAAACAAAAAAAAACGTTTTCCAAAAAAATTCGGACATTATTTTTCCACAATAAATAGCGCGTAACGCACCTCCGGTGCTTCTAATTTCAGAAAATTCAAAAAAAAGGCATATATTGGAAATAAGATATGCATCCTTTGAGTGTACTCTGGCAGCACCCAATTACGGTGTTGGCAATTTCAAATTTTGTAATGTTTTGTATATTCAAGTTTCTCTTTATTCAAACTTTGAAAAACCATAAAACTTACTGAAAATTTTTGATATCATAGTTCTTTGATAAATTATAAAATTATATTTAAAATGTCACATATCGGAAACAAAAGCAATTGAGCAGTCGCAATACTTGAACGCTAGATTTGCAGCTCTTGAGAGTAATCTCATAGTACTCAACTTTAGCGTTGGAAATTTCAAATTACAAAAAAAAAATTAAAATTTAGCTTAAAATTTTTTGAAAAACCATAAAAAACGTGGTTTCTCGAAAACTACAAAGATATGAGAAGTGAAACTTGGAGATAGAACTTGTGACCCCTGAGACTACTATAACAGCCCCCAATTACACGGTTAGAAATATCAAATTTTGAAAAATAATTTTAAATTTAAGTTATCTGAAAACTTTTTGAAAAAATCACAAAAACCGTCATATCTCGAAAACTACAAGGAATTGAGCAGTCACAATTAGAGGTGAAATTCGCAACCCCCGGTAGTCCCTTCAAAAACTTTAATTTTGTGAAATTTTTCATATCGAAGTTCTTTGAGCATTTGAAAAAAAGGACTGAACAAACGTCACGTCTCGGAAACTAAGAGCATTTGAACAGTCGCATTTAGACGCAAAACTGCTACATGAAAGTACTGAGAGTACCCTCACAGTACCCAACTACAAGGTTGAGAATTTCATATCATTTGAATTTTTTAAAATCCAAGTCTTCTGAAAAATTAAAAAGAAATCATAACACAAATTCATAATTGCCAGCCCTGACAGCATCCCACTATTAGGTTGCTAACTTCAAACTCGGTGGAATAAACACTGATTTAAAATTGCAAAATTGAAAAAAAACATTCACCATTGCAATATACGATATAACTTAAAGGTGCAAAAATTTATTACAACTCATTAAAAACGGCACATATTGGAAATAATATTTGCATCCTTTGAGTGTACTCAAACATAACCCAAGGATATGAAAAATTTCAAACTGAAGTTTTCTAATTTTATTTTTGAAAAACCAAGGGAAGTGCCATATCCCGAAAACTACAAGAAATTGAGCACTCAGAATTGGAGGCAAGATTCGCAACCCCTGAGAGTACTCTGACATCCCCGAACTTCAGGGTCAGAAATTCCACAAATTTTGAAAAAAGTTTAGGTTTTCTGAATTTTTTAAAATCATTAAAACGTCATATCTCAAAAACTGCAAGGATTTAAGCAGTCATACTTAAAGGAAAAACTCGCAACCCCTGAGAGTACCCTGATAAAACATCGCCAGAGATGCGAACATCAGTTCTTTGAACAATTAAGAAAAACACTACAAACGTCACATCTCGGAAACAAAAAGCATTAGAGCAGTCGCATTTGGACGCAAAACTGCAACAAAAACTCCTGAGAGTACCCTCACAGTACCCAACTACAAGGTTGAGAATTTCAAATCATTTGAATTTTTTAAAACCCAAGTCTTCTGAAAAATAAAAAAGAAATCATAACACACCTCATATCTCGAAAACTACGAGGATTGGAGCGGTCATATTTGGAGGCAAGATACGCAACCCCTGAAAGTACTCTGACAGTTCCCATTACAGACATGGGAATTTCCAATTTTGAAAAAAAAATTAAATTTACGTTTTCTGAATTTTTTTTATGAAAAAATCACAAAAAACGTCATATGTCTAAACTACAAGGATTGGGCAGTCATCTTCAGAAGCAAGAGTCTCAACCCCTGAGAGTAACCTCAGTTTCCAACTACAGGATTGAGATCTTATTTTTTTAAATCTAAGTTTTTGAAAATTTTACAATGATTTGAGAAGTGAGATTTGGAGGCAAGATTCGCGACCCTGAGAGTACCCTGACAGAACCCAACTACAGGGATGAGAGTTTCATATTTTGTGAAATTTTTTCAAATTACGTTTTCTAGAAATTTTTGAAAAATCTCGAAAATTGCCGTATCTCGTAAATTAAAAAGATTTGGTTACTTCATATATGGAGGAATCGCAACACCTGGGGAAGCTCTGACAGCATCTCAATATTGGGTTGCTAATTTCAAACTTGGTAAAATTAACGCTAAATTTAAACCGGAAAATCGAAAAAAAAATCTGAACTATTGCAATGTACGATATAGCTTAAACGTGAAAAAATTCTGTTGTTAAACTTGCAAAAATAATACGTTGAAAAAGCTTTTAAATATGACGAGATGGTGAATTCCGCATTTAAAATATAATAGATCAGGGGCGGATCTGAGATTTTCTCGAAGGGGAGGCGGATTTTCAAAAAATTTTCGAAATTTTTGTCGACCTTTTTTTTAGGTCGACCGAATTGATTTTTTGAGTTTAGTCTCTATTTTTGCCAAATTTTCTGCGCCGCAGGCAAAATTAAGAAAAAAAAACAGTCCAAAAAAGGAATTTTTAGGTACTTTTTGGAAAATTTTGACCAAAAAATCGCGTTTTTTAAGCGCGCGCTCCCCCCTTAAGTTTGGTATATATTGGCGCCTTTAGAAAAATTTTAGGGTTGGTCAGCCAAAACTGGATTTCTTAAAAGTACCAAAGTTTGAAAAAGACTAGTTTTTGTTTCATTTTTCTGACAGTAAAGGACCAATTTTCATGAATCGAACGTTGCTCGATCGCTTTACTCGCTCGAAAATAAACAAAAATTTTAAAATGTCAAACCGGTTTTTCTCTACACTGGGAAAAAAATTAGAATGTAGTTCGAATCACGACTGAAACATTTTAATATAATATATCACTCGACTCATTGATTTTGCATAGAAAACAAAATTAAAAATTTAAAACACTGAATTTTTTAATGCCGCTCAGACATTTTTACTCCGCATCAACAACATCGTCAAAAAGAAAAAAAGGAACACTAGACTACAGATCAGCCATAGACGCTTTAAAACCCGGATCGAATACTGCACCGTTCGTGGAAAAAAGGGTCCTCCTTCCCCTTAATCATCTAACCGCAGATTTAACGAGCAAAACTTAAAGCTTATATCTGATGATTGAGATTGTTTTTGAATAGTCCACTTTAACTTTTTCTGGCAAAAGAGATGCTAGTTTTTTAACGAAAATTTTACATTCGCTGCCTTCCCCACCAGTTGAACCAAAAAGGCAAAAACAAGTGGCGTTAGTGGTAAATATTTAAAAAGAAGTGTACATCAACATTTAAAAATAAGTGGTTGTCAATAATTGGATACAACCAGCAGACCGGGACCATGAAAAGTAATGAGAAACATACCCCGAATACAAAGTTCCTCCCCATTTCCATTGGTCGGAACAAATATAAACTCAACGGAGTTTCTTCAAACAAAAGTATTAGGATTCAATTGACGAAACTCATTTTCTTACCTTCATTATTATGTAGAGTTAGGCATAATTTACATTCGTAAGAGCCCAAATGATTTTTCATAAAATACGGATCCTTGGCCAAGTCAATAGTCTCTAAAGCTAACTGCCTCAGACGCTCTCTTCTGTCTCGATTAGTCTCAGAGGTAGATGCTACCCCTCCACTCCCCGTTTTTCCTCCAGCTCGATTTTGGAAGTCCATCTCTGAAATCAACAAGTTTCAAAATAATCAGAAGGTCAAAAGTGTCATAATAACCGAAGTTACTGTCAGGAGTCCTTTCATCGCATACTAGCATAGCAAGCCCGCCTCCAATAATCAATTGACTCGCAAAAAATTAGCTATTGTTCTGATCAAGCTATCCAAGCAAAGAAATTTCGAATAATTTCAAATTAAGCCATACCGTAAATCGGTTTAAAAAACTGAAGGTTACAGAACGAATCGGCTCCCGAAAAATTGATGTTGACTCAAAGACTGACTCGGGTCGAAAAAAATTTCAGTTTCTCTAGTCAAGCTAATAGAGCTATGCAACTTTCAAATACTTCAAGTTATTCCATAAACTGAATCAGTACGCATAAAGCTTGAGAGTTTCTAAGCAAGCTAATCAAGCTAATAAAATTTGAACTCTTTCAAGTTATTTCGTAGACCGAATCGACTCGTAAAATGTTTAAGTTTTTCTAAGCAAGGTTTAAAGCTATGAAACATTGAAATATTTCAAGATATTTCACAGTTTGAATCAGTTCGCGAAAAGCTTCAAGTTTTTCGAACCCAGCTATACAAGCCATAAAACTTTTAAACACTACAAGTTATTTCAGAAACTGAATCCATTCGCGAATTTTTTTCGAAGCAAGCTAATCAAGCTGTGAAAACTATAAATGTGGCGATTTATTTCGTGGAACAAATCGGTTCGCGAAAATTTGACATTTTTCTAAGCAATCTTTGATATCTATGAAATTTTGCATTGATACAAGTTAATTTATAGAATGCGTTAAAATTGTAAATTCAAACAAACGTTTTCGCACATTTTGTGCATCTTCAGATTTTGATTAATTTATAGACTGAATCGGCTCGCGAAAATTTTAAGTTTTTTGAAGAAAGCTAATCAAGCAATGAAAATCAAATTATTATGCTGACCAAATCAATTCGCGAAAATTTTCAGTTTTCCTAAGCAAGCTTTTTAAAGCTATGAAACTTTGAATGATTTCAAGTTAGTTCTTGGACCGATGTGACGTTCGACCAGAATGGCGACCAAAATGCATGGCAACAACGAAATTTTATTGGTTACATTTGAGTGGGGAAATTGTCTGTTTTGAAGGAATTACGGTGTTAACTGTTCATTTACACGAATTCGTTTGAAAATAAAGACAAGTCACGATCTTGAAATTTCGCGGTTACTGAAAAAGCGCGAAAATCACATTACTGATTTTTTCTTAAAAAAAAAAACAACAACAAGTCTCGACAGTGCAGAATAAACGTGCAAGCTATAGTGGAGAAGATTCAAATTGCGATTGAGACCATCCGAATTGTAACAATTGTACAGCTACAATCGTTATGGAGCAGTTCCCCAGAATTCAAAGGGGTATTGGGAGGATTATACTACTCCACCTAGACCCACCAATACCGCTCTTTGATGACCGGATTCAATAATCCGGAAGGGTCTTGGAAGAGACTGAAATTGGTTTTCAACAACTTTTAGCTTCCTGGTATGTCTTGAACTGATTTCCATTAACGTCTAATTCATTTTTCGGAATATGAGGAGCTAGGAGTTGATGGAAAGGTTTGATCCATTTCCTATGGATATGATAATTTTTATCTACCGAACAAAATCAAAAGGATTATGATAAGGAGTAGCTGCACTGTTTTGAGTAGTTACCTTGTAGTCTGGGGGTACTGAGACCCAGCCAGGCTCTTTTTCCTTCCCACCCCCACCTCACTCATTTAATCGTCTATTTTACAAAGTTAATTATGACCACTAAACACGTAAATTTGTTTGTCATGGCCTCATTAGTCTGCTTGTCAATTTTAATTACAATCGGACAAAGTGAACAGTAACTTCGAATATAAAAGTTTACAGGTGGGCGAGAAAAGGCAAAAGAGCCCTCAGCCATGTGCTTACTTTTTTGCATGTAACAAAGTTTTTTGCGCGATCTGGCCGATAGCTTTAAATACTAACGACATAGTCAACCCGATGGTAATGGACCACACATTGAGCTGGCTTGGGTAGAGACGGTTAAAAGCATGTGAACATGTACCTCCGGCCGAATGTTACACAAATCAGTTCCCAAAAAATTTCAGTTTTCTTTTGCCAACTTTTCAAGCTATGAAACGTTGAAATTTTGCAATTTTTTCATAGATCGAATTGATTCGCAAAAATTTTAAACTTTTCTAAGCAACATTTAAAGCTATTTAATATTAAAATATTTCAAGATATTTCTTAGATTGAATCAGTTTGCGAAACAATGAAGCTTTTATGAGCAAGCTTCTAGAGTAGAAATTTTGAAATACTTCGAGTTATTTCAAAAATCGAATCAGTTTGTGAAAAAGTTAAAGTTTTCTAAGCAAGCTATTTCAGCTATGAAACTTTGTGATTTTTTTCAAGTTTTTTTGTACACCAAATCATTTCCCAAAAAATTTCATTTTTTCTCAGCAAGATTTCAAAGCTTTAAAACTTTGCATAATCTCAAGTTATTTCACAGATTGAATCAGTTCGCAAAAAAATTTTCTTAGCAAGCTTTCTAACTTATAAAATTGGAAGTATTACAATTTATTCCATAGACTGGATTTAATTGCAACTACTACTACTACTAAAAGAATTTATTCCTTTTAAAATATAAAGGCATCAAACAAAAGAAACGGTATGATTATGTACACAAGACATCACGAACGGCAATTTATGCAATGGCAACAAAGTAGCATTGAACAAGAGTTGTTTAAGTTGAACATATCAATTCTATTTTTCAGATAGATTTTCAATTTTGCTTTGAAAGTTTCAGGCGATGAGAAAATGTAGGCTATGTTGTTTGCTGAAATCATGTTGGCATACCGACAGACGCGATAGAAGAAAAATTGCTCTGTAAAGAAGAGTCGACAATTCTGGGTTGTTGAAAGCTTAGGGCGTGAGCTATTGCGAAGGTGTTTGGCTGCAAAGGTAAAATTTATGTATTTGTAAAGGTCGAAATCAAATTGATCAGTCAGGACTCGATTAAGAAAACACATATCATGTAAAGCTATAGTGAAGGAAATTGGCAAGGAATTCGTTTTTCTAAGTTGTTCTGTATAGTCGTTCACTCCCGTTACCCATTTCAAACATTTTCTGTTAAATAATTCTAGTTTGCGGCGATATGTTAAAGATGGAAACCAGACCTGACTACCGTACAATAAAATACTCATAATACATAGCTGGTAATATTTGAATTTGGTTCTCATGGATACTCCATAAGGGATTGAACGTTTTAAGAAATGGAAAGCTATGTTAACTGCGACCAGTTTGGTTTTAATGTGGATATCCCACTTTAAATCACTAGATATCGTTACTCCGAGATCTTTGATAGATGAAACTGACGGAATTAGGTAATCATTAAGGCAAAGAATAGATTTGGGGGAAGTTGAGTTAAAACAAATAACTTTGCATTTATCAGAATTAAATGTCATTTCGTTTTCAAGCGTCCAATTGATAAATAGATCAATGTCTATTTGAACTAAGGAAAAGTCATATTTTGAATAGAGTTTGCTGTCATCAGCAAACAGAAAGCAATTAGAGGTTTTCAAGACCGCTGGCATGTCATTAAGGAAGAGTATAAATAGCAAAGGGCCGAGTACACTTCCTTGCGGAACACCACTTGTTACATGGCCTTTTGGAGATGCTTCATTGTTAATTAAGACAATTTGCGTCCGGTTTGTGAGATAGGAAGCAAAAAGTTAAAGAAAGCTAATGTCAAAGCCTAAATTACCAAGTTTCGAAATAAGTATATGATGAGGAACTTGATCAAAAGCCTTGCGAAAATCGAAGTACACAGAAAGACATTCGTTTTTTGCCTCAACGTCGTTATAAATCTGATCTAGGTATTCAAAAAGCTGAGTAACAGTCGATCGCTTGGTCATAAAACCATGTTGAGCAGGTGTAACTTTAGCCTGAATTTTAGGATAAATGAAATCGAAGATCATTCTCTCCAGAATAATCGATAATTGAGGCAATATGCTAATCGGGCGATAATTTTCAACGTTTTCGGGAATACTAGAATTAAGAATTGGCGTAATAAACGCACATTTCCAAAGTTCTGGCCACGTTTTAGTTTCCAAAACCTTGACAAAGAGCTGCACGACTAGAGGAGATATTAATTCACTGCAGCAGTTAAGAATAAAGGTTGGGAGGTGGTCGTTGGTAATGCAAGAAGGTTTAGCAAATTCGAGAGCTTTCTCGACCTTATTAAGGTTGACATGGAGATCGGATAGAAAAATGGTGGGTTTTTTGGGTTGTAGGATTTGAATTTCGTGCTTTTCTAGAAACACTGAACAGAAGTAAGTAATCGTTCAAAAGAATGGCTATTTCAATAGAAGTGGATGCTTTTCTATTCATCCAGTGCATTTGGTTTGGTAGTTTCCTTTTGGTAAAAGATCGAAGGTATTTAAAGCAATCACGGGTAGAATTTGGTCTTAAAGATTCAAGGAGACAAGTTTTACCCAACTCGATTGAATTGTTAAGGTCTTGTTGGATCGAAGCTAAATGATTTGTATTGGCTGTCCGTTTAGATATGGAATAGTGCTTATTCAGTAAATGAACTGTATGCGACGAAAAATAATAGGGAAGTTGCTGGCGTCTTTTAGTTTTATGTGCGCATGATAAAAAATTGCATGATTGATCTGAGCGTACCAGCTATCTACATAATCATTAGTGGTGGATATGGAATAACATGAGTTTTGTTCCACAATGAGTTTGGTAAAGCAAGGGCTGATGTTACTATTGAAGATCGAATGAGAGAAAGATGATTTAGATAGCGAGGATTTCATAAAATTCCCAATCACAGTAGGCGCTGCTTCAGGAATGGTAAAAAATGCAAATAAAGGAAAATGGTCTGAGTAAAGCACTTCATTTACAAATGCAGTGAACAATTCTGTGTGCGAAGTTAAAATGATATCAAGAGTGTTGCCTGAGCGATGTGTGGGTTCATATACAAGAGGCATTAAGCTATGATCCTCAATAACCTCTAGGAACAGTTTTGAGTAATCACAGCCTCCATCAGAAGATGCCCAACAGATATCAGGCAGATTTAGGTCACCTAAGATTGTGTACGAACTAGAACCATTAATCAATTTGGAGTTAAAATAACGTATTGAATCAGTAAGCGTTTTGGCAGGTATCCGAAACTGCGACGACGCGGGGGGGTTGTAAATAAGGAGGAAAATATGATTAACTGCACCCGAATATATTGAAAGTCTGATGCAGTAATCTGCATCGTATGATGGAATTGAATAATTTAAAGCAAAACTATTTTTTGTAGCAATGAGAACACCTCCGTGTTCTCCAGAAGTGCGGTCTTTTCGAGCAATAACCGAATAGGGAGAATTCATAGGAAAAATTTCGGGATCAGTAATTTCTGGTTTAAACCATGTTTCAGTAATGAACACGATATCAGGAGAATGTAAAGAAAGAAAATTGATTAACTTCAGACGCTGATTTAGGCTCAAGAGACTTTGTGCGTTGATAAGGCATAATTTTGATTGTAGTCAGTCAAGATTGATCTTGATACCATTTCGTTCGCGGGTCAGACCATGAATTTTTAGCTCATCGCGTGGAACTTTTTCATTGTTAATCATGTCGTACCGTTTCTTGAAGATTTTACGTTTCAGAATCTGTTCTTCTTGGTTTAGGGACTTCGATATGAAAATCTTTTCTTTGAACTTCTTCAGTTTGTAAGATTTTGCTAGGCATTTTCTAGCATTCCATTCGGAAGACAGACGAACAAGTAAAGGACGCGGTCTTCGTTGTTGGGGATTAGCTTTACCAAGTCTATACATTTTGCAGATACTGAGTTTTTCTTCGCTTGTATGATCATAAATTTCGGCCACTTTGGCTTCTTCGGCCTCTATATTGGATGTAAACTGACCGTTGTCTTCGCAGACTCCGTCAATGATTATCTCGTTTTCACATGTGTTGGCCCGGTGACTGTTATTAATACGACTATTAACCGGTACATTCGATGATGTTGTCTTGGTTGGATCAACATTTTCAACAGTTTCTTTAATGCTTTTTGTAATTTCGATTAAGCTTTCTTGTCTTTGAAAAATCAGTTCAAACTTAGCTTGGGATGTGAAGATGTTCCCCTCAAGGCAGCCAGAGCACAGCCAGATGCATCCTCGAATTTTGCCCATTGTAGCTATCATCAGGAGACAATCCAACACATTGCCCATGGAACCAAGCGCTGCACTTTTCACATCCTATAGCAGTTGAGTCGTTGTCTTTCACTGGTTTGTTGCATGGTCCACATCTAGTAGCTTTTGCTTGAGACATATCAAACCGGAAACTATTTAATAAGTTTATCACAACAATTAGGCTAATTGCGAACACCTTCAGTTTTTTTGAAGCAAACTATGAAACTTTGAAATAACTTAATTTATTTTGTGGACCGACTGGGGTCGTGATAAGCTCCAGTTTTTTCTAAGCAAGTATTTAATGCTATGAAACTTTGAAATATTTCAATTTGTTTCTTGAACCTAATCAGATCGCAAAAGCAAAAACTTTTCTAAGCAAGCTGTTCAATATAAAACCTCTAAACAACTGCAAGCTATTTTCGGTTTGCAAAAATATTAAAGTTTTTCTTAGCAAGCTTTTAAAGCTATGAAACTTTGAACGTTTTCAAGTTATTTCATAGACGAAATCGGTTTGTGAAAAAATTGTTCATCCAAGCAAATTTTTATAGTTTTTAATTAGTGGTTTATAATTTCTTCATAAACTGAATTGGTTCGAGAAAAATTTAATTTTTTTGTAGCAAGGTGATCAAGCTAGAAAACTTTGAAATAGTTCAAGTTTTTTGATAGAACGAATCTGTTGGCAAACAGTTGAAGTTACTTTAAGCAAGCTATTAGAGCTATGCAAATTTTGAAACATTTCAAAATATTACATAGACGGAATTGGTTTGTGAGAAGGTTGTTTTTCTAATCAATCTTTTAAAGTTATGAAATTTTGATTTATCTCAAGTTTTTTTTATGAACTGAACCGGTTCGCAAAAAGCTTTTTTTTGTAGCAAGCTGGTCAACCTGTAAAACTATGAGTTATTCAAACGTTTTCATAAACTGAATCGGGTCACGAAAAGCTTAAGTTGTTCTAAGCCAAGCTATTTCCACTTATTTCATATACAGAATCGGTTCGCTAAAAGTTTCCTTCTTAGAATTGGGAGGTCCTGTTTTTAATTGATCCACTTCCGGCTGAAATTTTGACAGTCCCATTTTCAGACAAACAAATGAAACTTTAGACAAAAATTAAACAATTAATGTCTATCCTTGAAGTTGGATCGAGTTTATTTTCTTCTCATGGTTGCTCTGAATGATTGTTAAACGTTACGCTCTATAGCCTTTAAATCATTGTCTCCTAAGATTTTCTTAAAATTCTGTTCATTTAAACATTGAGTCCATAGCACATTCGGAGTTTATTTTAATGTGTGAGATTCCAGTCGAAATCCTAAAAACACCAATATTTATGTTGTAAAATTGACAGGCTCAGAGTCGAAAACTGGCGTCCCATAGTACTGTTAAACAAAGATAGCAAAAAATCATGGAAAACTGAATAAATGAATCTCTGCACTCACACTTTGAAAACTTACCAACCAATCATTAATATGGTTTCATCAAAAGCAGATCAGTAGTCACAATTACATTCTCATTTGTGAGTCAAATCTACAAATCCTTATAAAAGAACACAACAAAATAATTGGTTGCATTTTACGGGTGTTTTTCATGTACAAAAAGCTTTTGATAAATTACTACATTAAGAATTGCTCAAAAAAGTTGAAAAAAAATGGCAAAACAATTTCTTAAAATCATGTGCGACTACCTTGATTATCTTTAACACAACGATCCGCTACTTTTCTGCATCTTCATTAACTATCTCCCCGATTGACTGAAATTTTCTGATCCGTAGACTACTGACATAGACATAGACAAATCAAATCACTACGTTCAAAAAATGCATCATACCACAATAGCCTTATAACAGTCTCATTATTCTGCGCTATGCGGCTATGACCTAAGATGAAAAATCTTTTTCAAATTCATTTCTCAAATCAAAAAAGTTTTCCTATGTTTATAATGTGTTGGGACCAACAAGCTAAAGTTATCCTGCATTTCAAAACATTTCTGAAATTTTTAGTTTAATTTGTCCTCAATATTGAAAATAAAAAATTCTGTCGTTAGAAGGAACGTTTATTTAGTTGCCGTTCTCAAGAGAATAATCAAGTCTCTTCACGTCAGTACAATGCAAACAACCATCTAAGTTGTTCAAAAACAGTCATGCAGTCTAGAAAACTTTCAAACTACACTTTGCGCATGCCTTTTCGAATAATTGTTGATTGCTTGTAAAAAACAAACGAAATCATAAAGCAAATTCATAATTGCAGCAATTGTAAACTCGAACTATCAACAACTAATATCTTTCATCAAGTGTAATTTTTTACACTTGATGAACAAACACTTTCAGACAAACATTTGAAATTTTAGACAAAAATTAAACAATTTATGTCTATCCTTGAAGTTGGATCGAGTTCGTTTTCTTCTCACGGTTGCTCTGAATGATTTTTAAACGTTACCCTCGATAGCCCTTAAATCATTGTCTCGTAATATTTCTTGAGCGTTCTGTTCATTTAAATATTGATTCGATAGCACATTCGGAGTTTAATTTATTGTATAAGATTCCAGTCAAAATCCTAAAAACACCAATATTTATGTTGTAAAAATGACAGGCTCAGAGTCGAAAACTGGCGTCCATAGCACTGTTAAAAAAAGATAGCAAAAGAACAAGGGAAACTGTATAATTGAATCTCTGCACTCACACTTCGAAAATTTACTAACCAATCATTAACATGGTTTCATCAAAGGCAGATCAGTAGTCACAATTACGCTCTCATTTGTGAGTAAAATCTACAAATCCTTATAAAAGAACACAACAAAATAATTGGTTGCATTTCACGGGTGTTTTTTATGTACAAAAAGCTTTTGATAAATTACTACATTAAGAATTGCTCAAAAAAGTTGAAAAAAAATGGCAAAACAATTTCTTAAAATCATGTGCGACTACTTGATTATCTTTAACACAACGATCCGCTACTTTTCTGCATCTTCATTAACTATCTCCCCGATTGACTGAAAATCTCTGATCCGTAGACTACTGACATAGACATAGACAAATCAAATCACTACGTTCAAAAAATGCATCATACCACAATAGCCTTATAACAGTCTCATTATTCTGCGCTATGCGGCTATGACCTAAGATGAAAAATCTTTTTTAAATTCATTTCTCAAATCAAAAAAGTTTTCCTATGTTTATAATGTGTTGGGACCAACAAGCTAAAGTTATCCTGCATTTCAAAACCTTTCTGAAATTTTTAGTTTAATTTGTCCTCAATATTGAAAATAAAAAATTCTGTCGTTAGAAGGAACTTTTATTTAGTTGCCGTTCTCAAGAGAATAATCAAGTCTCTTCACGTCAGTACAATGCAAACAACCATCTTAGTTGTTCAAAAACAGTCATGCAGTCTAGAAAACTTTCAAACTACACTTTGCGCATGCCTTTTCGAATAATTGTTGATTGCTTGTAAAAAACAAACGAAATCATAAAGCAAATTCATAATTGCAGCAATTGTAAACTCGAACTATCAACAACTAATATCTTTCATCAAGTGTAATTTTTTACACTTGATGAACAAACACTTTCAGACAAACATTTGAAATTTTAGACAAAAATTAAACAATTTATGTCTATCCTTGAAGTTGGATCGAGTTCGTTTTCTTCTCACGGTTTCTCTGAATGATTTTTAAACGTTACCCTCGATAGCCCTTAAATCATTGTCTCGTAATATTTCTTGAGCGTTCTGTTCATTTAAATATTGATTCGATAGCACATTCGGAGTTTAATTTATTGTATAAGATTCCAGTCAGAATCCTAAAAACACCAATATTTAAGTTGTAAAAATGACAGGCTCAGAGTCGAAAACTGGCGTCCATAGCACTGTTAAACAAAAATAGCAAAAAAACAAGGGAAACTGTATAAATGAATCTCACTTCGAAAACTTACTAACCAATCATCAACATGGTTTCATCAAAGGCAGATCAGTAGTCACAATTACGCTCTCATTTGTGAGTAAAATCTACAAATCCTTGTAAAAGAACACAACAGAATATTTGATTGCATTTTACGTGGGATTTTTCATGTACAAAAAGCTTTTGATAAAAATCATGTGCGACTACCTTGATTATCTTCAACGCAACAATCCGCTACTTTTCTGCATCTTCATAAACTATCTGCCCAACCGACTGAAAGTCTCTGATCCGTAGATTTACGCCAATGAGCCTAAACTACTGACATAGACATATACAAAAAAAATGCATCATACCACAATAGCCTTATAACAGTCTCATTAATCTGCGCTATGCGGCTATGACCTAAGATGAAACTTCTTTTATTTATTCGTCTCTCAAATCAAAAAAATTTTCCTATGTTTATAATGTGTTGGGACGCAGGAACGTCCTACCAACCAACAAGCTAAAGTTATCCTGCATTTCAAAACCTTTCTGAAATTTTTAGTTTAAGTTGTCCTCAAAACAAAATAAAATATTCTTTCGTTAGAAGGAACGTTGATTTACTTGCCGTTCTCGAGAGATTAATGAAGTCTCTTCACGTCAGCACAATGCGAACAACCTTATTAGTTGTTCAAGAACAGTCATGCAGTCTAGAAAAGTTTCAAGTTACACTTTGCGCATACCTTTTCGAACAATTGTTGATTGTTTGTAAAATACAAACTAAATCAAAAAGCAAATTTTAAATTGCAGCAATTGTTAACTCGAACTATCAACAACTAATATCTTTCATCAAGAGTAATTTTATGCTTAGCTTGATTGGTTGCAGATTTTAGTTTTTCAAACAGAAAACATTTTGTTTTTTTTTCGCTAAGTTTTTTTGTTGCACTTTCTTTGCATCTTTCTTTTGCTCTTTGTCTTTTGAAATTTCTAAAAATTCCAAATTTTTCTCATTGTCTTTGCTTCTTGGTATTCGGCTGTTATCAAACCTCAAAATCTTCTTGTGACACCGACACTGCTTTCTCAGTCTCGGTGTCCAGCAGCACGTCAGTGCCCATTCAAACACTTTGCTCCAAAACCTTCTGTTTACAACAGGGTATGGGATCAACAGTCGGTTTTTTTATTTCTGCAGAAGCTGTTGTGAAGTCAGTGTCACATGTTTTCACAATCTCCCTCTGGAATTTTTTCTTTTTCGCAACCGTCGCTATCCATTGTCTTAAAGGTTTTTTTTCGCCGCCGTAGTACTGAATTCCGATGGGCCACGAAAACGCGCTTGAAAGCTTTCTTTCGATCCAATGTCCAGCTAGATCGAGCTGTTTACCCTGCCGTGTTTTGACATATGCTTTCGACATACTCTTAGATCCAAGCGTTTATGCTGGCTCGGAGTCGTGGCTATATTGTAATTTTTTGTTTTTCCATCAAAATTTTCAGGATTATGAACATTGTCTCGAACAAATCTAAATTTTTCAGAGAACTAAATTCTTCCACATCTTACTTAGTTGAAGCCATCATTACTCCGACTGTTATTATTCTTACTGGTTGAGATGAGTCCGATAAACCCTAGGAAAGCAGCTCTCCAGCGTTCCAGATCAGTTCCAGATTGCTACGCCCAGGGTACTATCATGTTTGCAAAAAAAATTGGACCAGAAATTCATCGTCTGTTAATATGATGCTCCTCTAGTTACGAAGCCCTGACGCTTCTAGTAAGGGCTCCCACTAGTATTGACTGGATTTTGTCACCTTCGTCTAGTACAATGTAATCTGTTGCTGTTGATTCTGTCTCTCAAAATTACTGAAGTTTCCACTAGCGTATCCCAATAAATTTTTTACTAGTATCTATTCTAATTCGAGCTTATTCCTCTCAGAAGTTGCTGTAAATATCTTATAGAGCAACGCGTAAGAAGTTTTTGACAGTCTTGCGAGTCTCAAACACTTTGGCACTGAGAAAAATTGATCTACTGAAGTCCTCGTACTTTTCACAACCACTGACACCAAGTTTAATGCGTATCGGCGCTTATACAGGTGGGCGACACTTGTTCCCCTAGCCTTCGTCCCCCGGAAGGTCTGTGATGGTCTGTTTGAGGTTCATTTCCAGATCATTTGTTTCTCTTCTTTTTTCAATATGCGTTTGGTCGGTTTGTAACACACCCGGAAACTATTCTCCACTAATGGCGGTCACCACCTCATATTTTTCTTCTAGAATCAACTCCGACCTAGAATCAAAAAAAAGGCTGTAAAATCAGCAGATTCGTTTCTGTTTCACCATGACAATCTGCTATTAGCTCCGTTTCCGTTTCTCGTCTTCATCGCAAAATTTCAAAACAGTTTAAACAAACAATTTTGTTGTCTTGTGAGTGTCTCCACACAGTCTGGACTTCTACACATGTGCCCTTCTAAGCCGCAGGTTTTCGCCACACAGTTCCCAGGTTCTACCCAGTCTTCCGGTCCCCAAACAGGCAACTCGACAGTTCTCTCTCGATTGCTTCTAGAGGCTTCAGTCATCAAAAATATGCATCGTGTTCAAGTCGCGCAGGTTGCACTCATCATTTGATTCTCTCTCACTTTTTTGGATCGCTCGCAATATCCTGTCAGCGTTAGAAATTTAGCACCTCAATAGCATCATCAATTTCCGCACTACCATCAAGCTGATTCTCAGATTTTTGTCTGAGAATCCCAATCCCCTCTGATGTCCGATTTCGGTACGGAAGCAGCTGTCTCCTTTTGTCCCTTGCAAGTTCTAGCTTGACCTGTTGACTCGCACTGTCTTAAAATGTTGAGATTTGGCAACTCAAAAATTTAGCAATACTGCTTGCTCATAATCAAAGTAGTATTCACGTAAGTATTTAATTAAGAAGAGTCATAATCCATTTCATTAAATGCAGGTTTATTTTGGTAAGACATTTTGTGATTGGTACACAGTGCTTCTTTCACAAATGTGCACTCAGATTTTTTGGAGAAAACCCTCTTCAAAAATCCTCCTCAAAAGCTCCAATTTTTCTGATTTTTTTCAGGTTCTCTCGCAGCGGTTCGCTCTGAAGTACGTGCACGAGTGGTTGTAAGAGCCAAGTGCGCTTAATCTCGCAGTTTCCTTTCAACACCTTTGCACAAGTGATCAAGGCTGGCACAAAATTTGTTCTAATAGGAATCAAAAGAAACAGAGAGCGTCTCTCGGCTTTGAACGCGAGACTGATATTTCCGCGCCAATCATCAGTAGCCGTCATCAGGCGCACGTTCTGATGTTTAGATCACTTACGATCGTCAGTGTCGTTTTCTTTTTCGGTTATTGGCGCCAAACATCAGATGCATCTGAGCTTCACAATTTTTATCTTGCACACAAAACAGCTATCAAAGCCTGAATTTTCGATATGTTCATCATCCCTTTCTCAAAGTAACGCGACAGTACTGCCCTCCACAGTAAAATGACAAGCTGATCCAAAGCATTTCCGAGGAGGCTAGCATTTCAAAAAGCATTTGTATCATAGTCGTGTGGTAAATGATGTTTTTGAGGTAGCATCCCATGGCGCCTTTCTACTCTGAAGAAATTAGATGACCTCAGGCCAATTTGGTGAAGTACTATAGTCCAAAATTTGTACATATCTGCCAGCTGGTCCGTCTATCACAACCGTAATCGCTTATGTTAGTTGATTAATTTCGACCGGGCTTAGTTGTCCCGAAATGCTTCTTTTTCCATTGTTTATCCTCAAGGCTTGAAAACCATCAACAGATTTTCTCCACACATGCTCAGAATTTTTGATTCCAAAGTCGCTGCGGTAAGAGTGCGGTCACTTTTTTTAGTTCCATCACTGTCACATTTGAGCACCGCCATAAAAAAAAGGCGATACTATCAATATGTCTGTCAATTGCGAGGTGCCTTGCGATCCGTCATCACCTTGTCCTAGGTCTTCTGTGTCTTCCACTCGCTTACTGTCTTGGCTGAGGTTTCGAGTTTCACATTCATTTGTGCAGATTTTCTCCCCATAAAGATGCTGCCCATATTCATCTTCATATCATTAGTTTTTCCGATCAGTAGTTTTACGCGTATTCTTTTCCCTCGGCCAGGATGATACACTACTTCATCACTCTTTTCTCTAAACGTTGGCCTATCGATGAAAATATTTCATTTTACATATTTCTCAAAGGTTTCATGCTTCAGTGGTCTATTCAGACCTGTGTTCAACAAAAATTGGGTCCCAGAACTCTTCCATGAAAGCTACTTCAATCACTTTGGAGCCAGCCTTAGTTTTGTGATCGCAATTGTGGACATCCCATTCAACCTCAGGTATGGTTCCGAAAATAGGTACTCTAATTTCTTCCTGCGAAGTCACTCAGTCAATAGTTTCTTTGTTGTTGTTTCCATTCTGCTAGGAGAGCTGGCCTCCTGTACTTTGTGAATGTATTCATAAAAACTCAATGAGGCTCCAGCGTGGAATAGTCATTTTCCATCGGCTTTGTCATATTTTTTGGCCTTCCTGCTTCATCTTCTTCGCCAAAAAAGGTAAGTCCAGACTCTATGCACCACCCACTGAGGCTTTGTTGTTTTCCCATTTGTTTGTAATCCTGATTTTTTGGCTCCTGATTACCATCTTGATCCTCGCATTGCTTTGGTCTTGAAAGCGCTATTATCTCACCAGCTGACTTGTTCTCTTTCCCCTCGTGGACTGTTATAACTTCTTCACAACCGACGGTTGCCATATCAATTTTAGTTAACAAGCTTCACTACTATGATTCTGGCCTGACTTTGATGAGAATAACAGCTGCTTCACCCATAACGAAACTCCCTCTTATGACAGGTGGTGCAACATTCATTTTCTTCCATTCTTTCTCAAAACTTCCAGGTTTTGAAGTGGCAACCTTTCTCAACCTCCTTGTCGTTGACTCTTCCATGTAAGCGAACTGCGTGTATTGCAGTACCGCAGCATTGTTGCTCAAAAAGCACGGATCAATTGCGTTGAAGAAGCGTGTTACCCTTCTTTCATCCTTTTAAAAAACCCAGAGTCTTGGCGCATATACCACGCATTTTGCTCCAAGTAACAATCTCCTGTTCTGGTATTTTGTCGGGCAACTCATTGAGATCTTTCTATTCTTCCGTTTTTTCCTGACCTTCTGATTTGCTGTTAACAGTCTGGATATTTCCAATACTTCTCCATTCGCCTTGTCGTAGGGTCTGAGATTCTTCGAGTATACTTCCATGTGTCCCCTTTCCATTTCACCCATTCTATCGCGGAAGTGTTTGTTGAAGATGGCTTCTAAGTCTCGCTCATCGAGTTCTCCAAACATTAGGTCCCCACTCATTGCTTCTTGCAAGGCGCTTTGCACGCATTAGTTGAGTGGGCTTCCATGGATTACTGAGATTAGTTTCAGGTGCAGCACCGACCTCCAGGCTTTCGGGTAAATTCGGGTCAGGGAACGCAAATGTCACTGCTGGACCGTATATAACAGTCACGAGCTCACTCGCTCCTTTTATCAGTACCAGAGGGTCAATCCTCATTGTCAACCCGCAAGTCACTCAGTAGTGGCTTGCCGCCTATGCTGCTTCGCACATGCTGACCTCATTCAATTCTTTCATCTTCTCAAATTCAAAAGCTGTGCCGTTGTAGTAGATATTGTTACAATCGCCTTCATAAAATTTAGTCCGCCAGGAAAATGTGCATACCCTGGAGATGACACAAATATTGCCCTCGGTTTTTTCTCGGGAAGTTCCCGTCTTTCAGCTTGTCGAGCATCTGGCACAACGATTCCAAGATTTTCTTCACCACTGGCCACACAGCAGCTTGAATTGTAGACGGCCCTCGGAGTCTGCTTATGAGTTTTATACTGTGCAAGCGATAAAATATTTCAGTTAAATTAGAGACTATCAAAATGGGGTTCATTTCCGTTTGCCGTTGAAAACCAATGACCATCGACAAGAATCGTATCCAGTACAGGTCGCTTGCTACCAAAATTATCACATCTGGTCCGAAAACTGGTTTTGAGGTGTTAACATAGTCCGAGCTTATTATGACCCTTATCTTTTCTATGGCTGCTTTTTTGTTTTCGGCTTTCCTGATATCCGCTTCATCATAGACAGCAAAGATTCACCTTCTGTGAATTTCAACTCGCAAAAAATTTCTACGTCAACTTCATCCTTCACTAGCATCGGATATGTTCTTCCTTCTCAGACAAGGGCAGATAGGGCTGTTACTTGTCGAAGCATCTGTAAGTGTTCTCCATTTGCTGCTCGTCTCTTGAGGAATATTCTTGGTCTTTCATTTCTTCTCCCTTCCTCGTGATTCACTCTAACATTATGCAGCGTTCGGGCCTTGAGTGTTCTCCTTATGTTGGTTGAGGGCAATCCCTCAAAGTCTGCAAGTCTCAGGGCAATTACTGAGTTGAAATTCATTTCAGCCGCTATCAGCCAACCGAACCCTTGGATCAAATATAAACCATTTTCTGACAACCTTGCACCATCCGAAGCTCGAACAGCACACACTGCAAAGCTGGCTGTGTACATGGTCCACTTCATCATGTCTTGTTTGTAAATGTGTCAAGGCAAAGAAATTGATCTTGACCTCATCAGAGAGTCACGAACCAGAAGTCTTTGTGATCTAGTTACTTGTGTTTCAGCTCTGGGAGTCCCTGGGGTTTCGATTTGATTTACTGGAACCAGTCGACGTCTCTAGTGTACGTTCCTCTAGCGGGACTTTCAACCAATTGTTTCATCAAGTCTGATCTCAAGTGCTTTTCCCAAATAGGAGGCCCAAGTTTGGAAATGGCACTCATGTTAGCTGCCGCTTCAGTTCTTAGTGCTCTTGTAACAAACATATTCACCTCCAGTTAATTCCGTCCTTCCTGAAAAACGCGATACATATAGGCTTCCGCTTCTAAGCTAGCGAAATGAATGACAGCAACTCTTAATCTGGATTGATCCATGGATTTTAGCTCGTAATTACGACGTGGTATGTTTCGCACAATGTTATTTCTTCTCATAGTCTTTTTTTTCTGCCTTCGCGAAGAAGCTATGTGCGTCCTTGTGCTCATAGGAGCAGTGCAAATGGTCCTAACCGAGCACTGGAAATGCTGCCAATTAGCGGTCAGCAATCATACCAACAGTTCTTCCCATCGGCCCTCTTCTGTTTTTGGAGTCCTAGACACTTTGTTGGAGTCAATTATGATGATCACGCTAGCAGTTCTACCAGGATTCATCAATTCTGTCTAACTGGTCCTAGGTAGCGCCTGCAAACGTCATTACTGTGGTTATCCATTATCTCCTCAGGTTTTGCAACACCCTTTTTAGGCTACCACCAATATCAGATGTGAGGTTTCCAGTGGTGCTTGTTGCATGTTCACTGCCGGGCTCCGGCTGATTTGTTGAAATATACCCGAAAATTGGATTCCGGTACACAGGTGAAGTTGTTTTTATTTTAGTTGATTTTCATAAGCATCTTCAGGATAGAGTTTCTACATAAGCATCCTCTTCATCTGTCAGCTGGATCCCTGTCTCGGTTCGATTGTCGCAAGTGATCTGTTGTCTGTCTTTCTTGCTACTGCTCTGAAGAGTTCCATTTGTCATTGTCGTCGATCGTTCCGCAGGGTGCTGTACCTGGCGTATTCATGCTAGCTACTACGCGACCCGCTGTCTGGACTAATTGTTTCATAGTTTTTTCCTAAAATTGTGTCTATTACTGTATGACCGGATCCGCGATAATTAATGTTTCAGATCTGACGTTACTTGCATCTCCGTTTACTGCCTCAATTCTCGTGGCGCTAACACTTCGACAGCTGAGTTCCTGTTAGGGACGTTCCTCTCACGTATTGTGCGATCTATATATCTCAGATCGTTTTTTGTTTTCTCGCCTCAGACGCTCTCTTCCTATTTCTTGTTTCTTTTTTTTTGTCATCAAACAGTCTCCTCCGCATATCTCTATCCTCTAGAGTTCTTGTCCCTTCCCTTCTCACTCTCCTGGTCCCTTCCCTCTGTCCAGTTCATTTCCTTTTTTCCGTGATGTCTTCCATGGTTTCGTTCGATGACACAGCTACTCTCAGTTTTGAGCTAGAGGAAGCAGACTCGCTACTAATTTCTTGATATTTTGTCTGATATATGCTACTCAAACCAGGCAGAGGTCTGTTGCGGAGAGGCATCGTCCTAACTGATAATTCGTTGAACTTTCCAGGTCGGAATTATAAGTCAAGTCCCTTCCTGAGAGGTCTAGTACTCCTTGTTCCCCACAGTAGGCCATCAATAAGAAAAACGTAGCGCAGTCCCCACCGTTGTCGTGCCCTGAGAGTTCGTTATGTCTGCAGTCAGCATCCCTACCTCTGGGTCGTCCAGAACGAAGTCCCATTCTAATAGCAGGCGACAGAGCGCGTCTACGCGATAGAGCGTAATGATTCGCTCTTGATCGTGTTCTTTTAAGGGTTGATTCGAAATTAAAATTTTCATTCAGATTTAAAAGTAAGATTGCAGTTCGACCATCATACTTTCACAACATCGCCTTTCATTTGTTTTAAAAAAGCGTTTAAAACAGTCAGGTTAAAAAACTGTTTTAAAAATTTATTGAAAAGTTTTATATAATTGAAAATTGTAGGAAAGTGATAGAAAAGTTGACAGTCCAGACTTTGGAATTTTTACTGAGGTTATTTGTAAAGACGTGCGTGGTCATTAACTACCCAAATAGTTGGTTCTAACGAAATAGCCCACGTATAATGACATAAAAATCCTAAAATCTGAAGGTTCTTATATAAGTCCTTATGGTCTGAACATTCAGGTGCGGTCCTCATATGTCTCTATCAACCTATGCTCAAGTCATTAGTCTTATGCAAAAATACTTCGATGTTGATATCTGGAAGGATTACAAGTTTTGCTGTGTAAATTCATTTAGATGCAGTCGTCGTCCTCTGTTTGGGTTGTCTACCGTAATGCGAGCTTCTGTACGCCCCTCTACACTGTGAAATATCTCAAAATTATCAGAGATAAAACCAATTTCTCAAGGCCGAAGTGTTGATTTTCGCTTTTTCTCTTTAAATAAAGCATGAAATTTTTCCTAGCATTTTATGTCGCTGCTGAGCAAGGCTGCTATACCCCCTTCTGGTCTTTGCTTCTTCAAAAACTCTATGCTATTGTATTCTATACTAAAATCGGCTGTTGAAACTATTTCGAAACTCAAATCCGCGGTGATGGCTGTTGAACATGTCCTATTTGTCTGTATAAAACCACTATTCGGTAGTATTAGGCTGCTCCAGTACTCCCTCGCAAGCTAAATATGTCTAAGCTACTCTTCCTATATCTAATTTTTTAGGGCCTTCATCTGTTCCTGCCTATAAATCACTTGTTTCTCTAGCAAGTTTTAATTTTTTGGTTAGTAGTAGTAGTAGGGATTTAGTGTTTCCACAAGGGGTCCAGGGCCCTGTCATCCTTCACGTCTCTTCGCGAGTCTAGTTCTACAATTGTTTGTCGCACAATCAGTTTTTCAGTGTGGCCTACACCCTAATCCTACACGCACTCCCCGAACAAAACTAATCATCGACGTCCCCGTCGATCACCTGTCTCATATCAGGTTGAGGTCTGATGCAGGAATCAAAAGTTATCCATCCTGGGCCTCCCAGGAAGGATCATAACTGTCGTTATTGATTTTTTTCGCGGTCTACGTCCTGAGTTGTTACATTAGCATCCTCGGGGACCGATGTCTTGCTTTATTTTCAACCTCGGCCTGTGTTCAACCATTTGTGGCTTTAGAACGTATAGCCCACCGAAAAGTCTCTATTGATTCCTTCCCCGGTATGAGTGATTCCGTCCTGAGAGCCGCCTCTTCCACAGGCGAAAGTGTTCCTCATAAGTCGGTTAGTCGCGGCTGGCGTGCAGCCAATTGACCCTTCTCGGTGACCGTTAGTGGGGTTTCTTGGAATGCCACGAACAGCCAGTAGGGTTAGGTAACTGACAGTAGTCTTATTAGTTGAGCTAACCCTTCCTCTGGTGGACCCTCCTGTCCGCCATCCCAATATTTACTCTAGAATCTCTGCTTGCAGCTACTGTATTTTTTCCTGATCTGTTTCCAGCAATCAAGTGGTTTTCTAACTTGTTCATTTTGGCTAGAGTGCGCCTTTTTCATCATGGCCTCCAGTCAAGTACCAAGTGTCCAGAGAGCATTCGTTTAGCTCCTTTCTCTCAACCGTTGCTGTTCAGCTTCGCGTGTCATTCGCGACAAATTCTTTGCCAGGTAGTCATGCGTTCTTTTCTTCAAGCGTTTTTCGTTCTGGCTAGTTTCTTGCTCGTGATTTATTTCTGGAAATTTCTCTAATTCGATAAGAACAGCTCTTTCTAGCTCGGTCATCCTGATCAATTCTGTTGCTCTTGTTCACCCATCTTGTACATTATCCTCGTCAAGGCCTCATGCACTGTTATCCCACCGTTTACTAAGGTTGTTACGAGTGTTGAAGTCACTCTTATCGTGGTAGGCATTTTGGTGCCAGTCAAAACTCAAGCCGCATCCTTTTGTCCCGAGGCAAGTTGTTGGAGACACGTGCTGCGCGGTACCAAAAGTTTCTCCGGCATGTTTCTGTTATGATCGTGGAAGGCAGAAAAGTTACTTCGGTAACCTGGGGTTCGAGTTCGATGCACATTTAGCCGTTAAAAATTTTAGAAAGAAGTAACAAGTCGGTTAGTTTCAGAAACAAGGGAGGGGAGCGGTGGTGAAGTCTTTACGTCTCCGCCTCTCAATCGAAAGGTCGGATGTTTGAGGCCCACCATGATCCGTGCTCGTTACTTGAGGGTGAAGCAACATTACCCAGCCCAAAAAAATTGCATTTAGTTTTTAAACAGGGGCACAACAGCGGTTCGCCGTGATGAGCTGTACAGCTCTTGTGTTGGTCCTTTCCCCGTGGATAAATAGTTTTAATCGTACAATCGTAAGATTTTGAGCATCTTCAGTCTTACTCTATAGGGTAAATGCCCACCTACTATCCAGCGTGTCGGGCGGTGTTGAAAACTTTCAATTGTTTTCGTGTCCATTTTTGAGAGCCACCATACATGGCTGCCGTATAAAAGAATCGGAAGCAGCATAATCTTGTAGAGATTCAACTTGGTTTGCATACAAACGGCTGGTGAAACATTTCTTTTTATTGGGAAAAATACTTTTGTTGCTTTGGCTATAACATATTCGACGTGATTTGTCCATCTTAGAGTCTTGTTTACCATAGCATCTAAGTATTTTTCCGTTGTCTTCGTTTGAATAGACTTTTCACCAAGCATCAGGTCATAATTTGTTGGCGAAGAACATAGAAAATTCAGAACGGCACACTTCTCTTCGTTGAAATCTATGAAGTTTGCGATGCTCCAATTTTGCAGTCTATCGATGTCAGTTTGCATATTATTGCTTGATCTGTGCGGGGTAGCAGACAAAAGTTTCGTGTCGTCGGCGAAAGAGAAAATTTGAAGATGGTTAACATAAACTAAGAAAAGCAGCGGCCCTGTGGAGCCTTGTGGAGCACCACTTGTTAACATCCAGAATGGTATCCATCTATGTCCACAAATTGTTTTCTGTTACTCGAGTAGGTTCGAATAAGTGTCAGAGTCTTCCCAGTGATACCAAGTTTTTGGAGTTTCATAACCAGGACATTATGATTTATTTATCATTTATTTATATATTGATGTAGTAACGTCCGTCACCATGATAATTTCTTACCTTCTGATTTATCAAAAAAGACAAAAAAAAATTAGACTGTTTTTTTAAGCTAAATCGAGCTCTCTTTTTTCCGATTTATCTATACTTACCACTTATCTTTAGTGTTCTTACAATCAGAAAAATAAATCATACAACCTCAAAGTTAGTAGTAATAGTAAATAAATGATGAGATTATTCCTGCCTTTTTGTTGGCCACAGTTATATTTTCAACCGTATGAGAAAAATAATGTCTTTAATGGGGCTACCTTTAAATTTTGTACTCAGATTATAGTTTTCTTAAGAGTTTAATTTATTGTTATTTTTTCAGAAACGAAGTGAAGTTCAATATGGGTAAGTCTGTATGATTTTTACCCTATCAATTCTTCGAATCTATTTGATTTGTAAACTGAGCTTTTTCTGTGTAAGGTAAAAAATCCGGTAAAGCAGCTTACCCTGTTCAACAAAGTGCTTATCCAACACAACCGGCCCCGTCATACCCTCCTCAACAAGCTATGCAATATGGTGCACCCCCTCCATATGCACCACCTGGAGCATATCCACCTCCCCAGCAACAATACTACCAACCACAACCTTTACCAGGCAGCGATATGGGAATGGGAATGCCAGGTTCGTTAGTTGAGTTTTTGTTTTGGTGGAAACAATCGTGCATATACACTGTTTGTTTAATTTTGGTTACGATAATTGCACTTGAGAGAACAGCTGCTCTGGTCATCGGGAACTAGTTTTTTTCATGAACAACTTACAAATCTCTATGAACTACCTGCAGTTACTTTCACGGGAAGACGGACATGCTAAATTTGTTGATTGTTCCGGCACCTGCCGTATATTTTTTGCAGACGACTTGAAACTCTTAGTATCTAACAAAAAACCAGAAAATATTAAAAAAGGACCCCAAAACTGTGGAACAGTGGGTTAAGAAAATAAAATAGACTTAGCTCTGGATAAATGGGCGAAAATTGAATGTAAAGGGAACCGGTATGACTACATGTGGAAAAATCTCAGAAAATCTAATCAAAGTTTTTACATATTTTGCATAACCAGTGTTGGCAAAATAGTTAATTTTTTCCAATGGCATCTCGGGGAAAGGACTTCAAGTAGCAGCTTTCATGGAATTCTTTTTTTTGGAATGTATTCTTTCTTGAAGTTCTGTAGATATTATTAATTTTTACCCAATACCTAATCTGTTTTTGGCAGGGAATACGAATAATGTCTACTGCTTGCGCAACAAGCGGGTACTCGGTTACACCAGTTAAGTTTCGCGTTTTAGTAAGAGGGCGTCTTATTTTTATACAGGTGACGCATTTTATCGTTCATTTCACATTTCAATGTAGCGATTTTTATACCATAAATTTTTGTTTAATGAGGGCATTTTTTGTTGCCTACAATTTGTTGCTCAAGCGTGTGGCCTTAGTTTTGCACATTGGTTAAGGCAAGTGACCCTTAATTTGGAGGTCTGGGAATGGAGAGATTTTCAGTTTCTTCGTTGTTTTTTCACGTGATTTTGCGTGAGTTGAACTTCTCTTATATGTTTCTTAACTATGATTTTAGGCTTGAGCTGCTTCTAACACTTACCAGTTTTAATCTTAATCTTTCGTTGGTCATCCTTCAAAAATAGACTGAGCAGTCTGCATAACTAAATCATTTTTCTTAGTTGAAGCTTCACGTGAAAGTTTGAGGATTGAATGAGCTAATTTTTAAAGGTTTTTCTGAACACAGCGGGAAGGTCCGGAAGTAGTTGTTTACAGTGCGATTTCAAGAACCTCTTTTTTAACATAAAGCAATTTCAAAGCTTGTTTAGTTTTCAATGTCGAAAAGTCAACTTAACAAGAAGTTATTGGAAGTTAACCAAACTCAACTCAAAAAGAACTCAATAAAAGTAAACGTTAACAAATAAAGTTAAGGATGTAACATATCGGCAGTTTCTTTGGTCTTCGGAAATTTGTGGATTTGTGCGTTATGAACTCCGATTTACAAGAATTGTACTTGTGCGTTATGAACTTGGAACATAATTTTTTTTTCCGATAAAGAACTTGTATTACACAGGCTTTGAATCTCTTCATAGAAGACTTCAGCCTACAGACGCTTTTTTCTTGTTATTTCATGATATTTTTGTGCTATTTGAAAAGTGAATTGAGAACTGCTTTCTTGAGCTCATCGACAATTTTCCTGCAATATGATCAAAACTTATTTAAAATCCTGTTTTTAGGTATGTTCATTTATTGGCATTCGGGCAAAGTATATGAAACGTTGCCTCGCGTATTCAAAGTTAAGACTCTAGGTGCTACTAATTAATTAATATGCTTTTTACTGCCCTTTTTTAAAATTGCTGCGGGTCACAAATTTTGCTTTTTCATTTGTATATATATATTTTTAATTTTGAGCACATGTCAACTTGTAAAATACCAAAAATGGTGCTTAATTATCACACGCAGCTGACTTTTTATTGCTGCAGAATCATTACGAGTTTCCGTTTCTACGCAATCAATTAAACATGTTCTGAAATGTTACCACACAGTTTGATGGTGGAAAATTTTTTATTGCTAAGTAGTATCGTATACCATTTCTTATAGGTAAGGGCTGGCTTTTGTTTAAATTAGAATGAAATGCATGTAGGAAATTACAATGACGCAGTTTTCTCTGATTCTCTGATAAATTCTTGGGAAGTTTGTCGAATTGATATTGAATATGCAACACAAAAAAGCAACTTTATAAAGAAGGAAGCGAACATATGTCCTTTATGACAGTTTCTTCGATTAATCGAAGATTCGGTCTGATACAATAACTGCGTGGGAAATATTCAATTGAAAAATCCTTGCAGTATACTTAAAACGAGATTTTAAAGCACAGATCTTTTTAATAAGCTGATATGCGATGGACAGAGAATTTGATTTATTCAGAAGTTCGGTTTATAGTAAAAACTGTCAGATCATTTCAGACTCTGTGATGCTCAAGCGTTGACTATCAAGAGCTATACGTAGTTTAATTTGTTCTTCGAAAATCGTTTTTTGGGTTCTTCGAAAAGTATTTTTTGGGCTTCCCCGAGTTCATTAAATCTTTTCCTACTGTCTGTTGGCTATGAGTTTTCGAAATGGAGAACGAAAATGCTGAACGGTTGACCTCTTATTTTTAGTAATTTAGTGCCAAATGAATCAGTATTTGTAGATGCACATAGCATAGCTGTAAGGAGTTCACTCTGAGATCGGCAGATTGTGTATTCGATCCCCTGCCATGGCAATAATAGTGTAAGAGGACAAGCTCTCACTTGACCTCTAGCTTCAGTTCTACCACACTGACCTATGTCGGTTGTAATAGTGGTACTATGTGAAAGCTCTAGACGCAACAAATACGGCTTTGAGTATCGAAAAAGAGCTTCGTTCATTAAAATAATTCAGTCTGGAATGTGGGGATATAATAGAAATGAAATTACTCTACTTAAACAAGTCCGATAAACCTTTCATAGATCCTCTGCTATCCACAGGAACCATTTTATTAAAATTTGTTATATAGACGTGCTGTTTGTTTCAGGCTACCAGCCGCAACCGGGTATGCAGCCTATGATGGGGCAAGCTGCCCCCGCCTACTCAAACTACAACTACAGTCCCAACGGGGTATGAATGCCCATTAACTGTCTTTGAAGTTGAAAGGGGTGAAATTGAAAAAGTGGGCGCAGGAAATTCTAGGCCATTATAACAAAGATGCATAAATAAATACAATTTCGTTTTCTAACTTCAATGCGTTTATTCAACATGGGGTACTTGTTACACCAGAAATTACTTTTTATTGACCAAATATAAGCTTTTTAGATCAATGTTGAACAGTTGCACGAGATAGCTATTGTTATGTGGCCGTAGCTTTGTCTAAGCTCGCGATAAACTTATTTTGTTACTTTGAATGAAAAGTTATGGCCGTCAAATAAATAAAAGAGAGAAACGCGCTGAGAAGATGGTGGCAAAACCGTGGTTAAAATGCATAATAATTGTCGTTTAACCTTAAGAAACGCTAGTATTAAAGGTCATATTAGTCGAATTTTCTTTTGTTTTACTTCTATTATGGTCATGATCACAAGATTGACATATGGCTTCTTTGCAGTGAAACCGAGTTAGTTCGCTGTGAGTTTCACATTGAGTGTTTAGTAATTACAAACAAAATGTATATCTGCAAACTCTATGTTTACTGAATGCAAATTTTGCAGAATTTTACGCGCAGTCAAAATCTGCAAATAAAAGAACTGCCGATAGTTCAGGAAGGTTCCAGCTTACTTCCACGCCGAAGTCTAATTGTTCATGTTTGAAAAAGTAAATTTAAGGGGAAACTTTTTTAAGATCTATGGAAACGCAGTTTGATATGTGAAGTTTGGGGTAAATCTATGCGCTATGTTTCAGCAACCGGTAGTCGTCAATAATGCATTCGACGCAGGAGCCAGGTTCGACAAGAACTCCGCGCCCAGCATACCGGTGAGTTATTAAGAGTCGATGAAAAAATTCAGACTCTTACACTGGCTGATATAACAAAGCGGAAATTCAGGGTTTTTGTTCTAAGATGGCGGTTTTCAAGGATGATTTTGGACAATTTTCACTAGGAATTGAACAAAATTTCTATATAAACCAAGAGCAAATGATCAGAGCTACCCTCTATGAAATTATCAATGACTTGGCAGTTTTTCCGGGTCTTAAAAACCAATTTTCACCATCAGCACCAAGTTTTGCATTGGTGTAAACTTTCCTCAAAAAAGCGAAGATAAAATGCTCATTCGATGTGAAACATTCTAAGCGATAATATTGATTTGTTCAGTGTGACAATTTTACTAAACTCAGCTGTTTATTACAGTTTCACACGTTTTGAATAAATAAGTGCACATTGTGAAAACTGGCATTTTCATACCCGGAAAAAACTGGTCAGTCTATGAAACCAAATTTTGATAATTTCATAGAGGGCAGCACTGATCAATTGCTCTCTGTTCTATGCAAAAATTTGTTTAAATCCCAGTGAAAGCTATCCCAAGTTCATTCTTGAAGAGAGGCATTTTAGCGAGAACTTACGCTCAATGTTGTCCGCTAGTGCATATAGGTGTTGATGTCATTTTTTCGTTTTTCCCAGGAAAAGTCAAATTTGCTCAGGCTCAAATTTACTTGTTTCTGCTTTTTTTTCTGTTAACTTGCGTTCATTGAATCTTTTCCAACTTTCAGTTGGCTATGCTTCTTTTTACTTGTGTCCATTGACTTTTTTCTAACTGTCTGTAGGCGATGTTTTTGGTTTTGGGGATTGGGGATCTTAGTAGAATATTGGTCTTTGTGTCTTAGTAATATATTGGTGCAGGGGCGGATTTACGGGGGGGGGCGGTGCCAGACGCCTCCCCCCCCCCCCCCCACCCCCCCCCCCCCCTCAGGGATTCGACCCCCTGCCGACCCAAAGGGTCGCCCCTTTGGTACTTTTTAAGAAATCCATTTTTTGCCGACCGACCCTAAAATTTTTCTAAAGGCGCCTTTGGCGCCAATATATACTAATTTTGAGGGGGAGCGCGTGCCAAAAAAACGCAATTTTTTTTGTCAAAATTTTTCAAAAAGTGCCTAAAAACGGCTTTTTTTGACCTGTTTTTTCAAAAATTTGCCTGCGGCGCAGAAAATTTGGCCACAACAGGGTCCTTTTACTGCTTTAGAAGAGCTCGGAAAATCAAATTGGTCGACCTTAAAAAAAAGGTCGTCAAAATTTTTGAAAATCCTGAAAAGTTGGAGACAAAGTCTCAATCTTAAGTTCGAGGTTTGTTAATTGTTGCTCAAGCACATATAATGAAAGATTCACGATAACCCCGTTCTCCATGCATTCCTATGCACTTTATTGATAAATAACATGTTCTCTTCAATTGGTTAAGTTCATATGGTTATAATGTTTAAAAAATTTTACCATCTAGTTTTCCAGAACCTATTTTTCGAGAGATCGCATTTTTTGAAATTTCCTCAGTAAATCCGAAAAAATACTTAGTAAAAAATCTTGATCATCGGGCAAACCAAACGCTTCAGCATGGAAAACGAGCACGTAGCTATTGGTTTCCTTTAGATTCGCAGACTCTGAAATTTCAAAGATTCGCATTATTTTGTTTTTCAAAAAGTATTTGAAAAAAATGGACTTGTTTAATAAAAAAGTTCTTCGTCTCTTTATTTTTGTTACATTAAACAAGCCCATTTTTTGAAGCGTGATGGATTCTGACAACATTATATTCGAGCTCTGCTTGCTTTTGGAAAAACGGTTGCATGATAAAACTGACTATATGCATGAAATGATCAAACGAAGAATATATGACTAGTTGCTTTTTGAACTTGATGAAATTGAAAAATTGGCTAAAAAATTGACCGAAAAATTGACTTGATGAATCTGAAAAATTGAGTATTTGCTGGACTTTGATGGTCGACGCGTGATCTGATAGCATTTTCACTTCTGATTTTCTCTGAAATTTCTTACGCTAAATGGAAGTTCAATTAAGCTCTCACAAAAGTTGAACTTGCGCAAAAAATACTAATTGACTCTCAGTTTCAAAGTTTATTTTGATTTTTGCATATCTTAGTGGATTACAGAATTCACCTTTTGTTCCAGTTGTCTCAAATTGGATTAATTTTATCCAAAAAAAAAATTCATCAGAAAAGATTTTTAATTGAAGCATGTTATCAAAAAAACATGAAAGGGTTGAAAGTTCATCATTTGAATTAATTGATTACTAATTTATGCAAGATTACTGAAATAATTAAACTTATTGCGAATTGATTAAATCTATTATTTATTTAAATGTGGGAGTTATTATCTCGCCACCTTCACTATCTCGCCAAGCTTTTTCAACGTGTTATTTTTGCATGTTTAACGATAGATTTTTTTTCACGCTTAAGCTATATCGTGTATAGCTTGAATTCCAGTTTGAATTCAGTGTTTCTTCCACCGAGTTGGAATTGATAATTGAGCAACCCAATAGTGGGATGCCTTCAGGCTTCCCTCAGGGGTTGCGAATTTGGCCTCCAGTTATGAATGCCCAAATCCTTTAAGTTTACGAGATACGGCGATTTTTGTGATTTTTCAAAATGGTTCAGAAAACTCAAGTTAAAAAATAATTCAAAAAAAATTGAAATACCCAAACCTTTAGTTGGCTCATGTCATGGTACTTTCAGGGGTTTCGAATCTTGCGTCCAAATGCGACTGCTCATTTTTTAGTTTCTGAGATGAGAAGTTGTATGTCATTAAAATTTTTCAAAGGACTTAACAAAATTTTATGGTTTAAAAAAAAAGGCGAATTTTTTACCATCCTATTCAAGTTTTTCGAAATAGGCAAGAAATATATTAAATGCTGATTAATTATGTATAGCAAGTTTTAAGTAACAGGGCGCTTGAAGGCGTTTTGTTTGCGGAAATTTGGGCTTCTATGGATTGCATCACTAGCATTGCTTGACGTTTTTAATGCAAATTTATCGCACTTAGTTTTACCTTGAATTAGGATTGCTTGCTTTAGGGTTGATCATAAACCAACTAAGTGTTATGAAAGAGAGTACTCGAGCAGCAGCTAATGTTGTCCAAAACTGATATTTCCACAAGAAGAATTTGGCTGCAGAAAAATTGGGGAAAAATCGCCAAGCTCACCAATATAGAGGCTACAGTTTTCATTTTGAAACTTATAGAAGGACAGATGAAAAGATTGCTGGCTTAACAATCTCTAATGTTTATGATTTACTTTAAGCTGATAAGTGGGGTTGTGATTTGTAGCCCCCTCCTCCCGGATGTTACGCGAATGCGGCACAACAGGCCTCTGCTCAAGGACACTCGGTGGTCATGCAACAGACCAGGTCGGACTTCCTCACGGGGGGCTCAGGCGGGGGATACACTTTCATATGAGCAGACGAGGACTACTCAAGGGTGGAAAAATAGAGATAGGGGAAAGGGAAATGCAAGACAGACTTTTCTCAGATAAAAAAGGGACATTAAAACTGATGAAAAGAAAGTATTGAGTAATTTTGGTAACCACAGCTGTAAATGCTTGCGATGCTTAAATCAGTGCATCTGACTTGCTGTTTTTTGGTATCTGGCGCTTAGATTTTAGAAATGACAACTGACTTTAAAGATTGGATGAAACATTGAATTTGAATTATCTCCAAAGCTTAACGCGCCGCAAGAAAATTTCTTCTTAACCTTGAGACGTTTAAAAATAGCTTTTTTTGATGAGAGAAGTCTAATTATTATTGCTTAAACTCATTGAGTGGAAGAAAAAACAATGTGATTTTGTGTAAATGTTTAAGTTTGAGATATTCCATTATTAAGTCTACCTAGTTGAAAATGCCTTTCCTTATTTCTTGAATGATATGTTTGACCTAAATATTGAGTGCTAAATGTTTCATACTGGTTGTAAAGTAATTTTATTTATATATCTTAGTCAGTGAAATTATGAATGTTCTTTTCTGGCAGTTTGTGTCAGTAAACTTAGTGTAAAAAGTTCTACGCTTAGATATGCAATTAACCATGAAGTTAATTTTTTTATATTCTCAGAAAAGAAGCATAAGTGAAGTGGTGAAGGTCATGGGCGGTAGTGAAGTGGTGAAATCTAGGATTTTCTCTAGGGGGGCGGAGTTTCAAAACACTCCACTTTGACAAAATTTTCTGCACCGCAGTCAATTTTTTTGAGGCATTTTTAGGGACTTTTTTGAAAATTTTGACAAAAAAAGTTGCGTTTTTTTGGCGCACCCCCACCCAGCGCTCAAAATAAGTATATCTTGTCGCCAAAGGCGCCTTTAAAAAAAATTGATATCACAAAAAATTGATATCTCAATAGTACAAAGGGGGGACTCTTTGGGTAGGCAGGGGTTTGAATTCCCGAGAGGAAGGGGTGTCCTGCCCCCCCCCCCCAATCCGCTGGTGGCGAAGGTGATCGTCAAACAGTCGAAAAGTCGTGGGTTACCGATGAGCTCCGTGATCGTTGCTTGCGTTTATTGAATTTCATCCAGCTGTTAGCTATGTTTTTGATTAGAGAACGAAAATGCTAAATTGTTGACTTCAACATTTCAGTAAGTTTTGTCTAATTAATCTGTTTTCATAGAGGCAATTAGTATAGTGGTATTGCGTGCACGTAGAGATTGTCGTGTATTCGACCCCCTGTCATTTTTTCAAAGTTGTCTCGGCTTTTTTCATGGCTCATGTGACTTCTCTAGCTTTTAAACGGTGTGTCAGCCGTTGAATTGTATAAAATGATATTTTATCAAACCAGTTCCTATTTATGAGTGCGAATCGTAATTCGAATTCTATAACTTATGAATTGCTTAATATTAACCTAAAAAACTATTTAAGTTTAACTCAAATTTAACCCAAAAACAGGAATTTACTATGAAATAGAACTTCATTTTCAGCTCTTATTCGTCACTATTAAATCGGCAGCAAATAACGAACAGCGAATGAAAAAACGTTTTCCCATTAATATGCTACTGCAAATCAGTATGTTGAATTTGCGTGCTTCAATGCCAGTAGATTTGAAATATTTTAATTATAAAAGCATGAGGATTTGTTTCATTTTTTGTTTTCAATCTGCTAAGTTGAAAACGTTTAAATTATCTCAGCACTAGAATTTTTTTCAAATTAGCTTGTTTTCAAATTCTCGTTAAAAAACTACAACTGCTGACTTTGTCTCACTAGAAGTAAAATTGAAGCTAATAAAAAACGTGATGAGAATAAAAATTATAAAAGCCAAAAAAATTGGGCGTTTTTAAAATATCAGTAGCAAAAATATCTGTTTTAGCAAGTGTGAACATTTTAAACTCGCTGAAAACTGACATGGTATGGCTCTATTTTGGTTTCTTTTGTCAGCAACAAATAGAGTTAAGCTCCGTTTTCAAACTTTTGACCGGTATTCAAATTTTTCTCGGCTACATTGTGTCCGTTTAATGATAGCTACCTTAGTCACACAATCACCACTGCTTTGGTACTGCTCTATCACGACCAATATGGCCGACAAAATGTGAGACTTTCTGAAGGCGATTTAGCAATAATTTATACAAAAAAGAATTTTTATCTTTAAATCAAGTTTCCATAAAAAAGTGATACGTAACTTGGCTCTTGCTCTCTGCTTTCATATTTTGATTAATAACTGTATTATAACTTATCTTTGAGCCGTGCTGTCATAAAATGTTATAATTTCACGTTTTTTTTCCAAACTGGGACAAATATAATTTTTGAGCAGTGTTACCTTGTGCAAAGTAACGCAATGTTTTGTGGTACTAACTGCCCAATTCTTTTCTCAAAAAGTCTTACCTCACTAATTCCAAAATAATCACCATTTCATCAAGTTATCTTATTTGAGCTTTAAATCATACCAGACTGCTCGTATCAGGCAAAACCTTGAAAAATCTGACTGCCGCTTAAGATCGAAGGATTAGGTCATCATCTTAAGATATTCAAAAATTGACAAATTTTTTTTAATGCAAAAAAAATGTATTTTCCATAGAAAAGCCCAAAATTAATTATTTTGCGTAATCAATGTTTTTTAGATCTAAAACCTTGCCACTTAAAAGCGAACGATTTCTGAGCCGGGTCAAATAGCCGCTTAAGCCTTAATAGAATATATAACGCGCATTGATTGTCCCAAATTAGCCAACTAGGCAATTTTCAAACCACCGTAATGTCATAAAATTTATCACAGTAAAATATCTGTTAAAATTTGAACTCAATTTATTTCTACTTTTCAGATGTTTTTTAAAAAGTCTGTTCAAAAATGGCTAGACAAGTGTGTTTTAGGTAATGAGGAACCAACCAAAATTCTTAGCCGCAATTATTACAAAAGTTCAGATCGAGGACTCAATGTGATAATGTATACCAAAATAGTGTCTCAAAAATAGACTCCATTAAAATATCGAAAAAAAATTCAAAACACTGTTACTCAGCCAAATGCTGTCCAATTAAAAACAAAAATTAAAAAAATTCTGTGTGTGAACTTTAAATCATTCAAATTTCATACAAGAGCATAAAAAGAAGGAATAAATTGTTGAAACAAGTTGGATCTATTTCAAACTTGAACAAGAGTGCTCGTATCAGGGCGACACCCTGATTGTTCTGGCTGCCTTTAAGTTCTTTGGAGTAGTGTTTGATAACAGAAAAAACTATAATTTTTTTTGAAGATTGTCTGACACGCTATTTGAAAAACAGGGTCTTATATTTACCATACAGTAGCGTTTCAATTAGAATAACTAGCATGCTTCTAGCCAATTTAAAACTTTTGTCACCTGGGATAAACTTCACAAGTTGACAAATTTGGCAGTTTTCAAACCCTCATAACTTTGCAAAAAAATATATCTTTTGAAAATTGATCTCATCAATAGGTTCCATATGACGATACAAAATCCTGTTAAAAGTGACTAGCTAAAAAGTTGAAACCTTTCGGTTGAAAAAACCACCCGTAGAACAAATATTCCGTCATTTTCTTTAAAATTCGGGACAATGATAAGAATCTCAAAATGTTGAGTGAAAACTGACATCAAAGTAGGAATTGCCACTGTAGCTCTCTCTACCTATTGATGTCTTCCCATAAAAACTTGCTTTAAACGCACGAAAAAGTCTAATCGGAACAATGTTCCGATCGGCAAACAATTAGACGGTCCAAAAACGGTGACCCAGATATGTTAAAACTTCTAGAAAACCATCTTTCTGGTTATCAAATGACCAAATACTCCGACATTTTAGATTATCCGCAACAATTGCACTACATTGATGCATAAAAGACGTTTTTGAATCTTTAAATTTAGAATTTGCGATTTCAGCCTTCAATATATTTTGTGAACAATTATCCGTCAATTTGATATGATTATTGGCTTCGGTGATGTTTGGCAATGACTTGTCCTCATCATAATGCGGGTATGTATTCTTGGCTGACGACCACTTGGAGGAAGCAGGTGTCGTTCTCCAGGTAGGTGCTGTTGGGGTCCTGTACCAGAGACAGGGTTCCGAATCTGTTCACTCCGAAGTAGGGGTTCCTGTCTTTCGTAGGTCTTGCCAGGGCATCCTGAAACATAATGTGCCGCTATATA